>NW_028277087.1:17525000-18150000 GCF_059951505.1 Python bivittatus | reverse complement strand
TCCTCCTCCTATTTTCCCCACAACAACAAACCTGTGAGGCGAGCTGGGCTGAGAGAGAGGGACGGGCCCAAAGTCACCCAGCTGGCTTTTGTACCTAAGGCAGAACTAGCACTCACAGTCTCCTGTTTTCTAGCCTGGTGCCTTAACCACTAGACCAATCTGGCTCCTCAATAATTGAAAGCAACTCTTACCTGCCTCCATAGTTACCTATAGTTTTGTAATCTTTCAGCTTTATTTAGCACTAGTCAAGGCCCTAAAAAGCACTCAGTTCTTCCATCATGGCTACAAGGTTATTTCCTATCCATGGCATCTACAGTGGATTCTTATTACACATGGGGGATGTTCAAATATTACATGTAAGCTTGAGGAAGACTCTGATGTTGTTGTTCTCACACAAAACAAACCCACAAGGGCTAAAAAAACAAACCATTAATAATGAAAAGAAGGACGGAAGAAATGTGCTACAGCAAAGTTCAAAACATTAAGCTTGTCAGTTCACAAGATCCGCAAGCATGCAAAATTTTCTGAATACAAAACATCTTATGGTCAATTACATTCTCCTTTTTGAGCTCAAGGAGCTACTCCAGCATTTTCATTAAATACTGATCATTTGGGAGAATGATAATGATAAATTAATAAGCAAAACATTAAAAATGCAGATAACAAAGTATATGAAGCATTCCTTTTCAAAATGTGACCTTCACTGCAGGATATGAACTTGCTGTTTTTCACAACATAATGAAAAATTGTTTCCCCTTTAGGCACCTTGATCACTTCTTAAGTTTGTATCAAGATCTGCCTGTACATGAATGGAAGATGTGAGACAAGCAGAACCAGCCTAGTTAAGACCCAAAGATAGAAACAGTAGCTGCATTACTCCCATAAAATTATTTGTCCATCTTGCCCAGTATTATTTTTTGCACAGTGCATACTAATGATTTATCATATCTTCTAATGTCATCCAGCCATTTTTGTTCAAGATGATGATAATGTGCACAGGCTTCACAACACTTCAGTGATAACTGGATGATGCTATGAAGACACTTTAAGTCACTAGTGCAGAAATGGACTTAGATGTGTATCTAAGCTGTATCTTCCCAATTAACTGGATATTTTTAATTGGAAATGACATGGATTGAATATAAGACTCCATCCATCCATCCATCCATCCATCCATCCATCCATCCATCCATCCATCCATCTATCTATCTATCTATCTATCTATCTATCTATCTATCTATCTATCTATCTATCTATCTATCTATCTATGCATCACATTTATATAGCTGCTCATCTCACACAAAGTGACTCTGGGCTGCATACAATTAAAATAAAATAAGTGAATAAAAACAGGCATTATAAAAAGATAAAAAGTTATTATTAGAATAAAAACATTATCACAGATTTTAAAAAATAGATTTTAAAATACACAAACCCCACGGAGAGAGCAGAATATCAATTACAGTGGAGCCATCTAAGAGTGTCTCTGGTTCCCAAAGACCCCCAGGCCTGATGACACAAGCAGGTCTTGAGGGACTTCCTAAAGGACAGCAGGGAAGGGGCGAGCCCCACTTCAAGGGGGAGAATGTTCCACAAGGAGGGAGCCACGGCAGAGAAGGCCCACCTCCCGGGACCCACCAAATGCAAATTCCAGCTGATGAAACCCATAGCATACCTTCCCTGCCAGATCTAATGGGACGGGCTGATGTGATCAGGGAGAGGCGGTCCCTCAGATAACCCAGCCCCATGCCATGAAGGGCTTTAAAGGTCAAAACCAGCGCCTTGAATTGGACCCAAAAGCAAACCAGCAGCCAGTGCAACTCCCGAAGCAGAGGTGTAACATGTGCTCTTCTAGGAGCACACACAACTGCCTGTGCTGCCACATTCTGCACCAGTTGAAGCTTCCAGATATTCTTCAAGGGCAGCCGCATGAAGCAAATATATGCTTCAAACAACTTTTGCCCCTTGAAAAGCTTTAGTAACCTCTCGAAGACAAAACAGTTTAGTAATGTAGGTGGCTTCCTTATCCCTTGGCAGTTAATTGGTCCATCAAGCAAAATATTAACTCTGATTGGGATCTACAATGTGGTGCCCATAGTAAAATTTGAGATTCATCCTTGATTCCTGCTAGGTTTTCTGCCCATCTAACTTTAGTTTTTTATATTTTCCACTCTTTCTTTATGAACAGTTGGCATGTTACAAAACTAAATGTCTCTAGCATCAGATTCATCTATTTAAAAAACACTTCTGAGCTCTCTATGAGCCTCATAGGCAAAGGATGAGCAATAGTTCATGAAGTATCTAATAAAATTTTCAAAAGGCTCCTAGCCTCTTTCTGAAGTGGGAAGAGATGAGGCCAAGGATAATTCTGAAAGAGTGAATTCTACAGCCTAGGAGCAATTCACCAACCCAACAAAGACGCTTCTGAAACTAGGCCATTTCTAAAAAGGCTGATCTTGCAGATTCTAATATCTAAACCGGTCATAATGAGGAATAGGCCTCTCATTTAATTAGCCAGGGCCTGAACCAGTGATGGCAAACCTACAGCATGCATGTCAAAGGTGACATGCCACGATGTTTTGGGTGACACAGCAGTGTTCACCAACACCCGACAACAATTATTCTCCCTGTCTGAATTACCAAAGAAACTGAGTTTGTTTTACTCGTATTTCATTTTTGTAATTATTTGACATTTCTTTATATAATATATAGCACCACATATGATTGGACTGTATTTTTTTTAAATAAATGAATATGTAAAGTATTGTTTCTCTTTTATTCAGGGAGGGGTGACATGCCAGCAAAATCAAGTTAGGCATTTTCTGAATTTTTGACACGCCGAGCCCAAAAGGTTTGCCATAACTGGCCTAAACTGACACCTTGAGCTCTGCTCAGAAACATCTGCCTCGTGATATTAGCACATGAAATTTAGCACAGTGCCTCCTTTTCCTCTCCCCTGCCCGCAAGAACTTTGTGTTGTGCACCAGTTACGCCCCTTCCTGGATCAGGAGTCTCTCCGGTCTGTCACTCACACCCTGATCATCTCTCATTTAGACTATTGCAATGCGCTCTACATGGGGCTACCCTTGAAGAGTACCCAGAAGCTACAGCTAGTTCAAAATGCAGCCACACAGAAAGTTTTGAGTGCCCCAAGGATGGCACGTGTAACACCTTTGCTGCGGGAGGTGCATTGGGTTCCAGTTTGTTTACGGGTCCAATTCAAGGTGTTGGTTATCACCTTCAAAATCCTACATGGCAAGGGTCCAAGTTACCTGAGGGACCATCTCATCTCCATTACATCGACCTGTCCCACCCAGTCCGGCAGAGAAGGCATCTTGCAGATCCCGCCAGTGAGAGAATGTTGACTGGCGGGTCCTAGGAAGAGACCCTTCTCTGCCATTCCCGCCCTATGGAGTACTCCCCCCCCCAGAGGTGAGGCGGGCCCCTACCAATTTTGCAGAGGGAATTGTAGACTTGGCTCTGCCAACTTGCCTGGGGTGACAAAAGATACAATCGACCCTGGGGATGGCTGGAGCCCTGACGATGCTCCCTGAGTTTATTAACACCTAATTAACATCTGCCTCTTGGAAGTATTATAAAGGAAGTTTGTTTTTAGCATATTTTAATCAATTAATTAATATTTATCTATTTTAATTAATATTTATTCTATTTTTACTGTAAACCGCCCAGAGTCACTCCAGAGTGACAAATTTAATCAATCAACCAACCAATCAATCAATCAACTGATTTCCTTAGATCTGCCTCTGCCTCTTAGCCTCAAGCTGACTCCACTTCTCTGGAGCCTATCTATAAATACTTTTTTTTTTCTCCCTGAAATGCTGAAATAGGTCCTCGTATAGTATTGCTAATTTAAAAAGTAATGTGAATTGTTGTATTCAGGAACCCAGAAAATAATAGTTAACAATAACAACCATATGGTCTGTGTAATAGGCTTCCAGGGACAACTTTGCAGTGTGATATAATGTATTTTGCCCTGGTGTTCATGCAATCTTTGCCCCCGGCGCTGCCTTTTGCATAGTGCAGCCAAACTGTGTGCAAGGTATTTCTTGAAACTTGTGAAGGCAACTAAGTGAGGGTCTGAAAGACAGACAGTAAGTGTCTCAGCCATACAACCATCCAAAAATGGAAGGTTAGACAGTTTGACTCTTCCCAGAAGCCCTTGAACAATGCAATTATCTAGGAAGGAAATTTCAAATTATTTTCATTAGACTTCTGTTTTTCCAATCTAAGCAAAGTGATTAATTAGGGATTAAAATATTTACACTGCACATGCTTCCTTGGCACAGCACTAGAATATTTAAGTGTTCTTCTGAAGGGTCTTCTGTTTGGAAAATAAGCCATTAATTTCCATGAAGGGGGGAGGGAAGTTACAGTATGTGTGGACAGTATATAAAGCGACTTTGCAATATGGAATAAGCCCTTGGAGATATTACAAAACGGGTACTGGTAAAACCAGGGATCCTGCAGACTCGTGCTCTGAAAAACCTTTCCCAATTTGACCTGGTGGCTCGAAGATGTGTTTTGTACTGGAGGTTGAAGCGCTCTGTATGCCCATGAGAGCATTCCTGGAGATCAGGAATTTAACCTAAGCAAAACTTAGTGACAACAAGCCTTAAGACTGTAAGAGAAAGGAGATTTATTTACAGAAAACATGGTAAGGATAGCACCTAGCCAGCTACATCCTACCAGGACAGTCAGAACAGAAGGCACTCGGTCCACGTGGGCCTTGGAGGAGAGGCAGAAGGAAGTGACCTCAGATTACCAAAATCTTAGATAAGGAGCAGAGAGGACACAGCCTAAATTCTTAACTTTCTGTCTATACCTTAATGCCCCCTTGTGGTCAGAAGGTTATGAGGCACTGAAAAATCGGAGCTGTTGGATTTGTACCTTCAACATTTTGAATTATAAATGTAAAATGGGGTATTCAGGGATTGTGGGGGACGGGGGTGGTTTGACCAGCATGGCTAGCAAACACAGAGAGCATCAAGTTGGGGAAGATTGCACTGTCACATTCAGTTAATTTTTAATTGATTTACTATCGAGTTTCTTCTTGATATAAATTTTTGTTGCATTTATAGTTTTTTTTAAATTAGTTATTTGCTGTAGAATTTGCCAGCTCTGAGACCATTAGTATGTTGTTCTTAGTGGTATAGTGGTACTACTCTTCTTGATAAAATGGGGATATGATTTTAATTAAGGCTTGGTTTGGGAAGCATTGTGGTTTATCTTCCGTGATGTGATGCCCTTTAGCTGTATAAGAGCTACAGATCCCTGAATTCCCAGCATAGCTGTTGGGGAAGGCAGCGGCAGATCTGTGGCCGGGGGGCCTTACTAGACGAATGGCCACTGTTGGTTGAGCAGACAGAGACCATGGCCAGAGAGACCTTTGCCCAGCATCAGCTAGTCTACCAGTTGCAGCCGTTCTTGGAGCAGAAAGATCTTGCCCCAGTAAATCTCATGACTACTCAGCTGGACTACTGCAACATGCTTTACATGGAGTTACCTCTGATAACCACTCAGAAGATGCAGTCAATACAACATTCAGTTGCCGGTTTGTTAACTCAAAGTGTCTGATGGGAGCACGTTACCCTGTGCTCTGGGTCCTACACTGGTTTCCCATAGGCTTCTAAATACAATCAAAGTGCTGAGTTTTGACTCTGTATAGCTTGGCACCTAGATACCTTCAGGACCAGCTTCTCCAGCCAGAACCTACCTGATCAACCAGGTTGTTCCAGAAAAAGCTAATAGTGGTTCCCTATTTCCATTAAATGAGGAGGAGTAAAGTTTGGGGCACTGCTTTTCAGTAGTAGCACCTGCCCTTAGGAACACCCTCCCAGTTGAGATCAGACTTGCCTCCACGCTGATTTCATTTTGAAACATGCTGAAGAGTAAGCTCTTCCATGGAGCTTTTGTGCATTGGCTGAGGCCATCTTGATTCAAATATACAGTTGGATTTTGCCTTCTATGCCATGACATGATTTTCACATTTATTTTAATGTTTGTTTCTCGATTTACCATGGCCATTTTATTGTCACTGCTATTTACCACAGAGGTTTTATATGTAAACAATGATATTACTTTCCAGGAGTCCTATGGGGTATGGCAGTATGGAAGCATTTGTGCTTAGTGGCTTAGTGCATGCCTGTTAACTGTCTCTTGAGCTTTTGGAGGTACGACTACATAATCAGATTAAGGTCCTCCTACATGCTACTTTAAAAATGTGGCATGCTGTTCCATCGATGTTTTTTCTTTCCTAAAAATGACACGCCAGATTCAAACCCAGATAAACATTTCAGTATGCAGCGAGGAGATATTTAATCCTTCCTTCCTCACTTGTGACACACTCTCCAGATGAGCCCCAAAGGAACATGTTTCAATATCTCTAAGAGCATGCTTCAAGACATCTTCTAGTACTAGATGATTTAGCACATCCTTTACAAAATAACAAGCTGTTGTATTTATAAGCCATTGTTGGAATATACTAAATTAGATATTTAAGAGTATAGAGAGGCACTAAAGAACAACAACATGAAACTCAGCAAACTATTCTGACATCTTATGTGTTATATCTCTATGGAATATAAAATGACAATTTATTCAACAAATATTATTCTGTGGATACCTAATTGTTGGAGATGTGGTGCTTAAACGCAGTATCAGTTCATATGTTGTTGTGCACTATGGTGGCTCCCTTTCATCCAACTGTTGCTTTGTATGTTAATTTTGTTTGTTGGATTTGTGGATGGTCATTGAAGTGACAACAAAGGTCAAATAAAATAGTTAAAGCATGGACCTTTCCAATGGTAATGTACAGCTGTGACAGCTGGACACTAAGAAGGTAATGGTATGTGGGAATGACTTTGGGAAACAGGAGGAAGAGCCGCAGACTAGACCACGGTCAGATAAGAGGCAGCTGAGTCTGCAGAAGGAATGGGAGTGTGGCAAATATCTCAAAAGGGATCCTCCCTTGTTTCTTGGACTGTAAAGATGAGGGGGGGAGCTGTACTTTCAGACTTGCAAGATTCTGTTAATATAACCTTACAATAAAGTTAGAGCTAGCACTTCTGGGTGTGTTTTCTACGCCCCCATTCCTTCTGCAGAATCAAATGCCACTTGTCTGACTGTAGTCTACTCTGCGGCTCTTCCTCCTGTTTCCCAAGGTCATTCCCACATACCATTACAAAGAATGACCAGAATAAATGAGACAGTTGCCTTTGAATTACAACTTTGGAAACAGCTATAAAGAATATTATGGATTGCAAATAACAGCAACAAGAACAAAAAAACAACTAATCAATCCTGGACCAAATAAATGCCAACTTTTCTTTTGAGGTGATGATCAGCAAGCAGAAACTGACATAGCTTGAGCATGTGCTGTGAGCAGAGAATGGACTAGTAAAAAGTTATATTTGATAAGATGTGGGTAAGTAGAAGAAGGGGAAGACAAAGGAAAGGGTCCCAGAGATCCCTGGAATGTCCCTGAAAGGTACAGATTCTTACTGAGGCCAAGCCATAATAGCGAATGCTTGTCCATACAGTCATCAAGAGTTGGACTTGATTTGATGGTACCTAACTATGTTCTTTTGAATTGTATACCAGTGGTTTGGAAACTTATGAGAGAACAATGTTTTTATGATTGCAAAAGACCCATTAACCGTACAAGAAAAGAAGGACACATACTCTCTTGTCACTTATATAATGGCCTGAAGAATGCACCTACCTTTCTATATTTGAGCAAGTTTATCATTGGGAGCCCCTGTTGGAGGATAATTTTGAAATTTGGAATGCAAATACTAATTTCCTCATTCTGCTGACTGCTGGTTTTGATTAGGATAGATGTGTTTATGACTTTTTCCTTTTCTGCTTTTTTTTCTTTGGTCTAAATACCATATAGAAGAGAGGGAAGTAAAAAAAATTACCGCAGATAAAAGGAAGAATTTAATCTCTCAGCCCTATGGATTGTGTTCCTAACTAGATCAGAAGGCTACACTTACTTGTCAGTAAAGGAAAACCAAGGACTATGTTAAAGATTTCTTCTGCATGTTCCAAATTGTTCCCCTTTGATTTCATAGGGGGAGAGGGTGATGGAGATGGGATGAACCGATATCTTCAGCCAATTCTCAGTCTCAGAAAACACCATCAAATATTGTTTTTTTTAAAGAGTAAAGTTACTGGGAATTAGGAAATGATAAGAAGTGGGAAGAAATCTTTCAGGAACTTAATTTGGACACAGTATTAATCCTTTATCTTCTCTTATTTTGCAGCTTGAGTCATTGAATTAGGTTGCACATGCATAAATTTTTCTCCACCACTTTACACATGCATAAAATGCATTAAACATGTAAAATAAAAATGGGTTAAATCCTGTTTGGCTTTAATGGACATTCTGTTTTAACGGACACCCTTTCCCCCCATTATTCCATTAAATAAAGGTGCTGCTTTACATACCAAAATTAACATAATGTAATAATTCCAAATATGAAGAAACCACAATGAAATAATAAAAGCCACCATTCCAACCATTTCATTTAAAGAACATAGTCTGAAGGATAAACATCTTCTGGTCCAAGGTGTAAGTCTGAATTTGCTTGCTCAGTTCACCTGAAATGGCAATAAAATGAATGAAATTCTACATGGCCCTGTTTGAGGGGTCTTCCCATAAAAGCTTTCTGATTACAGAAATTCCAGACTAGATGGTCCTTGATCAACAACAAGGGAATTTTCTTACTGTTCAAAAATAAGATTAAACAAACAAACAAATTGGGGGGCTTCTATGACTTTGAAGTTTGGGATAATTGATTTGCTTCACATCTTTGTCTTCTCCCTCCACGGGGGAGGGGGGTCCAAAAAGTCAAGATGGCAGCTACAATCATGCAATTGAAGCCCACCTCATTTTCGCATGTGCTGCATATGCGACATACACAAAAATGAGTGGAGCTTCAGTCTTGTGTGTGGGGCACCATTTTGCTTTTTTCTCCCCCTGCTTGTGATCATCCCTGCTCCCATCTGCTTTGCTGCATCCAAAGAGGTTGGATAAGTCACCTGAAATGCTATTGCAGAGATGCTTCAAAAGCATATTACAGTCTGGGATTTTTAAAACAGGAATCAGATTCAAACAGGAACTAGACTCAAATGCAGTTAACTTTTTCATTCCATCGGGGCTCCAAGATACCGCAGGCATCTTCTGTCATTTCATGGGGAGCCGAGCACATGGACAGCCTTATGCTGGGGCTGCTGCAACTTTCCCCAAGATGAAAAAGGAGATGCATAACAGGATTTGCATTCCTTTCCCCAGAATGTGACTGCTGCAAGCAATCATTTTGCAGGGTTTATTTATCACCAATATTATCAAAGGCTTCGGTCCATTTGCTAGCTAGGACCTCTTCCCTCCAGGGGACAGGAGTCACCAGTCACATTCTCATGTTACCTAATCATTTTAGCCCAAGCTGCTAGCTGATGATCATGCTTATCATTTACCTTGCGTACATTTGAGTGATGTGTCTGATGCACTCTCTTTCTCTGTTTTGCTCCAGCTATTATGCAGAGAGATTAAGACAAACCTATTCATTGGTTTGCTTCCATGTTTTTAATTGTACCAAAAAAGAACATTGCCCTAGTTCAGCAGTTCTTCCTAAATGTCCCAACAGAAGAATCTGGTGCTTTTCCATGTAGAACTCCAGTCTTAGAATCTCCAAAGAGTCCAACATCCTTATGCAGCAATAAAGCAAAAGTGAGGGCAGAGATTTATTTATTTTTTTATCAAATTTATATGCCACCCATCTCACTGTATGAGAGTCACTTCTTTGTGAGATGGGTGGTGTCTAAATTTGAAATATAAACAAACAAACAAACAAATATAAATAAATAAATAAGCAAGCAAGCAAGCGACTCTGGGTGGCTTACAAGTAAAAAGAGAGCTATAAAAAATATACAAAGTTAAAAGATGGAGCGAGTGTCCTCAAGTCACCAGCCACCCCCAGTACTGCAAACCCCCTTTGGATCCCCATGCTAGTCAGCAGAGCCAGGTCTTAACACTCTTCCAGAAGGCCAGAAGAGTGGGGGCCAATCTCACCTCAGGAGGCAAGATGTTCCACAGGTTGGGGGCTGTGTTCATTCCCTTCCTGAGTGGTTTTTAACCCTGATTCCTGCCACTGTGAACATTAGGGTGGGGAGGATGGCCTTATTTAGATAAACAATAGATAAACAATAGGCTTGGTTTAAATATTTCCCCTGTCTGAGGACATGAAACAAAGACAGCAGATCCATTAATTTCACCAGCATATTCCCTGTGCAACCTCTGACACATTTTTTAAGACCTTATGATTTGGGGGTTTCCAGGATGCCAGGATTCATAGATTCATTGATATTTTCATCAACTACCTTTGTTACATATGCTCCCAGGTTCAGCTAATGGTTGCTCATTCACACACTCGCAGCCTGTTGAGGCCCACAGATCTTGTAAGCCCCTCTTGCTCTCTACCTGGGTTTTCCAGATAGGGGCAACTAGAGCAGACAGACACACAGCCTTGGTCAACAGCTGGGAAATAATTAGGGACACGCACACACATCACTTTCAGCCTAACACTGAGGCACATCAGTTTCTTTGGAATACACGGAGACCCAGTGAATTTAAAGGGCTGTTACAGCAAAACTTTACTGGTTATAATGTACATTTGCTTTTTCTCTCTCACACACACACATGCACACACTCATCCACACTTACCCATGTCCTTCCCAACTAGGCTGCCAGGTACTAGTTTAGAGGGATGGAAGCTACCAAGTCTGGATCCACAAATTACTCACGGTGGATGGGCTTCTGGATTCTTTTTATCCCCAAAGGTTCATGCTTTGTTGATTCACAAGACTGGCAACTACTCTTGTCTTCTTAATTTATAAGTCTGGTAGCTATGATGAGATTGAGGTGTTTTTTTTCCACATGCTCAGGCCCAGTTTCCTTTGTCTGCTTCAGGTGACATTTTTCCTTTGTTTCCTTAAGAACTTCTTTCCTTCTTATCTACCTCCCCAAAGGGATCTTTTAGACAAGATTCCTCGCTTTTTGTCCTCTCCTGCTCACGTGCCTAGTTCATCTTTAGGTTGTGGCAGCTTCATGCTGACGTGTCTGGTTCATTAGGGCAGTTTCAGCCTAGTCTCAGATATTTATATGATTTAATTAACATCTTCGTAGTAAAACCACCCTAGCACTGAAAGCAACTGTGGGAAGCCAACAAACATGTTTCTGGCGTGTTCAGAGCTTTCTTAGAAGTGTGCTAGGACCCCAGTTTTAGTGGGCAGTAATGGGGTAGAGTGTTCAATACAATGGACAAGGCCCAGATTAAAATAACAAAAGCACCATGTATCTTACTCATTGTCCAGTCAATAAAAGAAGTTGCAATTACAAGTGAGAATCATAAACAACAACCAGTAGAATAAAATCAAAGCAATTCACTTTGGTGTTGTAAATTAATTTGAAATTTGCTTTATGCTTTTATTTCCATATTTATTTCTTTTAAAAAAAACTTATAAGATATACATCATCAGTATGTAGCATATAAATATTATTAGTGAATCCATGTTGTTCCTATTTTAGCAAATTTGGCACAGACATGTTTAGTATCTTTGAATCCATTAAACAGCAGCATCCGTGGGTAGGGTTAAAATTGGCAAGACAGCAGAGCAGCATCTATACAAGCCCCACCCCTTTTATATGCATATGTACAAAAGGGGAGGGACTTGCATCAAAATAATGCTTGCTGATTTTGTTCATCCCCCCAAAATAATGCTGGATGATTTTGATCATCCCCCTGTAGCCGCCACTGCCATTAATTTTTTTAAATAAAAAAACTCAGTGTTCTTTTAGAATCTTTTAGAATTTAGAATCATTAAATTATTCAGCAAATTAGTCAGTACTGTAAGTAGAAATAATCAACCCAAAATACAAAAAGTAACTGCCACTGTTCTTGAACGGTACCTCCACTGATCACTTTTGGCCATAGCACTCCCCCAACAAATTTGGGACTGGTATCAACAAGCAGTTATCTGAACTCTTACCATGATCTTATTATCTTTTGCCTTAGTCCATTTTTTATAATTAGTGACTACCCTCAACATTGCACCCACAGTTCCCACAGTTCTTTGCCATCAGCCTTGCTGGCTGAGGCTGATGGGAACTGAAGTTCCAAACTTTTCATAGATACCCAGCCTGTCTCTGCATTAGGAGCTTGAAATCAGAGGTGATGATACAACAGCAGAATCTTCCAGGAGTGGGGTGGGAGTTGGCTGTCAAAAAATCAAGATGTCAATCACAACTGAAGCTCCACCCCTTTTATACATGCATTGATGTCACATATATATAGAAAGAGGTGGGTCTTTGATGACACAGTTGCAACCTCCATCATGACTTTTTTACTCTTCCCATGGATGCTGCCTTGAGACTTTGTCATTGGCAAAGATAACCATGGTTTTAATACCTTCTCTTTGACTCACCTTTTCTGAAAGAATTATTGGATTGTTTCTTTCTAACAGGCTAAACAGGGTGAAGAAAAAAAAAGTTCCTTGGACAGATTTTGAAAAAATTGGGATTTTTTTTACATAAAAACTATTCTTAATCAACATCTGAATAAACTATTCTGCCACAAATTCCAACCAATATAATTAGCATTATCTAAATTAGTTATCATACAGTCCTCTTTCTTTCTTGGGGCACAAAAACACGAGCAGGTTTCATTTTGATGTTATAGGTGTAGCTATAGGGCTTCATCAGAACTATATGCTTGGGCACATTTAGTAGATAATATTTTTTAATCCTAATTAAAAATAAAACCTTTTCTCTCCCACAGATGTTAAGATTCATGAATAACTTCATTTTCCTTTGGAAATCAACTTATTTCTATATATCTATACTTTATCTTTGGAAGTAGCAATTTTAAATTTCAGCTGTCATATTGTATAAACAGAGGAACTGATCTCTATTATGTTATGACTGCATTACTTTTTTTTTTTTTTTGCAGTTTTAATTTTTCAGCTGAGTTGAATAGGTTTTTTCTTTAATGCAATAAAGTTCACCTCCTACTAGCATTCACATCTATTAAATTTCACCTCTAACCATTTCTAGGATGAAAAAAATGCAAAATGCATTCAGGATCACATCCAAATTTGCCCTGGCTGCTTTAAAGTTCAGTGTGAAGAGGAAGATATTAGCTCTCAGAGAACATGGCATCGCTCTTTGTATAGCATTCAATTGAATGGAATCATGTCTGAGAAAGAAGCAGACAGCAACGAGTGGCTTGCTCCCCTGGTATTGCTCTGGACTGGGGTCCCCTCCTCCATTCTCCATTCCAGAGGCATTGGAAATATCTGTTCAGGGGGGAAGAGAACAAAATAGCAGCTCCAGGAAGACATGGTGTTGCCTGCCCTTCTGTAGAAGACCACAGAGATGGCCTTGGAGGAGGTATGCCCCAGCAGTTAGCAAAACATGAATTGAGCCCAGGGCAGGAAGATGGCATCAGAAAGAAACTGAAAGTGACCCCACCTTGATTCTTTTTGGTATAAGAGGGAGGGAAAGGAAAGGTCTGTCAGGTTTTCAAGATTGACATCAATTCTTCAAGGTAGGGCATGCCAGGAAACAAACTCCACAAGAAATACTGGAATGCTACTGTAATCGAGATAGGCTCTAATAACTGAACCTTGAAAGCCTGACAGCCTTTCCCTTCCCTCCCTCTTATACCAGAGAGTCAAGGCAAGGTCACTTTTTTCCTACTAACCATTAGAAGACAGAGAGCAAGTGAAGGTTTCCCTCTGGTTTCTTTTGTTGCTATTTGCTTCACTTTCCTGACAGAAAGACTGATGCTCTTAGACTCATCCCTTAAGCTTATTTCTTCAGGAAGATTCAAGTCATTCTTCTCTTTCCTTCCTACCTTGAGGACAGAAGATGCGGGCTTTCTATCTTAGTATGTAACTTCCTCAATAAAAATACTTTTCCCTTTGGACCTTAGGCATTTATATCAACCCATCATTTCACATGCTAGCAAGGTTATGCTCAAAATCCTACAAGCTAGGCTTCAGCAATACATGAACCGAGAACTACCGGATGTACAAGCTGGGTTTCGAAGAGGCAGAGGAACTAGAGATCAAATCGCCAACATTCGCTGGATCATGGAGAAAGCACGAGAGTTCCAGAAAAATATCTACTTCTGCTTCATTGACTATGCAAAAGCCTTTGATTGTGTGGATCACAACAAACTGTGGCAAATTCTTAAAAAGATGGGAATACCAGACCACCTTACCTGTCTCCTGAGAAATCTGTATGCGGGCCAAGAAGCAACAGTTAGAACCGGTCATGGAACAACCGATTGGTTCAAAATAGGGAAAGGTGTACGACAAGGCTGTATACTGTCACCCTGCTTATTTAACCTATATGCAGAGTACATCATGAGAAATGCCAGGCTGGAAGAATCACAAGCCGGAATTAAGATTGCAGGGAGAATCATCAACAACCTCAGATATGCGGACGATACCACCCTAATGGCAGAAAGTGAAGAAGAACTAAAGAGCCTCTTGATGAGGGTGAAAGAGGAGAGTGCAAAAGCTGGCTTGAAACTCAACATTAAAAAAACTAAGATCATGGCATCTGGACCCATCAATTCCTGGCAAATAGAAGGGGTAGAAATGGAAGCAGTAACAGACTTCATTTATTTGGGCTCCAAGATCACCGCAGACGGAGACTGCAGCCATGAAATTAAAAGACGCTTGCTCCTTGGGAGGAAAGCTATGGCAAGCCTAGATAGCATATTAAAAAGCAGAGACGTCACCTTGCCGACAAAGATCCGCATAGTCAAAGCTATGGTTTTTCCAGTAGTAATGTATGGCTGTGAGAGCTGGACCATAAAAAAGGCCGAGCGCCGAAGAATTGATGCCTTTGAACTGTGGTGCTGGAGAAGACTCTTGAGAGTCCCCTGGACTGCTAGGAGGTCAAACCAGTCAATCTTAAAGGAAATCAACCCTGATTGCTCATTGGAAGGATCGATAATGAAGCTCAAGCTCAGATATTTTGGCCACCTAATGCGAAGAGAGATCTCTTTGGAGAAGACCCTGATGCTGGGAAAGATTGAAGGCAAAAGGAGAAGAGGACGGCAGAGGATGAGATGGTTAGATAGCATCACTGAAGCAATGAGCATGAAACTGAGCAAACTCAGGGAGGCAGTGAAGGACAGGAAGGCCTGGCGCAATATGGTTCATGGGGTCACGAAGAGTCGGACACGACTTAACGACTAAACAACAACAACAACAATCAACCCTTAATGGGCTTGGTTCTACTCCTTGTGTGTGTGTGTGTGTGTACATGTGTGTACATGTGTCCCTTTGAGTCAACGTTGACCCCTGGCAACTGCCTGGACAAGTCCCTGCAGTTTTCTTGGCAAGAATTCAGAAGTGGTTTGCCACTGCCTCCTTCCTAGGGCTCAGAGAGAGTGACTGGCCCAAGGTCATCCAGCTGGCTCCATGCCTAGGGCAGGACTAGAATTCACAGTCCCCAGTTTCCAGCCTGTTCCCTTAATCACCAAACTGGCTCTCACTCATGCTCTTACCTCCTGCTAAATACAGACCCTGGTGAAGGAACTAGGATTATCCCAGAATTTTCCCTAGATTAAGAAATACCTTTGAGCAGCCCAGATGAAGGACTCCCTCCAGGGGACAGAAAAGGCTCTTATTCAGACTAATGGGTTGTTTCTGGATCAACAACAGGTGATCAATCTCTTGTTCCTTATTAAACCAGAGTCCTGTAACAGGTCTGAACCTCAAGCCTCTGATTCAGACCCTCTGTCCAAGATCTGAGGGCCTGGATCTGCAGGAAAAAAAAAAAAAAAGCTTTAACTAGTATGAAAAAATACGCAGGCATGCACTGGTCTCCGCTTTGATCACATCAGCCTCATGGTGGAGGACTAATAGCCTTATCATACTGTCAGCACCACCACCAGCAGCAGGGAGTTTTCACTGCCCTTTTCAGAAGTCAATTCTTGCCTTGGTTTACTGATTGCCTGAAGCAGCTCACTGCCTTGCTGCATGACTGGTGTTGCTCTTCTTTCTCACACCTGCTGGAGTGTGTTTGCTTGGCTTCAGCTCCATGATACAGCAGGCAGGGAAAGCAATACAGGAAAGAATCAATGGAAGGAAAACTGGGAGAATGTAGCCAGACCTACTTCTTTCCCTGATTTGGCACAGGGATGGGCAACCCTTTTCTGATGAAGGATCACACATTTCCATTAAAAATAGCTTCTGAAGGCCATCAATGATATAATAATGTTACTGGAGACAAAATATTTTGACTCTTTTTTGCAATTTTTGGGGCATGGGGAATTAAGGCGCAAATGAACTTTTTTTTTTTAACAAAAAACTTAAGTTGCCAAGTAATTTTGAAGAAAACTGAAAAATCTGACCACTGAAAACTGGTGGATATGGCATCAAATTTCTGTGGTGTAATCTGGGTGTGCTTAGGGGATCATAAACAAAAGAGCTTGAGGGCCAACATATGACCTGCAGGTCTAGTTTAGCAACAAAGGAATCTCTAGATTTCCATCTCGGCTATGCTATCACCGTTCTTCTATCCATCCTATTTCAGTTATTAGCTGAGTACCATTCTGAATTATTTTGGCTGGTGACTCCTACTCTGTTCAGAGTTGGCTTATTTTTCTCCCTTTACAGATGAAGAAATGGAAAGGAACAAATTGAAATAAGAGCTTGCTGGCCCCAAAGAAAGAATGCATCTATTATGAAATAAAATCTCTTTTAGTAGCTATTAGGCTGCATTAGAAAAAGTCACTGGCTTCTGCCTTACAGTTATATTGCAAAAGCCATCCATATAATGGCTGTGCCTGAGTGCGCTGCAGTGACAGTCAACATTGTTCCTCCCGAGCCAGCGCTCGTTATTCTTTACGAAACTCGTGCATTTTGTGAGAGATCAAAAGATTTACATATCCTATGGAGTGCTTTAGGGAATGACTTGCTGTGCACTTTAAATGCACAATGTTCCATGGCCATTTCAATACAGATTTCATTTCTCTCTGAGAGTGAGGTGGGGGTAGGGAGACAAAACTGAGTTCTACATTTTATTTCCTGGGCCACAGAGTAAAATGTTCTCCTCCTTTGGTGGGAAAAGCAATTATACCATTTAATTCTGAGGCATTCATTTTTAGCCGAGCAGGGGGGAATGTATACACGTATGCATCAGACATAAAGATTTTTAGATGTTCATATATGGGATATACCTGCAAATAATCATACATACAGAGACCACATGAAAGCAGTCACTGAAAGGAGGCTAGCGTTAAATATAATCTGCACCAAAGAAAGGCAAATACCAAATATTAAGTAAAGCTACATGCAAAATAAAACAATGAAGAAACAAATTTAACAAGGTAAATCTTTCTAGATTTTCGTAAAGAAATTCCTTTAAAAAAAAACTTATTTACCTAAAATCCTAGAATTCTTCCAACTATTTTACAAAGAAAAGGCAAAAGCTATACTTCTTTGGTAAGACAACTGCTTTCGAATGCAGACTTTCCCAGGTAAAGCTGGGAAAAACCTGAAGAATATTTCATCAACACTATTGTGCTAATTGGACTAAGAGTAGCTTCAGAGATGTCTGAAGGGTGTGGTCAAAAAAGTCAAGATGGCAGTCATGACAGTGTGATCAAAGTTCTGCCTGTTTCTTATGTGTGTCACATATGCAATGGACATAAAAACAGTCAGAGCTTCAATCACAACATTGCAGCCACCATCTTGACTTTTTTGATCATCCCCTGTGGTCACCTCTTTTCCTGCGGGAAGCTGAAATTGTTTACAAAAGAAATCTAGATAGATGGGCTGGGGCTGGTGGGGGGAGTGAAATAATTGTGCCTGCATAAACAAATATAGTTGGCCAGGAAATTTCAAAGAAGCCATGCAAAGCCTTCTAAAGGGCATGATGCTTTAATGCTTCAGTGCTGCACTAAATAAATATGTTCATAATTCACTTATTCTTCACATCTATCCTTGAATACTACTGAAGTGTGACCATTCCTTTCAGTGAAAACTCCAGCAATGAATAAATTTAATATATTAAAAAATAGAAGCCCCTAGCTCTTACGATGAACAGAAAATGATGCAATTGTCTGTATTAAAGGTGATACATATTCAAAGAAAGATCAAATTTGGATAGATCTTGGTATGTTTCGGCATTATATTTGATGTGATTTCCACATTACAGACATTACTAAACATTCAGTAGCAATTTCTCACTGGTTTCCTGGATTTTATTGCTGTTCACATGGCAGACAAGTTAATGGCTATTTGCAACACCAGATAAAAATCTTAGAAGGGATGTCAATAGTTCCCATCCAGAGACGAGACAGGTGTCATAATCTGTTTTGAGAAGACAGATTGGGATATCTTTTACCATCCAGATCTGGAGGAGCACACTGCAGCTGTTCTGTGCTATATTAAACACTGCACAGATACTGTCACTGTGGACAAATGCGTCCGGATCTATCCCAACCAGAAACCCTGGATGACTAGGGGAGTCCAGCGTCTCCTGCGTGACAGGAACAATGCCTTCAGGTCCGGTGATGGGGCAAAATACAGTGCTGCTAGAGCCAGTTTGAAGAGAGGCATCCGGCAGGCCAAGACAGATTATAAGAGGAAGATTGAGAATCATTTTCATAGCAACAACACGAGGCAGGTGTGGCAGGGGATTCAACAAATTACCAACTATAGACCGAATAATGTCACTTCTGCTGACGGGGATGCTCCATTGGTAGAGAAGCTGAATCATTTTTTTGCCCATTTTGAAGTGGAGCCACGAGAGGCAGCTAGAGTACAGCCATTGGTCCAATATAGCCCCTGCCTCACCGTGGAGGAGCACGAGGTGAGGAGTATTTTGAGGGCTGTGGACCCTAGAAAGGCTGCCGGACCTGATGGTATCTCTGGCCGGGTCCTTAAAGACTGTGCTGACCAGTTGGCTGGGGTTTTCACCAAGATCTTTAATCGGTCTTTATCCCAGTTCACTATTCCATCCTGTCTGAAGGCTTCCATCATTGTTCCGCTGCCAAAGAAGTTCCCTATTAACAACCTCAGCGACTACAGACCAGTGGCACTCAGGCCTATCATCATGAAGTGCTTTGAAAAATTGGTCTGTAGGCACATCATTTCCTGCCTTCCACATACATTTGATAAACATCAGTTTGCATATAGAACTAATAGATCCACAGAGGACGCTATAGCCATCACTCTCCACACTGCTCTGACTCATCTGGAACAGCAGGGGACCTATGTGAGGATGCTTTTTGTAGACTTTAGCTCTGCATTCAATACAATCCTTCCACATAGACTGGTGTCTAAACTTATGGATCTTGAGCTTCCATATTCAATCTGTTCTTGGATTTTGGACTTCCTGTCTGGCCGCTCCCAGAGGGTTAGATTAGGCAATTATATCTCCTCAGCTCTTACTCTCAACACTGGTTCACCACAGGGCTGCGTGTTGAGTCCCTTACTTTACACTCTTTATACATATGACTGTACCCCCACTCACTTCAGCAATATTATCATTAAATTTGCAGATGATACAACAGTGGTGGGGCTTATCTCCAAAGGAGATGAGTCTGCCTACCGGGATGAGGTGGACCGGTTGCTTTCGTGGTGCGGAGACAATAATTTGGCTCTTAATATCAGTAAGACCAAGGAGCTTATAGTGGACTATAGGAGGAATAGATTAGATGTCCAGCCCCTGGTTATCAATGGAGACCGAGTGGAGCGGGTGGCAGTTTTAAGTTTCTGGGTGTTACTATAAAGGAGGACTTGACCTGGGGCGCTCATATTGCAGCCTTGGTTAAGAGGGCCCAGCAGAGATTATACTACCTGAGACTTCTCAGGAAACAACAACTGAATGAAAAACTGCTGGTGACCTTCTACCGCTGTACCATTGAGAGCAATTTGACCTACTGCACCTGTGTATGGTTTGCTAACTGCACAGTGGCAGATAGGAAAGCGCTCCAGAGGGTTACCATCACTGCCCAGAGGATCATTGGTTGCCCTCTCCCCTCTTTGGAAGAACTTTATAGTTCCCACTGCCTTAAGAAGGCTCAAAACATTCTTAAGGATCCATCCCACCCGGGACATTTTTTTTTTGAACTATTACCATCTGGCAGACAGTACAGGATAATGAAAACAAGGACGAATAGGCTGAAGAATAGCTTCTATCTTAAAGCTGCAACTATACTGAATTCTATCGTATAGTGCAGTATCAATGCAGCATCAGGGGTTGTGCAATATGGAATGTGAAGGTTGTGTTTTATGTGTTTTATGTGTGTTATGTGTTTTATGTGTTCTATGGTTTTTATATTTTTAAAGCTGCACTGGGGTGGCATTTAATTTCGTTGTACAAGTAGTACAATGACAATAAAGATTTCTATTCTATAATTCAGGGATAAAGTGTAGTATTCCATCAATTTGTCACAATCTTGGCCTCTTTATTTGAACAGAGCCCAAATTCAAGGCCTGATGAGCATTACCAGATGTGAGTTCAGATCCACAACTGAAGCACAAAACCTCACCACGTGGCACAATAGAAGGGCCCAGGTGCCACCATTTACTGATCAACAGGGATCATCCAGGGACTCATGTTGCTTTCTGTGTGGATCTAAAGCCACCTCTGACAGTGCTCAGTTAAAAGAACCCAGTCAGCAGGTAGTGGAAAAGGGTTTGGCTAACCACTATTGGTGGTTCCAGACAATAATCCAACCAAGTAAGCTAAGAAAGATTCTGAAAGACACACACACACACCCAGATACAGCTATTTTCTGTTAATGTAACTTTACAATAAAGATGGTGTTAGTATTCATTGTTTGTGCTTCTTGTCTGGACTACCTCAAAGGCCTAACATCAGTTTTACAAGTCTGAAAGTATTTCTCCCCTCCTTTACTTTTACTTTCCAGAAAACTAGAGTCCCGTCTAAAATGCTTCTCATACCCTTCTGTTTCTGTGGGCTGAGATACCTTTTGTATGATGGTTGTCTAGTCTGCAGCTCTTCCTCCTGTCTCCCAAGATCATTCCCACAGACCATTACAGGTGTCAAGATCTCTGTCATGCACACAAATTACAGAATAACAGTCATAATGTATTAGGTACACCAATTCCAGTTGAATAATAGGAAACACTAAGAAACAGCAAGAGCAGTTTGACTAGAACCAGTGGGCTCCCCTTTACTGGAGGTTTTCTAACAATGGCCAGACAGCCATCAGTCTTGGATGCTTTAATTTAGCCTCTTGCACTGAGCAGAGGGCTCGACTTGATTATCTCAATAACTCTTTCCAACTCTGTGATTCTACTAGAGTGCCTGGCTGGCTGGGGAATTCTGGGAGCTGAAGTCCACTCATCTTAAAGTGGCCAAGTTTGGACAACACTGTACTAGATGAACTTAGATGTTTGACATAATGTTTGATAGAATTCTGCCCTGGGCTCAGTGCTTTTCAACATTTACATTAAATGATTTAGGCTAGGGAAAGGAATGCTCATCAAATTTGCAGACAACACAAAGTTGCTGGAGAGCAGGAGGTAGGGAATTCTCACATCATGGAGACAGGCTTAAGGTTTAAAAGGCTCTCGATAGATTTGAACATTGGGCCCTATCCAGCAATATGCAATTCAGTGATGAGAATGGATGATTCTGCACATAGGTGAGAAAAATCAGATGTGTAGGTTCATGATGGGTGGTACCTGGCTTTGCAATAGTGCTTGTGAGAAGGATCTGGGTGTCCTGCTAAACCACAGATAAAGCATAAACTAGTGATGCCATGCTAGATCTTCCATTCCAGCATAGTGGTGGAAAGACCAACAAGTGAAACAATGATAGATTTTCATAACTTGTCTCTATATAGTCAGCTTGCTCCAGTTGGCCGTGGAGAAATAATTTTCCTGGACACAAAAAATGGTTTTTCTGAGCTTGTGAAGGACTTGCCAGGGGAGGGGGGGGTGCACACTGAATTAATTTTTATAACTGGGGGGAAGCATGTGATACTTTTGAAAAAGTTTATAAAATGAAATATTATTTCATTAACTTATAAAGGTGCTCATTAGAATTCACATTGCTGGATATGTTTGGTTGCACTGGGTTTTGGGCTGTTTTGGAGTCCTGTTCCTCCCCTCTCCTCACCAAGTGCATTTTGCTCACATTTCTGGCTAAAGGCATGACCAAAATAAAGTACATTGACTTGGGTTTGGGCAAAAGGCAACAATTTGCACACCATTCTAGTACCAAAATTATCTGTGCAACAGTTTAATCTGTGGCATGATCTTTATAATCCTTTGGAATCCAAGGAACATTTAGAACCTCTGTGCAAATAATGGAACTATATTCAGAATTGTGAAGAAATGCATTTAGAAGAGTTGGCCTACACAAGGTTGCTGCTACATGACTCAGGAATAGACTTACTATTTAAATTAAGCAGTTAAGATAAAAAAGCAAAATTATCTCCTTGCAATGGGATGAAATAAGCATTTCAGTTGACAAGATGGGGTGGGTGAGATACAGGTATGAAAAATTTTGTAAGACAAAAAAAGAGAAACAGACTTAAATCCCTGGCAGTTGGGAATTGAAGGGAATGCTTCAAAGTAAGGAGGACAAAGTGATGTTTAAGTGATCTTGGAAAAGTTATTTTTAACAGGCAAGATACAGAAGAATAATTATATTAGATTTAGATGACAAGGAGAAATTTTAAAAGCCAGTCATCCTTCAATTAGTCTTTGAACAACTATTGTTTAGAGTGTTTGATGCTTCCTAGGATAAATTCAAATCACATACAAATACTAAATAAGCACACTAGCCAACTCATAGTCACTCAAAGGAAACATCATGTGATGTCACACACTACAATTTTAATTTAATGAAAGACTTATTTATGGATGGCCTCAATATTCAATCAACCTGACCAATGAACTTTATAAACTTGTGATTGCCTTGGTATTTGGAGATACTGTCTGGATTCCAGATCACATCCAACCATGCCAGGATAATCTTCGGATCCATAATCACCATAAAAAAGTCCAAATGCCTCCAAAAAATGTGGGTCATCCACTGCCAAGTATTTTCCTCCCTCTGTGCCTTCTCTTGTTCTTCCAAGATACTTTTGATCCAGTCTAGTGAATCCTGAATCTTCTGGATCTTCTTCAGTGTATGCTTTCTTTTACATTTGGTTTGGTGTTCAATCATTTCAGGGCTTTGGGTTGTACTTCCGTGAGCAAGGCATTGGTATCTTCATCATAGTCCCAAATACAAGCTAAAGCAAGGTCCTCAACAGCCTCCTCCCAGGGCCCCAGAAGCATATGTGCTTTCTCTCTCCATTTGTACACTTGTGCATCATCAGGGTTGAGCTCTGAGGCTTCGTTGCGGTCTCTAATGGCAGCATTGGGCTTTTGCATTTTGACAAGATACTGGCTAGGTTGATATTAATTAATTTATTTGTTTGTTTAATTATAAAAAGCCACCCATCTCACAAAAAAGTGACTCTGGGTGGCATACAACACTTAATTAAAAAATCAATGACTATATAAAAACATACATGTTTAAAAACTATAAAAAAAGGCAACAACATGAGAGGATGATATTAGCAGCAGTAAGGGAGCCATTGCAAGATCTCCCCGGTCCCTTGGGACCCCCAGGCCTGAAGGCATGGGTTGCTGAGGGTCCCGACTGTCAGGAAATTACACTTGGTGGGTCCCATTCATCCCCCATATGCAAGATTGAGGACTGTGGATTCAACTTAATAGCTTCTGTAAATAGGTCAATAGCTTTCTGCAACTGTCTTTCCTGTAATGCATTACAGGCTCTTCCTTCTTCTGACCAGCTTTAGTTTGCATAACATTGGTCCCTTCCCCATTTGCATTTCCTGGGGGTCATTTGTCATCTGGTTTGACAACTCCTTCCTCATCCATCTCTAAATCACTCTCCTCACTGATAGACTGCTCTGGTGGCTTCCCTTCCTCTTTACCAAATCTCAGAGGAAAGGCTTCCATTCTCTCGAAACCTGAGTTGGTGTCCCCCGTGCTTTCCAGTGAATTTCTTAGGAAACCCAACTGTTTTGCTCTTAGGAATGTTGGGTCCTGTTTGCATAGATGGAGCAAGGCTTGAAAATCACCAACACTTTTAGGATCCACTAGATAACCTGTGACCTGTTGGGTCATCCTTTCAGAGATATTTCCTTACCTAAACAGAGAAACAGAATGACCACAGGCAGGCAGAAAAGCAGTGAACGTGGAGCGACTTCCGAATTCCGGCCAGCTTCCCCGTTGATTTTGCTTGTGGGAAGCTGGCAGGGAGCATCAGAAATCTCTCCTCCTCTCTTCGGCTGACCCACAGAACTGCCTGCCACTTTGCTGAGGGAGGGTAAACAAAGGGAGCCACAGACCACAAGGAAAACTGTACCCCCACTCCCCATCCCAGCATGTCCCCAAGGGCCGCCTCCCTCCAGGGAGGAAGAGGTCTTACCTGTCAACCACCAGTACCACCAGCCAGCCCTACCTCGTCCTTCCCTCACCGCGCACTGCTGTTAAGAGATTTCAGGTTTCGGCCTCAGTTCCCAGCCAATCGCCACTCACCTGTTGGGCCTTGCCACCAGCTGATTGGCTGCAGGAGCCAGAGCTAGGCAGGAAAGAGGGCAAAGATACACCCCTCCCAACTTCTCTCCCAACCACAGGTTTCTGGGAAGTGTAGTCAGAAGGTGCGGTGGCGCTGAAGCAGCCACAACTTTACCAAATGCCAATCCCATGGGAGCAATGGGTCCCGGATTTTGGATGCATTGTTTAAGTTAGCCCATTTGAGGTACATTGATTCAGAAATTGTTGCCCTATGATGCACCATTTCACCCAATTGAAGGTTACTTACAGACAAACACTGAGAGTTTTAGTAGTATATAGATGAAGGTGAACTGGAAGAAATATTCTAAAAATCCTTTTCCTGTTTAAACAGGAGGAGAAGCATGAAGAAACCCAAATAGAAAGCAATGGCAAAAGGAATCCCTCTTTAATGAGGCATAACTCTGTTATGATTAAGGCTTATTCTATCTAAATATTGATTCTCATAATACTTTCTGAGGACAAGCACCAAGCGGCAGAGCCCAGCCATTCACCCACAAGGATGGAAGGAGAGCAACAGAAATCTTTGCTCTTTTACTGGTTTTGTAGCTTGTTTTTTGATTTCTGTGTAGCTGAGGCTGTAATCAAAGGCTTCCAAGGTTTTTGCAACACCTTGCTTACTCAGACTGCCAAATGTTAAACTTCAGATAGGACTTGATTTGGTCTTTAGCCCCTGGAGTTCAGCCAGTGGACAGAGCAAAAACAGGAAGAGGGAGCCTGTCAATAGGGAGAAACAGCTCTATTACCTTGGAGACAAGATTAAAGTAGCTGCCTTACTACTGAAGGATAGCTGCTCTTTCCTTGTCCTGAGGCTGCAAAGCAAATGGAGGTGGAGCGATGCCTGTGAGGGCAGAAGAAAGGGACCCGCTGATCTTCAGGAAGGTGTGTGGAAAGGAGAGGGCAGAGAGAAAATACTTTTTGAAGCAAAAAAAAAAAAAAAAGATCATGATGCTTTAGTTCAGGGGCAGAGATGGGCTTCCATGAGCCCTCACACACTTCCTTTGGTGTGCACCAAGCTCCTCGCCTGTCTGGCTTTTCTTTATAAAGCTCTGTGAAATAAACATGAATCAGAAAGCAGATTGCTGCAAAGAAAATAATGGCCCTTAATATACTATTTATTTTGCAGGAAAGTCTTTGGTAGAATGGTAAAAAACATGCTGGGAGACTAGGTCATCTTCTGGAAAATTCATGTTTTCTTATTGTGTATGACAGCTATGGCAGCCATTTTGTGAATAGGCAAATCTCTCATGACTCCCATGTTGTGAGTCCCCATTACATGCTCTTCAAATCCCCAAAGTGCCCCTGGCCCCCAGAAAGTTGCCTACGTCTTTTTTTCATATTTGAAATATGAAGTGAAGCTCTAGAAAATGTTGTACCATGTGGTGCCACTTGTCCTGTTTCAGAGATGGATCCTGTGAGCTCCACGTTTTGTGGCTTCTGAAGGCCCATCCTCAGATTGTGCTACTGAAATTTAGTGCCAACACTCAGAAATGTAGAGGATGCAAAAATATTATGTTACCAGAAGGGAAGGGGACTTTGAAGTTAATTAATCCCCATAAAAAAAGAATACATAGGAAAAATGGCTTTATAATATTCTGATTGAATCAATGCTCATCCTCTCTTTTGAAAGTAAATTATTTGGGAATAAAACTATACATCTATTTAAGTAAATATGTCAAGTGAGATGGAGATGTCAGGATTCTGCTTGGCTCTACACACTTACTTTACTTTTGAAATACCCCCTAACCAAGCCAAAAAAGGACTGAAAAAAATTACTTACAGTCCATTTGGTGACATCATCACATCACTGTCACACACCCAAGGCCCTGGAAACAATTTTTTTTTTTAAAAAAGAAGTGTTCTCCTCCAACCATAAAAAGGTTGTTCATTGCTGTTCTGCCCAGCTCACATCTGGTTTGAAGATGAAGAAATGGTTCAGCAGGGATACAGCAGGTCACTTGTCAGCATCTGACCCATTGTGATTAGATGTCTTCCTTCCTTCCTTCCTTCCTTCCTTCCTTCCTTCCTTCCTTCCTTCCTTCCTTCCTTCCTTCCTTCCTTAAGAAACAAAACAGTAGAAAATCTAAACAAATTTCAGAGTTAAAAAAAGAAGAAATAATCTAAGGGTAAAGCAAAGAAATGGGAAAATAAAGACACTTTGAAAATGTTCACTAGTAGGGGCTTTGGATGCCACACGAGCCCAGCATGTCTCTGCTGGCCACCCTTTCTTTCAGGAGTCCAAGCAAGCCTGAAAGACAGATGCAGCTGCTTTAAAAGTCTCCTTAACTTTAATGAATTACAAGTGCTCTCCCAGAAATTCTCATCAGAATCTTATTGGTAGGTTTCACACATTGCCCTAAGTCAGGATGTGGTTTATTTGATTTTGGCTTAGTGCTGTGTCTAAATCTAACCATTATGAACTGCAAGCCATGATGCTTAGAGTGTTAATGTAAAGCCAGTTGGGGTTTATTCAAGAAGCCATGATTAAATAGATCATGGCTTAGCAGGATTTATGAACCAGGATGTTGACTGAACACTGGGTTGAAAGCATTCTATACAGGTTATTATAAGTCTCTTTGGATTTGTTCTTGCACTTCGGTTGCCATGTCCTTCAATATTCAACACCTCTTGAGCCTTCTTTATGTTAACCTCCATACTATTGCCACAATTTCTCAAAGCCAAGTTGTTTTGCCTTCAGAACTGTATGATGTGCACACTGAAGAAGTAGGCAGGTGAGTGGAGTGTTTGCAGGAGATAAAACTTCTGTTTGCTTTTGAGCTGAAGGGATATTTTAATAAAAGAAGAAGAAGAAAAACACCCAGTAGATTTGCAAGGGCCTTTGCCTAAATCTTTAGCATGATGCTTGGTCTTGGCACTGATGGCCGCTATAGTTGATGTTGTGGGACTTACCTTTGCTTTTCACAGAGGAATGGGGAAGCAGGGCGGGAAACTCGGCCAACATAAAGGATTATGAACCAAATGTGAGAATTGGGTTCTTGCTGTAGAAGTTCCCTGCATTTGCAAACTGGCAAGCTGAGTGAACACCCAGATAGTTGAAAGTGTGCCAGATAGTCTGGCACATCTCTAACTGGCACAGAACCATCTTAGTAGCAGCTCCCACTGCCACTGGCTCCCTTACAGCTGCCTGTCCTCATCCCACTGTTCCCAAAGCAATGCCAGAAAGGGCTCAACAGGTAGATGCAAAAAGTTTGCCAGCTTCTCCTTCTCCATATTATCTCTGGAATGCATTTTTCCTCAGTAGTGTTTGGGTCTGGTGCCCAGTAGCAATTCCACACCAAAAAAGCAACCATAGTATTTCACTGGTAGGGAGTGAGGGAAGGGGGTTCAGTTGACCACTGGGAAAGTAACCAAGCAAACATTAGTGACAGCAAACATCAAACCTTCTTGTGGCACGGTGGTGTTTCCTGTCATAATTTGAAAGTTCTTTAGTGGGAAAGAACATAGGAGAGAAAGGGAAGACATGATTTCACATGCAAACAACATTTTCAAAATGTGTTCCTCTTCCTGGTCTAGATCAGTATTTTTCACACTTGGCAACTTTAAGATGTGTAGGCTTCAACTTCCAGAATTCCATGCTGGCTGGGGAATTCTGGGAGTTGAAGTCCACACATCTTAAAGTTGCCAAGTTTGAAAAACACTGATCTAAAGCATATACAATCAAAACAAAAGAGCCTTTAAAATGCAGAATGATCATAAACAATGGTACATAAAAGATATAATTGGAAACATAATTAATATCATAAAATGTAAGGGAATGGATTGTGAAGTTCATCTAGTCCAGCTCCATGCCTGTCAGCTCTACAATACCCAGTGAAGGAATCCACCCTGACAAATGACCATTTTATAACTCCGGGGAGGAGAGTCTGCCTCCTCCCTGTCCACTATTGAACATTTTTTACTGTTAGGAAATTTCTTCTGATGACCTATTAAAATCTACTCTCTTGTCATTTAAATCCTGGAACAACTCTGAACAATTCTGCCCCATATTCCACATGACACCCTTCAGATACCTAACAACTATCATGTCTCTCTTCTTCAAATTCACTCTCTCCAGTGACTCCAACTGTTTCTCACAATTTTTCCTTCCAGGTCTCTTATCATTTTAGTTGTTCTTCTCTGGACATGCTCCAGTGTGTTAATGTCCTTCTGAAAGTGTGGTGCTCAGATCTGGATGCGATTTTCTACACATAGCTTGGCCTGCATTATATATTATAATTGTATATAATGACATTATACTTCTACTGATGCAGCCTAGGATTGCATTTGTAGGGATTTTGTTTTTGCAAATTTAGATGTAAGTCTAAATCCTCTGCTATCTGAAGCTTTCAAACAACAAATCAACAAAAACCCAATCTTCAGGAGTGATTTGAACATGCCAGTTGATTATCAACAGTAAATTAGGGTTGTTAATCTTACTAACATTCTAATAAATTTGGATCTGAATGTTACTGTGTTATTGTTCAACTTTCTGTCTTCCTTTAACAACATTAAAACATAGGTGGCAAGTTTCCAGGAATAACCAGAAGTTTGAATTTCTCCTAAAGGGTGATAAGATGATTTTCTCTAGTACCCATATTTTATCAGATCATTCTTATTTGGATGGGCCTTTGACAGAGCTCCACTTCATACCAGGAGCAATTTGGCAGAGATTCTTAAATAAATAATCATACTCTTCTGAATATGTGAGATACAAACAGCCATTAAATGTCTTGGCAGAATTATATCTTAATCTAGCAATACTATATATCTGCCAATTGATTTGGTGACATATTGGATTGGTAGCCCAAACAAGCCACTTTTTAGACATAACCACCTTAGTTGAGGGGCAGGGCTCCATATTCTCTCTAGAGGCAGACAAATTAATTAATATGATGTAACTGTGATACCATAACATTGAGTTTTTATTGATTTTTTTCTGATGATCAGAGGAGGCCTTCCATGTGATATGGTGATTATATCACTAGAGAAGGCAGGGCCAAAAAGTTGCAGCCCTTTGTGGGGTGGCTTCTAGGACTTAGTAGTAGGGAGATTTAAAGATATGAATGGTGACATTTTGCTTTGCAAAGGGCTGGCATGTCCATTCCCACCAAAATTCAGAACATCCTTATGTTGTCCTTTGAGGCTGATAAAGTCAGGAAGCAAAAACCGCTTGGATTTCTGGAATGATCTTTACTGCTAGTAGGGTAATATAACAGAATCCTGAAAGCCTGCAATTATCCCAATCCACTTATACCTAGTGAAATTAAGGTAAAGTTACTCTGAGTCTCTTTCTCGTTCTTCTCCTCCCCACTGGACTAAAGAATCTTTTCTGCAACTGTTCTCTTCTCTTATTCCCTCCCATGTGTTCCCAGGATTTGTTGGAATGTCTTATGGAGAGATGTTTATGGATATTTATCTTCAAAGGTTACTTGATTGTTTCTTAATACCACTCAGGGACTTATATCAAGAACCTCAAGGACTATAGCCTTTCATTTCCTTCACCACTGGGAAAGTCCATCAGAGGTAATAGCTGTTATCCATAGGACTCACAGGAGAAGTAATTCCAGGATATACATTATAGGGAGAACAGGATGCAAAGTAATTCAGAAAGTGAATACGGAAGCTGAAATGATGTTCCACATTACCTTTTTAAATGTGAACAATAGTATCCAAACTCATATTTCTTTGAAGTGGGTTTAATATTCAATCAAGCAGAATTGCAACCTTATTGCAATCCACTTTATGACTGAATTTTTTTTGGAAAGCTGCTATTACAGGGACTTAGAAATGGTGGAAGGTTGATTATGAATAAATATGTACCTTGATGAGCCTTTGCACACATGCACATACAGACATCCTCCCAGACACTCCTTACAGTGCAGTGCAGTGTTTATTTTTGTTTTAATCTATCTATCTATCTATCTATCTATCTATCTATCTATCTATCTATCTATCTATCTATCTATCTATCTATCCTGTCAGCTCGGCCACCTGTTTACTGGATCCAGGCCCCTCCTGGATTGTAAAAGCAGCCAGGGAGGTGACTTGCAGTTGGGTCCAGGCCATGGTGTTGACCTCTCTGAAGAAGAGGGGTGATACCCCCTGCCTTGAAAGAGATGGTGGTGTACCCCCTCCTCAAGAGGCTGACCTTGGACCCAACGGTTTTCAACAGGGACCAACCTGTCTCCAACCTTCCATTTTTGGGGACTGGCCACCTTCTCAACAACCTTCTTTTTGGGGGAAGGTTGTTGAGAAGGTGGCTGGTCTGCAGCTGATAAGAACCCTGAAGGAAATGAATTATCTAGAGGAGTTTCAGGCTGGGATTTAGTACTGAAACAGCCTTAGTCATGCTTGTCAATGACCTGTGGCAGAGCTGGGATTGAGCTGGTGCATCCATCCTTGTGCTCCTTGATCTCTCAGCAGCTTTCAACACTGTTGACCATGGTATCCTTCTGAGCCGACTCCATGAGTTAGGGATTGGTGGCATTGTTTTACGGTGGTTCTCTTCCTTTCTCTGGGGCTGGTTCCCGTTGATGTTGGTTCCTGCTTGAAGGGCAGGTGTCAGATTCTTTGTTTGATTGTTGTGAGCCACCCAGAGTCCTTGAGAGTTTGGCAGCATACCTTTAATTTATCATCATCATCATCATCATCATCATTGTGTCATTATTACATTTTTATCCCACTTTTCCTCTATGATTATAAAATAGCACACCTGGGATCTTAACTCATTTAATCTTCATGATGAAGTAGGTTGTACTAAGAGATTCTGATTAATCCCAAATCACCAATGAACCTGGGTCTCCCCAGCTGCAGTCAAATATCTTAGCTACTACACTACAGGATATGTTTATTGTTATTTACTGCATTTATTCATGCCACCTTTCCCCACCACAATGCTTTAGGTATCCAATGTCCCTAGGTGATCTTTTTTCATGCTGATTTGACCCATGTCTGTTTGGTTTCATCATGTTGTAATTCATTCACTGAGATTACAGATTTTTGCTTGTATAAAAGCTTATCTAGGAAGAAGAAGGCAGAATATATTGGCAACCCTCTTCAGCTATTGATGCCTCTTGCTTGATATTCAATTCCTATAATCTCCCTCCACAAATTATTTTGGGGACTGACATCTTACACCTGTAAAGAGTATTAGATTGCATAAAGCTGGTCTATTCTAACTGTTAGAAGAACTGGAGATTCAGAGCTTCCTAGATTTATTTGGAGACTAAATAAGGAAGAAACCAAACCTAGGATCTTCTGCAGGCAGCAGCTTCCTTAAATTCTGTCACTGCTGTGTCTAGAAAGGAACAGAAAGAAAAAGATGTCATGGTCTGCCAAAGCCAAGTTTTCTTATAGGAGTAGAAAACCTACCAAGGCTGACAGAATTTGGGTATTACAGAGGAACAGGTACTACATTAATTTTATTCTTTTTTAAAAGTAATATTTTTCCAGGGGGGAAAAAAAAGCATGAAGTTCTCACTTTTATTAGCAGTGTGTCTTCCATTCCTTTTTGGAAAGTTTACTGTAACTAAGCAAAGAGGCTGAAGTCTACCATTCGCAATGCGCTCCGCTTTCAGCATCATTCCCATGTCAATTACTCTGTTCCATTCAAAGTATATTTGGTTAGCATCAAATTACAGAAGAGTTCATATAGAAATTCTGGTTCATTTCAAGGTTAACTTTGTTAATAAGAGCTGTCAGCACTTGACAACTTGTTTAGCTGTAATACTATGGGAAGACTACTTTTACAAATACAAACTCTTCTCAGTCTCTTTTGATCACATTCAGAACAAGCACCTGTTTTTTCGAGCTGTCGAACAAATGTCTGCTTGCACCATCAGTGTCAACGTTAATGTTGGTGTGGTCAGAACAGACAGCCCCACAGGTACAAAGAAAAACTACTCTAAGAAATTTGCAGGAGGGAATTGTGTAGCTCAGGTTATAGGAAAAGGAAATTTCAGGGAACATATAGCTTATTTCACAGCATTAAGTGGCAAATATAGCAGCTGAAAAATCATGACAGAGAAAGCAGCCTTGAACTCTATGGTGAGTAGATGACCTCTTGGCCCCACAGGAAGTCTTTAACCTGGAGCATATCAGTCAGGGCTTCATTCCTTCTACCCACCAAGCTTTAACCAAAAGAAGCAACTGCAGGGTAACCAAACAATCTAGCAACAAAATCTTTTGAAAATCAACAGGAAAGATATTATGGCTGTTGTTTAACACCCCAAAAAGATCTTAAATTCGTGGAGCACTTTACAATATTTAAACATAAGCTATTTCTTAGTTGGAGGCTCATAATCTAATAGAGACAATGCAATATAAAAGGAGAAAGGAATTGTGAAGGAAAACTTAAGCAAGCGTTGGTGAAGCAGCTGTTTCTCTGGATAATGGACAGGATTTGCTCTTCCTCTCCCATGATGCTCACCTTGGGATGAAAGAGTTTCATCTTCCCAGCAGCCCTTGCTCCTCAGCTGATTAATGATAGCAATAGTAGTTCATGTAATAATGAACCTCTTCCCCCTCAAAAAATCAAAAACAATGGCTAGTCCATAACTGCTTTGTGATCTGAAACATAAGAAAAATTACCTGGATCAATTTTCTAAATTATAATTCATTTAGACTAGTACTCTGTTTCTGACAACAGCCAGCCTACTGCTTCCAGAAATTCCAACAGGAAGGGTAGAAGTGTAATTATCCTATCCCTTTTTTAAAAAATTATAGAATTGTGGGTTAAGCACCTCTAGAACCTGTGGCTATTTAATTTGGAAAGGACTGTGCTCAATGCATTAATTTAAACCATTTTCAAGAGCTATGTAGTACATTGCCACATCTTTAGCAAATTAGTTACAGGTAGTCCTCTAGGGTTACGACCACTCATTCAGCAACCGTTCAAAGTTACAATGGCACTGAACAGGGGGACTTACAACTGGTCTCTGCGGTCACATGATTGCAATCCGGGCACTTAGCTGCCTGGCTCGCAATTATGACAACTCAGTGAGCCACAGTCACGTGATAGCCATTTGTGATCTTCCCTCTCAGCTTCCCACAAGCAAAGTCAATGGGAAAGCCAGCAGGGAAAGTTACAAGTCACTCCTGTAAATGGCTTCCACCATTTTTTCTCCCAAGAAGCCCCACTGCAGAGTACAAGTTCCCAGGGTTCTTGTACTCTGTAGCAACCCCCTGCCTGCCCACACTCTGTAGCAGCCTCTGCCAGCCCGCCTGCACTCCATAGCACCAGCCCATGGCACTCACCCACCAGCCTGCATCTCTTGCCCACTGGCCTGCTTGCCTAGGACTCTGGTCACATCCGGTCCTCTCTTAACAACCTGCAGTGTCTGGGTTATGACAACAACCAATTATCCTGGTAAATCTGCTCCGGAAACACCATCTCCCTATTCAATTGCTGGGTAGTGTGCCTCCATGATCGTCTTGGCTCTGGGTAGAAGACAGTATGGGCACCCAGTGTCTCTCTCTCTCTTTTTTAAACACATTCCCAGGAAATTGATCAGTCTATCAGCCAAGAATCCTGCTGTTTGGGGCCAGGAGTGGGGTAGGGGGTTGCAGGTGAGATCATAAGTTAGGGAAACACACATGGAATGGGAGGTGGGGGAGAGAAGAGGCTCTTTGCCTGACCAAATACAATTCAGAAGGGAAATGGGCTTCAGAAAAAGAAAAGAAATAAAGATTGAGAAGTGCAACACCTCTCTGGATTGGATTCCTCTGCTGTGATTTGATTTTCAAATCTGCTGACTTTGATCACTGTGGCAGATTTTGTGGGGGGAGGTGGGATTTTTTGACACAGAAACATTAATCTTCTATTTCTTTGACAGAATGACTGACCTTCCCACAAATCAGTAATCCTATGAAACAATTTCATAGAGGTTGTCCAGATTACTGCAAGCTGTAATTCTGATTCCAAATTGCAATAATTGGCACGTTTCTAGGTGAAGTTGTTTCATAGGATTATTGGTCTCCCAGTGTCAGAAGAAGACAATAATAAAAATAAAGGTAAGATAAATAATACAAATACAATGCCCAAACTCACCCTGAGACATGCTCCGGAAGGCAACTGGTGGCCGTTATTCCAACCAGTAGGAAAAGGTTAGTGGAAGGAGAAATTACCTTGCATTAAATTGTAGGAGGGCAGCAATTCTGCCTGGTGTCATTACTGAGCTATGGTAACGGTAGACTGTGAGGAGAGTGCAATTTACTTAGCTCTCTTGAGAAGTCTACAGTGCCGGGTAAGACAGTGGGAAAAAGAAAAAGAGGATGACCAGCAGCAAGGTAGTCTCGGTTACATCAATGATGGATGTACTTTTGGAAGACTTGAAGGGCCAGGTTGGGACAGATCATCCTGGAGGTCTATGTGGTCACTAAGGATCAGTATTGACTTGATGGCACATAATTAATCAAATTTTCATCCCAACTGAAGGACAGGGCAAAAGGACTTAATCTGGCAAAAGATTAGAGGATACCATTCATTCATTCATTCATTCATTCATTCATTCATTCATATTTCAAATTTGCCACCGCCCATCTCACTGCAGAGCGACTCTGGGTGCAGCTCTCCCACTGCATCTGAAGGCAATAGAGGGTGTGAGGCAGCTCAGATACCCGACCATTGCTTGCTCCCTGCCCTATTTGATACCTGTTCCTTGGACTCCTATGTTGGCAGTTTGTGTACCATGTGCTGAAGTTCACAGCCTGTCTGTGCCATAGATGCTGTATAATAGATGCTGAAGCAAATGGCAAGGACTAGCAGCCTCTTTGCCTGCTCCCTAGTTAAGAGCTTTTTCAAGAGGATTGTCTGTGAGGGTGGGAGGTGACCAGTCAACCAGCCAGGTAGCCAGCACAGGATAACATTTGTCACCAGTTGGATCCCACTCTCTCAGGATGATAGGGAAGGCCAAGAGACTGAGGAAGTTTGTGAGCTCCTTTCCCCCAGCCCCTACCACCTGAGGGTGCCAGTTCAATCTACCTAACAGTAGGGCCAGCCACATGCCGCAGGTTCAGCTCTTACAGAATTACAGCTGGAAAACCATTTGAAACAAGGGCAGTGACTAAATAAGTATGCAGGCATAATTATTTGATTGATGTAGCTTGGATCAGCCTGCCCAGGAAGCCTTCTTGCTTTTTGTAAAATAAAAGTTGTCCTTTCTTCTCCGGTAACTACCAGACTGTCACCAAGGACATAAATCCTCATCAATTCTGTTTGAGGGCATCCCGTGAACCTTAGCAATAACCACAAAGAGGCTGTATTTACATTCTCTGCAACACTAGTGCAGCTCAGTCAACAAAATACCTGCAAGCAGGAGCCTTCTCCAAACAGTGCAAGCTGGGGAGAAGCCAGCAAGGTGAGAGGGAGAGGAGGAGGAAGAGGACCAAATGAAGCAGACAAAAACCAAACTTGGTGAAGCAGAGACAGGAGGACATCTCTGCAACTGCTAGTTTGCACACATCAGTCCCAGCTTTGCCATTATTGGAGGTAAATTGCACTGTCTGTACCTCAGACTGTATTCTGTTGTGATTATCCCTTCCATTTCCAAGTGCATGAATGTTAATAACACATTAACGAGATGGTCACATCCCAGAAAACTCAGTGGTGCTGCTCGCCTTGTGGAGGCCCTGGGCCAAACAAAAACTCCTTGCATCATCATCACCACCTTCTCCCTCTCAATACAATCTTGACTGTTTCCCTAATTTAAAATGACGTTTAAAATGTCCTTCCTGTATACTACCTCATGAAGAAATTAATTGGTCTCCTCCTGTTTCTCTAAGTCCCCATTCCTTTACCAGTGGCTACTGTCAGAATTTCTTCCTTCCATTTAGAGCTTTATCTGCCTGGAACTTCACCAATATAGCATTGTTCCTGTTCTCTAAGAAAGTGGGCAAGGCATAAACATGTTGTCGCAACTCCCATAGTCCTTTTGAGAGGGTTTGAGCTATAGGGGTTCAGGATTTGCACCCACTGACCCAGTCCTAAGTGCCACTGATAATAAAGCTAACACTTACACAGTCCTGAGAGATGGTGTTGTGGTAGTGTCCCCTCCCCACCAAAAAAAGTGTTTTCTGAAGCACCATGGTGGAAGGGAGAGCACAGTGTCAGATTTACTGAGCCATCAAATGCTTGTCCCTGTATCCTTTGGGGAAGAGAAATCTTGGGGGCTGAAAGAGAGCCCCAGTTTTACAGTTTGTTCTAGTTCATTGTCTCATTGTCTACAACCAGCTTTACCTGAATGGTTGTGTGGCATAATTCTTTGGGTTGCATTTACTAGCTGACATAGCTTATGAGCTAATTCTTCATACTTACTTAATTCTTCATCCACTGACAATCTGCTCCACCACATTGATGAAGATGAAGGGGTATCTTCATTCTTTACAAACATGCCTTCTCTTTGTACAACCTCCCTCAACTTATCTACTGGAAATTTTCTATGGGTGCTTCCAAATTTAAGGATTACAGCAAAGAAAACTGCATTATAATAGCAATTTTATAACTGCTTATTATAGCAAAATTACAGGAATTTTTTTTAAAAAACCTGCTTTTTAAAAAGTGTAGCTCAAAAACCTTTGCACTGATTTTTTTTTAATGAAATTTGACATGCCTCATCCCATTCTATTATTTACTACAGGGAGTCCTCACTTAACGATAGTAATTGGGACTGGAATTTCCAATGCTAAGCGACATGCTCATTAAGCACGATGTCACATGACAACACCACTTAGCGATGGCAGCTCTGGCAGTCCCCAATTACCATCATTAAGTGAATAACCGTGGGTCATTAAGTGAGGACCTCACGTGACTACAACTTCTGACTTCCTGCTGGCTTCCCTGTTGACTTTGCTTATGGAAAACCAGCAGGGAAGATTGCAAATCGCAATCATGTGACCACCGGGTTCTGTGGTGGCCAGAACTTCCAGGACTGATCATAAGTACCACTTGTTCAGTGCTGTCATAAGTTCAAACGGTCGCTGAACAAGTGGTCGTTAACTGAAGACCACCTATAATTTCATCCATTCTGATAAAAAATAAAAATGTTATAACCACAGATGGCCAGACCATGGAAGAATGAACCTCAACTTTCTGAATTTACTCCAAATCCAGACATCTATATATTATTCACCTTCACAATCAGCTGAGCAAAATGAAAGTGCTCTTGTTGGATTCTATTCCCTTTTCCAGGATATTCCATTTCCTCCTCCAGTTTTCTGCTTCTACTCTCCCAAGTATCAGGTAAAAATCCATGACCACTGAGCTTACTCTGCCCCATAGATGCTTCTCCCTTGTTTCTCCCTCCATCCATTCTTTAAGCAAACCAAGCATTCTGCTCTGCTACAAGCTCTCCACGTGGCTTGATAGATGCTGATAGACAGAGAACATATTCGTACCTTGGGGGGAAAGATATGAGGATCTGTATCAACTTCCTTGTAGGGAGAAAAGGAGTTTGGATTGGGAACATTTGAAATGGAAACTGGCTCAAGGGAACAGGAGACAAACCCCCCTTCTCCTCCTGATCCAACTTACTGCAAATGGTTGCTTTCATTGCTTTAAAAGCAAGGGGAAGTTACATTTTCCTGGATGTTCTAAGCAGCTTGAGTTTCTCAGGTGGAACCACTGGGCCAAACAACTTTACGGTTGCATAACTTTCTCAGAATGTGTCTGAAGAAGATAAATGTGTCTGGAAACCAATTCTTAGCATTCCACCTCAAAAACCGATTTTATTTATTTATTATTTCAATTGTACTGATCTTCACATCTGATTTCTCCCTACCCCCTAGCACTATACCAGAGGGAGCAGTATTTTTTTTTCTCTGCACCTAATCCTGTTCTCTGCACAATTCAGTGAACCTCTTGCCTCACGTCTTCAACACATTTTAAAATGAACTCAAAGATATTCACAGTATTTGAGTATTATCACCATTGCAAAATATTTGGGAGGAGAAAAAAAAAACCCCAATATAGGCTGAACAAGGGGCTGGACAAATTGCAATTTAAGTGAGAGATGAGGAAGATGGAATTTCCCCTGTCTTAGAAAACAGCTGAAAAGAAAGTGAGGTATAGTGAGTGGAGCACTGACAGTTGTCGCCAGTGTGCGCGTGTGAGAGGGACTGAAAGGGTTTTGAGGCCTTTTGTCAAAAAAAAAAAATCATGAGGGAGGAAGAAAGGGAGAAATCCATTGCAGGAGCTTTTCAATTAACAATGTAGGATTGGTTTACCTGATAAAATGTTCCCCGTGTGAGGTGTAATTGCATATTTATGCCCCACAGAGATTTTTTAATTTCTCTTCAGTTTGTTTGCCTTGAAAGTATTTGTCACTGGAAAGGGTTCTTGATGTATAATATTCAAGGCAGCGTTAGCTGACTGCGTGGCTTGTTTTCGTTTTAGATTTATTTCAATGTGAATGGAGATGATGCCTTTTACAGTCCTGGATATACAATATAATCTTTCTCAAGGAGGGAGACAATGTTTCAAAAAGGAGCAGAGAAAAAGCAAAGGATATGGATTCTTTCAAGGACTTGTTATGGTTTTATACATATGAAATATTATATTTATCTTGATTATCACCATGATCAGGATAGTGATTATCATCATAATTTTCATAATCTCCTATGGCTTGGAAAAACTTTTATATGCCTTCCAATATTTTATTATTTTGCCCCTTGCCGAACAGAATCATTTCCCTTCATTATTAACAAGAAAGCTGAAAGTAACTCGTCCTTTTCCATGGTGTTGACCCAGAGCTTGTGATCAGTATTTTGTTTTTTTTGTTAAAGCGTGTTGGCTTTGCTTTTCCTTTTCTTCTCCCAGAATACCTTAAAATGACAGCGCTTTGGGGGCATTGGATGCAAGGAAGCGGCTTAGAAATTCTGCTGCTGGCGCCATTATTTTTTAAGAGACTGCAGTGTCCCCAGGGGTGTACACAGGGTGTCCCATGACGATGCAACTGAAGCTCTGCCTGTGTTTCATGTTCATTGCATGCACAGTACACACAGAAAACAAATGGAACTTCAATCGCACCGTTGGGGCCACCATCTTGATTTTTTGACCATCCCTATGAACACCCCTCAATGCCCCTTAGAGCTTTCAAGAATTTTCACCACCCTCATTTTCCTCCTGATAGAGCCTATCCTCTTCATATTCTGAAGCTAAAAGTTAACTTATGAGAAGTTTCCATTCAGCATTAGGCAGGGGGGTTCACAAGGGGAGATCAGAAAAGCAAAGATGGCAGCCACAGCTGTGTATTCAAAGCCCCACCCCTTTTTTACATATGACATTTGCAACCTAGGATTATTGTACATCACCTGTGTGAGTAGCTTATGACATGAATTAATTCCCCTTGTTTGTTTGTTTGTTTGTTTGTTTATTAGACTTGTCCCCGCCCATCTCCCCACAATGTTGCTGCTGCCTTCCCCCTCCTCCCAAAATGCCTTTTCTTGAGAGTAGGGGGAGTCTTGATCCAGATGACCAACGTTGCATCAGTAGCTGCATGAGGCTCCTTTATCCAGCTTCTGGTGATTTCATGGTCTTAAAGTCATTTCATTCCATATAACTACAGTGTCCGTGCATCCTTTATTTTAAAGGACAGTCCTTTATGTCAGAAAGCAGTCCTTTAGATTTAATTATTTTTCAAAAACTGACTTTTGTCCTTTACTTTGGTCATTTAACTTTTACCATACAAATGATACCACTTAATGCAGTCTTTCACATTCATGTGAAAAATATGGAAATGGAGTTGTCTTTTAAAAATAAATTTACATATGCTGTTTGATTTTAGATATTTTTACTAGAATATGTATTTTTCTTGGTTTTGCTCTTGGATTTTCCTTTGTAAAGCAGCATAATAAATATAAACTATTAAATGTTTATCTTTATTAACTTTTTTCAGACTTGCCCCTTTTTCAGGTTTGTCCTTTATTTTTTCCAAGAAAATATGGTCACATACAGTATAACCCACACTGCTCAGGAGGATGGCCCTCTCAGCCTTCTAGCCAGTGTTTCTGAACCTTGGAAATTTTAAGGTGTGTGGACTTCAACTTCCAGAAAGGTCCTGTTGACTTTGTATAGCGCCAGGCATTCACAGATCCATGTGTGTGGCAATGAGTCGTAGGCTTTCCTGTAGTCAATCCAGGCTGTGCTCAGATTGGTCTGTCCAGACCTTGAGTCTCAGGCAACTGTTCTATCCATGAGCAACTGGTGTTTTGAATCTTTGGTGTTCCCAGTGCCATTCTGAGGTGTGCTCATGTACGGTCCCATATGGTCCTGTAGCTTGGTGGCTATGATACCTGATAGGACTTTCCATGTTGTGGGGAGGCAGGTTATTGGCCAGTAGTTGGATGGTGCTGTTCCCTTGTGGGGGTCTTTCATGATCAGGACTGCCCTTCCTTGTGTTAGCCAGTCTGGGTGGGAGCCTGCTGCTAGAAGCTGGTTCATCTGTGCTGCTAGGTGTTCATGCACTGCTATTAGTTTCTTTAGCCAGTAGGTGTGGATCATATCTGGGCCAGGTGCTGTCCAGCTCTTCATATTCTTGACCTGCTGTTGGATGTCTGCTACTGTGATGGTGACTGGTTCCTGGTTCTTCCAAGTCTTCTTGAGTCCAGGATGTAATGTGTAGTTGGTCTATCTCAAGTTGTGACAGCAGTTTCCTCTTCACTATGTTGAAGCATTGGGTAACTAGCTGTTTCTCAGTATGGATGTAGGTCTTCTGTCCATCCATAGTTCCCTCATACATTTCATTTATCCCCTCTCATTAAGTCTACTGTTGTAGTAGCATTCCACCAATTCCAGGTTCTCTTGTCTTGTCCATGTATGGTTTGTTCCAGTAGCCCACTTATCATCAGATTGTCCTGGTTCCCCAACATCTGGTGCATACACGCACACACACACACCAGGGGCATTGGAAGTGGAGAAAAGATGAATAGATCATACTTTCTCCACTCAGAGCTACTGAGTTTGTTATTTAATATTTACCAACCCTGCCCACTAAAGCTCATAGCAGACAACTTCTTTTATAAATGCAGGATTATTGAGGAATCTAAACACAGACTATATGTGGATACAATATTAACACACCAAGCTAAAACAAATTTGGTTCTGTTCTTAAATGAAATTTTGCTCAGAAAAGATCAAGAAAGTAATATATGCCTGGTTTCTCTGTAACTCTGTCCAGGCATTTGTATGAGCACAGGAGAGTTACAAAGTGAAAATGCAGCACTCCATTTCAAACCCTGCCTATGTCTGTCACTCATGGTCTGAAAGCATATTTAAGGCAGTTCCACCACACCACCACTGTTTTTACTCTCTGTCTCCTCCCAAGCAGTTTAAAACCCACCTACAGTTGCCCTCACTGCGGCTGTCCTTGAAACACAGGAAACATGCTGAGGGCACCAGCAGCCAATCACCAGCAGCCCTCCAAGCAGATCAATAGGAATGTGCAACTCCAGTACAAGGTTATTCAGTCAAAGCCAGGTGATAGTCCCAGGGAATCAAAACTTCCTTCCTCTAACTCTATGCAAAAAACTGGAAACTAAATGGCTGCCACTACCCCCATTCCATGTTAGTATGAAGGAAACTATTTAAGGCACAGGAGGTTGTTTTTTTTTTTTTTCAAGGAACGGAAAAGGAAATATTCAAGGTATCTTGCCACCATCTCTATTTTTTTTTCTTCCTTTTTTGGTGCCTTCAAGTCACTGTTGACTCCTAATGTCTGTCTGGACTAGTCCCTGCAGTATTCTCGGCAAGATTTTTCGGAAGTGGTTTGCCACTGCCTGCTTCATAGGGCTGAGAGAGTGTGACTGGCCCAAGGTCACCCAGCTGGCTTCATGCCTAAGGTGGGACTAGAACTCCCAGTCTCCCAGTTTCTAGCCTGGTACCTTCACCACTACCCCAGACAAACTCTCCACCACCTCTATGCTGCATATCAAAGCTTCAAGTGATACAATTTGGCACTTTCCCAGTATTTCTTACTATGGTTCTATGCTGCTACAAAAGATGGAGTGAAAGAAAAGAAAAAAGAAGTCTGAACTATATAAAAGGGGTCCAGGAGTTCCACTTTACTCCAGGCTGTTTGGGCTGTGCGCTGATCCTTGCAACTCTTTCTGCCTGCGCAGTAAATGAAAAATATAATAATAATAATAATAATAATAATAATAATAATAATAATAATAATAATAATAATAGTAGTTTTGACTCTCACTTTTCAGGTAAAAGGCAAGTAAAAACCAATCACAGGCACCTTGGTCCATAAAAATTCCACCCATTATTAATATACCTTTATTGGGAAATTGATTCCTTTTTTGATTAATAATGTTACAAGTCTGCAAGTTCTCCATAACTTTTTCCCAGGCATGGGCTCCAAGAATCACACGATAGGGAAGAAGCAAAAGAAGTCCAGAAAATTAGACCAAATCTTTCAGCCATGAAGTCTGCTGGCCAAAGTCATTCTGAGATGGTGTTTCTAGATAAAATGCATTTGTTAGTTGGAGCTGACATCAGTATTGGTCTAGAACTGTTACTCAGAAACAAAGAAGGAAACACAAACGGATGTGCTCCCATTTTATTCATTCCTTTTTCATTTCAAAAGCACCATGCATTTGAGCCTTGCATCATAGAAAAAGACTCTCCAACTCATTTTGCTTGTCATTCTGTGCATCCTATCCAGCTTTACAATTTTATACATACATACATACATACATAGTATACTCACAAGGTGGCCAAACATGAACATTCAAAACATGGGCACAGCCAATGGCATATGCCTGTATATTTAAATTTCCATTCTAAAATGGCCTTTTCTGATACTCCAGTACAAGATGCTGGTTTCCATGCAATTTTCTTAAGAAATGTTTCCTGAATTGCTGCAGTGGAAGCTATTTTTGAACGTTGTGTTCCACGTCACCACTTTGCATTCATGGGACATTCTACAGTTCATTCTCTTGTTATGAAATGTTACCATCTTGAAAATTAATTCCTTATTTTGACTCTTAACAGGTTATAAAGAAACTGAACCCAAGGTTGGGTAAACTCCTAGCTTTTAAATCTATTTGGCTTTTCTAAGGATCCTGTGAAATCTCTCAAGTGGTAGAAACAAAATAATTGTTAATGCTTGGGTCTCAAGCCAAAAGCAAAAGATAGGAATTAAAACTAAATATGTATTCCATCCCATGTGTTATATACTGGGATCTGCATAAAGAAATATAGATCTACATGTGAATGACTATGCAATAGGGATTCTTAATGATAACACATCAGGGATTCAAATAACCTAATTTAGAAGAGGGAAAATACCTTAGCTGTTATTGTTGCCAAACACTTGGAATTTATAAATCTGAAAGGATCTCTTTTCTTATCCTGCACCAATTAACTTTTTTCAGGTTAAGTTTATCAAAGCATTTTAGGAGTTCAGCAGTGCATTCCTATGAAATTTCATAAGCTCCATTGAGTTCAATTAAGTGCAACCCAGCTAAATGATCAAAGGGTTGCTGCTTCAGTCTCCTGGATCACTTCTATAATTGGACAATCCAGCCAAATTAGAAGCAGTGAGACCATGCCTATTGTCTCCAGAGAAAAGTGGAATTCATCCTTTGTATTTGGTAACATCCTCCAAGCTGGTGGTACCCAACAGTCTCTAGTAAGTCATGCTGATTTTTCTGCAGCAGGCTTTGTTTTGCTTGTCTGCTCTCATTTTCCATATGTTTAGACAATGGAGTGCTGAGAAGTATCTATTAGCATCCTATTTTTAATAGTTGTTTTGAAAGGCTTGTAACTATCTTGGATAAGGCTGGGTGGAAATAGCTTCTCCACATTATCCACTCTGCTGGATATGGTCATACTGGAAGGTGGATAGGAATTTGCTGAATATTCTTAAATGGAGAGGATTATTCAACAGTTCCTTTAGAGGAGCACATCATTAGCAGTGACAGTTTATATTTTCTTTCTGAGATTAGGTTCTTGATAGAAACTACAGCAGACCTCTGATGGTAGCCATTTGACCATGATTTTGCATCCCCCACAGCAACTCAGGGCACTGTGGGAGAAAAATTGTGGAAAGTCAATGAATGGAGAGCATACCAGGCCTTTGGTGATAGGAGAACAAAGGCAATTCTGAGATATTTTCTGTGCAAAATGGCTTCTGAAAACTTTCTGCTCAATTCAAAATTAGACTTGCTGTGTAGATGAAATGCAAAGCAAAGTTCCTTTTCTGCCTTTTAAATTTGTGTAACAGCAGTAAGCTGGCAGATGGATGGCTGGAAAAGCTACATTACACCTAATAAAAATTGTGTATATAGCTATTAAAGAAAGTAGAGATTTATTTTCTTTCGCATCTGGTCAGGTCAGAACACTGAACACTGTAGGTATAGGCTGCACTGGCCAAATATGGCTGTTCTGAATCAGCAGCATCTTCAGGAGCTTGCTGCTTTGATTAGAATGACAAATGCAGCATTGTGGCATCACACAGTAAGCCCCGCCCCTTTTGCAGGTACATCTGACATTACCACACATATACCAAATGCTGCTTCTGTCATTCTGTTCCACCTTCTGCCCCACTACCCTCAACCTCACCTCCAGCAAACTCAGTTGTCTGAGTTTGTGTAACATACTACATCATCAGTTAACCTGCCTAGTTGGGTTCATACAACTCACTAGCAGATATTAACCAAACTTATTTTAGCCTAGGTTGTATGAACATGGACAATGAGGAACAAATTATGCTATTGAATGTAGCATTATTTTAAAAAATTACCAAAGCTGTAAGCCATAAAGATATTTTAGTCTTTATGATGCTTTTTACTGTTTTTCCTATTGTAAATTACCTTGGATGACAAGACAGCAAAAGCAAATAATATGAATGGCCTGAATTAATCTTCTGGAATGACAAGCTATGTAGCTGGGTGCTAAAATAATTGAGATATTATACATTAAAATATATTTTAATCTGAATGTGCCAAGCCCCAGGAAAATGAATGAATGAATCAATGAATGGCTGCCATTTTTAATGGAAGGTAGAGCTAAAGACCATGGATATTCATAGATGTATGAGATTTGCCAAAAGCAAAGAAGTTTAGAAGGGCATATTTAATACATCTGTGATTATTCAAAGGAAGATCATACAGTGACAGAGTTTTAGATTTTGAAAGCCACCATTTAGGACACCGAGTCCAACCCCTTGTGCAGTTCAGGAATCCACATTAAAGACTTGGTGTCAGGTGTCTGTCCCATCTTTCATTGGACTCCTCCAATGAAGGAGGCCCTCCTAACTCTCTCCGTAATTGATTCTGCTTGGGCCTGCTATAAGGAGATATTTCATAACATTCAACTGGAAGTCACCTTCCTGTAACTTAAGATCAAAATGTTTGAAGCTCCTCCTCCATTTCCCAAGTTGCCTTCTGTAAAAGTTGAAATTACTTTCTTTCCAAAGAGTATCCTTAATACTGAATATTCACCTGATATTTTCTAATATTGCAATAATTGGCTCCTAATCCATGAATTCTTCATACTTACAATGATAACTGATGGTACTATATTTTAATATTGTATATTCCTGTGTTTTATTTTGGATTTCAGTAGTTTTTACTTGAGGGTTGACATGCAGTAACATCTAGTATTAATCAGCTAGTAACAAAGTAATCAAGAGATGCCAATAAAGCATTTTAATTTCCATTTCTGATGTATAAATAAAAGAAACACAGTATTTAAATGTGAATGTCAAATTTTCATATCTGAATTTAGGATAAAGAAATTGGAACATTTCAAATATTTCTGAATTTGAAATAGTTACTCATCTTCATATCAGCTCTAGCCTCCTTCCTAAAATTAATATGTCATCATTCAAACATTACCCAGGATAGCATAGCATAACCTAACCTAATCCAACTGAACCTAACTTAACCTAACTAATCCACGTTGCAATAAATATACATCATGAAGCAGATTGCCTTTGGTTTTCCTAAAGTGCTTTGCGTACACACAAATTACAAATGGCTGTGATGGACAATGGTTGGTTGATTTCATTCCCAAGATGCAGCTTGTCACAAAACTGCTTGTATACTACAAATGACATAACTAGGCTGGAAAACAACTGGTGGCAGTGGAATAAATACCTTTTTACAGTCTATCAAGGTCAACCTTTTTGCTTGATGTACTTAACTAACCATGTAAAATATTACATCAGCAAAGCCTACAGGGCACTTGAAGATAGAACCCTATTTGCATAATGTCCTCTGTTCCCTGATCTGTGGTCCTTAAGGGTGTTTAGAATAACGGGCTCAGAAGAACATACTTAATCCAATCTCATTTTAGCTTTTTGCTCTTTTAAGATTTCAAAAATTAATAAATCCCCCAGATATTCCAAATTACCATGCGCTTTTATAAGCATAACTTTGTAACTTTAACCCATTTATGAACGTACCCTCCAGGCATATGTACTAATGAATAAGAAATAACATTAGAAGTTTAAAAGATGGCTCTCTTTATGAAGTAATGTAGGAAAATCCTGTTAGCTGGATCAAGTACAAAAGTGTGATTTCTTAAAAATAGAAAATCCTTCACAAAATTACTTGTAATTACAATAACCAAAGGATAAAAAGTAAGAATAGTTGAAGCACTATCATTATTTTGCTTGCTTTGTGCTGTATTTTTATGTATATGTGTGAAAATGTCTCTAAAAGCTGAGGTAAGCAAGATGGGCTTGGCCAATAGTCTGAGATGTGTGTGGCAATCAACCCTCCAACCCTCTTTGTACATGTGTGTACATGTACAAAAGGGCAGGGCTTTGATCACACCTGCCATCTTGCAGATATTGACACATACATACATCTCTGCACACATCCCTGGATATGCCTGAATCAGAATGGTTTCACATTCAAAGTTTTGGACTAGGAGCAGGAAGATCCAGGTTCAAGTTCCTTCTCAACCATGGAAACTTATTGGGTGACTTTGAACCAGTCACTTTCTCTCAACCAACTTTCCTGAAAAATTGGAGAAATATTGGAGGCAGGACTGCAATGTACACCACTTTAACCTCCTGGAGAAAATGTAGAATAACATCTTAATGAATAAAAACAGATGGACACTCCTTCCCAAGTATTAACATGAAATATAATTCACATGACATTCTCTTGTTCAAGGAACTTTCACCTAAAATGTGTCCCATGGATCAGATTTATAATTTTTGCTTGAATATGTGTATGTTCAACTCTACTGCCTTTAATGTCATCATGAATTTTCTATATAGGATGATTCCCTGCCCTTGCCTCAAGATGGTGTTTGCCCAACTTTCAAGTCTACAGGATCCATAATTTTCCTGCTCACGTTTCTTATAAAATATAAATAGGTAAAAATATCTTACTTTGGGAAATGTAGTAATATTTCAGGGGGGAAAGGTAAATACCAGAAAGGCTTTATGAATTTGTTCCAGAGTAACATCTTCCATGCTTAATGTATGGTCATCAGAGATGAGGGAATCACATTGGTAGCAAAAGTTCAGGAAGAACCTTTCCCCAACATGGAGGATGTAGCTAAAACTGATACTGAAGTGTGATATCTATGAACATTTTGTGACTTAGTACATCAATTCCACCCAGCTGCAGGTAACAAATGAATTTGGCTAGTTTGGCTAATTCACAAGTTGCTGACCCAGGCTATTTTCCCAGAAAACTGATTAATGTCCAGAATGAATCCTCAAATATACTCTGTAGAGAAGTTTTGTAGCTTGTTGCTCCATTCCTGTTTTATCCTGTGAATATGGTTGATTTGACCAGATGTGAAATTGGTCTTCCAGATCATTTTATACTATGCTAATTATAGTTCTGGAGAGGAACTGAAATGTGGTTGTGTAGAAGATTTTTCTTTTTTGTTTTGCATCACTTCCATCTCATCACCTACAACTGGTGGGTTTGTTTTTGCTTACTCAGAGTTCCAGCCTTTTCTTTGGAATATGAATTATTGTGCAGATCTGATATCAAATCATGAATTCTGTGGAATGTTGTGATTTACTCCACCAGTCCTATATAGCCAATTTGTTGCTTGAGTTGACTGGAAAATTGGTTTTCCAGGATGTTTATTGCAAAAATGGATATTGAAATGTGGATTCTGTAGCTTCTTGTGACTTAGTGCATCACATCCTGTCAATCACATGTGATTATTGAATTTGGTTTGTTTGGCCATCTGCCAATATATAGATTCCTATCTGGAATAGGATAAAAATGTAGTATACTTTGCTGCCCTTGTGTTTGAATATTATTGCTGCTCTCTCGGTTGTGGGATTTACTATGGGACTAACTGGAGTCATTGTCCAAAACATTATACCAAGTGTGGTCTGCAGTGTGGTTTGCTCAATTCACAATCTTATTCCTATTCATGTAACTTCCTAGCATATTCGCCTTTTACTGCCTTAGTGCCAAGACCATGTATCCATAGCTATACATACCTTTACATGATGATATTAGTGGTTTTTAGTGTAATTCATTATTTATCCTGAATATCCTATTAGTGATAGAAAGGGACATTGCAAACTCTGGTCACCAATGCTTCCCTCTCAAATTTTTTGTGAAGCATTGTTCATATGATGATGATTTATGATTATGTGCCATCAAGTTGGTGTTGAAGCTTGGCGACTGCATAGACTGATTTTCTCCAGGATGATCTGTCTCAAAATGTGGTCCTTCAGATCTTCCGGCAGTGTACCCATAGCCACTGTAATTGAGTCCATCCATATTGCAGCTGGTCATCCTTCCCCCCCCCCCTCCCTTTCCTCCAGCATTATAGACTTCTTCAGAGAGGTAGGTCTTCATATAATGTGTCCAACATATGATAATTTGAGTCTGGTTACTTGTGCCTTAAGTGAGAAGGGATTGGGTTGGGTTATCATAGAACAATCCTGTCATCAATTTTGTAATTAATTATCTCATTCCCCCAATATTCTCCAACAGAAATTAAGTGGGGTCCAACTGGATTACACTAAAGTTAGGGCAATAACTGCATTTCTTATTCTTGGTCATCAGACTTTGGATCAAGAAACACTAATTTGTAAACATGTAATGGGTACACACCCCAGACTATTAACCATGATCATATTATTTTTGCTTGGCATTTTTTTTTTTACAAAATCCAAACTTTCAGAAGAACTTTTTTTCTGCTGAGGAAACCTTAAAAATCTGTGAAATAAAGGCAGCAACCAGTTGGTGATCAGTTTTGGCCAAAGCTTCATTCCCCAGCAGAGGCCTCTCTCCAGCCAGCACTGAGGACTACTGCTGCTCAATTCCAAGGATAACCTCCTAACAAATCCCTGGCTCAGGCTTACAGGCTGAGCTTATCTAGACGAAATAGAGCATGAAATATGCCACAGAACAGATTTTCTTTTTGAGATCTATTTCAACAGCAGCAGCAGCTACAAATAAAAGTTACCCAAATGTAGGAGAGTTTCCCTTAGGTTATTATATTACCTTTCCAATGATGTATATGAATATATTTTTCATTTATGCTGCAGAAGATTTTTGCTTCCCTCTAGCTCTTGCAGAAAGCAGCTCCTAAGGTAACAAGTGGGGTGTGCAATAAAATATTGCAGCAGGGGGCTGCCATTCAGGATTCCAGGCATCCAGTCATACGCTTTTCTAAAATGCACCATTCCGTTCCACTTGTCATCAAGTTTCCATCTCTCCCATCAGTCAGTCAGCATGGTCGCTCAGTCTTCAAAACCTTAGGACAGCCTTCCTTAATATGTCGCTCTCCAGATGTTTTGGATGACAACTTAAAGGAATGGGAGGTGTTTAGCAGGAAACATGCAAGCAGATTTCCAAGTATTTGTAGGGCTGTCACAGGGAAGAGGGTGTGGATTTATTTTCCATAGATCCCAGGAGTAGGGCCAAAACCATACCGTCTTTTCTGGAGAATGGCTCCAGGCACGTTACAGTGCAGCCTCAACCAGCACCAAATTATGCCTCCTGCGAGAGGCACAGTATTCAAATCATTGGAAGTCATAGAGGAAAATGAAAGAGATGCCTCTAATCCAGTTTCATGTTTGTCTTTGTAGATGCAGTCCAGGATAAGGAATCTGGATTTAAGCCAAATCTTCAGGATGAACCTGAAAGAAGCAAAAGCAAAGGCATCAGGAAGTATTCTAGGTGACCGCATCATAATATAAAAGGTACCAATGGAGAAGGTGCATCAGTATCTTTTAAGTATGATGGATAGTGATTTGAGGGAAGTCAGTCCATAAGAAAAAATGATTGTCATAAACATGCCTTTATTAAAAGAATCAGGTTGTTTTCCAATTTCTTTATTTGTGAAAACCCCAGCAAGCTTACAGTAGCACTGGGCTCTTTCCAAGCTAGGCTTTATTCTCCTAAGGAGTTCTATAGTCCATGTGACTGGGCAATGCTGTCATTCCAAGAAGCACAAGGGCAGAAGCCTTTGCTCTTCAAAGAATCAGATGCCTTTTTAAAGAATAGAGAAAGGTTAAAAAGATCCTTCAGCGACTTGCATTTTTCAAACAGTAAGTGAAAACCCTGATCTACCCCCCACAGCAGACTTTCCAAGGAAGGACAAACATTAGCTAGACTTCATTCCAGCAAGTATTTATCCCGCTGTGGATCTGCCATGGATCCCCTGTCAGAGAAACATCCAAATTCACTCCCAGCAGGATCTATGGCAACATTCTTCTTAATCCCTATTGCACAGGCGGTGGTCAAGCTTCTGCACACTCTATTAAATGTCAAAATTCATCCTTCATCATGCAACCTGCCAACAACTGCCAATGGGATTACTTATGAGTACCTTGTTAGAGCACTGCTGCTTGTCATGGGCACTAACATGACTGAGCAGCAGTGTTAACCTCAGTCCCATCTACCTACAAACGACAGTCTATATGTAGGTCAAAATAGGAAACAAAATACCCAAAATATGGTAAAACAATGGAAACTTAGCTCTCTCTCTCTGGCTTAGCTCAGCAGCTATGGATAATGATCAAAGAAGAATGCAATAACTTAAGAACTTACGAACAGCCTTGCTGGGTCATACCAAAAGAACGCTGCATCCTTTCTAAAGCCGAGTCTAGACAGCTAATGCCAGGAAACAGTAGGAAAAAGAACACTGTGAATACAAGAGTATTCCAGTAACTGCTCTTCGGAAAGTAATAACCATCAACTGGGATTTCAATTGAGCTGTCACGGTTAACTAACCATCGATAAACCTTTCCTCTCTCACTGCTTTTCATTCCATTTTTGCTTCATCTTGTGGCAGAGAGTTCCCTGTGAAATTCTTCATTGTTCTCTATCCCATATCTACTTTCCATCATTTGCTCATTTGGTTACTTACTTGCGGTTGATTGATTGATTTATTATTAAATTTATATGCTGCCCATCTCCCGCAGAGGGTGACTCTGGGTGGCTTACAGTTAATAAATAAATTAATAAATACAAGACAACAAAACGATAAAAATATAAATACCCCCCGATTAAACCACACATAAGTGACGCCTTATTCTTTTCACCTTTCAGTGCGTTTGTTTATATATATTATATGTGTATTTGAAATATATATGTCTATCTATCTACCTGTGCATCCACGCATGTGTGCACATGTGCACACACCACACACTGCTGTATATAACATTGAAATCTGTACACTCCACTGCAGTGACAAAAGGTGAAGCAAGGTTATCAGTCTATAGAAGAAAAGGGTATGGTTTTTCAGGATAGGTTCCCCTTTCTTCCCATCTGAGCTGCATTCAAAACGCCATTCCAGAAAAGATCCAAGCAAAGCACATAGACCCTCTTTACAAATTCAAGGGCCAGGCACCAAAAAAGCTGGAATTATGGCTGAATCTATCTATCTATCTATCTATCTATCTATCTATCTATCTATCTATCTATCTATCTATCTATCATCACAGGAATAATGCAAGATTAGAGTTGCAGAAGTGATTATGAACAATGAAGCACCAGGAGAATTGTTGTAGATCTGAAGGGGAGAAGAAGCTTTGCTCAGGTGTTTGTTAGCCCAAAGTTATGGCAGAGTTTGATTTTCTTAGTTGATTCCAAACCAGCATGTTCCTTTGAGCTTTCCACCTACCTACCAAACTGCTTTCTTCTCACTGCATCCTATGACAGTATAATTATTTTCTCCATTGTTCTTTGTCAATAGAAGTCAATGGTCCACTAAAAGGAAATATATAGGGAAACTTAAGAGACTGAAATAAGATTTGGGATTATGCTTAATACAGTTTTACGTCCTTGAATGAAATGAATTTTGTATGAAATCTTCTCCATGTGTACAGCCTAAGGCAATTGCTCCCCGTAAAAATTAGCCTAGTTTACTTCCTTTAAAACTATAGTCTCCCTTGATCAAAGCATCTCTCTAAGATATGTTTTTCTCACGGATTCCCATTATAAGATTAAAAATAAACTTCAGATAGCCACACAACCATGAGATTATCAAAACTATATCTATATGCCTTCCTGTATCCCATCTTCTGGTCTAAAAGGTGGCATGAGATGAGAATTTCTATCCCCAGTATCATGACATCTCCATCTATGCACTTTAAATGTAGAATATTTTGTCTGCATTTAACTGTTTGTCACTTGGTTTACCATTCACATTAGACTGGTAAATCTTTGGGCACATCATATTCATCAATGTCCCTTGAGCACTTATCCCATCAGCCAAACTGATCGCCATGCTTGACCCACTGGTGCCCCAGGATGGCCACTTGAAGTAGATATGTTCTCATTGGTAGAATAAGATAATAAGTTTTAATGTTTATTTTCCTATTCTGTGTACTAAGTTGTTTTCCCTGTTTCACTCTCCCTATATTCTTTTAATAAAACTCTTCTTATAATTAGGATCCAAGATCAAATATCCATTTCCAACTCACACTTCACTTTCTCAACTTGCCTAACTTGCTCAGAAACCTACCTATACCTACTCTAACATCCCTGATAGAGGGATGTGGCTGAAAAGTATGAGGTTAACCAGAGACATGGAGAAACAATTGCCATGCTAAGCTGTCCCCTAAACCATGTTAAAGAAGAACATCAGAAATCTCTTTGAAGTCCTGAACCTAATTGACAGGGAACCAGAGGAACTGTGGAATGAAATCAAAGAAGTTGTTAAGGATGAATGTGAAGTGAGACCAAGAAACAGAAGGCAGCAAACTGGATGTCAGAACAAATGGTGAAAATTGGCAAGAAGAGAAGAGAAGCCAAAGCCAAGACAAAGATCTCAGGAAGGAACTTAACAAAGAGTTTCAGAAAGCTGTTAGAAAAGGCATGAAGCAGCATTGTAAAGACATCTGTAAAGTCATCAAAGATGGACACAAATACAGAAAAACAAGAAAAGTCTTCCAAAAAAATATCTGAACTCAGTAGGTTCCAACTGCAAATTGGATGCCACTGGACAGATAGTAACTGATTTAAAGAAGATCAAACAAAAATGGAAGGGCTATAGTAAATTTCTGTACAGTAGAGATGTCAGCCTCCAAGTCTTTTGAGAATAGCCAGGTCAGGAAGCAAAGCAAGGATTTCAAAATGCTACATTATTGATGTAAAATATAATAACAGAATCTTGAAAGCCTGCCAGAGTATCTTTGTGTGCCTTCTTATATCAAATTGAATCAAAGCAGGATTATTCTGAGTTTCTTTCTCATGCCTTCAACTTTCCCAGGACTGAGCTGTCATTTACTTTCTCTTAACTGTTCTTGCATTCCTTGATTAAGGAATGTTACCATACCTTAGAAGATGTTCCCTATTTACCAGAATCTCTAGTACTAGAAGACAAAGTTAGATCAGCATTCCAGTCATTACCAAATTGGAAGGCTACAGAAATTAATGGAATGTCTAGAGAATTATGGCAACATGAGAACATAAAAACAATATAAGCAATGCCCTGCTGGATCAGACCCCTGGCCCATCAGTCTGTTCTCACAGTTGCTAACCAACTGCACAAGGAAGCCCACTGCTCTCTTAGCAGATGGCCTTCAGAGGCCTTCAACCTGCCATCAAGGCTAATAGCCATTGATCCCCATGAAGCAACAGATTCTAAGAACAAGTTCATGATTTGCTCCACAGTCAGCACCTGGCCATGCCTTTGATGCTATAATTGAGCTCCTCCACCTCCTTTGAGCAATAATGTAGGCAATTTGATTTCTATGTACTTCATCTGGTGATGTCCATGTATAGAGGTGTCGCTTTGGTTGTTTGAAGACAGTGTTAGCAATGAAGAAATAATTGGAATAGCAAAAATTAATAAATCACTCTCCTGCTTCATTTCAGTTTCCTAAGCCAAATGATCCAACTACATTTTTCTTCTTAATATTTCCAACTTTAACATTCCAGTCTCCAATCACAAGCATCACATCTTGTTTGCATCTTCTATCAATTTCATATTGGTCATAAAAGTTGTCAATCCCATTCTTCTGCATCAGTGGTTGGAGCATAACTTTGGATGATTGATATATTAAAGGGTTGTCCATGAAATCTAATCAATATTATTTGATCATTGACTCCTTTGTAACCAAGTACTGTTTTTGGTACAGGTGGTCCTTGGTTAATGACCACTTATTCAGTGACCATTCAAACTTATGACAGCACTGAATGAGTGGTATTTATGATCAGTCCTCAAAGTTCTGGCCATCACAGCACCTTGTGGTTATATGATTGCAACCTGGGTGCTTGGCAACTGGCCCAGATTTCCAACCATTGCTGCATCCCAATTTGTGACCTTCTCTGCCGGCTTCCCACAAGCAAAGTCAATGGGGAACCTGGCAGAAAGTTGGAAGTTGTGGTCACATGAGGTCCTCATTTAATGACCTGCAGTGATTTGCTTAACAACGGTAACCTGGGACACCACCAACTAGACATCCCAAAGGGTTTAATCTAGGCATGTCATACACACAATTAGAACTTCAAAAGAGCCTCTGCTTTTCCTCAGTACTATGTTGAGTGCCATCCGAACTGAGGCCCATCATCCAGCACTACATCGTCAATCATTTTACATTTTCTATACATGTGGTTTTCCTGGTAAAATACAGGAGTGGTTTACCATTGTCTTCTTCTGCACAGTATGAACTGATGCCTTTGCTATTGTCCTTAAAGTGATCATCTACCTCTGGCATTTTCCTGTGTTGCTGCTGTACAATACAGGTGCCTCCTTGCTTTAGCTGGGCAGCTAGGATGACCTTCACACCTTGGGTGATATTGCTGGGATTATATATTCTTGGCATAAATTCCTGGTATTCTTTGCTCATCCCTCCCAGGAACACCCACCCCCACAATGATGAGGCAGCACAGCAAGACCTGGGGGGCCTCAGTGATAAACAGATCTTTAAAGCTTCTGAGCATGTAGGATAAGCAGGTTTATTTTTACCTGTAATATGTATGTATCCATGTATGTATGTATGTATGTATGTATGTATGTATGTATGTATGTATCTCAGTAATTCCGCCTTTTGTCTTTTCCCAATTTGGCATCTATTCTATTTCAGCTTCAGCGTATTTAAAAGATACTGCACTATTTTCTGTAGAAACATAAATCAAGCAGTCTAAAACCATAAAGGCAGATGGCAAAGGTGTGTGGAGTTTTTGTTGTTGTCATCACAGAGAGATTAATTTAATCATACTATGTCTTTCTCTTCTTGTTGATTTAAATTTGTAAAAAGTGAGTTTTTCCTCCATTGCCCAACTGGATTTCTTCCTCCTGTTCAAGGAATATTTTAATCCTCAATACATTTTTAGGTAGCCTTTAAATTACATTCCATCCCTTTGTTCTGTTTTTCCTTAATGGCTCTGACAATGAATACTTTGTATATGTACTAATCTGTAAATAGACTCCCAGTCCGGAAAACATCTCAGCAACGTAACATCAATTGTACCAGTTTCCATTTAGCTGGAACTGAATAAAGCCACACTAGAGATGCATATGACATCCAACTTGCAGGATTAGAGAGGGGGACCTCGTGCTATAAATCTTGATTGTCAATCATTGCCCAGGATTAAGGGATATAGTTTAAAAAAAAACCCAAAAAGGGAACACTTCCTTCTGCCTACCGAGCATTTTGGATTATAACCCAGAAATAGCCTTGTTTGAGTCAAGGCTGCCTCCCTTCTGCCAAGGTAAGTTAATGCAAGCCTTTGCTTCCTGCACGGTTCTTTTTCAGCCTCACTGAAGCCAGCGAGAGATGCAGTAGGAGGTTCCCCTTGTTCTGAGTGAACTTCCCCTTTAATTGCCTCATTCCCCACTGAATTGACTCCAAGGCTGTGTCAGTTTTCTAGCCGTAGCAAACATAAGCCCATTTCCAAAGCAAAGGGGCTGTTTTTCGTTAGTCTCATCCTGGGGCCTAGAAGGAACTGACTCCTGTCAGAGGTTTGGGGGCAGGGTTTCTTGATTTGACGATTTCTTGGTTTCAGTTCATCTTCAGAAATAAGTGCCAGTTGACAAGAACTGACAGTAGCAAATGAAGCATCCGTGCAACATATAAAAAGATTAGTATTAGCATTATTAACCGTTAATAGGCATGACCTGCAAACCTACCAATAAATCAGAAAGGCTGTTACTCCAGTCTCTCGCAACCGTGAAATTCCTAAATGGTTACCGGCAAGCCAGTTGTTGACTTCTGGTTTCTCAATCACATCCCATATCTGCACTAAAGGATAATGACATTGACCAGTCTTATAAGATTGTTTTGAGAAGGGCTGCCAGGTAATGGCTGCAAAATAAACACTGTAGAGGGTTAATTATTTTAATAAGTAGTATTAATTAATATTAATTAATCATTATTTTCAAGAGGGGAAACTTGTGGCATTTCTCAAACATGTACATAAGATTTCCACTTTTATTCATCTGAATGAGGTAAATCACTAAGCGATCAGAAGAAGTTCATCTAGTTAATGCTCCTCTCCCCCCCCCCTGCCAATTTCTGGTGGAATTTCCATATACCTGCTGTTTTGTTTATTTGTTTTCTTGAATATTGTTCAATATAATCAGTTCTTGAGTGAGTGTTGTTTAGGCTTGCAAAGGCAAATTTTCATTTGCTTTGGGGGAAAAAGTGGGAGAATGATCAGTAGAAGCTGAGTTGCCATAGATCATTTATTAAAAACATGGCAACAATATGTATGTTCTTTTTCACATTTTCATGTGATCGTTTCCTCATGTGATCTTTTCCTCCTGTAAGGGGATTTTAAAATACATTTGAGGTGGGGGGGGCACAATATAATTTTTAATATATGTAGAAGCCAACTCCTGCCTCTTCATTGTATACACACACACACGCACACACACACACACAAGAATTCAAAATGACATACGTCATCAAAATACAGATCTCTAAAAGAAGGATCCCCTCATTAACAGGTATAAATCTGTGTTTAGTTTGGTATTCATATGCAATCATTTAGTCACTCAGCATTTGAGCTTGTTCTCACCCCAATTTCATATATCCATCACTGTTGTCTGAAGTATATAGAACGTTGTGCAAAAACAGCTTGGCCTGAATTATTTGCTGTGGAGATTTGCGGTGGAGATAACTCAACAGTTGCAACTGTATACTCAAAAGACTGCCAAATGTCTTAAGACCCTATAATTTAGAGGACCATTTGGAGTTAAGGAGTGATGCCCCAAGCATATTGTCAAGGAAGAGATAGGTTCTGATGGAGGAAGAGGCAGAATTGAACAGATCCCACCATCCCCGGGATTGAGAGGACCCACACAAGAATTTTTAAGGAGTTGGGGCTGCCGCTTGTCAGTCCCTGCCTTCCCCTTACTCCCTGTCTTCTCATTCATCTGCTGCTCCTATCCACTTGTTCAGTCCTCACTGAGTGGCCAGGTATCTTACTTTACAGAGAATAATTTGAAGGATTGCCCACTGCAGTAATGGTTTAAAGATCATGAATGGAAAAATTGGCTTCTTGCAGGGTCAACCAACAACTAGCACTGCATGAGATTTATTATACAAACTTAAGACATTGCAGGAAGATAGTTGCAACAGTCCACGGTAACCGAAAATCAGGAGTCAGGTAGCACCTTTTCAGACTAAAATATTTTATTAAAAGGCTTAAACTTTCATGAATTGCAGTCCACATCCTCAGATGCATGGACAGACTAAACTGATGCAGGATTTTAATTAGGATGGGGAAATGGGAAATCCCAGTTTAAATCCTACATCAGTCTAGCCACTCCATGTATCTAATGAAGTAAGCTGTACTTCACAAAAGCTTTTGCCTTTTAATAAAATGTTTTAATCTGACAAGGTGCTTACCAGACCCTTCTGATACATCCATTTAGGAGACTTTTTAAATTTACATCTATGTGTATCCCTCAACGTATGCAAATGTTATGCAAATTGTTGCCCTAATTTATTCTTCTGATTGGTGAGCTCTACTCAAAGCATGGTTTAAAGAGAACAAAGTGGTGGTTTCTCATTACAGATTAATAGTTAATGCCTGTACAGGATATTTCCCCGTGGTCAGATGTTGGCTATTTCTATTAATTTCCTATTAGAATTACAGAAATTAATATATGCAAATTGCATCCCACCTGTGTCTTGTTTGGTCTTGCTTGATTGTGACGCACATCTTTTTTGGCCATGCATAGGTGGTCACATCCAGTTCCTGGAGATGCCCCTGAGATGCCCTAATGAACATGAACAACTCATCTTGTCTGAGGAACATATAGGCAAGGCTTCTAAGACAAAATCCAGGCAAATTCACGAAAATATTACTTTATTCTTTACCCATTTTATTTCCAATGCCAGCATAGTCCTGATCCAGCAAAATCTAAGGTAATGAAAACTTTTGGCTGTGAGTCTGGCTTTGGTGTAGTGGCATCGTTGTGATCCTGAATTTTTGTACAGCATCATATGGGGTGGGAATCTTATTATTTTTTTATTTATATTTCAAATTTGTCACTGCCCATCTCACTGTGAAGTAACTAGTGCAAGAACAAGACTTGTGCTCGTTGCCCCAAGTGTTTTCCATTTGTTCTTCTTGCCCAGCTTTAAACAAAAAATAAATAAAATAAAACCCTGCTTGGCTGAGATGGAGGTACCCTAAGAAAAGGAGGCAATATTTTTAAAGAAGCAGAGCAATAGGATGGGAAAAGGACATAAAATTCATCTTATCTACACCTAACTTTTTAATCTGATTATTGCAACAAGATGTTAATTTATGGGTGGGGGGGAGTTTGCCACTTCATTAAATTGCTAACGCCCTCATGAATGGCAGGCTCAACAGGTTGCTTCATTGAATTCATACAGCCACTCCTGGCAAAGAAATTCCAAATTTGGACTTAATTAATATTCCTAGTCCCGGTTTCCATAGTTTCTTTTTAAACACGAGTACCAGCAGAACCTTGGCAGCAGCTTTGCCCATATTCTCAATAATAACCCCCCTCTGGCTGTCAATATATATGGAAGAGAAAACATTTTTTGCATACCTAGAACAGCCTGTGTTTTCTCATTCTTTTGTATGCCTCCACCCCCCAGAAAATATGTCTGTAAAGGTGTTTGGTTTTATTTTTTTAATGAAATTTTAATTAGTTTTTCTTTATTGCCACATTACTCAGCTTAACAGTTTTAATTCTCTCCTTGCTTGAGTTTTATAAAGTGTAGGGAGGGCAAAAATACCTTTTGTTCTTTCCTGGAAATAGTTGGTGAATAATGATGATGATGGCGATGACGACGACGACGATGATGATGATGATGATGATGATGGCTGTCACAGACTGTGTTCAGGGTTACAGCCTCAGTTTAGCACATCTCCCACAGCTGATGATCAGCAGTGTACACCAAGCCTCCCTTTTAAAGAATATTTACTATGAATTATTACTGTTAATTATTATGGTAAACCCCATTTTGAAAGTATAATAATTATATTAGTGGATTGACTGTTCAGTTGCAAAAGCTTAAGGATATGGATGTTCAATGTCAGAACTGCCCTGTTGATGTCTGATGCACTACCTATGATCAATTATTCATTACAATAATAATTATTGTTACTATGACCCTTTTTAAATAACAATCATCATTACTAACATTTAGTGTAAAGGGGAGAGGTAAGATGTAAATATTTAGTGCCAGAGCTTCAGGGTAGCTTCTTTTTATTGCTGATGTCTGCTGTGTCCTCTCCCACTTTAAAGCAGCAGATCCTCAAGAAATGTTAGTTGTAGCACAACTTTGCAAGTTCATAAGACATTGAAATAGTAGCTTTCAGCCATATGACACAACTCCAAATTACTTCTGCTTTGCAGCCCTGCCATCACTGCCATCTCACCTTGGCAAGGCATCTCACATTCTTCTTCCAAAAGGGATTTGTAAAGTCTTCTGCACATGGAACCTTGCATGATTAACAATAAAAATGTTCTTAGCTCACCTGTTGTGTTCCCATTGTCTTTCAAGGGTGTGTTCATGTCATGATGAAGTTTTGGTCTGTGCATTCAAGAGTAGAATGAGTCTTATTCGTGCATCAGGACTTTGTGCTGTTTCCATTAGCGGGGAGAGGTAGGGAGGCTCTTACCCCTCCACTGCAACCCTGGCATCAGCCATGCCAACCTTCACCCCTTGGAGAAAGGCCTGAAGAGGGGAACATACTGTAGTGGAAAAAATAAGCCTAACAAACAAAATGGAGACTGTACCCCTCCCCCGACCACCAGTTCCTGCCTTTGCTTAATCCCATCAGACTCTCATTGACCCTCCCTGCCCTGGACAAAGCCTCCCCTACAATCCCATCTAAGCCAAAGAATAGAAGCCTCCTCACCACCTCACAGCCCAGCCCAAGGGCAGCCCTACCAAGGGAATTGCAAGCTAGAGAACCTCCAAGGTTCCATCCTCCATCAGCCAAGGACCTCAACATTCCATCTCCTTTAACTGTGGGCTTCTGTCGGGTTCAGCCCAGGAACAACAACAAGACAACCCAGTACAGTTCAGTTCCTTTATTAGCTTGCACCTAATGGACAGAATCTTGCCAGACTAAACCTACGCTAAAGCAACTAGTAGATATACCCCGTGAGAGTCTAGGGAGGGGCCAGCCTTATCCTCTTCATCTTCCCACACTCTTGTTGCGGGCTGAGGAGGCACTTGCTCTGGATTGTCTCTCCCCCCTCCTGACAACCTTGAACTTCCATTCCAGAATCTTCCCCACTCATGCCATCCATTACAGCTTCCTCAGCTCTGACCTGAAAGGCCTAACAACAGAACTGACTTCAGGTATATTGACAAGGACCTGCCTAGTTTCCCCAGAACTGGCCAGCCAATCAGGTCCCTAAGATGCCTTGTAGCCCTCAACTTCCAGAAAAAAATCTTTACTTTTCCATTGTTCAGGGTCCTTCTTTCTTGTAAAGCAGGCATCTAATGATCATTGCAATAAACATGGTTCTTCTCCTCAGTGTTGTGCTCCTTATTTCGGCAAATATCTACGACACATACATGGTACACATCAGGTGTCACTCAGTTTAGATGTCCAAAGACCCAGCTTTGTAAACTGCATAAAGCATACCTCAGTGAAATATTTGTCCTGCTTCACATCTTTCTCCTCAAACTAAGTGTGATTAAACACTCTCTATCAGATCAGGGTGTGTAGACAGATGAAACGGATGAAGTTAAATAGTGCTTGGTGGGGAGACGGGAACCGCCCAAACCAGTCCCTGAAAGGGACGATGGAGGAGCAAATAAGAAAAAGAGAACAGGAATAGAATAACTTGGCTCCCTCATTCCCCCCTCCTCTCCAGCACTGAAATTTAATTCCTGCCTTGCTCAGAAACTTCAGGACAAAGTCTGATCTCCCAGAATCCTATCTGGAAATAAGTCATTTATGTCTACAAATGATTGCAGAGAGGCAAAGATGCAAAATATAGAGCAGGAGGGCTTGGTTTCTGGCCATAATAATGGAAAGTCTCCCATACAAAACATCTATGATGATTTGGACTCTGTAACTGGATTCAAATTTCCTGAGTAGAAAAAAAATAGTATAAAATTGCACATTATTCTGATTCTCTGTCTTTTCCTGATGCTATTGCTGCAGCTAAGCATTTATTCACAGTGGGCATTTGCTCTTCAAAATGTTTTTCACCAGCCTGCTTTTAACTGAGGCTCTTCAGGCTATGTAAATGTATGGTATTTGTGAGAAACAGGCTTCCGAGCTGCCCACTTCGCCGTTGTCGTCTGCCACATATAATAAGCCTGAATCGCAAAAGAGAACAATGGCTCCTATTATTTGTCTCTAGAAAGGATAACTGCTTTGTTTTTGGTGCAGTAGCTTAAATTTGGGCTTTTAAAGATATTTTACAGTCAGGCGGCCACCAAGAACTTTGGGGTCATGTCTGCCTCTATGTTGAAAGGGCTCTCTATGTGGCCCTTTTATACACTGCTACATGATCTCCAGCTGTAGCTTCCAGCTGCTATTTTTATTTCCCAGAATGCTTCTGATATAGAGTTGTTTTGAGCATCATAGAAAATCAAAATGGCTTCTTGGCCCCACTATAGACAGCCATGTTGAGACCTGCCACACAGTGGCTATCTGTTGTAGTTTAGAAGAAATCCCTATCGTTGAAGAGCTGTCCAATCCAGTCCAGTTTAAAGATAATGAACCGTCACAAGGAAGAGCAGATGCCTGGAACTTGCTTATCCCTATTTAGCCCTTGAAAAACAGACTAATAATAGAGGGGTCAAAAAAGTCAATAGGCAGCCGCAATCAAAAGATGCAGGGCCCCACCTCTGCTATAGACCCTGGAATTAATGGCTGTCCCAGGGCCCCTTTTTAGCTGGCCAAGGGTAACACACAGCTAATCTTTCTCTTTCCCCAATCCAGATCATCACATCCTTCATCACCACTTTTCCATTTCTGATGTGTTGTTTTACTCTACTGGACAGGAATACAGGCTGACAGGAATAAAATAGATTTTGATTCTTCTGTTAAATACATTTCTTTTAGAATAAAGCACAGTTTTGTTACAGTTCAGGGAAAAACTATTTTGAAGGTTTTTTTAAAAAAAAATGTGCATGAGTAATCCGATTCAGCATTCTACTTGAAGAGCTCTGGAAGAAAGCACACAGGTGAGAAATAGAATCAGAGTGGAAGAGTTGAAAGGGATCTTAGAGATCATCTAGTCATACTTGGCTGGGGAATTCTGGGAGCTGAAGTGCACACATGTTAAAGTTGCCAAGTTTGGAAAAACACTGGTTTAACCCATTGTGATTTACCAGCTCAGCCAGATTCTTACACAGGTGTCGTTGTCACATGGTTTCCCCATTCTATATTTGTGCCTTTTGACTTTCCCTACTCAAACATGAGGTTTTACATTTATTGAAATTCATCACATTGATTTCTGCCAATTTTTCCAGCTTGTCATGATCCTCCTGAATCTTTTGTTCTTTAAAGTGTGTTCTGCTCCCCGTGCCCCACCCCATCTTTGTGTCATCCACAAATCTGATAATCATATTTTTAACCCCTCATCCAGGTCAGTTATAATTAGATTGAACAGCATAGGCTGTAGACCCTGCAGTATGCTACTGAACACTTCCTTCCAGCTTGATGTGAAGCCATTGACATACCCTCACTGGGTATGGTTGTTCAACCAACTCTGTATCCATCTAAGGGTAGCATGGCCCAGTCTGCATTTTGCCATCTTCTATACTTGAATTTAATGGGAGATTTTCTCAGATGCTTTGCTGTAGTCAAGATATACAATGTCTGTGTCAAAAAACTACTGTAGCTACTATATCAAAAGAGATACTAGTTTGATTTGTCATTATTTATTTTTGATATACCTATACGGGCTCCTGCCAAGCAATGTATTCTTTCTTCTATATGTTCAGAATCCAACTGTTTAATCATATATTCTAGAGTTTTGCTCAGTAGCACTGTCAAACTGACTCAGCATTAATTACACGTCCTCTTCCCTTCCCCACCTACTCCCCCTTTTGAAAATTGGAACATTTGCTCTTCGATAATCCTCTGGCTCTAGGCCTACCTTCTGTGATATCTCAAAGATCACAGGAAGGGGCTCCAAGATGACATCCACTTTCTCCTTCAGCACTTTTAGATAGAACTGGTCTAGTCCTAGACTTAAACTCATTCATAGTAGCCAGGAACTCCCTCACCATCTCTTTACTCACCTTGGATTGCTATTCCTCCTTGTGGGCCAAAGCCCAAAGGGACTTTGAAATTAGGCCAAAGACTGCATGCAATTCTAGAAAGTTGAGATCTAAGTTGCATACAGATCTTGGTTCTTGGTAACCCAACCAATAACATTTTAGTGAATTCATACCATTTTTTAAATGACAGTTTTCTCCTACATCAGTATCAAAAAATAGTTGCACATTTTGTTTAAAGCAAAACAGAAGCTCATTATTAGCACCTTTTTTTCCCAACTCCATTTCTACAGAAAAACTTCAAATATTTTTAAAAGTTCATATTAGTTCCATATTTTTCTTTTCTCTCTCCACATCCCCATCACTGCATTCCCAGCTACAACAGAACAGGGCAATATAAATACAGCTAACTCCATGGAAATGAATTATTGACAATTTTAATACATGTTGCATAGTACATATTAATACAGAAAAATACATGTTATCAGCACAGTACTGTTGACAGTGGACTAATCCATTCCACCTGCTCAAATATTAGTGCAAATAATTATATATTTGTAATGCATCATTGCTGTCTAGTTGGAATCCATGCCAACAGAATAAATGTCTCTTTGGAGAAGCTGTTTGCCATTATGGTCACAATGCATCATATTCATACTCAAATTGACTTTGGATGGATAAGGAAGTAGATTGAGCAACTTTCAAAAATCCACTACTATGAGATTTAGCAAGTTATTTTAATGAATTGTTTACAGTCAAAAGAACGTTACCAAAAAAAAAAAAAGGCTTTCATATGGATGCCCATGTGTGCTGGCTGGTCTCAAAATATTATTGGACACACTGAATAGTGTTTAGGGTACAAAGGCAAAGCCAGAATTTAACCCATCTCTGAGGCAGTAACTACTGTATTATTACTGCTATCCTCATTATATGGTTATACATTTGATTCTTCTTTCTTATATATACTAAAGATCAAAGTGTATTACATACAACACCTCGTAGCAAGTATATCATTTTTTTTAAAATAACAGAGATAATTTTTATGGGGCTACAGTAAAAGGAGAGGGTTTAACCCTTTTCTTCTCAGTCATGGCACCAATAGCCCTGCACAGCCTTATTACATTTGATTCCATTTTAAATGCAAATTTAATTAAAATTTAATAAAGCAAATATGTTCCCTTTCTTGTTTGTAATTACTGTAATCTTTTTTGTCTGACACATCAACAATTATAAGTTAGTAACTATTTTTGAAGATTGCTGGGGGCTCAGACTCTATACCTCTATCCTTAATGAACAGCAGCACAAGAGGGCATGTTCCATTTGGTGCAAGAGCAGATGGGGTGGAGACTGGCAGAGAAAATTGCACGGAAAGGCAACTTGGAGTTATCCCTAGGATTGGCAGGGCAGTGGGGTTGCTAGAGACCAGCATAAAACTTCATTTGAGACAATGGTGTTCCAAGTGTAGGTGTTCCAAATTGGAAATAGTCTTCTGATGAAAACTATCTGTCCTCTCCCCACCCCACTCCCACTTAAAAAAGAGAAAATATAAAAGAAATCAAAAGAAGACAAAGAAAGTGGGCAGCCTACATGAGGCTGGCTCATGATGGCCCATCTTTCGCCACTACTGTATTTCCTGATTGAGATTCCATCAGAGGCAATGCACTGCAACAATGAATAGCCGATTTGACTTTTTAATCCCAACCATACCACCATTCTGATTTATTTAGCAATTATTTTAATTGAAAAATCCAAGGAGGAGACATCAATATCTTATTTTCTCTGCCCTGCTGCCTTTTTCCTTAGGTCTAGTTTTGCTGTTGTTAGCCATCTCGCATACCATTTGACAGAAGGACAGAGGCAATGATGAATTGCTGCAATCACCTGTCATCACGTCTACAATCACTGGCCAGTGGTATGAGAAGAAGGTGATATAGAATATTTAATTTCACTCAGACCAGTAGGACACATGGAGCCCTGTGTGATTTCAAGTAGCCATCTTGCTGGCTGACTGCAGAGGACTGTCATTCTTTTGGATGAAATGAGAAGCAACAGGCTTCCCCTGTTGCTTCTCATTTCAACAAAACCCAACAAAACATCTGGAATCAATTCCCATTTCCCACTGAGACACGGTCATTTTCACCCGTTTTGCTGGGAAGAAGAGAGAGACCTATTATTCCAGATTTCCTACTCAGAAGCATTTGCAGCAAAACCACAGTGATTTTACTCTCCCTCTGAACAGTGCAGCAGTGAGCCTCTTTCTCTTCCCAGCAATAGGGAGTAAAAGCAATTTTTTAAAAAAGTCACTGTCAGTCTTACTTCTTTCATTGTATTAGCCAACCTGTGGTCTTTTTTTAAACCTGACAGCTGAATATAATCTTCTTCTTCAACCTTTTAACAGCTCCAGGATTTTCAGAAAGATGGGATGGTGATGTCATGACTGCTAGCTACTGGTAACTTAAGTGGTTATCAGACAAGATCCAGATTCAAAGTGAAACATTGCTAAAAGTTGTACATTCCCCCCCCCTTAGTGTCACCCTTGGACTGAAGAAACATGCCTGTTTGTGTTGTGAGAGAAAACAAGAAAGCTATCAAAGTACAGTGGGGCAAAAAAGTATTTAGTCAGCCACCAATTGTGCAAGTTCTCCCACTTAAAAAGATGAGAGAGGCCTGTAATTTTCATCATAGGTATACCTCAACTATGAGAGACAAAATGAGGGGAAAAATCCAGAAAATCACATTGTCTGATTTTTAAAGAATTTATTTGCAAATCATGGTGGAAAATAAGTATTTGGTCAATATCAAAAGTTCATCTCGATACTTTGTTATATATCCTTTGTTGGCAATGACAGAGGTCAAACGTTTTCTGTAAGTCTTCACAAGGTTTTCACACACTGTTGCTGGTATTTTGGCCCATTCCTCCATGCAGTTCTCCTCTAGAGCAGTGATGTTTTGGGGCTGTCGCCGGGCAACACAGACTTTCAACTCCCTCCAAAGGTTTTCCATGGGGTTGAGATCTGGAGACTGGCTAGGCCACCCCAGGACCTTGAAATGCTTCTTACGAAGCCACTCCTTCATTGCCCAGGCAATGGGCATCATTGGGATCATTGTCATGCTGAAAGACCCAGCCACGTTTCATCTTCAATGCCCTTGCTGATGGAAGGAGGTGTTCACTCAAAATCTCACGATACATGGCCCCATTCATTCTTTCCTTTACACAGATCAGTCGTCCTGGTCCCTTTGCAGAAAAACAGCCCCAAAGCATGATGTTTCCACCCCCATGCTTCACAGTAGGTATGGTGTTTTTTGGATGCAACTCAGCATTCTCTCTCCTCCAAACATGATGAGTTGAGTTTAGACCAAAACATTCTACTTTGGTTTCATCTGACCATATGACATTCTCCCAATCCTCTTCTGGATCATCCAAATGCTCTCTAGCAAACTTCAGACGGGCCTGGACATGTACTGGCTTAAGCAGGGGGACACATCTGGCACTGCAGGATTTGAGTCCCTGGCAGCATAGTGTGTTACTGTTGGTAGCCTTTGTTACTTTGGTCCCAGCTCTCTGCAGGTCATTCACTAGGTCCCCCCATGTGGTTCTGGGATTTTTGCTCACCGTTCTTGTGATCATTTTGACCCCACGGGGTGAGATCTTGCATGGAGCCCCAGATCGAGGGAGATTATCAGTGGTCTTGTATGTCTTCCATTTTCTAATTATTGCTCTCACAGTTGATTTCTTCACACCAAGCTGCTTACCTAGTGCAGATTCAGTCTTCCCAGCCTGGTGCAGTCTACAATTTTGTTTCTGGTGTCCTTCAACAGCTCTTTGGTCTTGGCCATAGTGGAGTTTGGAGTGTGACTGTTTGAGGTTGTGGACAGGTGTCTTTTATACTGATAACAAGGTCAAACAGGTGCCATTACTACAGGTAACAAGTGAAGGACAGAGGAGCTTCTTAAAGAAGTAGTTACAGGTCTGTGAGAGCCAGACATCTTGCTTGTTTGTAGGTGACCAAATACTTATTTTCCACCATGATTTGCAAATAAATTCTTTAAAAATCAGACAATGTGATTTTCTGGATTTTTTTTCTCATTTTGTCTCTCATAGTTGAGGTATACCTATGATGAAAATTACAGGCCTCTCTCATCTTTTTAAGTGGGAGAACTTGCACAATTGGTGGCTGACTAAATACTTTTTTGCCCCACTGTATTTCGACTGTGCCCTTAAAATGTTACGGCTGCCTTCATCCTTTATGACTCCCCATCAGCCTGTTTCTAAGCATTTAAATATATCTTTCTTATTTTTCGGTCCTCCTCCAATCCCCTTCACAATATTTTCTTTTTCAAGTTGCATGGTGGAGTAGTCAAGTACTCTGCCTCCTTTCATTATTGCTACTCCTTTTGGTGTAAGGCAAATAGAATATAAATACCAAGTTGTGTTAAAAAAAAATTACAGGACTTGGAGAGGGGAGGGAGAAATCACATATGTTATTTTCTACCCTTTGGGCAATTTCCCATTTTAACCAATTGGAAGGCGTATAATTACACCCACCCCCCTCTCAGGCATTTGCTTGATTGCCGCTCATTAAATGCCAGTGTTAGAAGAAGGAGCCTTAGAAAGGCAGCACTTTTAATTCATTATCCTCAAATAAAAGGTCATTCTTTAAAATTTACTTGTCGATAGTACTTAAATTATATCAAAGTGCTACTAGAAATATTTTCCTAAATTGCATGCCATAATAGCTATAATACCTTGAAATGCACAGCAGTTTACCCCCTCCCCTCCCCACACCCAAATTTTATTTTTCAAGTAACTTGTGTTGGTTCAAGTGGGGAAGGGGGCATGTAGTCTATCAATGAGCTTGTTGATCCCAACGATGGGAGAATAAAGACCACAAGGGAAAAATGGGGAGGTGAAAAATGGGAGGAACGGTATGGGTGTTTTGTATAAGGACGTGCCTGCTGGCACCTTGAACAAGAATACTCCACGCTGTGATCTATTGATGGCGGTCCCCCTTCTGCCGAGCCATAGAGAAGGTTGCCCGGTTGAAAATAGTCTTAGAGACATTTTCACTGTCTGGCTGATGGTGGAGAGAAAAGATGGAACTGGTCCCTGATCTCTGGCCATAAAGGGGGATAGCCCTCTCCCATATGTTCCCAAGCAGCCAATACTAAGAGGGCCTGTTAGAGGTTGGGTTCATGAACTGTGCTAAGCCAGTTTGTTTTAGCTATGTTTGCTGAACAAACCATGATGGCCAGTTCACCCACATGGCCAGGCTATAAACAAGGACTTAGAAACTACAATGGCTGGCTTCACATAACATGCAACTAAACGAGCCACACTATGGGCTTAAAACAATGTGTGAACACAACCAGAATACTTAGCAGCAACAGGAAGAGCTACTTCCTATGTGTTGCTGGCCCTACCCTTTAACTCACAGGCTACTTGTTGAGTCAGTGCAATACACATGATATTCAGTGTAGGAAAATGCTAGCTTCAGTTCCTTGTCCACATACACAATTCCTTTGGGTAGATCACTGTTTCTCCATCCATTAACGTTACAGGGGAGGCAGTATGAGAAAGAAACAGTTCAATTACAGATCAGAATAAACCCAATTCACTACTTAGATTTTCAGTTTTGATAGTGAGAATTGCCACTTTACATTGTCTGCTCGGGGCCAGCTCTGAGAGCTGGAAGAGATGGCTTGTTAAGGGTCCCTTCTCTCAGGGAACATCATCTACAAGGACTCCATAACTGAGCTTTCTAAATGAGCGCCTCCTGCACTTTAGAACAGGTTGACCCTTAATATTCAGACCACCTCCATGTGCAAAGGACTTGGTTCTTCAGGAAAGTATTTGGGGATACTGAGGATTAATTGACCTGTTAGGTGGCACAGTTAGGAATGTTATTTCTGCTTTAATGTCATTTTTGTCTGATGTAAATTGCTCAGAACCATTTGGAATAGAGCAGCATACTGAATTGTAGCTAAAAGAACTTTTAAAAAGCTCTTATGCTTATTGGCTTGTAGACAAATATGACAATCATGTTAGTATTTTCAGAATACCCTACTGGAACTTCAACATATGTAGCTGAATTAGAACAGTCTTCACTAACTTAGTGCTTTCCAGATTTGATTTTAACTCCCATAATTCCCAGCCAACATAGCCATGCTGGCTGGAGATTAAGAGAAGGCAATCTTTATCGAAACTGTTGGAGTGAACTGAAGCAAGAATCTCCTGCTCGCTAAACATGTTCTTTCCCACTGAGCTACATCATCTTACTATCCTTATTGATTAAAAGTTAAGGTAGTAAATGACCCATCATTCTTACAAGACAAGTGATGCACGTCCAGAGATGGCAAAATGGACCCAAGCAGTAACTGGCATTATATAAAGTACAGTGAGTAATTTGTTGGCAAGTATGGGCTACTCTAATTCTTTTCTGTGGGCAGGATTTATTAAAAGTAAATTAATTTTAAAACCATATCAATTAAACAAAACAGAACAGAACCTGCAAATAAAGCACATTTGCCAACTTGTGTCTGTGCCAAGTATTTGCTTAACATTTTGAAATCTTTACAATTTGGTTAACTTCCCATTTCTGTACAAAGGTTTATAGTGATGTGCAAAATCATTGCTTTTAAAAGCTAAGTCTAAGACTTGGAGGTATCAGAGAGGTATGCTTGGAACCCACATCACAGCTGCAGAAAATGGCAGGCACATCTCCTCTTCTTCCAGCGTCCAAGGAATTATTTGTGCTTCTGCCATGGCCAATGAAGATAGCAACTGAACAAAGAAGGCATTTTCCCAGAATGCTTGAGAAAGCTTCGCCTAATTCTCCCTCACTGATTTATCAGTATAAATACCACCCTCAGTTAAAGAAAGATCTATAGCACTATAAATCAGGTAGTGCTGTACTTAACTGGGCTTGGAGTCATTTAAAAGCTTGCAGGAGGATACTTCTAAAGTGAAATGTCAAGAGTCATCTTCTCTGTTTAAAATGAATGGGGGAAGTCCTTTGGAAGACGCTGAAAATACAGGCCAAAGATCTCCTTGAGGCCAACCCAAGTGGGATTAAACAGTGCACCCCAACTGAAATACAACTTTCAGCTTTACCTTGAAGAAGATTCCTTTCTTGTCCTTACGCATAAACTCTATGATTTTATTTGATTCACTCTTGCCTCTCTCTCTACAACTGTTTGGTTTATTGTACTTCAGTAACAAGGAAATCCAGACTTTTCCTGCTCCACAACTGCCCATTCATCCACCCACCACAAAATGGCAAAGGAATCTAAGTCTAATTTAGAATTACCAAGAACTCAGAATGGTATTTCTTGGCAAATTTTTCATGTACAACAATAATGATGCACCTATAGCTATTTCCATTGGTTACTTTGCCATTTTGTTACAGAACAAAGGAAAAATTACACAGCTAAACTGGGGAGAGGGGGTTGGACACATTTCAAGGCAATTGTTTTATCTCAAACTTTGTGTACATCTGATTCTACAGCACTGAAAGTATACTTATGGATAGGAAAAAAATGTATACTGCATATATTTACATATAAGCCCATCTGCAGATAAGCCAATCCACATTTTTCATGGTATTTTTGTTATAAATTTGAGGCTCTGCTTAGCCGTGGATGGGCTTATATGCAAGTATACATGAGATATACAGGTACTTTTAAAAAGCAGAGGGAAAAACCTACCGTATATACTAGCGAATAAGCCCATCCATGGGTAAGCCAAACCCCATTTTTGGGGTGTGTTTTGACACCTAATATTCTTGGCTTATCTGTAAGTATATACAGTAATTAATTTCATGAATGAATTCATGTTGCCCCAGGTATATTTGGTCAATTATACACATTAAATAATACTCTGAAAATTAAATTAGATACTACATTGATGTAAACTGAATTGTACTTAAAAGATCCTGGGTTCTCTTGTCTCTCACAAAATCAGCTATGCCCACCTCCAAGCTTCTTAAAAATGAGGCAATGGAATGAACCATACAGCTATTCTATACATCATCCATTTCAAGAGAGGCAAGTCACTCATACAAATAAAAATGAATATAATTTCTGCAATATTAGCCTCTTTTCATTCTGTACTGCTTTGTCATTTTCTTTTTAACATCTTCATATCACACCATGAGCATGGGACAATTTCCCCACCCTACAACATCTAAGTGTTGTGACATGGTATGACTGTTGAGTTTCTGCCCAACTTGCACAGGAATCCTATCAGCAAAAGAGTAACCTTGGCTGATGTCACCCACCCTACACTCCAGTTGCTTCCTGAAGACATGTCTGATCAAGCATATATCTGTATGCTATCTCTGAGGAACTATCATTCTAAGCTCTGAGGAAAAGGAACATCCAGAACTGGAAAGCTAGATAACACATACCATTTCACAAATGCTGAAAAATCAAAGTACTGTTTTTTCCATCCAGAACAGAAGTTAGAAGGCTCTAGTGCACTGTGTACTTTCTGACAACCATGTTTTTCTCATGAATAGAAAACAGAAAGTGGTTTAGGAGGAACCTGATAAGATTATTTATTCCAGAAGCAAGATGAAAACAGGACAGTGGAAAAGACCAATTTAGTTATGACAGTTTGTCTGAGCAACTTCCACACCCTAATTTTCACTCAAAAGCCACCATCATGTGCTGCCTGATAAACTAAGTCCTTGTAAATGCTTGGTTTGCTTCTTCTGCATGTTCAGCTGAAGTGGCGACCAAGACGAGCAGATCTGTAGTCAAAGCGGAGCTGTACAAAGGAATGGAGAATATTCTTCTCTAGAATAGCCAGCTGCTCTCCTGAGCAGACCTGCTTCAAGTTATCTGGGGCTACAACAAGGAGGTTGCAAAGGGAATGGAGCGTGTCAAAAAGCTGCAATACCAACGCAACCTGTGACAATCAGGAAAAGCAAAGCAAAATTCAGTGTAAATATCAAAGGGTGCTTTTTAGAAAAACAAGATCAGCTTAAAGATTATTAGCAATTACTTATATACTTCCTAATGCAAGACTTTTTTGTCATCTTGCTCAGGGACACAACAAACCTGAGAGAGAGGTCATTTAATTGTGCCCATTTTACAAACATAAGACCACAGCTTACCTATGCCAGCCAGTTTAATACACATGGGCCATATCTCAGATTGCATCTGCAATAATAGCCAGTACTCACCTTGAACTCTTTGGCACACTTTCTATATTCAGCCACATCACAGATTGCCGACATGCCACCCATGCAGCTATAGGAATATTGCTGAAGATGCTCATAAATGAGGCGATGGAAACGGACACCAAACTCCATCAGAACACTATCCACATTCTTGCCATCCATAGAATTCCTGATCTTTTCCACTTGCTTTCTAACATAGGCACAGACTTTGGCACATGCCTGCAACATAAACAAGGGTGTTAGGGAGAAAATATTCATTTCAATATGAAAGCTACAAAATGGGAGTGAGGAGGGTCTCTGGGCAATACCTAGGGTACCAACTTTCGTTCAATAAAAATAACTAGTATATCACTTTCAGATGATTTTTCCACGACAAATTCTTTCTATCTCTCTTGTGTTAAAAGATTTTAAGCCTTTGCAATGGATATTTGCCTGCTTATCATAGAAAAATCTTGGTGATCCAGCCAGTACCTGAAGTAACTACATTGCAACTTATTACACACATCTATAATTGAAACTGTATTAATGTTCCGGTCAGATTGTTTGAACAGATCTGTGTTGCCTCAAATATCTTACCCATTATATATTTTGTTATTTACAAAACACTCTGGCTTTCTAATATACACACAATTTTAGAAGAAATGAATCCTGCCAATATCAATGGAAAGGTAATCTCAAATACACCTGCAATCTTAACTTGGGAACAAAAAGTAATGGTTTTAATATGACTTACACAGAAACACAATCACACACATCCACCAACCTACAACCTTCAAACAAATATACTATAACTGGCTAATCATAAGGTCATTCAGGTTCTCAGAATCATTCTGTATATACTCTGTGCAATACAGAAAATGAGCTTTGAATCCCAATAAAAAATAAATTGCAACTAAAATATGCTACTTCACAATGTAGGCTTTTTTTTTTTTTGGTCCCTTCAAGTCAGTTGTTGACTCCTGGTAACTGCCTGGACTAGTCCCGGAGTTTTCTTGGCAATGTTTTTCAGAAGTGGTTTGCCATTGCCTCCTTCCTAGGGCTGAGAAAAAGTGACTGGCCCAAGGTCACCCAGCTGGGTCCATGCCTAAGGTGGCACTAGAACTCATGGGCTCCCAGTTTCTAGCCTGATACCTTAACCATTTCACCAAACTGGCTGTCTTAATTTAGGCATAATTCATTTTAAATACTTTATACCAAATATGAGAACCAATGGTATAGTAGGTTAGGTGCTGGACTAGGAGCAAAGAGACCTATGTTCTAGTCTTCACTGAGGTATGGAAACTAGCCAGGTGACCTTGGGCCAGTAATCCCCTATCAGCATCAGGCTCTGCAACAAGCCAGCTGACAAACAAAACTGTTGACCGCTTTGCTATAAGAACTAGACAAGCAGGCCCTGCAACTAAGCAGGACTGCAACAACTAAGCAGGATGCTAAGCAGGCCCCGCAACTAAGCAGGATGCTAAGAAAAACAACTCTATACCTAATATACAGTACAAAATTGTACATTATCTGAATTTCTTAATAGATTTTGGATCTGATTATGGCAACATAGAGTTCTAACTCTGTCCTTTATGCTCTCAGAAAAGGGATGAGATGATTTTCACTCTTGCTTTTTGTATATGGCCCATTACAACTGAGATGTCATAAATTATTCTACAGGATGGGTGAGTGATTTGACTGCTGGTGGTAAATAAATGCTAAATCATGATGGCAAATAATGTGGCTTAGTACACAGAGGACACAGACTTCTTGCAAGAAAACTAAATTATCTGAAGAAATACAATTATTCTGAAAAAATTATTTCTATATTAACATTACATCAATGATTGAAAGTATTGAATGTACTGTATAAGGAAATACTACTGTTCTCCCCAGCTTAAATCACACAAAGAAACTGCATCAGAATTCCTAGGCAAGTGGAAGAAAACATGACTATTAAGCGAGGCAATAAAATGTATACACCAAGTAGAGTTAACAACTGTAGGGAGGAACACCAGCAGCAATCCAATTACTCGCTGTGCCACTTGTCACGGCCTACGCTATATATAGTTACTCACGTTAGTGTACTGAATCAGAACGTTGTTCTCATCTTCTGGTTTGAAATCAGTCTTCTTTTGTTCAGCTGCCAAGATGTGCTTCATCTGCCCAATCATGCAATTCAGTGTCCTTCAAAGTTAAAATTCCAAGTGGTAGTTTTAGAGAGAGCATTCTGAATTTTACAAAGCTCCAACGTGATCCTCCTAAGTTGCAGTGAAATGCACATGCATATCTATTTCCATGAGACTACAGAAAAGATGGAGCACTAGAGTGTTAAATTATTATTTTCATTATTTAACATTTAATATACTGCTTATGGCAAATTTATAAAAACACAATATTCAATCCTGTTCTTAATACAGCAGTACAATGATGGAAAAAATGAAAGATAAACTAAAATATGAAATCTTCACTTGCCTATCTATGCCCATATCCAATTTCACCTCCATTTGTTCCGTGATATCCTTTTTCTTCTGAAGACATTCAGAAAGCTTAGGAGAAGAGCTGTGATAAATTAAGGGGTGGAAAGTTATTATCTACCATCTATTATAATGCACCCATCAACTGCAGACACCCTGGATTCCAAACACTTAACTTGTACAAGGATTTTCTAGCTCATCTCCCTTCTATTCTCACCTCTCAGAAAATAATTTTTCATGTCGAAATTATGTACAGAACAATCTAACTGATGTGAAAGGGATACTTGGGGGAGCTACTAGGGATACAGAATGCAGACAAATATAGAAAAGCATTACATATTTTAAGAATCTAAGAAGAACCCTGCTGGATCATATCAGAGGCCTATCTAGGTTCAACATTCTGTTTCTCAAAGTAGCCGACTAGAAACTTCAGGGAAGCCCACAAGCATATCTATGGATAAAACAGCACTAGCTTTATTACTTACAGAAAATCTAAACACTGGTGTGAAGTGAGGAGAGGCAGGCTTCCGAGAGGAAGGCTAATACTTTGCAAGGGAAACCATTGATACAGTATGACTAGACTAAAGCTATTTAAATGATGGCTCTGCACTTTTAGTATGGCTTTACTCAGGATGATTTTGACATAAGGAATATTTATGAATCAGAATGCAAATTCTACATGGCTTTTGGCATGAGGATACAATAAACAACCTACCTCACCAATGGCATCAGATGGTCATTGAACTGCTTATCAAAAAGATGAAAAATGGTATTAGCCTGGTTTACAATATCCAGGAAATAAAGATTTGCATTCTTGGCATCTGGAGAAGGAATACCTAAAAGTGAAATGAAATGTCAACAGATAAAATATTTCATTGGGACTAAGAAAAAAATCCAATTAACAGTCCATCAGGAATCCTGAATAACAATTATTTAAAAAATACAACTAAGCATGGGACAAATATATCAACCATTTTAAGGAGGATGATTTATTTTGCAAAGTTTATCTTTTAGGGATGTGCATGCTTTGAAAATGATTCAGAAAAAGGTGCTTTTGTGTAAGCCCAAAAAACACTGTGACTGTTTTCAAAGTCGACTCCCTTAAGTTAATACAACTCTTAAAGCCGCCACATCTTTTTTCAGACTCACATGGAAACCTAAAGAAAGGAATGCTGGTTTAATGAACAATACAGAGGTTCTGTCCTTTTGCTAACTCTGAAGTACATCTTCTGAATCATTTTCAAAGCGTGCACAGACCTAATATTTAAACATGTTGTCTATTTGGAACCAATAAACAAACTAAGGTGGAAATAAAATACATCACAGAATTAAATAATCTTTTAAATCCTTTTAAAATATGTGGTTTTATAGTTTACTGTTGCTATTGATTATAAATTTATTTCTATCAATCATCACATTTATCGACTACTTTATCCTGCAATGTAAAATAGAAATAGATAGCTTTCCACTTACCAGCCAGCCCTGTTTCCACAGCATAATCAATGTGCTCAATACACAAGAAATCCACAAGCAAAGAGAAAATCCTGAAAGCATTCTTTGGCAAATCAGAAGGATCAGAAAGCTTTAAAAATGAAAAGCATCGACTTCAGCTTTTTTCTGGCAAGAATAGGTTACAAATCATTTGCAAGTAATTTCAGAAAGCATATTTACATGACTACATTCAAACAAGTATAATTGTGGAGGGATAAGCCAACATTCACGTATTAGGTTCTTGCTAGTAATGATCCAAAATATTTTACCTCCACTTTTTGATAAAGTTTCTAGCTCTTGTATTAAACTGAACAAGTTGGAAGATATCCAATAAGCCTCAAATACTGCTTTTCTTATCAGAGTTCTAGACAATCTGTTGCACTCCTATAAAGCAACATTTCTTGCCCCTCTTGTTCATCTGACTCTCAAAAGAGGTATTTTGAAAGATATTAAACATTTGAAAGATATTAAAAGACAATTTAAAATGCTGGAGCGCCAAAATTCCAAGATGGCCTTTGGGATCCAGACTGAACCTATAATAAATGGAGAGCACAGGCATATTGTGAGGGCCTTAATAATAAGCTGCAATTTCCCTCGACTTTTTTCAGTCCTTCAATTTCCCTGAAAAGTTTTGATATATTTTTTTCGTCAGTTCATGAAATAATCTGCTACTTTTTCTACTTAAAATAACTTAACAAAGAAGCTCATAAAGACAGCATAAAAACAAAGATAATAAAATTATTTTAGAAACTGAATTACAGTTAACCAATAAGGGTATATTGTTTGTATGTGAATTCTAATATATAATAGCTAGGAAGCTTTGTATTATGCATATACACACCCTATGACACCTTTCAAAAGCTTGCTTAGTTTCTTGTAATAAATTAACCACAACATCCTGGGACAAGAAAGTTTCACCATGGGTATCAATGCTTGGGCCCAAAGGCAGGTTGGTCCGCTGTCGTATTCTCTCTTTGAGGTCTTGAATGCTAAAAAAGAAATGCCCCAAACAGGATCATTTATTGAAGTCAGACTTTGCTCTCATTAATTTTTCAAATATTATCAACAACAAAATTACATATTAAATACAACAAACAAATAACTTTCACTGGGAAAAAAAAGGTTTCTTTATAAAGTGACATTCTTTGACATGTACCATCCTTTAAAAAACAGCCACTTTCTCCTGTGATCCCTCAAGATCCACAACACTGATCAAGAGCACCTTCTATGGCTGGAGACAGACAGTCATTCATAAGAAAATTCAGGATGTTATGGCAGAGTCAAACATATTCATGAGTAGATAAGCACTAAGACTGGCAGCTCCTTTAAAAACAGTATTTCAGAATTTGTGGGAACACATACAATGCACTTTTTCAATCACTAGAGCAGCTGTGCCTTTTTCCAGGCTCACATAGCTGTTTCAGAAGCCAATCCTGGTTGTGCAGGTTCCAAAACAGACTTGGTAAAAGACACAGTTCTAACAGTTCAAACAGAGATGCTGTGTATGCATTCTCTTAAATCACCACCTTTTCTACGACAAAAATGCATGGCAGGAATGTGGAAACTCCTTTCCACTGATGTATCAAGTGCTGGGCAAAATGTATATATGCAATGTGCATAAAATAGTTCATATTTTAAAAGGCTGGCATTATACTAGCTAATTCGGTAATGTATTAAGGTGTTTGTTTATTTCCTATTGCCTCTTCTAAGGATTGTTAGAACAGGCAAAACAGAAAACTCCAAAGAAACTACACTGTTAACACCTGTTAGGATATTTATGGTCATATCACAGATCACTGCATAATTTCAACCTGGTTTTGTAGCTGACTTCTTCAAAGAAGATGAAAAAAGAATGAAGGAGTACATTGTATTTTTATACCATAGAGATGTCAACTTCTAAGATACCTTAGAAGATATATCCTTGTTATAAGAACTTTTAGTACTATAAGACAAAATTAGATCAGCACTGCAGTCACTAGGAAGTTGGAAGACTAAGGAATTGATGGAATATCTACCAAAATATGGAAGCAACAGAAAAAGAATCAGTAAAACTTCTGACCAAAGTATGCCAGGGAATCTGGAAAATGACACAGTGGCAACAGACTGGAATAGGTCAGTCTACCTACCAATTTGAAAGGAGATTTAACAGAGTTTACACAATATCCTTAATTTACATGCTAGCAAAATAATACTTAAGATCATCTAACACAGATTAGAGTCCTACATGGAAAGGGAGATGCCAGATGTTCAAACTGGCTTTAGAAAAGGCTGAGGAACAAGTGGCATCACTGCTAGCACACACTGGATCACTGAGAAAACCAAAGATACCAAAAAGTTAATATATGTTCCATTCATTATAGAAGGGTCTTCAGTTGCATCAACCATGTCAAGCTGTGTAATATCCTTAGGAAAATGGAAATCCCAGCACCTCTCATTGTCCTCATATGAAACCTATACTCAGGGCACAAAGCCATGGTCCAGACAGAATATGATGAAACAGAATAGCTCCAGGTCAGCAAAGGAGTGAGACAAGGCTGTATACTCCCCTTGTTTATTCAGCCTATATGCTGAATATATACTGAGGGAAGGTGAGTGTGGTTTTAAAACTGGAGGAAGAAACATCAATAATCTGTGCTATGCTATTGATACAACTCTGAAACTGAAAATGCAAATGATCTGCAAACTCTAGTAATGAAAATCAAGGAGCACAGTGAAAAAATGGGACTAAAATTAAATATAAAAAAGACCAAACTAATAATAAAGGCACAGCAACCAGCCTTAGAATTGACAATTGAGTGGTCAAAGTGGTGGGTAGCTCTGCCTTTTAGGATCACCTATCAACAGAAAAAGATCCAGTAGTCAAGAAATATGCCCCAGACTACCTTCCTGCTAGAAAGCCTTGAAAGAGATTTCAGATACTGGGATAGGTCTATACCTACAAACATCAGAATTGTGCAGGCAACAGTTTTCCCTGTGACACTCTATGGACAAGAAAGTTGAACTTTGAAGAAGCAAGATAGGAAAAGTGATGATGCTGTAGAAAGTTGGTGTTAGAGAAGATTCCCAAGAATAGAATGGATAGCCAACAAAACAAACGAATGGATCATACAAGAAATCAATACAGAGCTTTCACTCAAGGCACAGAGGGCCAGATTCATATTATCTTACTTTGGACACATTATGTGAAGACCTAGTTCTCTTGAGAAATTTATAATGCTGGGAGAGATGAAAAAAAGGAGAAAACGAGGATGACCAGCAGTGACGCAGATGGATTCAACTACAGCAGTGACTGGTGCACAGTTGGAAGATCTGAAGGACTAGGTTAGGGACAGATCATCATTGAGAAGGTCCATGTGGCCACTAAGAATTGATACTCACATAATCAATCAATCAGTAACTGTCATTATACAACTAAGCCAATATTAAAATAAGCATTACTCACAAATTTTAAACAAGGTATGCATACTTAAAGAAGTTTATAAATACTGCAAATTTTACAAGTATATAAGGCAACAATAATAAGATTAAAAAGTAGTACTTACCCTCCACTTCCAATAGCTCTCTTCTGGTGGTTTTTGGAATCATAATAGCGCTGCAAAATCATGGAGCTCCTGCTTCTCAAATAACCAATTTCCACCTCAATGTAATTCTCCAAGTAGGAAACAAAGATGGATTTGATAAGCTTAGACAGGAAAGTCTGCTTATCAGTGCCCAAGTTAAACTCCATCAATTTGCTTGAAAGATTAGTAGTCCTTTATATTAAGGCCAGGAGCAAGAGAAGAAAACAGTGTAGTTGCAGGAGGTAAAATACAGGTATAACATCTATAAATGTTCACTTCTTAGGGGGCACAGTAAGGAATCAGAATGCACCTAGCCCTATTATGGAAGTAGGCAGACCTCAAGCCTATTTTACCTAGAACCCCAAGATCCACCAACTGGAGCTTAGAGCAAAAGACAAACACTTAAAATTAAAGAATTCTCAGCCCAGGAATTTGTTTTGATTATGAGAAATGAACACAGCTCATAGTCCTTTCACATAAAAACACCACAATTCCTTTCAGTAAAGTAACTGAGGGTGGGAGCGGGGGCGTCATTTTGTTGCAGCTATTGTTAAAACAACTGGAAGTCAGAAATTCTTGCTGACCTACTGGAAATCACCCAGAGATCTACCAGTAAGCAAGCATGGACCTTAACAGTTCACTGAATTAGAGATTACTAGAAAATCCCCTAGTAAGAACAAGAGATCTTTAATCAATCTTTTTATATTCCCTTACGGAATGCCAAAACCAATTCTTCCCAACTGACTTGTATTTGTCTCGAACAAGAATAGCCCATGCTATTCAAACAGTTCCCCACACCCTGGCACTCCAGCCCCAGTTGATTTAACACAAAGATTAGTACTTCATGAGCAAGGCAGGCACTCACTTTTATATGTCAGAGATGAGAGTAATAGCAGGTTTCACACATAATGTTAAGTTATAATGTACCTTGTTTCTAACTTAGCATAACATCAAGCCAACCACTGTTTACTTTTTGGAAACAAATCATAATTTGAACACATATTTTAGTGTTGATTCATGAATCCAGGCTTTCATTTCTTTTTTCTGATGTCTGAACCCAGAACTTATTCCTGGTTTCTTTTGTACTCCACCTACAGTAACTGTTCTGGGTCAGACAAAAGAAAATTAAGAAATGAAACCAGAAATTGGCTGGAAAATCCATGATTAATTTGATTACGTGTATAAGTAATTCCATCTCATTCCTAATTCTTAAAAAAAAACTATGGTTAAAGCAAATCCTGCCTTAGCATTATGCACAAACAGAGCCAGTGCAATCATTTTTCACTCCAGCCACCCATCTGCCACTTCTCTATAATTAGGGCTTTGGGGAGGCAGGCTGTAAAAAATAATATTTCATATATTCATATGGTGCAACCAATAAAAGGTGCTTTTTATTTCCACATTTCTTCTGACATTAACTTTGTTCTGAATGCTATAGCAAGGAACACTTCTATCTTTACCCTTTAATATCTGGCAAAGTAGACCACAGTTCCCAAACAACTAGACACATTACTGTATAAATTAATCCAAGAGAAAAAAAAATATTCAGCATAAAGAACAGTCCACAATTCCAAGAATAGGTAGCATCTACAGAGAACTGCAGAAGGACGAATCAAATAAGGAGACCAGACCTGGCCTTTTACAATTTTATCCTTTAAGTATTTTAAAATAGAACCAACCTTGTGTACAGTTCATAGAGACTCTGAAGATATTGTTCTGCATCTGATTTCTTATGTTCTTCTAACTGGTCTTTTATATAACTCTGTGAAATAAAGGCCAGTATTCTATTATTTATTTCCATTAAGAATACAAGTGCCTAGTATATATTCAATGCAGTTTAATTCAGTTATGAAATTTCCATCACAATCAGCTCCAACATTACACTGCATCACACATTTCTGCATTGTTTAAATTTTGCTTTTCACTGTAATCTAACCATTGTTATTCCTCTTTGTTCCACAGCCTGGGTAGGAGAGGGGAAGGATAGAAAAGGAATATTGCACAGATATCCTAATACCTTTTGCATTATTTTCACCAGATGTACATATGGACTTCCTATTGAACAAATCTCTCTCATTCATTACAAAAGAAATACCAACATTTTGGCAAGCTGTTCTCTAATATTAAGTACAAAAATGCAGAGATCGATCGATCGATCGATCTATCACATTTATATGCTGCCCATCTCCCCCAGAGGGTGACTTTGAGCGGCTTACAAGAAGCATTAGGCTTCAACCTTCTTACACATTCTTTTTCTGTCCCTATGCTTATGAATATAGTTAGAAAATCCAAGAATCCAAACATATAGCAAAACATCTCCTAAGCAGAGGAATAGCAGCAAACATGACCACTATAAGCAACAATCAAAAGAAGCAGTTCTGTAGCATCGCAAGATCCCTAGATAGTTGTCTGAAGTAGCATTCTGTTTTAAATACAAAACATCCCATATTCTTCTCTTAACCATGCCCATAAAGATCCTCTGCCATAGGCTACTATCCAAGTATAACCTGGAATCACAGATTGTGTTTGTGTAAACCATCCAAGACTGTAGGATACAACTAAAGTTTGAATCAAGAGAGAGAAAGTGTGCATGTGTAAAGGACCAGGCATGTACAGCCTTCTTCAATCTGATGTCTTCCAGGTATCTGGGACTTCACCTCCCATAATTCCAAGCCATCATGTCCATTATCAGATGATGTCCACATCAAATGGAGAGAAAGGTTTGGGAAAGACTGGCACAAGCCACCAATCATACATAATGCATTCTTGCACCAAAAAAGCTTGAAATTAAGGATGGAAAAACTGGTACAGGTAACCATACTATAAAGATATGTCATATACAAAAAAAGTTAACCATTATGTTGGCAAGTAGCTTTTTTAAAAAAATAGGAACACTTGTAAGTTACCTGAAGCCTGATTTCAAAGATATTCTGAATAAGTTTGGCCATTACAGTCTCTGGACTACTAAATACATCTCCAACTTGTTTGTTCACATTCTGGCACAGAATGGCTGTATCTTCAAAAATATCACTTCTCAAATAGGCACCCTGAATCACAGAAAAATTAGAAGAGGGTTTCTACATCAAAATATTTATATCTACAGGTATTTTGCATAAATGTATACACAACATAATATCTAACCCAAACCCTTACCTCTTGGCACTGTTTTATATACACATCAACACAGTGGGAATAGCCCTATGAAAAAAAAGAGATTCTGCAATTTAGTTCAATGTTGATTATAGTTCATTAATGTTTAAAATTAGTAAAAACAAAGGATAGAGATTATCTAGTTTTCTGCCTTTTTCTTTTTCTTCTCAGTCTCTTGGATGACAACAGAGCCAACCAAAATAATAGCTGTTGGTCATAAAGTAAAGCCTTTTATCTACCATACATGTTACTGTATTTAATTTCCCCAAATCAAGAGTCTCAGCACCATTATTTCCTGAGCTGAATCAATAGCAATGGACCCATTGCTATTCATTCAGAATGAGAATTTTAATGTGCAATGTTCAAGATACCAAACTTTTTCACCCTGAGATATATAAGATCAGAATCAACATATACTACTAAATGTCTTTACTGCTCCTAATCCAGTTTAGCTATAGCCACTGAGCTGTTATACGAACACTTACAAGCATATCCAAAATATGCTCAATTTGAGTAGCATGGAAGGAAAGTTCCACAAAGTTCCACTGAGAACCTCTGTCTATAACAGCTATCAGTCTGAACTTGCAGACAAAAGTCTGACTCAAACAGTTCTCTATCAACTGCATGGATCAAAATGAGACATAGAGAAGAGATTGATTGTTAGCAAAGTTTTTTTAGAAGGACAGTTCAAGTATCATACTGATGCTAGAAAGGAATTAACGAAGAAATCATCCAACAGTCATACCTGTAATGACAAAAGAAAGTACTTTTCCTAGAATCAAAATGCATTGGTTCACTAGAACACAAAGAACCAATAGGAACTAAATAATCTGATGCATTAATGGCTGCACAGTTCTACTGGAAAAAATACAGCATCTAAAAAGGTTTATTCTGAGTCCAAACTATTCATATGCTTCTATATAAACATAGTTTATCAGAAGCAAATTCTACAGAGGAGCTTTTGTAAATATGCACACGCTACAGCCTTACAGACTTCTTACCTTAAAGTGAAGCAAAACTGCAGTTACTTCTCTCATCCTGTAGATTTGCCCCCTTCTTTGTGCATTGGTAAACTCTTGGATTAGTTGGCACTCTAAATCATGGTACTTACCTGAGTTCAAGGAAGAAGGTGAAGAAAATAAAATAACATGTCAGGGTTGATTAACTAGAAGCAGTAGAATTATTTTCAAACAAATTAAATTAAAAAAGCAATCTTACTTGCTATTTTAGATTTTACTTCAGAAAACCTGTGAAAGAAAGAAAGAAAGAAAGAAAGAAAGAAAGAAAGAAAGAAAGAAAGAAAGAAAGAAAGAAAGAAAGAAAGAAAGAAAGAAAGAATAAAGCTCATGCTTTAGCATTTCAATCCTCCAACCACAAGACATTTATGCAGTGTACTTTTTAGCTGCAATGCTTCTATTTTAGCTATCCAACACCAAGAACAAAGCAAAATGCTTTTAAAAAATTAATGCATGAATGCCATGATCATGTACACCATATAATTACATACTTACAAAAAATGAGATTAAGGGCCACTCCCTGTCAAGTTATACTTGGTAGCAACCACAGATATTTGCAGCTAGCATATGAAATACAAAGAGGAACAGGTAAACCAGTGCTCAGCACAGGTTCCAAGAAAGCACCTTTCAATTACTACCTCAGACCAGAGACTCACAAGAGAAGCCAAGTGTTGGTCAATAGTGCTAAGGTTCAGGTCTCCAGCTATGCAATCCTAACAACAGCAGCTAAACTTGTCTTTTGCAAATAAGTGTGAAACTACAGGCTCAGAGATACTGGTAGTAGATGCATAAGAATCGTATACATTTAAAAAAAAATCTTACTGATGTAAACTAGATTTAGCTATATTGCCTTTTCTTTTTCTTATTTATGCTTATAATTTCTTTTCCTTATTATCTCTTACTTCCTTTTCGAGCTTTGCATAATATTATTTATCCCAAAAGAATGTAGTGTGATAGGTATGTATTTTAAACGCAATTTCTAGCAGTGTCACTGACATCAAGCTTTCCTATTTTCCAAAGCAATGTAGTTCTCCTTTATGTCTAAATCTATCATAGGAAACATCCTGAGGTTTTACTTCTACTACCAGTCTCAGTTACACACTATAGTTTGAGGATCTGAAGGCCAGGATCCAAACAGAATGACAGAAAAGCTTCCTTAATAAACAAAAAAAAAAGGTAATCTTCACATAAGAAATAAATGAATCTATAAAGGAAAATAATATATCTGCAGAACAGTAAACCCAAATATGTGGAAAACAAATACTAAACTGCAGAATGTTGCATTCTTTCTCTTCCTCAAGCAGAGCTGTGTAAATACATGGAAAAAATGATAGACATAGATTTGGAAGACCAAGCTGAATTCCCTCTCCAGCCATGCTCATTGCTGGCTTTGAGTTAATCACAGTTTATAGCCCAGTTTATCTTGCAAGGTTTTGCTGAGGATACAAATTAAGATTGGACAGAGAGTTATCACATGCAGTATTCAGCTCAGTAAACTCCAAGCACACTTGGATGAATCACATTTTCTAGATCCATTCCTCTAGGTCTCCCGGCTTGGCACAGGAATCAAAATTGCTCTGGGAGCCCAGTGGAATGGGGGGTTTTTTGCTTGAACCCCATGCATCCACTCAAAATCCAACCTGTGATCCCTATGGATTGTATTGGATATATCAGCAAGCTATAATAATGTTAATAGTGTATCCTTCCGACTGTTACAGGTCTGCAGTGGGTTCACTTTTATATGTATGATCACTTCCAGAAAGTGGTGCTGGCTGCTTATTCCTCTGATCTATAAAATTTATGCTATAAGATTCTACAAGGCTTTATTTTATTTCATATTCTGATTAATGAAAAGCCATGTGGGAAGTCACTGAAAATGTAGACTGAAGTATCATCAATACTCAGGTGATATATAACTGGATACAACAGGGGATCTGCCCTGTTGTGTAGTAGTTAATCTGTTCTGGAAGAGGCTGTACTCTTCTAAATAGAGACTGGCTATCTTTTTGCAACTCAAATTTCCACCTTTTAAAAAAATATTATTTGTGGCAATTGGGGCCACAGGCACACAGCAGAAACAAAACAAAGTCTCATAAGTGGATGCTACCACTTTAAGCAAGATGATTATTGAGAGGTTACTGATCAAGATATGCTAAGCTTATTTGAAGTTTTAGCACATTTTATTTATTTGTTTTCATTTGAATTTGGTAGGAAATCACACTGCCAAATTTTGGTGGCATGATCTTCAGGGTCATAAAACGGGGCTTTAGGGACAGTTTACAGCCCACTTACAGCCTGCAGTTCACAGGTCAGATTTTCAATGTTTAAGTGTTTGTACATCCAACTCTGTCACTGGATTCTCTTGCAGCTAAGAATGCTTTTCATCAGATGCCCTAATATACCAAATGAAATGAGATGGTTTTGTCCGAGTTATCTATCCTCTGGTAACCTCCAAAAATGCATTACTGCAATGCACTATATGTGCAGCTATCTTTGAAAATGGTCCTATAGCTACAGGTAATCCAAACTAGAGGAGTATATTAAGTCAGGGCTTTTGCAGTGGGGATGCTGGATACAGAATGCCATCTCCAGAGATTCTGGCCAAAGATTACGCTGTAGCATTTTCAAATGAAGACTTTTTCTATTCCCTAAACCAGCAGTTCTCAAAGTCAAATAAATTTCAGAGGGTCCCTGAAGTCAAACGAATAAATATTTTAAAATGTCTCAGTTTTTTATTTCTAATACAGTAAATATCAGTAGATATAATCCACATAAACCAAAGCTCTTTGGGCTCTTCAATCATTTTTAAGAACGTAAAAGGGTTCTGAGACCAAAATGTTTGAGAACTGCTGACCTAAGCTTTTTATTCTAAAAACACTCACAATGTGTTTTTAGATCCCTGCATGGCTGTTGGTTTACCTTCATTTTATTTTTTAGTCATTTTACAATGTTTTTATATGTTTTAAGCTTATCAATAGAACCATTCAGAGAACTTCAACAACTGAGTGGTATAAAATGCATTAAACAAATATATAAACAAATAAGATTAAAAGATCTTTAAATATCTCTGATCTTTGTGAGGTCTGCCTTCAATGTTTTAAGTAAGGTTGCAATCCTATACACACCTACCTAGGAATAAACCCCACTGCATATAGTGGAGCTTACTTTTCAAGGAACAGGCAGATATTGCACTGTAAACCAACTAATATGCTTCTACCTATGACAGAACTAACGTTAAACATTAGTGGGCTATCAATATATTCTTTTAAATTCATCATACCACTGAATTTCAATTCAACTCATTTCCCCCAAAACATTAGTAGAAGAGTCAATTGAAATCCAGCTGACACAAACAGAAATCAAAGGTAACGTATAGCTATTAGCCACCCTTCACCTGTCAAAAGGTAATTCCTGTGCTATCAGATGCAGTTTCTGGATAATATCAGCTGCCTCTTCAATCTATAAGGAAAAGACATAAAATTTACTGTAAGAGAGAACTATATCTGAGATTGTTTGTTCCCTGTATTCAGTATCTTCCTTCATTTGTCTGCCATCTCACTTATTTTTAAAAATCAGAAATATTTGGAGAAGTATTCCACAATGAATTTCTTTACTGAATATTTAAATAGTCCCTCAAAATCAACTTGCAACAAATTAATTTTTTAAAACATGTCTTCCTGCCTTATTTATTTATAAAATCTATAATCATCTCCTTTCCTGCACATATAAGACCTAAAATCTTTGTGGGACATTTCCAGCAGCTTCAGTTCCTACATAGCCTATCCTTTTTGCATAGCTGTTGCCTCATTTATTTCACTGTATGGGGGGGGGCGCGGTTGAGCAAAATATGTTTCTTTGACCCCATAGATAGTTCAGGAGTACTGCTAAAAAAATTTTTCAAGATGATAGTTCCAGATCTAATACAAGAGCCAGCATGATTAAAGGAACACACTCTGTTCCGACATGCTTAACTCATTCAACCACTAATCCAGTCTAGATTTTCTTACCAATGTTTTTGGCAGCACACAATCACACTAACAGGGCCAAAATTGCCATTTGGGGAACAGGAAGTTAATATTCTTTATGAATAAAGTCGCTCTGATCTGATTAGATCAGATTAGGATCTGATATTGATGCAGAATCAAGAAATATGCCGCAGAATAGCACTTGGTAGAGCAGCAATGAAGGCCTTGGAAAAGATGTTCAAATGCTATGATGTGTCTGTACCTACAAAGATCAGAATCATGCAAGCAATAGTATTCCCTCTGACACTCTATGGAAGCGAAAGTTGGACTTTGAAGAAGCAGGATAGGAAGTGTATTGATACTTTTGAACTCTGGTATTGGCGAAGGCTCCAGAGAATACCACAGACAGCCAAGAAAACAAACAAATGGATTATCAAACAAATCAACCCAGAGGTCTCACTCAAGGCATAAACAATCAGGCTTAAATTATCCTACTTCAGACACATTATGCAAAGATCTAGCTCTCTGGAAAAGGCTCTAATGCTGGGAAAGGTAGAAGGAAAGAAAAGAAGAGGACAACCAGCAGCAAGGTGGATGGACTCAGTCATAGTGGCAATGAGTACACCATTGGAAGACCTGAAGGACCAGGTTAGGGATAAATCATCACAGAGAAAATCAGTGTGGTCACTAGGAGTCAAAAATGACTTGATGGCACATAATCATTCAATCAATCGATGCAAACAGGGTGCTGGAGAGGTGAGAACCACTATCTGCTTCTTCAAGTCTTTTTCTTTCTGGCTGACTTAATCAGCCAGGGATGACTGGTCCCATGGTTAAGGCGGATAATTAACACTTCCTTGTTGGAGAGGTGTGTTCCTCCCTGTCTAAAGGAGGCAGTGATGCCCATTCTTAAAGAAACCCTCCCTTGACTTGGAACAGCTGGAAACTTTCTACCAGTCTCAGAAATACCACTGATGCCTAAAGGGATTGAGAAAGTGGTGGCCTCACAACTCCAAGACATTTGTAGAATGCTGATTATTTGGAGTTATTTCTTAAAAAGTCAGGCTTTTATTTGAAATACAGAACTAAGACTGTTTTGATTCCAACAGAAGAGAATATGTGTAGCTCAGGGTTGAACTTTGGAGTCCTTGGGGTTCTCTGAGCTTGGTTGTTTTCTTGCAAGTGTTTCATTACCTGGCTAGGTAACATCTAGCACTGAAGATGTTACCTAACCGGGTAACAAAACATTTGCAAGAAAACAACCAAGCTCAGAGAACCCCAAGGTATCCACTGTTTTGATTACTGTGATAATAACCTACACTGGGAACTTGATTTGGGAGTGTGATACTACTAGTTCTCTTGGACCTCTCAGCAGCTTTCAATATCCCCAAATACCATGAATAATGAAAATCCTTGTAGGATCTGACAAGGAAAGCTACACCTGCAAAATAACTGGGGTAGAGAGATCATCCAGGAGACATTTTCTTGGCTCTGCTGCATTTGGTAGGTCCCACAAATTTGTTCCAAGCATATAAGTGTCTTGAGTCAGAAAGACAGGGATAAGGTATTGGCAACTTGGAAAGAAAACACATTTTTCTTACATTCCATTGTGCTACCTGTACTTACTCCCTTATGTAAAAGGCTGGGGAAAAAGGGGGTTTATTAAACCACAGTATCTAAAATAATGCCTCCTCTCATATACTTAACCGTAGCCAACTATCATTTTCCGAGGCCCTGCTCCAAGTGCCCTCCCAGGTTGAGATGCAGCAGATGGCTAGCCTGGGGTAGCATTTTTCAGTAGTTGTCCCCCAAATTTAAAATGCCCCCCAATATTCAAGTAATATCCTGGTTTGAAATTGTGAAGCCAGATTCACAAGAAAAAATTCTGACATCTGTTAGGTTTTATCAATGCACCTCAGTATTAATTGTATGCCTCAAGAAGAAATCCAAATACACACCCTGAAAATACTTATCTATACAAAGAGATTTTGTTTGAGAGATTTCTCAAGGATCATGTGGGGAAAAACATTCATTCACAAGTAGGAAGAATTAGGGCATGACATTCAGAAGAACGTAAGAGATTTCTAAGGCATTCTAAAGAATTACTCTCTCAGCATTCTTCAAAGTTGCTTATGATTTTGCAAAATGAAAAAGTGACAGCACTACTACATTGAGAATTGCTGAATCAGCAGACAAATGAAGTTAATCTGCACTCAAGAACAATGGAGCTGGACAAGTCGCTCACTGGGGAGTTAAACTGTGGAAAAGTTGTAGCAAGAATTATAATTAGGGCAACTCAGTTTGTCATGAGTAACCTCATTCAATCTTGCTGATGGGGTCTTACCTTTTCAGGATTGGTGAAAACGTCAGACTTCAGCTCTCCATCTAGAAACTCATTAAAGTATTTCATCAGTTTGTGAGCCTCTACTAGCCGTTGCCTTGGTGTATTTACCCCCTCCAGCAGGTCACCTAGGTGACAGACTTTAGTTGCCACATAGCTGACATGCTCATCTAGTTCTTGGAAATGCTGGAAGGCAACCTGGGAGAAATAGACAAAACAATGTTTGTGTTTCCTATAATGAATAGAAATCAAGCTCTTTAATAACATTCAGAAGAAGAAAAAGCTCAGAAGCCAGTATAAGGGATGAATCATGACCCAGCCAAACTTCTCTAAAATGTGCAAACACCCACCAAAATTAAAAGCCTATTGATGAAAAACACCATTTTAACTAATTTGAGTCAAATTAATTCCACTGAAATCAAGTACTTGGAATGAGTCTTAACAAAGATTGGTATGTAGTTTCCATCTGAAATTTAGAATTATATCAAGCTTTCCCCCATACAAGTTAGAATTTGAATTTCACGGTTGTAAATTCGTCCATATTCCTGCAGGGCTAGTTAATGGTTGCAGTTATTTAATATGAAGTAATTAAAGTAATTGAAAAGAAATCTCTCTCTATAAGGAAATGTATAGTGATATCAAGGTAAGTTGAGTTGTCATGATCAATAAAGGACAAATACTTCTCAAATTTTGTATACAGTTAAGTATGCAGGGAACGAGAATTACTAAATGATTACCAAAATATGCCTAAACTGTTCCTTGATTAAATGTTAATGGAATAAAAACAACATATTTTCATGCAACATTTAGAACAGAATCCAGCAGAAAGTTAATGTCTAAATTTTAAACCACAGCTTTACAAACCATAACAGCTGGGTTCAAAAACACATTTAAACCAAAACCAAATCAACCACATTATAGAAAAGCACAATGTGCTATCTCAGTCATTCTGTGTGTAATTTACTGAAGTGAGTCAGAACAAGGAAAGAATCTGTGCCCTTCCTGTTTACCTGATTGCTTTTCTGCAGCTCTTGAACTTTCTTGGCAAACTCCTTAGCTTCCCTTTGGACTTGTTGCTCCAATTTTTCCACCCTCCTTTGGATTCGTTCATCTAGCAACTTCAGTTCATTGATATGATTCACAAATTCTTCTTGCAATCTGAGGATAAACACTTTAATAAGACAGGTTTTAATATACAAATGTTGATCCTTGATACTAACATGAGGTGTTATAGAATATAAGGCAATGTAGGGATCACTAAGCCTTTACCAAATAGCACTGACAATAATCATGTTATCTTCCTCATCATCCAAAAACCCATAATTGTTGTTGTTGTTGTTTAGTCGTTAAGTCGTGTCCGACTCTTCGTGACCCCATGAACCATATTGCATAGCCCCTAATTTATCCCATATGTCTGTCCATATATACAATTATATGCCAAAGGAATTAATTCACTAAGCTTTTGATGTCACTTGTAGAAACTAAAATGATCTGGTCATTAGGCTGTATAAGATCCATTCGTTCTCCAATCTAGGCTTTGAAAAGAAAAACTGTTCCCTTCTAACCTCAGGGTTTTTTTTTTATGCTTTCTAAGCTATATTTCCCCTTCCTCCCCTGACTAACTATTTTGAAAATCTCTAAGAAGCTTGCTTGGGTGGAGGGGGGTTCAGAGTCACAGCTGGTGTGCTTACTGGATGCTTATTTGATTCACGGAATGCTTGTTCTGTGCTAAAGATAGTTAAAGTACACATTGTATGGCTCGATTGTGCAGCTAAATTTTACCTTTTGGGATCAAAAGCTTCCATGCCACCTCGGGAACCTCCACCAGGAGTCCTCCATGCCAAGCGTTCAATGTACTCATCTGCCACAAAGGGCTCCTAGCCATACAAAAAAAGAGATTCTTTTACAGGGAGCCACAGTTGGAAATGCAGTCTATATATTGTTCATATCTCAGTGAAAAAAAAAATTAAAGCATTTTTTCTGCAATTAAATAATAGGACCGATGGCACTTCTGATATTTGTTCATTTAATCTAAAAACTAAGCATTTTGAAAATGATGAATATCTCATTTAAAGTTTGCACAATTAGCTTGCATAAGTAACAATTCCCAGCCTTCTACACTTCAGGACCTGTCAATAACCAGAAAGCTCTGTCGAGATCTACTCCCAATTCATTCAGCAGTGTCACTCCCTAAGGTCAAGATATTATACAGAGGACCTTTCGCACAGAATAGCTCAAAATAATAGTGGATTAGATAATGGAAGGTGTCTTTTCTTTAATCCTGAATTTATCCAATTACAAGGATCTCAGGTAGCAGCAGTGAGAAAAACACTCTACCTCATACTTCAGGGACCTGCTCATCGTAGAATATCATATAAGGATGGTCTGCCTTGATATAAGGCAGTTTCACGCTCCACAACTTCCTCTTTTGCATTCGAAACAGCTGCCTTTTAAGTTCACAAATAAACTTGCTAGAGTACAGTATGAGTACACATATTCCAGCATCCACATTTTCCAAAGATTACCAGAGGTAAGCTTTCAAGAAGCCAACTCATCAACGCTGTATTCATGACTCATTTTTTTCAACATTTTTCTTAAATACACTGTACCAGTTCTTCTACTATTGCGGCTTTCACCTTGCCACTCCCATTTTGCATCATTTACAAATCCCAACCCTGGTCATACTCATGTTCTCTATGACATTTTTTAACTGTAGGTCTTTGGGGAAGTCTTTGTGTTGACACAATATAAAAACTATCTGGATTTTTAAATTTTAAATATTTTAAATGTACAGAATGCAATAAAGTAATTAGACAGACCTACTGACAGAACCCATCAATAATGACTCTATTAATTAAAATGTTTAAATATAAAATTATTACAATGCTGGTATTAATTTCATTTGAGAAAAAAGACAAGCAGATTGCTTATTTTTTAAATTTAATATTAAAATCTAGTTTACTGGGAGGAGCTATAGAGCTTTAAAAAAACACACTGAGAATAACAGGCCTTTCTGAATCAAAAGTATTTTGAGACTAATCACATCTAGGTATTCCAAAGCATGACTGAACGTTTGATCTCTTGTTCACCAGGTAAAGGCTGTCTTTGACTTAACTCATATAAATTGACTTTCATGGTGAAAACTGGTAAGATTACATTATTTTCTTGCAGTCTAGGCAGCTGTTGAACTTCCAAAGTATTCTACCATAAGTGGTATGGGAATCTGTTACATTGCAATGTTTGAAGCAAGACTACAGAACAGTAAGGTGTTTAACCTAGGTGAACTGAACATTATGTAATATCTTTCTCCAAGTGACTCTTTTCTGGACAAAAATAGTATGGCTATATAAATTAAATAAATATATACATACATACAAATGTTCTGGTAACCTTTAAATTAGAATTTTGTAACATGTAAGTTTCTTTGAATACTTTTCTGCAACTTACTTACACAAAATAAAAAGTTACTGTGCTAACTGGGATTTCTGGATTTCAGCAAAGATCTCTTGCCACAGTAAAACAGATCCAACAAACTGAAAGTCTGCCATCTACATCTTGAATTTATAAATAATCATCAGAGACCCTAATGAGGCAGATTACTAGGAAAAGGGCTTTCTCAGTTGCAATCTTCAAAAAGTACAGCACCTTCCCCAGAAAACAATGTTATAGCAACCAATCTTTATTCATATGTATTTTTTTTAAAACGCTTGGCCATTTCAACAGGTTTTACAGCATGGTTTTATCGCTTGCTATATTTTATGGATTCCCTGTTATCAGTTCTTGGCTGCTGCTTCTGGGATCTACTGTATTGTTCCTGTTGATTTTACTGTATGCCATCCTGAAATACTTTGAGCAGTCCTGTACGTAATCGTTAGCTTTTGTTATTGAGGACTATTTTAACTATGCCTTGTTGAATAACGCAAAGAGAATGGCTCACACATAATACTAAGTTAAAATGAAGAAGTCCTGAGTTAATGCGAATAGTTGCATTATATGAATTCAGCCAATGAGTTCAATGGAACTTACTTTCCAGTAAATGAGACAGAGCAGGAGGGAGGATTGTGACCTTTCAATGAAGGGACAATTATAAATTTATTAAATAAATATTCTGGAGATAGATTTTGACTTGTCCATGTTTTGGCACGAGCAAAGATTGTAGATTCATTTTGAACGGAGACTTCGTTGTCTAAGGCCCCCAGGGCATGCCTCCTTCCTTCTTCTTCATATACCCTACTAACACCATTCTGTCCCTAACTTTATAGAGATGCTCACTCCATTTCACAGCTTATATTTTTTTCATGGAAGCAAGCAAGGCCAGAAAAATGATGCTCCAAGTAAATCTGTTCCTAAAGCAATTTTGAAGCCCACTTTGCTCCTGTTACATGCCCAGAGAAGTTTGTATTGCCACTTTCTTTCCAAAGCAGAGTGCTGTGCTTTGAACAATTGCAGTTTAATACAATCCTGAAAAGTGAATTCTCATCTTCACACCACCTGAACATTTGCTGCAAATCCAGCTGTTAAGAAAATAGGAGTCTTACCAAGAAAAGAAATGGCAACCTTATAAGATCTTTAATTTAAATATTAATCTTTCTGTTACTCCTTTAGTAGCTGTGATTTTAATTCTCAGTTCCAAGCGCCGCAGCTATGGATAGCTAGAATGTTCTGATTCTGTCACAGAATCAGAGTAGCTGATGGAGATGGAGTATTTAATTATCAACAAGCTTTTCCCCTTTTAAGAATGCCAATTGTAAACAAAATGGAGTTTTGCAAGGGGCAACAAAATTCTAGGCAGTTTAATTAAAAACAAGAATATTACTCTATCTTTCCAGACAGCATGACCGTAATGAAGGCAACTGAAAGAAGCATATATTCCACCCACCATTCTACACCTTTAAAATCTTGTACTGCCTATCTTTCCCCACTCACTCCCATTCTGAATTTTATTTCTTACAAATCATTATTCTTTTACAAAATAATCTTGCCTTGAACAGCTGCATGACAAGTTTGCATACAATTTATTTATTTCAAATACTTTTATGCTGCTTCAATAGTCAGATTCTAAGTGGTTTACAAACAATAATATACAATATATAACAATACAGTAAACAACAAAAGTACCCAAAATATCAATATATCTAAAATAAGATACAATCAGCAATTATAGTTTTACTACTATGACACCATGATATTTGCATCATCAAGTAACAAATTCATCCCAAGCTCAAATATCTCTACCAATTTTTGCTTCAGTGCCCAAATGTGTACTAAAAAAGCCATGTTTTTAAAAGCTTCCTGAATATTAGTCATGAGGGTGGGTTTCTTTTACCTGGTGGAGGGTGTTCTACAGGAGTGGAGCTCCTGCGTAGTGTTCACCTGTAGGTCCCTTTTTGTTACACCTCTCAAGGAGTGAGGACCCTACAAGCATGTGATATCTGAAACCCAAGTAGTCTCAGGCAGGGGCACTTCATCCTCACTCATCCAGAATTCAGTAATGCATGCCATGTCTACCCTTTCTTCCTCAATCAAGTCAGGCCTAGCATTTTACAGCATCAACCTGAGACTAGGGTCCCCAGCAATCCAGCTGCCTAATTCTCAAGTGTGGAAGGCTGGAAGAGGGGATTGATCTCAAATTTCCCAATCCCTCACCCCTGCAATGGCTCGCCTCATCTCATGCAATACCTCTCTCTGATTATCACTATCATGATCCTCTTCTTCTGACATCGCTTCACTTCTCCTTCACCCTAATCACACTAGAGACTGTATGTCAGCATTAAGGTCCTCTCCTAGAACCTCCAGTAACTCCTTCTATTACCTCCCACTCCTCTGCAAATCCACCCTTCTCATCTCTTTCCTATCCTCCCATTTGCTCCTTCACTCCTGGGCAGCGGTTAAGTCACTGCCTATGCTTCCTTCTCATTTGCTCCACTTTCACCTGGGCAGTAGTTAGTGACTTCCCCTGCTTCCAGTCACCCTGTCCTCTCTCCGAGAGGTCTTCTACCTCCATCCTATTACCAATTAAAACCAGATTCTTCACTCACTAACCACTCCAACTTATCCTTCCTCTTACTCACTCTCCATTCACCTCTCTGCAAGTGGCTACTTCTCTCCCCCACCTGTCATGTTCTTAACGAGGGGGGTCTATCTTCACCTATTTCTACTCAATACACTTCTTTGTCTCCCACACTCCCCTCCCCAATCCGCCTCTCGCTTTTCTTGCCCCCCACTTTGATTCCTAGTCTTCTCTCCCACCCTTCCCCCACCAACCTTCCTCGGCCAACACTTCCTAAACAACTGGCTCTCGGTTCTCGTCTCTCAAACCCTCCGCCCCAACCGCTCGCTCGGTCTCAGGCAATGCGCCCGTCGGTCCCCCCTCCTTCGAGGGAACCAAGCTCCGCTCCCCAAATACTCGTCCGTTTCAACTTCCCCCGCTCTTCACCCCCCATCTTCTGCCTCCGCTTCGCTTCTCTTTCCTCCGGGCCTCTTCGGCTCCGAGCCGCTCCCATCCACGTCTCTCTCCCCTCCTGCCCATTGTGCCACGTCCCGTTCATCTCATCTCAGCCCTCCTCTCTAAACCGTTCTTTGGAGTCTGATGGCGGCCTGTCTAGGCTTCCGCCTTCTCTTCCGGTCTCAAGTCAACCATCCATCGATCTCTAATGGCTGCTGGAATGGGGTCCGCGATCCTCGCCGACTCATCGTCCGGGCAGCTGAGGCTTTTGTGGGCCGGTGGAAAGCGACCGCCTGCCTTCCCCCGCCCCGGCCGCTCGCGCTTGTCCACTGCAGCCCGACTCCGCGACCTCCGTGCCTCGTCCCTCCAGCCTCGACCAGGTCGCTTGTGTCTCGTCCTGCCTCTTCGGTTTCCACCGTTTCTCTCCCATCACCTTCAATTCACACAGTATCATTCCCTTTCTCGCCCTCCGTCCTTCCAGTCCCTAAGGCGGCTCATTCTTGCACCCTCGGAAGACACTTTCCCTCCTTTTCCAGCAAAGGCACATCTCCCCCCTTCCTTTCCCCTCCCGAGCCCCTTGACAGACCGTCGCCCACCAACTCCCCCCTCAGCCTTACATCTCCTGGCAGCGCCAGCAGCCCAGAGAAAGAGCAATTAAATAGGCGGGGGGGCACCCTCCCAATTGAAAAGGGTCCATACACACACGCGCGCGTGTACAGGGTTTGGCTCTCCCGTGACAACTTTCCCCCACACGCGGCTTACTCGCCCCCGCCCTCCTGAGGCAGCCACTCCCGCCACCTGCCCCGGGCGGGGGCCGCCAGGTACTCTCGCGGGGCGGCCTCTGCAGTCTCTCCCCCAGCAAGGGTCCTCTTCCCGGCAGCAGAAGGGAAAACGAGGGTGGTCGCCCCATGCCCCGCCAACCTTTACCTCGAAGAGCTCGGGCGTGACCGCGGCCAGGGCGCCCCCGTCGCTGTCTCTCTCCCGAACCCGTCCTCTCAGGCCGGGCGCCCGGCGCCCAGCCCAGGCCTCCTCCATTGTCTCTCCCAGCAGCGAGATTGCTCGAGCTGCGGCGTTCGCCGCTCCGGCGGCGGCGGCAACTTCCAACTCCTCCTCCTCCTCCTCCTTCGGAAACCAACCATAGGCCCCTCAGGCGGCCGCCGGTGCTGCTCCGGCTCGAAGCCGCGGTGAGGCCTGGAAGGTGGCTCCGCCCAGGCGCCTTAGTCAGCTGCTGTCGCCGCCACTGCTGCTGTCTCCTTGGCCCTCTGGTGCAAGCGCTCTCCGCTTCTTTCGGGGGAAAGGAGAGGCCCGGCGAAGAGGTCGGCGTTGGGGTTGGAAGCCTCTTCAGACCATCGCCTGGAGGAGGGACGGATGGCGGAGGCGTTTCTGGTTGAGGGGGGAATGAGTTATAGCGGAAGGAGGCAACGTGCGTTGTAAAATGGGGCTCTGCTTGGTGCAGTTGAGGCCTGTTGTTTCTGAGGGGGTTTAAAGGAGGCGATTCCCTGTTATGAAGGAAGGCCCTTTCGGAGCAAGGACTCTGCTATTTAGGGGGGATGCCTTAGGAATTTGGGGGCAGAGTGCAGCTCCTTGGTTTACGAGGATGTCTTTTATAAAGAGGGAGGGGAGAGACTCTTTGTTCTGAAAGAAAGTCTGGCTTTCCAGCGTGGAGAGAAGCCTCTCAGTGGAATAATACACTAGCGTACCTGGAAGTGTAGCTGGGTTTCTTCCTAATTTGCAGGTTGTCTCTCTGCCTGCCACAAGGGTCAGGGTGGGGTGTGGATCCTCTTTCTAGAGCTGGGATGTCCAAACTGGGAAGCCCTGCTTTGGCACAAGGAGCTGCTGACCTACAAAACTGGGGTGTTGGGGTGTAACTCCATACAGTTAGAGAATGGGCTGGGTCTAATTTGGGTTGAGAGGGCCTTGTTTTCTTTTGAAAGCTTACTGTCCAATACACTAAGGCTTCCCTAATCTGTCTCCCTTAGATTTTTGCATGGAATGTAATTAATGAGAGAAATGTGTTCTAATAAGTGCACAGCTGGTGTGATTGTGGAAAGGGAGTTTGGAGGAGAATAAGAGAATCCAATCCTCCCATGCAGAAGCAAGTAGCAGCACTGGAAATGAGAAGGAAGAATTTATGAGCCACACTCAAACAATGCCTACAACTGGAAGCTTCTTGGCAGTAAGGCTATCATGGACAAGGTGATCTTGCAGTCTGCTAACTAAATGTGATGGCTCTGAGAGGACTGTGGCTGATCAATCATGAGCAAGGGGTGCAAAGCTCGGTGCTGTTTTCCAGGTAATATAGTGTATTTGTCTGGTCCATGCCTATATAATAAATATATGTTTCTTTTTCTGCAAGGATTGGCACCCTATGCCAATTTTTCTACCTTTTTCTGTCTGTATTGTGAAGCAGAACTCACATGAATTAAGCCAATGCATAATGAGCATCCAGCAGTCTTTAGGAGTGAATCCATAATTTAGCAGAGCGTATGCTTACATACAGAGAGTCCCAGGTTCAGTCTTTGACATCCCTAGCTTTGGTGTCTCAAGCAAGTAATGAAAATGAACTGCCTGTTACTACATAGAGAGAGATCTGTGAAGTCCTTGGGGTTTTCTGAGCTTGGTTCTTTTGCAAACGTTTCATTACCCAGCTAGGTAACATCCTCAGTGCTAAAATGGGATGGGGTTTGCTCTCTATTTATGTGCTGTGGCCTGCCTTGCCAGTGCTGGTAGGGGTGGGGGTTTTGTTTGCTCCTCTGGTAGTTCTGGTGGCACACAATCAAGCAGTAAACATATGCTAATCAAAGAACTGAAGATGTTACCTAGCTGGGTAATGAAATGTTTGCAAGAAAAGAACCAAGCTCTCCACAGTTCAACCCTGAGCTACACATATTCACCTCTATTGAGAGAGAGAGAGAGATCTCAGAATATACAAGCTTAAGCTAAGTGGACAAATAGACCAGCAATTATACAACTTCTTTCCTACCTAGCCTTGTACAATCCAAATTTACTTTGGATTGCAAATACAAGATAAGGTTTGTATTGTATTTAGGTTGCTGCTTTTAAATGCCAGATCAGTCTGTAATAAGGTGCTCCTTATTGCCAAGTTGATTATCACAGAGAAGGCTGAGCTGGCATGTGTCATCGAGACGAGACGTGGCTGGGACCAGAGGGAGGGGTTCCTCTCAGAAATGTGCCTGGCCAGTTTTCAAGTGTGGCATCACCCTAGACTTCAGGGTGTGTGTGTGTGTGTGTGTGTGTGTGGTGGTTATCCAGGAATCTCTGATGGCTACCAGGGGCATCGCTCCACAAGTGCCCAGTTGTGAGACCCTTTTTGGCTCTAGGGACCAGCTGGGATTGCTGCTAGTATACCAGCCTCCCTGCTGCATAGCAGCCTCCCTGTCTGAGCTCCTAGACCTCACTGGAGGATTGGTGGTGGAGATTCCCAGGCATATGGTTCCTGGGGACTTCAACCTGCCTTCCCTGGGAGTGGGGTCAGAGGTAGCTCAGGAGTTCATGAAAACCATGAATTCCATGGGCCTATGCCAAGTCATCTAGGGCCCAACTAGGAATAGCGGTCACATACCTGATTTGGTGTTCTTGTTGGAGTGGTGCCTGTGTGATTTGGAATTGGTGGACCTATCTCTGGTCCCCTTGTCATGATCAGATCATGCCTTGGTGGCTATGAGCTTCTCTAGAGCCGTACCTCTCCACAGGGAGGCAGGACCTATTAGATTGGTCCACCCTCAGCAACTGATGGACCCTGATGGGTTTCAGAGGGAGCTGGGGGTTATAACTGAGGAACTGCTGCGTAGTCCTGCTGAGACCCTAGTTGCCACCTGAAATAGGAGGGCGACTGTGGCTTTGGACAGGATTGTGCCCATGCGACCTCTCCTGACCTGTGGACCTCATTGTGCCCCGTGGTATATGGAGGAATTGAAAGGGATGAAATGGATCAAGAGACGTCTCGAGTGTCACTGGCAGAAGATGAAGAACGAACTTGACCAAACACAGGTAAGAGCTGTTATTAAAGCCTTCTTCATGGCGATTTGTGTGGCAAAGGGGAAGTACTTCTCTGCACTAATTGCATCTGCAGACAATCGCCCAGCGGCCATCTTTAAGGTGACCCAATTCCTTATGGGGAAGGAGGACTCAGAGGTCTACCTGCCAGGGCACACTGAAGAATTTGCTGATTTTTTGGAAGATAAAAATCACTCAGATTTGTTCCCAGTTAGATGTCAGCATGGATGCTGGTCTGGTGGAGATGCCTGGGGTAGGTTTTTGCCCAGTTATCTGGGAATGGTTTGACCCTGTTGCTCCTGTGGAAGTGGCAGGGTCCTAAGGAATGTGTGAACACGGCCATCTGTGTTTTAAATCCATGCCCCTCCTGGTTGGTGAAAGCCTCCCAGGAGGTAATGTATGGATGGTACTGGCAGTGATTAATGCATATCTGGAGGAGGGGGTGGTGCCCCAGCCTTTTAAAGAAGCTGTGGTTCGCCCCCTTCTTAAGAAGCCATTGCTAGATCCCACCCTTTCTATATGAGCCATTATCTCTATAGAACATATTATGATATTGCAGGCTTATTTGCAGCTTGTACTGGAGATGGGTTGAGATTATTGATTTCTAGAACAAATGGGTCATTCAACCTTAACCCAATGGAGTAGAATTGCTATTCTATTCTCTAATAAAGATTGGAGAAAAGGCCAGAATAAGTAAAGTTCTATATCTGAGCTGCAAAAAGCTGGTAACCACTAGGTGGCAGTAAAGAGATATAGAAACATATGCCCTGAAAAAAGAGTTTGATTAAAGGGGAAGAATTCACACCATTGCAGAATGGAAAACCCTGTTTATGTCTAAACAAGAATATACTCTGCCACCCACAAGCCTCTGCTTCTTTCATGTGAACGTTGCAAGAGTTGAAATGAAAAACCTAAAGACAGACCCTATACTGTTTCTGAAAAATCTGTACACAAACTGTGATGGTGATTGTTTAGGTATAGCGGTAATTGTGGTCTGCAGTATAGACTCAGGAACACTTCAGGCATCCTTCAGCCAAACTGGGAATTAGAAACAACAAATAAAACTCTTCCACCATGCCAAGTTCAAATACCAACTCCACATAATACCAATTATCCCCTTTTGTTCATTTCTACTATACTTTAAAGTTACACTGTCAACTTGACATTTTTGAATTAAATTCATTTGGAAAAAAAAAGTCTTGCTTCTGACAGAGGAGTCTTTTAGAAATAATTATTGTACAACATACTAGTTAAACCCATTTGTTAAGAAATATGTTTTTCTGCTCTCCTGGTGATATTACAAGTGTTTGATATTTCTTTCACACTGAATAATGAAACAACTATAGGGCTGTAGTCAGTAATGAGAGATACCAGTGCAGCCAATGATAATTAACCATTCTGAACAGAGAAGTACAAATCATTGTTTCTCAAATAGTTAGACTGGCAAATGATGAAAGCATTGTGTCTTTATGATTAGCATATCTTGTTGGTTGCAGAACTATGAACAGTCAAATGTTTAGGTTCCTCAGTTAGGATAAGGGAGGCATCTCAGCAATCACTAAAGGAGATATAGTTGGGGATATGAGTGCTTGTTCATGTGAAAGTGAGTTGAATGCATGAATATCAGAACATAAGAGGTGCAAAAAAGTTCATTGTGTCACTGCATGAAATGCTTGCCTTTTCCATGAAAATATGTTGGAGACAGTTTATGATCTGGAACAGGACCTTAGCGAATTAACTCCAGCATCAACCTAATCTAGTTCAGGTTTTATGCCATGTAGAATAATAACTGATGCAAAATGATCTTCAGTACCTGATCCAGATTTGTGCAAACAAGAAGACTTAGCACTGAATGTTAATGTTTCTGCTGTACTTCTATTTCCACATTGCAGGCGTTACCCCACAGTTGAAAAGCGAGCAAAATTTTTCAATGGGTCAAGTTATGTGCCAGTACCAGAAGATGGTCCTTTCCTTAAAGCACTACTTTTTGAATTGAGGCTGACAGATGAAGGTCAACACTTTTTGGAGCGTAGAGATGGCTGTTCCAGAATCAACAAGACTTCAGTCTATACACTACAGGTTGAAAGGAGGGACCTCTGGCCTGTGGTGGCTTTCCAGAAGAGTGGGTTGATTTATGTTGGCCTCCCATTAGTTGAGCAGTCCATCATGCCACGACCACCTCTCTTCAGTATCAGTGGAATCTCTCAGGCTTTTGACTTCTTGTCAGGGCTCCTGGCGTTTATGAACTCTAGTCAGAAGGGTGAAGCAGAGAGGAGTGCCAAAATTGGCCAACTGCCAAGTTTGATTATGCAGGCCTGTCCTCTGGGCACTCCACTAGATGCAAATTTAAATGGCTTATTGGAAAACAGTCACATTGCTCTAAATAGTCATACTCAGAAACCACCAGCTTGGAGAAGCAACACATACAAGGGAAAGCCTCAAGTTAATATCTGTATCATTGAAAAAGTCAAATCTGTCCAGTATGACCAAAGGGATGTGGCAGACATGTGGCAAGTTTATGGAAGTGTAACATGCAAGGTAAGATGATTCCTGGTGCAAATCTCTATAACCTATTTGACACATGGATGCACCTGGAAAAACAACTGTTCAGCTCATCTTGGTGTGTAGAGAAGCTGAACTTAATATTTTTAATGCTTCAGCATGCCAAAGGAAAAATACTGCTTCTTTAGACTAGGTTCATTCTGGTAAATTAAACCAGAATGAAAATCTCACTTTACAGTTATGCTCTTGCATATCTCGCTCATAGCTTTGCTCATTTAAATAAGAACAGAAGCTGCTATTAACGTTTTTATCATTTTATATTGAGTTTTGGTTTGTTTATCAGATTTATATATTTCAGTATACAGTGTTCCACATGCAATCCTTATGTATCCTCATAATAGCCTCATGAAATTGGTCAAACTGAGAATCAATGACCCATTTCAGACATCACACCATATCATATATTGCTATAACTTGACATGGAGGAGTTGAAGAGATTGAAAACAAAAGCACTAAACTGCTCTAAATCATGATTTGCCTGTGTACATTTGGAAGTCCAAACAAATTTCAATTCTAAACTGTGGTTAATTTAAATCATGTTTCAGTATGATTGGAGTAGTAGCACTGACAGCGTAATCCAATGAGTGCTTACTCCAAAATATATGCCACTCTTTCCAGTGTGGCTTATACTTGTTCACATTTTTTTAAGACTGCAACTTGAGTATAGTTGACAACTAAATAGTGATTTGAACCTTTATCTTCTTGGTTAAAAAAATGAGTAGTTTACAGTGTAAATGACAAAGTCTAGGTTGGGAACCAAATTTAGATGTTATCTATTTACATATGCAGTAGGTAAAATACTATACTAAATCAATACTTTTATAATACAAAAAAAGCTAAAACAGTGTAACAAAGAGGAATCATAATCCTATGCTATAACATGTATGTTGGATTGTGAAAGTCACTTACCATCAACTTCTGTTAAAAGGATCTATAGACCATAGCGAAAACAAAAGTCTTGCTTGGGATTTTGAAGGCTGTTGCTAGTCAGGGTAGATTATTGTGGTGGAATTAATCATTATACTTTGTATAAGGCAACATTTAGAGAATTGAGGATTGTAATGAATTTATTTTAAACATCAGTTCTGGTATTTGTTGTGCTTGTATTTTGTAGTGAAATAATTAAAAAACCCAGACTGTTCTGATCTAGAAACCAGACTTGGAACTAAAAAAATATGATATAAAACTAAGGTTTATCTTAGCTACAGAAATTATGTTCGCCCACTCTTTACCCTAAGCTAGAGAAAAGTTGAGGTTTCCTCTTGCCAGAAGATAGCACATGATTTACTGTAGGAAGAGTATGTAAATTAGGTGGTTCACCAGTGAGTTCCCATTCTCTTGTGTTTTTCTCTTTGAAGTGTGACGTAGAAGGCACTGCTCCCAATGTGACTATTGGCCTGAACCTCCCTGCCAATGGTTCTCCTCTCCAGGATATTTTGGTCCACCCCTGTGTAACATCCCTCGATTCTGCTGTTCTGACTTCCAGTAGTGTTGATGTAATGGATGACTCAGCTTTCAGTGGACCTTACAAATTCCCTCTAATACCGCCTTCAGATCTGTTTAATCTGTGCTTTTACACTTCCCAGGTAAGGTTTCAACATGTGTAATGAACCAGTCAGGAACAGCATCATCAAGTGCTTGCCAAAGTCAGTAACTATGAAACATCTGATAATGGCTCCTATCTTGAACTGGAAAGAAGAACAGTTGATAGGACAAACAGCTTGGCTAGACTTGTTAAGGATATTGAAGTAACAATGCCCATCTATTTAAATTTATTATGAAAAAATGCCTTAAATTGAACTTTTAATGAAACTGTTTTTACATGTGAGTTCATTTTTACCTAATTTTCATGTCTGGAAGGCAAGGCAGCTGCAATATCTTCCTTGGTAATAGCTTGGCTTCTCAACATGACAGATGATCCCTTCTCAACTATGTGATTCTGAAAGGAATTTTCAAGTTAGCAGTGGCCCTCCAGCTCATTACATGCTTTGTGTGGTGTTAGGAGAGCTTTTGGCCTTCATCCTAGAAATATTTCCAGCACCCTGCTGATCAGTGGTTTAGAGAATCTAGCTTGCAAATGAGTTGTTAATTCCTATTTTCCATTAGAATTAAGCACTCTCTGCCTAATTATCTTACTGTTTAGCCATCACAGAGTTTATATCTGACATCTGGAAGCTGTCATCCCATTTTAATTTATTTTATTTTAAATGTGCACCCTTATCACATACTCCCAAAGAAGCCTAAGGGTAGCTTTACAACATGCTAAAAATGGAAACCAACAATTTATAAAATACATAAAATGATTTTAATTTAGAAATATAACAAATTCAGCTATTTATCTCTGTGCATCCCAACCAGGTACCTGTTCCACCTATTTTGGGATTTTATCAACTAAAAGAAGAAGAATCACAGTGGAAGTTCACAATTCACCTGAAACTTCATGAGAGTATGAAAAACACTTTTGAATACTGCAAAGCTTGTATTCCCTTTTTTAACCGGTAAGAATAATCCCTCCTTCCCTCCCTCCCCTCAAATCAGCAAAACAAAGACCTCTTCATAGAATAGAGATTACTGTTTGGAGAATGCTTGAAAAATCTCCATTTATAAAACTGATTTTTTTTTTTTTTTTTGGTCGGAATAGCTGAGTGTGTTGGTACTTCAACAAAGTAGGAAGCATTTTATTGGTCTGTCCCAGGCTTCTGATAGACCCTGTTGGGTTTTTAGAGGGTGCTTGAGAAGGCTTCTGAGGATCTACTATAGTTCTACGCAGGCCTTAGTTTCCTCTTGGACTGAGAGGGTGTCTGGAGCCTTGGATCAGATTGCACCTTGTGGCATCTCCTTGCATGTGGAAGCCGGTTTTCAGAGGTGCTCTGGGAGATGAAGCAGCAGAGCACCACTGGAGGAAGGTGAAGGACAAATCTGATTGAACACGGATGACAGCCTTTATTAAGGATGACATCATGAGAATAAGAGTGGCAAAATGGAGGTATTCTTCCTCATTTTGCATCTGCAGATTCTCACCCCATGGCCCTGTTAAAGGTAACCTGCTCTCTTTGTGGGAGAGATGGTTCAGAAAATCATCTGAAGGGCTGCTGTGAAGATTTTTTCAAAGCATCTGTCAAAATCACTTGGATTCACTCTGAGCTGGACTCCAGCTGTTAAGTTGCTCAATCATGTGGTTATCTGGGAAGATTTTAAGGCTATTTGTCCTGAGGAAGTGGACTGGCTCCTTGGAACTGAGAATGTAAACTCAGCAGATCCCTACTTGGTTGGTTAAGACATTCTGGAAGATGAGTGGTTGAGTCTGGATAGTGGTGAATTCATTCTTGAGTGAAGGAGTGAATCTGCCTGCACAGTGGTCCATCCCTTCCTCAAGAACCCATTCTTTGACCCATTGGTGTTGGATAATTTCTGAGATGTCTCCCATCTTCCCTTTTGGAGAAGTGTCATTGAAAAGGCAGTCAGTCAGAAGCTTCAGAGAGCTCTAGAGGAAACAGATTGTCTGGATCCCTTTCAGTTGGCTTTCAGGTCTGAGCACAGTATAGAGATTACATTGATTGTGTCTATGGATGACCAGTGATGGAACCAGAATGGGGGTGGTGCATATATTCTGGCCCTCCTTAATCTCTCAATGGCCTTTAATACCATCAATCATGGTATCTTTGTGTACAGAATCAGGGGATTACGAGCAGGAAGGATGGGTTACAGTGGTTTTCCTTCCTCCAGTGCAGTTCTGGTCAGTGTTGATGGGGGGAGAGTTCTAGCCCTTGACCCTTGCTTTGTGTACCCCAGGACTCAATTCCATCCCCACTCCTTTTTAATGTCTACATGAGGCTGCTGAATGAGGTCATCTGTCAGCATGGAATGAGGTATTAGTATGCTGATTATAGCCAATTATACATCTCAGCCCCTGATCGCCCCTGGATACCCAAGTGATGTTATCAAGGTTCTGACTCAGCATCTGGAAACTGTAAGGATCTAGATGGAGAGGAACATACTCAAACCCAACCCTAGCAAGACCAAGTGGCTATGGATTCTGAGTCCCTGTGAAAGATTTTATACCTTTAGCAACAACAAATACAAACCAACACAGCATGCAATGTGGGGGTTCTCCTAAGAGCAGATGGAAGCTATGGCTTGGAGAGCCTTTGCACAAATTCATCTTATGTGCCAGTTGTGCCCTGCCCTGAATGGAGAGGCCCTACACATGGTCACACATGCCTTGATCATTTCTTATTTGGAATACTGCAATGCACTTTACATGTGGCTGCCCTTAAAAACTACCCTAAAGCTACTGCTGGTCCAGAATCCAGTGGTGCCGATAGTTATGGGTTCACCTCAGTATGCCCATGTAATGGCTTTGTGAGTTGTATTGATTGCCAGTGGGCTTCCAGGTGCAATTTAAGGAGCTAGTTATCATCTTCAAAGCACTTCATGACACAGTGCCTGGTTATTTACAGGACTGCCTGTCTCTGATTACTTCTGACCCTCTAACAAGGTTGGCGCACTCCATGTCCTGCCTTTTAAATGTGTCATCTTATGGGACTCAGAATATGTGTCTTTTCTGCCACTGCACCTATCCTACTTCCCCCCTGCCCCCCAAGATCCAGATGGCCCCAAGCCTGGCTGGCATTGGTCAGGAGAATTTATGATCCTGTCTGGTATGATTGTCTTATTGAATTGCCTTCAGCAGACTTTGTTGTTTAAATATTATTATTTTATGATTGTTTATTTCTAGTGTTTTGTTGCTTTAACTGCATACCACGAGTCTTTTCAAGAGGGCGGCTATAAAAATTGGCAAAATTAATTAATTAATATCTGCAAGCTGAGCTCAGTGTGAATGATGGCTAGGTGGCATCCCCTAACCAAACCTGGCAGATGATGAGAAGCTAAGCAGGCCTGGTCCTATTTAGTACTTGGTTGAAGGTCTGCTAGGATGGCTACCATTGTAGACTACACTGGGAAGTGAAAATACCTAAGAAGAAGGCAGTGGCAAACTGTTTCCATTTAGTACCAAGAAAACTTCATTGATCTGTCCATGAAATCACCCTTTTGCAAAGGATATTACCTAGGAACTCGGCTCAGTATGAGTAATGGCCAACAACAGTCATGCATATAGGTAGTCCTCACCAACCATTAGTTCAGCGACCCAAAGTTACAATGGTGCTGAAAAAATAACTTTTACAGACCATTTATGACCTTTGCAGTGTGCCTCAGTCACATGATCGCATGCCTGACCCGTGGTTTGTTTTTGTTTTTTTCTCCCCCCCCCCCCCAGCAGACCAGAGTGATTGGGCAAAAGGGATTGCAAGAAAGTAAGCTGTTTACAGCTTACAGTACTCTCTTGAAATCTCTTCCTCTCCACTCTGCCAGGCTGGGGGGAACAAGTGATTTCTGTAGAGGATACGCAGTTTCTGTAGCGTGCCTGTGGTGCGACCACATTGCTTTCGATGTGTACAAGGCACTAAGCAGGCACTCAAGCATTCCAAAGGGTGGGGAGCAGTTTGGAGGCAAACAAATCCAAAGGTATGAAACTGAGTAGTCTTGTCTCCAGCGGGACAGCACAGTCATGGTCATGTAATTTCCCACTTAGCCACCACTTCACTTAGTGGCAGAGTTGCTGGTCCCACTTCAGATCATTAAGCAAGAACTACCTGAACACAACGCAACATAGTTAACTTGAAAACTGAAATAGGATGTGAAGCTTTGAAAAAGAGAAGGTGAAAATGAGCCCTGGGGGAATACTTAAATTAATTATGTGATTGAATTTTATAAATATTTAAGTGAATTGTAAAATTGCAGTGTGCTTCATTGTACATTTTCTCTGTTATCATTTGAAATCCCAAAGCCACGTGGAATTAATTTACTTACCAGCCTTCTCCAAAACTGGACACATTCCAGACTTAAGGATTTTAGTTCCCACAATTATCCCACAAGCATGTCCATTGCTGAGAATTCTGGAAGATGAAATCCACATATCTGCAGGGCACCAAGAGTTGGGATGACTGATATAAATTGTTCATTTGTGTCAGACATAACGCATAGAAAAGGCATGTGCTGTTTTCTTAGTTGTTCAGAATTTACTCAAAATTGCTTTATTAAATAATAAAGTCATTTAGAGTCCCATTCTGCAACAGGTAATAATGCTTTGCTCTTGATTGTTAGGGGTCCTATTACACACTTGGAATACAAAATCAGCTGTGGCCAACTTGAGGTATCAAGAGAGAAAAGCTTACTGGTTTGGTTCATAGGTAAGTTAAGCATATTTGGCCCCATCTGATCTAAGGAAGGGCTGAAGTTTGTTTGGAAACACCTTGCCGGCTGCTTTGTTTACTAATGGAGTAAAGAATATATTTTGTGTTGTGTTTTATATCTTATTCCTGACAATTTCAATTACAATGGGAAAAATTCCTACCCAAAACTCTGGAGGACTGCTGATAGTACTGTATTGACAATACTGGGCTTAAACAGAGCAGTGTACATACAGCAGCTTCCCATGTTCTTAAAAATATCCTAGAGATCTCTGATAAACCAGGAATTCTGTCACCTAGGCCTATGGCTATCTTCTCTGTCTGGAAGGAAATTGAGCTGCCTTTTAAAGAGCATATTCTATCTCACCATCTTTCAAGCAACTTTTTTCCAAAGTAGATGAGATCAAGAGGCATGAACAATCTCTTTTGCAGCTAAATGTGCACTTTGGGGGGCCTTCAAAGGCCACAGAGTGTATGCAAGGTTATGCTCAAAATCCTACAAGCTAGGCTTCAGCAATACATGAACCGAGAACTACCAAATGTACAAGCTGGGTTTCGAAGAGGCAGAGGAACTAGAGATCAAATCGCCAACATTCGCTGGATCATGGAGAAAGCACGAGAGTTCCAGAAAAATATCTACTTCTGCTTCATTGACTATGCAAAAGCCTTTGATTGTGTGGATCACAACAAACTCTGGCAAATTCTTAAAGAGATGGGAGTACCAGACCACCTTACCTGTCTCCTGAGAAATCTGTATGCGGGCCAAGAAGCAACAGTTAGAACCAGTCATGGAACAACCGATTGGTTCAAAATAGGGAAAAGTGTACAACAAGGCTGTATACTGTCACCCTGCTTATTTAACCTATATGCAGAGTACATCATGAGAAATGCCAGGTTGGAAGAATCACAAGCCGGAATTAAGATTGCAGGGAGAATCATCAACAACCTCAGATATGCAGACGATACCACCCTAATGGCAGAAAGTGAAGAAGAACTAAAGAGCCTCTTGATGAGGGTGAAAGAGGAGAGTGCGAAAGCTGGCTTGAAACTCAACATTAAAAAAACTTAAGATCATGGCATCTGGACCCATCAATTCCTGGCAAATAGAAGGGGTAGAAATGGAAGCAGTAACAGACTTCATTTATTTGGGCTCCAAGATCACCGCAGACGGAGACTGCAGCCATGAAATTAAAAGACGCTCCTTGGGAGGAAAGCTATGGCAAGCCTAGACAGCATATTAAAAAGCAGAGACGTCACCTTGCCGACAAAGATCCGCATAGTCAAAGCTATGGTTTTTCCAGTAGTAATGTATGGCTGTGAGAGCTGGACCATAAAGAAGGCTGAGCGCCGAAGAATTGATGCCTTTGAACTGTGGTGCTGGAGAAGACTCTTGAGAGTCCCCTGGACTGCTAGGAGGTCAAACCAGTCAATCTTAAAGGAAATCAACCCTGATTGCTCATTGGAAGGATCAATAATGAAGCTCAAGCTCAGATACTTTGGTCACCTAATGCGAAGAGAGATCTCTTTGGAGAAGACCCTGATGCTGGGAAAGATTGAAGGCAAAAGGAGAAGAGGACGGCAGAAGATGAGATGGTTAGATAGCATCACTGAAGCAATGAGCATGAAACTGAGCAAACTCAGGGAGGCAGTGAAGGACAGGAAGGCCTGGCGCAATATGGTTCATGGGGTCACGGAGAGTCGGACATGACTTAACGACTAAACAACAACAACAACAAAAGGGCCAAATATTTTGGCCCATGGAGGTGGGATCAACACAAAAAAAACATAAGGTTTAGCATGCTTATTTTCATCATTTTTGTCAACACATTTCAGCTGTGCAAACTTGGGGGGCTTTGAAAGCTACCAAAAACTGGGCAGTGTGGCTGCAGTTAGCTGTAAATTACCCTCCCCTGCTTTATTACCTTCTGGATACCTTCCATTTTTATTTGCCACATAAAATGCACTAATTCTAGAATCTCCTTTTTAAAAAAATGTATGTGCCTTTATGGCACCCAAGGATATTTTTTTCCCTTGGTCTTTTTGTCAGATGTCACTTCTTCCATGAACATTCTTGCAAGCCAGGATTCTTTTGACCTTTTTGCCCTGAAATAATATCTTGCAAACTTTCCTGTTTCTTCTCAGCTGGGCTCCAGTACCAAAAGTGAGTCTGCTTGACCAAAATTACATTGAAGTACACTATGGGAAGATGTACTCTAAGTGGTAAAAAGATCCTTCTCCGCATGCTCCTTTTGTTCTTGGCTTTCCCCATCAATGTTTTATATAGGACCAGATGCTATTATCCTCCCTAGTTTATCCTTTAGGAGAAGTGCCATATAAATCTTAAAATAGCCCCTGTGAAATCATCCCTGTGAAATATTTATACCTGTTTTGTTTTGTTTTTCCTTTTACTCTAAAGGGCAAAAATTTCCCAAATCACTAGAAATTTCTCTTACTGGGACTGTCGCTTTTGGTCCTACAAGTCAGGATCAGCCAGTTGATGCTGTTTGTACTGGAAACACTGCCTATGTCAAAGTAAGTTGTGATCGTTAAGAGAAAATGGGGAAAACTGGATCTTAACTGTCTGGCTTTGGCATGGAAATGGGTATCTCTGTGCTCAGAGGATGGAAGTTCCTAGGTGCTGTTTTCTTTTGGGAGAATCCTTTGGGCTTTCAAGCTAGGTGAAGGAACAATAAGAATCTTTCCAAGAGATCTCATTTTCAGAGTCAGTTGGATATATGAGAAAGTTAACAACTGCAAGAACCAACCTCAGACTGAAATAGCTTTTCTTTTTCCAAATTAAAAAAAAAATTAAATCTTATCAAGGTAAAAACTGCTCAGAAAGCCATGTTGTAGCTAACTTAGCTTTAGGTTTAAAACAAATTCCTGAGGAAGTCAGCCTTATTGAACACAAAAAGACTTTATTATAGATTGACATATAGACCTTTGTGTTATATAGACCAATCGTTTGCATGTTTAAATTGGTTGCTGCGTTTCTTTGCAGCTGGTCTTAATTACATATAAATTGCTAGTATATTGCCCCCTCCCCTCCAAAAAAATTAAAATGAGAGTCACTGCATCTCTTTCTCAGTGTTCTTTGCTTGGTTGCCTTTAGCTTTATTTTAGAATGTTGGATTTCACACTTACTGGATGTTATACAGACCAGCATTCCATTCAGGTCTTTTCATCAGGCAAAGCAAAGATCAGTACAGGTGAGCATGTTACATCTTTGGCAGTTTAAATTGAAGCAAATACATTTAGCTTCCAAACATTTATGTCTGCAAAATTTCTGTTTATTGGCCTGAAAATCTGAGTTTTTAATGAAGCATGTATTTCTAAGTTAAAATACTCTGCCCTTTTATTATGTCTTATGAAAACATCTATTTTTTAAATTGCAAAATATTTTCAAAATCTATTTTGTACATTAGGATATAATCAGTCTAAGAACTTATTTTTTCTCTCCCTTTCTTTTAATTTTAGCTCGTGAGGTACTTTCATCAGATTACTACATCTGGAATTCTAAAGCCCCAGCACCTGTTGTATATAGAACTTTACTTTTCTAAATTTTCTGTTTGGTTTTGTACTAGGAAAGAAAGCATTGCCAAAATATTTTATATCTGTACCAAGCTTCTGTTTGGGGTAAAAGAGAATACTAAATAATCATGCATCTATTATTCAAAATGTTTAAAGTTTCTCTGTGAGCACACCATTAGAGACGTTGCATGATGTATAAGCTTTAGACAGTCAAACTTACCTGTTGCCAAATACATTACCTGGAAATTAAGATCTCTCTTGTAGGTATTGTTGAATTTACTGTCATATTTCTCAATCCTAGCTAAATTGTTGAACATCATTTCTTCCCATTGTTGGCCTTCAGAAAAATATTTTGAAGCAGTAGAAGTTTAAAAGTATCTCTGACTATATATGTACTGAAAAGTGCTTTGAGTTTTACATTGAGCGACCAGTCTTCCTCCACCAAATTAGATGTCCTCCAGATCAGTTGGATATATGAGTTTAAGCTATCGAAAATACTCTTGAATTTGTAAGTTAAATCTTGTTATGCATAAGTTGCCAGCTTTCTTTGCTGCCTTTATTCCTGAAAGGGGCAGCAGTTTATGTTGACACCTACTTCACTCTTGCCCTTATACTGACATAAGAATTGTTGGTGTATTAGTTTCACAGACAATTTTTAAAACTATAGTTTCCAATCAGAAGTAGCTGGATTTATTTGATTTGTATTCCATATAAATAGAACTATCAAGGCAGCTTACAACACAAAACTATATACACAAATAAAAACTTTAAAAAAATACAACGCCATGCAGCCTATTATTAAACAATTTTAAAAACCCAGATTTTAAGGTTTGTGTCTTAACTATTTTCTTAGTACATTCCATAGTAAGGGGATGACAAAGGAAATGACCTTCTGTACTTGAATAATAGGCCTTCAAGAGGGAGGACATATTTAAAAGGGCTTGTCTGAACATATTGTCATCCAGGTGGTTCTCTAAGACTGTAAGTCATTTGTCTGTTAAAAGAATAAAACAGAATAGGCTCTGACTTAGGACAAAGCTACTGCTTTTTCAAATGAATCTACTGCTGCACTGTACATAAAACGATTATTCCAGTTAAGCTTGAGCAAGATGTCAGAAGTTGAAAATCAACATCTTTTAATCAAATTAATTGCAATATTAATTTTATGAGTTCTTAATAAAATAAGTTAAGATCAAGAAACCTATGTTCTGATCCAGGCCAATTCTGAACAACCACATCTCATTCCTATATCACTGCCTTGTTCTCTCCGCTATGCCACAGGTATATATTTGTCCTCCAAAAGATTCGAAGTTGGCCATGTGATGGCTCAGTGCTACAATTTAGTGTCTCCACCCAGCTCTGTAGTTACACTGGTAGTGGCAGCTACTTGTTCAGTGAGATAAATATTGCACATTAAACTAGGCTTCAGTGGAAGGGAGAAAAAAAATCCAGATTATTACTTTTATCACTATTGAAAAATTAAAAGGTTCATCTAGTCCACACGTACACACACTGTAAGGCACCTCAACATGTTGGATGGTGCAAATCACTCCAAGTAAATGGAAAAAATTGATGCATGACAGAAGCCGATACATCCAGATGATCTAAAATGAAAATGTGCCATCAGTGAGTATTGGTTCAAGTTGTATCTTCTGAAAGAAACCCTGCAAATCTGCAAACCTTCTCATTCTGAACTATTTTATTAATGTGGAGAAACCAGTATTGACTAAAAACAGAAGGGAGGAGAGAAGAAAATCCATGTCCTTGTGTATAGTACTTTTCTTCTATGAATTGCCTAGGGACAAATCATGGTTTTCCCCAATCTAGGTAACTGCCAGTGCCTTTGTGCCATCAGTGCACTTCTTTCAGGCAGTACCCTTATTTTAAAATTACACTCCAAGAGACCAATCTACTTTACAGCAGAATATGGACCAAAACAGCTGTGATTGGCATTCAGAAATGATTGTATCCGGCCCTCCCACATTCTCTCATCTAACCATCCACATTATCAGCAACATTTCCACATCAGTTCCCATTGTTCTGATAAATCAGAAATTGACAATGTTCCTATATATCTTGGGTTTCCTCATCTCACTTTGTATTTTTCAGTGTAATTTTTGCTTCTTCTCAAATTTGTTTATGGGACCATTTTACTAAAAGCTCTTTAAACACTGGGAACAATTCTTAAAATTTAACTGCTAAAAAAGAATGCCTTTCCTAACTAGCATTAATATATTCATTAAGTTGTTCCTGTTTTAACAATATAATAAGCCAAGGACCACAGATGTGAGACGCTAATTCTGCTTTATTTTTTTACTGGTATCTTTAGGAAGACAGGAAATTGAGTTAGAGTGAATTATCAGAAAATGAACAAGTCTCTGCAAAGTTAGTAGAAAAAGCCTTGGGAACTTTGTGAGTAGCACAAAAGAAAGGTCAATGGCTTTTTTCTTAACCAGGCACAATGGCACAATTTTTGTTTAGCAGAATACTAGGTAATAAATAACATCAATGTTTGTATATGGTGGAGAAATTTTAAAAGTATAATAAATCAAAAACACCCCAGATTGAGATAGTAATCTAATAGTTAGTTAAACATCATAAAGATTAGCTTGCTTAGCACAAACCATGCTGTTCAGCTGAAACTGGCCAAAGTTCTAAAAAGAAATTAAAATGTGCTGAAATTAAAAATCTGTTTTTCCCAAAGATAACATCTAGGAGATACCATCTGTGCAGATGTTACTTGCTTCTTGAGAGAAGGAGGAAGTAGGGCACGTAGGTGGACAAACATGCACACTCCAACTAATCCTTCATTGTGCGCAGATTCACCTACTGTACACCCGTGGCCAAAAGTTTTGAGAATGACACAAAGATTAATTCTCACAAGGTCTGCTGCTCCAGTGTTGGAAGATCTTCGTGCAGATGTTACGATGGTATACTGAAGTATAAGTACAAGCATTTGCATAAGTGCCAAAGGCTTTTATTGACAGTTACATTAACTTTATGCAAAGAGTCAATATTTGCAGTGTTGATCCTTCTTTTTCAAGACCTCTGCAATTCACCCTGGCATGCTGTCAATCAACTTCTTGGCCACATCCTGACTGATGGCAGCCCATTCTTGCATAATCAATGCTTGGAGTTTGTCAGAATTTGTGGGCTTTTGTTTCTTCACCTGCCTCTTGAGGATTGACCACAAGTTCTCAATGGGATTAAGGTCTGGGGAATTTCCTGGCCATGGACCCAAAATCTCGATGTTGTGGTCCCCAAGCCACTTAGTTATCACTTTTGCCTTATGGCAAGGTGCTCCATCATGCTGGAAAAGCCATTGTTCATCACCACACTGTTCTTGGATGGTTGGGAGAAGGTGCTCTTGGAGGATGTTTTCATACCATTCTTTATTCATGGCTGTGTTCCTAGGCAAAATTGTGACTGAGCCCACTCCCTTGGCTGAGAAGCAACCCTACACATGAATGGTTTCAGGATGCTTTACTGTTGGTGTGACACAGGACCGATGGTAGCACTCACCTTTTCTTCTATGGACAAGGTTTGTTCCGGATGCCCCAAACAATCGGAAAGGGAATTCATCAGAGAAAATGACTTTACCCCAGTCCTCAGCAGTCCAATCCCTGTACCTTTTGCAGAATGTCAGTCTGTCCCTGATGTTTTTCCTAGAGAGAAGTGGCTTCTTTGCTGCCCTTCTTGACAACAGGCCATCCTTCAAAAGTCTTCGCCTCACTGTGCATGCAGATGCACTCACACCTGCCTGCTGCCATTCCTGAGCAAGCTCTGCACTGGTGGTGCCCCAATCCTGCAGCTAAATCACCTTTCGGAGACGGTCCTGGCGCTTACTGGACTTTCTTGGGCGCCCTGAAACCTTCACAACAATTGAACCTCTCTCCTTGATGTTCTTGATGATCCGATAAATGGTTGATGTAGGTGCAATCTTAGTAGCAGCAATATCCTTGCCTGTGAATCCCTTTCTGTGCAAAGCAATGATGGCTGCACGTGTTTCCTTGCAGGTAACCCTGGTGAACAGAGGAAGAACAATGATTTCAAGCACCACCCTCCTTTTAAAGCTTCCAGTCTGTTGTTCTAAATCAGCATGACAGAGTGGTCTCCAACCTTGTCCTGGTCAACACTGACACTTGTGTTAACGAGGGAATCACTGACATGATGTCAGCTGCTCCTGTTGTGGCAGGGCTGAAATGCAGTGGAAATGTTTTCTGGGGATTAAGTTCATTTTCATGGCAAAGAGGGACTTTGCAATTAATTGCAATTGATCTGATCACTCTTCATAACATCCTGGAGTATAATGCACATTGCCATCTTCCACACTGGAGCAGCAGACCTTGTGAGAATTAATCTTTGTGTCATTCTCAAAACTTTTGGCCACGGGTGTATGTTACATTCAGGTAATTCATATAAAGAGATATATCTGATTCTGGATTAGACCACTGGAGTTCATGTAAGCTTTTTCTTATTACAAGAATTCTCTTGCCCAGGGCAACCTCAGTTATAGCCTAGCCTCTGATTATTTTTTTTTTTATTTATCCACATTCAATTGTTACCGATTCCGCGGCGACTGCCTGGATGAGTCCCTGCAGTTTTCAAGGCAAGGTGTTTCGGAAGTGGTTTGTCATTGCCTCCTTCCTAGAGCAGAGCCCAGCTGGCAAGCGCAGGAGGCGGGGTTTCCGTTGCTTCGTGCCTTTTTCGGGCAGGCGTGGCTTCCGCATTACTGGCAACTGCTCCCGTCTCCTTTGCAAGGTGCCGCCAGCATTTTTCCTGCCACCAGGGCGAGAGTATCCATTTATCTACTCACGTAAGTTTTCGAGCTGCTGGGTTGGCAGGAGCTGCGGAGGAAGCAGGAGCTCACTCTGCTGCACGGAGCTGGGCTCGAACCGCTGAAGTATTGACCATTTCTGGCCGGCAACTTTCAGCGTAGAAAGCTGTAATGGTGCAGAAAAGGGTTATAAGATAAAGGGAGAAGTTTCCAAATTATGAGAGTACATTCAAACAAAAGGTTCCCTTCCACATTCTGAAGTGGGAGAGCTGTATTTTACTGTACTGGATTCTGAGAAGATGGATGGGTCTCAGTTCTGAAAACAATGGCACATGGATAATAATGTCCTATAAAGGAGGCAACTGATGGTCAAAACAGACACAATATAGGAGGTACATCTCTCCTGCTATATTGCTTAAAAAAAATTAAAAGCAGTTATGAAAGAAATAGCATGAATTGGATGAGGACAGACCATGGGATGGTGTGTTTGCTTCTGTATGATTTTTCTAATGGATTCCCCATCCCACAAAACTAGGCATGGGCCTAGTATCTGTACAGGTAGTCCTTGTTTAGCAACTGACTTTTTTAGCAACCATAGTTACGATGGTGATGAAAAAGTAACTTTGTGACCAATCCCTGCATTTATGACCTTTGCAGGTCCGTAAAGCAAAGGAAAGTTGAAGTAAAATGGTAAAACTCTGATGTTTCACTTAGCAACCACTTTGCTTAATGACCGAGTTGCCAGTCCCAATTGTCAGTAAACAAGGACTACCTGTATTATGACTCTCTCCCTATGGAGTTAACAATTTCCAGAAGGAAACCATTTCAAAAGTTACATTTTTCCATATAAACTTCACTACCATAATCTAGTGTCCTGCCTGCAGCTGTTTCAGTTCTTTTTAACTGTTACATTAGAGTTACATTCATGTCTGTTCGGGTTCAAATGTGAAGAATCATTTCAGCATCTAAAATCATCTCCTTATATCACTATTTTAAACTCTTTTTTGACTGCACTAGTACTTTTATTCTCCCATGTGGATGAAGAGGCACTCCTTCTTCCCCAAGAGAGTAACCTTTGCTAATACCTTAGCAGAATATTTCTGTTATGAATCTCTGGGTTCGCATGTTGTACTAAGCCACAATAGGGTTGCTTTCATTTTGGCTTGCTTTGTGTGAGAATTCTGTCACAGTGGTCTGGAAACCATGGTTTATTGCTTAGCGTGATTGAACCCAGCCATTGAGTTATTTCACAAACCATGGTTAAACAGACTCTGACTTGCATGCAACGCAGGCACAGTATCCACCATTTGGCACACTGAACCATGCATACAGTTGACTGGGAAGCAGAAATGTTTGCTTTAGCAACTGCAAACTGTTAGACCATTTGAGTGTGTGAACGTTATGCTGGTATTATGAGCATTTATTGAACGTGTCCATTCCATCATTCTCTAATGGAATACAAGTCCCAGTCTCTGCCATTTTAGATGCCTGTCATTTTCTGTCTCATTTTCTTTCTTTTTGCCCCCTCTGTCCAATATTCATGCACAATTAAAATACACAAAGAAGGAGCTTTTTCTCCAGCATCTAAACACTTGACTATTCCTCAAATAGTTTCAATCTCACATCTTTCCATCCTGTCTGCTAACTGGATATTGTTTTAAAGTAATTATTTCAGCATTCGGACATTTGCAAAAGACAATATCCAAGAAAAATAGAATATCTATGGAAGTCTAAGGGAAGAAGAGTTGTAATCAAAATAAAGTTGGTAGATGACATTTTCTGTTTCAGTGATATAGGACAGCTCTCCCCCTCAAAGTTAGTGTCATATCCCTCAATAATTCTCCCCACATCAATGCCCCCCCAACAGTTTGTAGCATATGAGAATTGACCTTGGAAATAATTTCTTGTAGTGGTTTTTCTGCATGGAAGATACTTCACCATTTTGCTTTTATAGCTGGTCTCATCCCTTGATCCTCCTCCTCCTTCGCTATAGCTGTTTTGAAAGAGATTGGTTAGCACAGCATAGAAGTGAAAGAAGGTTGGGGATGAATAAACAGCTGATCTTTAGGAAAAGGCAGAAGGAAGCAGAAGATGCCTGGTTGGATGACACCACCCAGAGGGAAATTCTGACATTTTGTTTTGGGGAAAATATCCAGTACCGTCTTTAGCAAGGTCCCATCACGTTGCAGGACAAAGCTAGCTAGCCCTGTTTGTATTCCCTGCAGATCAGTTGGTCATCCCTAGGTTGCTTTTGATTCTGTCTAGAAACCTATCTTTTCGAGATAATTTCTTTCACAAAACAAAAAGGAAGGGAGGGGGGGAAGACAAAAGTCTGTTGCCCGTTTGGTAGGTGACCTGTTTAATGTTTTCTCTGTGTCTGGGAACTCCTTAGTGTAATTACCGACCTTTGAACTCCCCAACTAATCCTGAGCTGTTTTGTATTCCTGACTCATCCTGAAGGCTGGACCTTTCTTTTCTTCCAACTCCGCTGCCACAATTAAAGAAGAAACAGCTGCATTTCAAAGGGATTCCAATTCCAGAAGCTTAATCGTGATTGACATGTTCTTATTCTAAGCTATAAGAAACTCTAAGAGTCCTCTCTTGGGTTAAAACTTCAATCATTTTCTAAAAAATTATCTCAATATGGATTTTGTTCATTTTCCTTTAGCCATTCTTTGCCTTTATTTTTTATACACATATACATAAAGATACTTTGCACTGGCAGTGAATATGAACTGCAAATATGAGAGTCTCAACAATTGTCAAGCACCTTCTAGAAACAGAAATGGGTAAATTCTATTTAATGTCAAAAGTATGCTTAGGAAATCTGTCGTATAGTATGGCATGTATCAGAATTTCCAAAAGACAAAATTCCCAAGATTGGCCAGCAATAGAATAAGTTCGTCATGAAGTTTCTGATAAAACCCAGTTATAGAAATTTAATTTTTTTAACCAATTAAGGAAATATAAAGTATGGTTCCAATTTAGCAGTTCTTTACCAAAACAGCAGTAGTTATTCAAAATACCAATTATTTTTTACTTTATAAGCTGATGAATGATTACTTTGAAACAATTAACCTATATGAAGCTGATGAAGTAGTTTTTAAGGCAAGGTTAAGTAACAGAAAAGTATTTTTGGAGTCAGAAAATATATAATGTGGGTGGCCAAACTATGGGTTTGACAGTAAGGATACCACCATATTGTGGAAATAATTAGGGTCCTGATGTGAATAGCACAGATCTAGTAAAAGGAAATACCTTACAAAATGGATGGCTAAACTCCAAAAATCACTCAATTCATTTTAATGTTTACATTTATTTAGTTAATGAATCTACTCATATGCAATTTGTTCAAGGATAACTGTAGATACCTGCCTTAATCCTTCCACATTGCATTATGCTTTTTGACTCATCTAGATCCACTTTAATCTTCCATCATGTAATTTCCCAGAATTGCTTCTGCAACAAATCCACCACCAAATCACTGTCTCCTTTGTAACACTTAACTACAGTATTCTATTAGTAAGATCTCCTGATGGATCTTTATATTTAATCAAATTCTTCAGCCAATTAGATTGGCTATCACCTACTTTGTGCCCATCAGATGCGTTGGGACTTCAACTTCCAGAACTACTTTGGCTGCATTGTCTGGGAATTCTTGGAATTATTGTCCCAGCACATCAGAAAGACACGTAGAAATAAACCATGTCCACATACCATTCAAAAGAGACAATAAAAAAGCTAAGAAGGAAACAAAAACACCAGATACATCCTTTCCAGCAGCCAACATCCAGATAAGCAGGGATTAACACCAGGCAAACAAGCAGAAAACAATCCCCTAATCAAGGAACTACCAGGGAGAAAACCACACCCCCACCAACACTGGTAGGGCAAGCTACCATATATAAACAGGGAGCAAACCCCACACTCACTAGTACTGATGATGTCACCTAGTTGGGTAATGAAATGTCTGCAAGCAAACAACCAAGCTCAGAGAGCAACAAGGACTTCACATCAGAAGGATGCAGGCCTGAGAAAGATTAAATTAGATAATACTGTTCTCAGAAAATAAAATAAGTGCTAGCAAGATGTAATGACCCTCAAAAGTCCACAGTACATCTTGACAATACAGATGAGGCAGAAATCTGGAGTGACATTCATAATCAAGAATAATCCTTCCACATCTAAATTAGCTCCATTGATGTGAGACTCTTGCCACTCCAAGTTAGTTCAGTAAAGGCTCATGGGACATTTCTGAAAAGAAAAAGAAATTGAATTCAAGGAATAATACCCTTATCAGTATGAGTGCTTTGGATTCAATAAACATCGCTTATTTGTGTGTTTTCCACACATTATTGAAATCCATGGGAAACAGTACAAAGGAAGAAACATGACATAACAGGAATAGCTCCAGACCTGAGTATAATTGCTCAAGACCCAATTAATAAACCAGGGATCTCCAACCTTTTTGCCACTGGAATTTGGAATGTTGAAATGCTATGGAATAGGTGGCCAATCACAAAACACTCATTTATCAAAAAGCTCCTTGCCACCTCCTATAGTCTCCCAAGAAGTTCTTTCCCATCACAGCTTGCCCTTATCTTTTCTATGGGCAGGTAGGCGTAGTTTCAAAGGAATGAACTGCAGCCTCCAAGCTTTCATTTTCTCAGAATCCATCTGGGGACCACATGGGATCCAGAAGCAGTCTTAGCTATAAACTTCATGGTTGAGGCTGCTCTTTTACTTTATAGCCTGGTAGCTTTCTGTTTCATTATTACATTATTACATTATTAAAATAAATAAAATTAACAAATGGGGCCAAGGGAGGTATAGTTGAACACTTAGCTTTCCTAGATGAGATATTAGGGACCCTAGTAATAAACTAATTGGGGCTCTCCAAGGACAGTACAGAAAGAAACTACTGCATGCAACTTCAGTTGTTGTAACTGGTAGACAATAAAAATAATCCCTTGATCAGTCAGCCCTCATAAATGTATTAGGAGCTTCACCACTTCTTTTGTCTGGTTAACAATGCTTTCTCTGCTGATCTCCAGCCCAAAGTAATTAGCTCCAGGACTTCAGAGTGGAGAGCTGCAGGCTTCAGAATTACATTCAAGTAAGGCTTAGTAATATTTTCTGTAGGTTGTCCACAACAAAGTTCTAATAACTGCCTGCCTAGATCAGGTATCTTTTTCCCAGGATGCCAAGCAGAGCTCTTTCACACCTCTTGGCCATATGAAAGTCTCCAGAATTAAAATCAATAATGTCCAGAAGCCACCATGAACCTTCTAGAACTCCATCAAGGGAGCCCAGCTGATTTATGTATCAGGCCAATAATCATCAAAAGAAGACATGAAAGCAAAATATAAACACCTATATTTATCTCCAGAGGACATTATTTCTTCATGCTTTCATTAAATAAATACTGCCTATTTAACTCACCTCTCTTCCCTTAAGCTTTCTCATTGTTGCTCACAGCTATAATATCTAAGAAGTTTTTTTTTAAAAAGGATAATTTCAGCAGGATGGGATGATAATGCCATCATACCTAAGTTCTGTTGAACTCGGTCAGATTTACTTCTGAGAAAACATATCGAAGATTTCACTATAATAAATTACTTCATAGCTAAATAGCAGGTAGGTAGGGTTCAGAGAACTACAACCAGGAGGCCAGGGAAACAAGACTATCTAGTCACTTCTCAATTGTTCAGATCTAGAAGTTATATCTAATGTCTTGAATAACCTGGAACTCTCATGTCCTGAGGTCTGTCTTCAGTTGTACCTACTGGGCCAACAAGTCCAAATATAATACTTGCAGTAATATCAGTTTTTTAAGGAACAAAAAAATAATACAGTGCTGAGTATGGGGGAGATTTAAGTCTCCATACTCTGATGCTGACCACCACCATTCCACCCCAGATTCTGTCCTGCATATAACAATTGGGAGGGGGGGAAATCCCATTGACACCAATAGGAGTTGCTTTTTTGGTACAGGTATTTGCAGTGCAAATAGCAGTTCTTAATAAAAAGTAGAATGGAGGGGCAGGGGGCTTAGTAATAATTTGAAAAAAAATTGATATCACTGCAAATTATACATTTAATATAAGTAATTAGGACTTTGGCCTTGTTATCAATTCATTCTCTACAGCAGGTTGATAAAAAACAATTAATTTTTAAATAACCTACCAACTGTAAAATTTTCACTCAGAAGTAGTTATAAACATTCCAGGATGGGTGTAACACCTTCCTAATTTATTAGTGAGAAACTTCAGAAGCCACTCAAAAATGCTCTTATGAGTTACATTTTCATTTTTGTTAGGTGTAAACTGTTTGAACATGTGGAAGTACTGATTTAAAGGACTTAGATAAATAAAATTGACTTACAGAGTTGCATAACCAGGAAAGGGATTATAAAACACTCTTTAGTCTTAACAGTGCTCTAAAACTAAAGAACACAGGAATTCATATTAAAAACTGTATTTCGAGACCTCATAGTTATAACAATGTTTTTTAAATGGGCAAAAAAAATACAAAATACATAGTTGGGCTATTTTTTATATAGTTTGACAAAAAGTATGCAAATTAAGAGGAACCTTCTTTAGGCCAAGTAGATCAATAACAAAAAGTAGTAAAATGAAATTTTCTAGCTTCATGATATAGCATCTATACTGAAATCATATGAGGATGGATGGGTAAGTAAATAAATGAATGAATATTTTACACCATAGAAAATTGCATTTCTCATGTAAGTGTGCACAGCACACAAAATTAAGGAGTGTAAAAGGACTTCCTAATTAATGGAACTTATACAAAACTCTACAATCTTCCACAGATTTCCCCCAGAATGGTCCACAGACCATATATTCTGGTCTTTCATGAGGGTTAGAAATATGGATTTCAGAAAAAAGTAAAACTTAGCTTTCCAGAATAAAGAGCTCTCGAAGTAAATTTATTTCCTACAATCATAAAATAATGGACTTCCTCCTGCGTACATTAGTCTGCATGTATATAAGTGGAGGAAAGGAATCAGTAGAGACAATTCTATTGAAATTGTGATTAAGGTATTGGAGCAGGGCAGGGGGACCCAGGTTCAAGTCTACTCTCCGCCACAGAAGCTTCCCAAGTAACCTGAAGCCAGTCATTCTCTCTCAGCCCAAGGTTCTTGGGGGGGAAATTGGAAGGGGTGCTGTGAATGCCACCTTGAGCTCCTAGCAACCACACACATAATGTTCACACTGTCCCTATGATGTAACATCATCAGGAGAACTCCAAAACTTAAAGCGGGTGGGGGGTGTCCTCTGAAACTGTTGAGCATTCTACCAGTTGCAGTCCCCATTTTGAGGAAGGTTGTTCTGGAAGACTTAGATGTAATCTCTCAACCCACCTCACACATTTATCAATGATTGTCTCATTTGTGCATGATCTTGGGATAGGTGGAAGATGAAAAGGGATAGGCCCATTGAGACTGAAGCAGCTGCTGGAGCTGAACATTTCAAAACGTGCCTGGAAATCTGAGTCCTTCTTGGACTCCTATTTTCAGTTCCCAGAATTGCTCCGGTTGCAACGGTTAATATTTGGAAGCATGCATTTCATACTATTTTGAATTAATAAACACATGGGAAATGTAGGCTCTGAAATAGGCATGTTTTTGGTTTTTTAAGGAGGAGGAGGAGAAAAGAAACCATATACATACAACAGTGTGCCACATTGCAAATCCAGGAAAAACAGAATATCTTGCATCCTCCAAATGCCCATAACATGGCTGTGCATTATTGGGGCCCCTCCCCCAAATGTTGTATTGTTCCTAATCACCAAAATGGTTCCTATTCCCCACCCTACAGAATTCACTTTCTACCAGTTCTTCTTGTTTTTCCCTTGACAGTAATCCCTTGCCCTTGTCCCTCTATTTTGTTATTACTCTGAATGAAAAACAACAAAATTTTAAATGAATATATTGAGATGCTGTTGATAATTTAGCAATGAAGCAGATCCCAGGTTTCAGGTTCCATCTGGAGCATTTCTAAAAAATGGTGGAGAGAATTATCATTTAGTGCTGCTGGCTAATGACACAAGACAGCTTCCTGTGGACAAATTCCTTTTTGGGCCAAAACTTGTCAGTGTATCAAAAACTATGTAGAGCTGAAACTTGTTTGGTGGATAGTTAGGAACAATGATCAACCTTCACATCTTCCACTTTCAAATTTACTTAGCAAAAAAAATTAATATAATTTTTCCCATATTTTCCAGCATTGGATTTGAGGATTTTTTTAAAAACAAAAATTTAAAAGACCTTCATCTGCAAACTGATCCTAAACTTTTTTTTCCACTAAATTCTTGATTGAATCCTGAAAGCTAAAGGCTAAAACATAGCTGAATTTGGACTTCAGTTAAACCTGTTTTAGTTCTAAAACGTTAGCAGAAATATATTCAATATCTGGAAATATATGCATCAATTCTTAGTCTTTCAGAAAAGCCTCCACAAATCCCAAAGCATTCTACTTCAAAACTTCCTAAAGTAATTAACAGATTAATTTACCGACTCAATATAATAACCAAAACATAACGATATGTAGACATACCTATATATTCTAGGACACTGTACACTGGAACCACTACATTTAGTCAATACATAAATAAAATTAAGCAGCAGCATTTTTATTTCTTGCTGAGTGGAACCAAGAAAAACGCATTAACAAATGTTTTCAGCAAGTCAGAATGGTCATTATTTTCTTCACGCACCATTCATTTCCAACTCCCCTTTCCTTTGCAACCTTCCATTCTCCAGCCAATGAAAGCACACCACGTAAGGGAAAATGGGATAACAAAAATCAGTGCAATAACCCAAACAAACACTTCAAAGGTGAAAAAACTAGAAAAAGAAAGGAAGAGGGACATCCTAAACCATACAAATACAGCATTGATTACTAGAAATTTCCTAAGTGACCTAAATGTATTATTCATGTTATAATAAGTTGAGAAATCCCTATACTATATTTCTACATTTTCCAGTTTGTCTTGCTCCAAGTGGATTAGTCTCTCTTTTGCAACCAAAAGAGTGGTCTCATCTCAGGGCCACCATTCTCTCCTTGGACTTGAATTAGTCTTCCAACTCAGTGTAGTTAATCCTTTAGCCGCAACAGCTACAGAGGGAACCAGTCCTGAGATTTGCTGAGCCTCCCCTGATGTGACATGTATCCTAATAGTGTAAATGTAGCTTGCAGAACGCATAGCAATGTAGGACCGTCTGAAGCTACAGTAGCCCTTCTATCAATGAGACTAGAAGAGGGAGAATGTGTCCCCATTTCCCCAGCTGCACAGCCAAACATCTGCCAGGCTGTGCTGCTGACCCCAAGGCTTGGAACAAGGCCCATGTTCCCCACACTCAAAGCAGAATGTTTTGATGAATTAGACATGGATCTAAGAGTGGCGGGGGGGGGGTGACAGCTGATATCCTGTACAATTTCTGCATTCCATTCAAAGTGAATTGGGTCAAGCTGTTTCTGCACTGCAGTGTTTGGGGATTTTTAAAGCAAAAATAAACAAATATACCCACTTTTCAAAAGGCTGAATGGGCAAATAAATTGCAGCCAACCATATAGAATTGCCACTCCCGAGCACATCCCAAACAAAACTAGATGGTGCAGTGATTCTAAGCTACAGAAACAGCCATGGAGCTGCACAAAGAAAAATTAGGAAATGTTCTTAGTGAATGTTCCTGTATGGTAGAATCGTGGTTTAAATTGCCAGGTCAGGACTTATATGAAACATCTAAGCTTATATGAATTTACATGAAACATCTAAGCAACTGCAAGTTCACCAGGATCCCTAAGGCTGCTCAACAGTTCTGAGACTAACCTGCTTGACAGGGTTGTTGTGATTATAAAATAAGCAGATGAACAGGGATCCTTTATAGCAGGCTTTTCCACATATTTGATAGACAACAGGAAAGGTATTATATCCAAAGCTATTTTTTTTTTATCTAGATAAGATTTTAAAGAGGAGTGTGGAATTCCATTAGTTATAAACAGGCTCTTATTGTCGAAAGTGCAGCTGTTAAGAATGTTGAACATAAAAAAAAGAACACAGAGACCTTTCTGGATCCCAACCATTTATTCAAGAGATGGCTTCCAAGAGTTTGACAACCTAATCAGAATATGCAAAGGTCCCCCCCCCAATAATGGTACAATAATACTAACATCTCACATTTGCACCCCTTTAATTGTACCTCTGAAAATCCTGCCTTGACTTTACCCTCCTTCAAAGATTTCTGTGCTTAATTTGCTTACTTTATAGCTATCTCTAAAAATATGGCTTTGAATGTGACCATCATTTAATAGCAGGGCAACAGAGTCAGAGCGGGTGTTTCTAAGACAAAGGTCAAATAAAAAAGTGAGGGAGGGGTGTTAATAAACAGCCTTTCAGTTTAAAGCGCTTTTTTCTTCTTCTTCTTCTTCTTCTTCTTCTTCTTTTTCTTTTTGCGGATTACATCTTAAATTCCAACAAATCAGATTTAGGAGTTACTGAAACTGAAATTGATCCATCCCTCATCCAAACTTTGAAATACTTGGCTGTCCTGACATCATTTAGATAGTGAGCTGTATTATCAGATTAGGACAACCCCATTGTACGCGGCTGCTGAAAGGGAAAGAGAAGGCAAAGAACTCAAAAACCTTGGATAGATTCGGAACCTTTTAACCTGGCTGAAGTATGTTGGGCCCTGTTATGCAAATACCTCCCCAATCCTCTGCTAAGTTCACTGGAAATAATTTTCTTGAATGACAGGTTTATTCAGCAAGGATTCAGTTGGTGATTAATCCCCCTTTGATCTAGGGTATTTCACTTAACTAGCAGTTACCTCGTTCTGACAAAGTGCAACTGAGATTAGGGGAACAACCAGGATGCAACCAGGGTGTGCGTTTCATTCTCCCAAATCTTCCCCCACCATCAGAAGAAAGAAAGTGCAAATACTGTGTGCTGTCTGCTCACGGTATTTGAAGATGGCTTCTGACTTAGAAAGTCAACTGAATGGCCAATGAAGCTGGGCTCTTCTACAAGAGGGAGACGGACAACTTTGCTTAGGGGGGGAGCAAGTATAGGAAAGGGCCCTCTCTCCTGATCTTCTGAGAACAACTGAAAAACCAAATTCTAACTATTAGCCCGGAATACTAGCTTCTTCAAGCATGGCCAGAGCAAAACGGATTATAACACAGATTTTGAACATTTTATTTGCTGTAATTTATCAACTGACTGTTGCTGATGACGTTTCAGTGCCCTTCTGCACTGTGAGTTAGCTACAGAGGCAAGACAATCAATGTCTCCCTCTCTCTTGCCCTGTTAAGAATTATCACTACTTTATTATTTGTTGGTTTGTTTATATTTTGATCATAGACCAGCATAGAACTAATAACATAACAATCTCTCTAAAATAGAAAAAAAAATAGAAAATACATATTGATAGAATAAAACAAGGTAAAGATAATATCATTAACATAATTTTTATTAATAGTAAAATGTATTACTATTAATAAAACACCCTGCAAATCAGTTAATCTATCAAATTCATCAAAAAGGATTTTAAAATCTAGAATAAAGTTGCCTTAAATAAAAGAAAATTTTTATGGTGAAATCCCTGCCAAGGGATTCTTTTTGACTGGTTTTCTGAAAGAGGCTACCCAAACTTGCTGATCAGTCTCCTTGGGTAGGAGACACGATTGCCAAACATTTCTATTCTTCATTGCTCCCCGAGTAGCTTTCTGATGGCAGAGGGACACCCTTCTCTCGTGATCTTACTGAAATACAGGGGTGAAAAGTCAGCTGAGAATTCAAGCAAAAGCCAGCTCAGTGAGCATGGATACTAACTATGACCTTTGTCTTTACTGCAAAATTGCCTGCTGCAAGAAGAAGAAAAACAAAAAAGAATAGTGCAAATAAAAATCTTACTTTGACAGTTATCTACAACCAGTTTCGCAAAACACAGTTCCTCTCACAAATCTCTTACCAGCCATTAGATAATTACCATGGCTAGAAAACCTTAATAAACATATTCTCAGTAATAGGTTTTGTGAACATGACACACCCTGGGAGAGACTACAGCTCAGTGCCAAAGATCCTGCTTGCGTAAGTTTAATTCCTTGCATCTGGAATTAGGAAGATCAGATAGCAGGGGAGTGAAAGACCTCTCTTTCTGCCTGACAAGGGAGAGGATTATGGGCTAAATTAAACATGTTATGGAAGGTTGGTATCTTAACAGCAGATCATAAGCTATATAAGCAAAGGATCCCAGTTTAATTGCTTGTATTTCCAGCTGCAGATGAGAAAAATGTTACCTCAGACCCTGGAGATCCTGATGCCTTACAGAACAGTGAATACTAGGTTAAATCTGACTCTGTGGCTGTGTTCCCCAAACATACAAAGGCTACATCCACACTTACCTGCCAGCCAGTTCTGATGACTGAGTGAGAGGGTAGTGCAGATGATGACTTAACCAGAAGGCCTTTTAACAAGGGTGCATACACTTTCCTCTTCCCATTCTTTCTAGTTAAAGTTTTGGCTAACCATCTGATCTGCACATAGGATAAGGTACAGCCATTTGGGGGAGGGGGGAATTGGCAAGCAGAATTTGTAAGCCATGTAAGCGTTGGTTTCCAGCTGCAATTCCTGCAGATCCAAGATGGTGGCTCTTTTAGCAGATGACATGATAAGCCTGATTTTGATTAACCAACCACAACTTCATGTGGTTCCCTCCTCACCGCCTGTCATTTCATGTTGCATCAGAAACCCAAGCAGATTTCAGTTTCTCTGGCAGCTGGATGAGATCTGGATTGACATGGCGGGTGAGAAAACATCCACGGGGCCTGTTTCTGTCTATTGGGTCAATAATACATAAACTAAGAAGGATTTAAAGCCGAGACAGAAACAGCTTAAGACCTATTACAGTGTAGTGGGTTTTACAAACAAATCCCCTTTTAAGAAATGGCCAAATCCAGAGTTATGTGGCAGTTTGTAGAGAGACAGCCGCTGCTGGGAGACTAGGCGTTCATATCATACGTATATCCACCAATTTTGGCTGCGACCTTCCTGCCATCAAATAGAAGCATAATTGCCTGCTTAGATGAAGCTTCCTGCATTAGAGCCTGAAAAACCATATCTCTGGTTGAAGATGTTTATAGTAGATGCCAAATTATATTAGTTAATCTTAAAGAAAGCAGAAGATTCTTGTACTAGAATTATAGACTAATTTCCTTGCTGGAAGCTCTTGCGTTGATTCCTCTGCTGAGGATGTCTGTGTCTGCTGTATTTTGCAGCAGAGACCTTCAAGAACATATCTGAGGATGCTTTCCTCATTCCATCTCAAGGGTTACTTGATGAAGCTGGAAAACTCTCACGGTCACACCTGCAACCCTGCTTTTTTACTTTATTACCTGTATTTCTATAGCGCTAAACATAACAAATTGTTTTACAATAATCACGATAAATACAATAAAGGTCAATGAAAACAGCACATACAATAGAAATGATAAAATCAGTAGTTTAAAAATAAATTAACAATACCTAGGGCAGCTGGTAACAATCAAGTAAAAGCTTGGATGAACACCTTGAGCTGAGCTCAACACTTCATAAGTTCATTCATGTACTTTTCTTGGCTACAAGACAGAAGTGGTTTGCCATGGCCTTCTTCTGGTATGGGTTTTCTATTTCCTACAATCTTGAGATTCTTAGTAGTCTCCATTCAAGTACTAACAATGTCCATTCCTCCTCCCTCACCTCCTCCTCCTCCTCCTTTTTGAGATCAGCCAACATCTGCTTGGTTCTCTCCCCTGGTAAATAAAGATGCTTTCCATTTTCAGCAAAAATACTCTACTGGGGTCTGCAGAAGTTTATAGGGTGGGCATCAATATAGCACCACCATAGCCTTCACACCATAACTGAGGAAATGTGAGCAAGATATAGAATACTAGGGCAACCTCTCAAGAAAACAAAGATCTACTGTAGGCCTGTATCATAGCAAGACTTCACCACACAGAAGGAACTCTATTGTGCAGTAGTAGTTAAGGTGAAGAGATCTATTTTTCAATGAAGAGCAACAATCATTACTGATCTTCAGTGATGATGATGATGATGATGATGATGATGATGATGATGATGATGATTGCTACTATTATCATTATGATCATCCCACTGAAAAAAGCTCCCAGACCAGCTTGCAAAAATCAAAAATAGTCCCTGCCTTGCAGGTTTAAAAGACAGGCTAGAAAAGAAAAGAGCTTGAGAAAGACAGGGAGACATGCAAAATTTGTACATCTATTCTTAGTCACAAAGTGCTTGTACATGACCTACTTGGCTGGGATGCCAGACAAAAGCCCTATAGCTAGTAGTGGATGGAGCCAGGTTAGTTTCTCCATTAATCAGACAGAGGATCTAGCCTCCCAATGGCCCCTGCCCACGGTGAAAACCAGATTATGGCTTGGCAGGACAGCAACATGGGACCCACATTTTAAGAAAACACTTCACCAGCCAGCCAGAGGTTGCATGCATGGAACTGCTATTTTAAGAGTACAGGCTATTTTAATGTTTTGTGGGAGAGCTTATAAGCGGTATTATCAAAAGGAGTATTAACATTGTTTCATCAATGAAAATTCAAAAACTGTCTTTCCTCAGCAGAATGATTGTGCATGATTCTTAGCTCCACCCTAGAAGTCAGCACTCTTTTTTGATGGATGGATTCACCTGGATTTTTGACAAATGTTGATGGTAGCTCACAAAAGAGCTGCTGGGGGAACTTGTCTGTTAAAAAAAGTTACTCTAAGACATAATCGGTTACAACTAACTCCTTAGTATATACAAAAATGTTATCTTATACATTATGTATTTCACATTAAAATGGATGAAACATATTTAGTCACCCATATGTCCTGCAAGAATAAAAACAATGTAGGCTTTTTGCTTCCTCCAGATCAGTTTTAACATTAATCCAGCTGTGAGTTATAACACGCATCTGCCCCCACCACTTTTGTGTATCAAATATAACACTAATGCCTTGTTACTTCCTGTTCCTCCTAATGGCTAAAGGAATATTTGGTGACTACATGTGCACCGCTGGTTTTTTTTTTTAATCCACTTTCAATCATGACTGATTCTACGGAGACTGCCTGGACGAGTCTCTGCAGTTTTCCTGGCAAGGTTTTTTCAGAAGTGGTTTGCCATTGCCTCCTTCCTAGGGTGGAGCCCAGCTGGCAGTCGTAGGAAATCGAGTCTCTTCCGTTGCATTGCATCCAGCAACTGGCAACCGATTCCCGTTTCCCTGTGCAAGGCACCGCCAGTGTTTTTCCTCCCACTGGGGTGAGAGTACCTATTTATCTACTTGCTTACGCTTTCAAGCTGCTAGGTGGGCAGGAGCTGAGGGCGCAAGATGGGAGCTCACTTCACTGCGCAGAGCTTGGGCTCAAACCGCTGAAGTGTGGACCATTTCTGGCCAGCAACTTCCAGCGTCATTAACCCACTGTGCCACGGCATCCCCTTACTGCTGGGGTAGGCTGCCGATAAGACTCTAGCATCATGCCCCTCAGTAGGACATGTCTTCTCCAAGCTTCTGAAAAAAACTGATCTAGGACACGTCCAATGAAGATTCTGAGCCACTTCAAAACCAGCTTCAAACTTCTGGGATCACTCAACAGTAGTTTACTAGAGCTGAGCCAATTTATTCTGGCTTATTTGCAGTTCCTTTGAAACCAAAATAAAACAGATATTTGAAATACTGCAGCTCTGTGACCTCATTTCAGGAGCTCTTGTCTCCTCCTCCCCTTCAGCTTCTCAGCATCAGTGCCCCGCAGGTCTTTCAAGGAGAAAGGTGACTTGATGGCTTTGCAACTTTTCCTCATTGGACCTGCTCAGCTTTTGTTTTGTTTTGATTATTGATTTTGCAGACAACCAAATACACACCATATGAAGTAAGGATTTTAGGAGAAAGGGTTCAAACAATTGGTTTCATTTCTCTTTTACATGGAACGGGCTTGAGGGACTTTGTGTTTCTCTAGAACAGGGTTTCTAAACCTTGGCAACTTTAAGACGTGTGGATTTCAACTCCCAGAATTCCCCAGCCAGTATTTTCTGCAGTGCAGCAAACATGATCCGAGCTGCACAGCTGTAAATACTCAACACATCTGACCCCTTTGCATAGTGTGCTTTATAGAGCATAACAGGTTAACTTAATGATCTGGAAAACAGAAGTATTAGGAAAAGTGGCAAATACCCTTTTAAAAATGAATGAGGATATTGTTCAAAGACCATGGCTGCCCTCTTGTGGTCAAAGGCTAGCCGAAGCCAAAATGTTTCTTCTGTTTCCAAATTCAGAGTACAGATTCTTACATAGTTGAAACAGAAGAGTCCTTGGGGTTCTCTGAGCTTGGTTGTTTTCTTGCAGATATTTCATTACCTGACTAGGTAACATCTTCAGTGCACCAAAGTAGTTAAAACAGAATCCATAACATACAAACAAGAAGTGTCAATGGCCTTTGGGAACCTCAGCATTTGCCATTGTGTGTGTGTCTGTGTGTGTGTCTGTGTGTGTGAAAATCTGAAAAAAAGAGGAGGCCCAGAAGCAGATACTGAAGCATGAGTCTGCCTAGTGACTATCGAATGCAGGCCAAACGCTGGGAGGAAAATTTAGAAAACAGAGCTTTTTCACCGTGCAGCCTTACCATGCATAATCAGCTGAAAATGAGTCAGGCTTTAGAAATCCCTTCCTGGATTTCAACCTTTCCTCCACTTTAGCCATGGTGATGGCCTAATATACTCAGAAATCCCACCCTCCTTGGTTTCCAGATGTCCCTTAAGACCTGGCTCTGTTCCCAGGCCTGGGATTAGGGTGGCTCTGGAACCCCGTGGAGCTTGGTTGGTTTGTCTGACTGTTTGTTTGTGGTTTTGGTCCGGGCAGTCACGGGTTTCTAATATATGTACTGGATTTACCCAGAGCCTTCTTGGAGTTGCATGTCCTTAACAAATCCAACAAAATAATAATAATTGTTATTGTTATTGTTATTAACCACCAAGGCCCTGATTGATGTGCTCTCCTCCTTCTTTACCCCTCCTGGATCAGTAAAGAAAATGAAAGAAAAAAAAGTTTTATCATTTTTTCTATCGCCAAGGGTAGAAGAGGAAAGTGGTAGAACTCTTCCCAATTTCACCTGCTTAAAAAAAGGAAAAAGGAAGGTCATGGTTTCACTGTTCCATCAGCGAACTTGTTAAAAAAAGAAAGGACAGCTTTTCACTCTTTCATAGGTGAACTTGTTTAAAAGAGAAAAAAAAGAATGACCATAGAGGGCAGTCAGTGTCAGGTGGCCAGAGCAGAGGGGACATTTCTGCCACAGCACGTAATAACCAACGGGAGAGGAGAGATTTGCCAACAGTGTAATGAAGCACAGCCGCATCACCTGAATTGGCACAGGTACAAAAGCACTACTTTTGGCATAGCAGAAAAAGATGGATAGATCGTGCCTTTCTTTATATATAAAGAAAGGCACAATCTACCTTTATAATATATAAATATTATACAAACACACATGGGGAGAGAGAGAGAGAGTATAGTTTTTATTAAAGAGGTTTTCAGCAGAATAAAAACAGTACAAATTTTAAGCTGAAAGTAAGAAGAATAAAGAAAAGTAAAAAGTGAGAAATAAAAAGAGAAGTAGGAAAGAAAAAAGTTACAAAGAAGTGGCTTCCAATCTTCTTAACATCACTTATAAATGCATTTATATTTCACCCTCTCTCTCTAAATTTACATCATAATTTCCTTCTTTCCATAATCTACCCTTTCCAATCATCAAATCCAAAAATCACAAGTTCATTTTTTCTTTTTCAGCAAACAGTCCACAGGGGCTTTCCAGTCACTCATAGATGTAGTAGTTGATCTTTCTCTAAGCAAACAAGTTTATTTTGCCACCTCTGCTAGTTCCATCCTCTTCCCCAACCATCCCTCCGTTGTGGGTAATGGATTGTGCCTTTCTCATGGGCTGGGGGTGGCTAGAGGACGTTGTGTGTGCTGCTCTCAAGAAATGGTCAGCGGCCTTAACACGCACTGGGGCAAGCTGGTCATCTGGATCAGCTCTGGGAGAGGGAACAGAGTGGATTCTGGAGGAAGGCGTAACTGAATTGCACTGCAATGTTTTATGCACATTGTATTTGTTATTTGGATTATATTTTCTCTTGCTCCGTCACTAATTTCTTTCACCATTTGGTAACTGCCAGTGTAATATTAAAGGAAAATTAGCACTGTGATAAAGTCCTGATTCCACAAAAACACTTTTTTACCCAGAAACAAGATATGTTGCTTTTATGATTAGAAAGGTTTTGCTCACAGGTTGCAAATCATCCGATTTTAATGTGACTGTGTGATGGCATTCCTCCTAATAGGAAGGGGATGTCAAACCTCCCCATGGTGCTTATGCAGAAGTGCAAAAGGAAGCTTCTTTCTACTAAGACAGGCCGAGAATGAAATATTATTTGATGTAGCCTTGTGGGGAAGGCTTACTAAAAGATGGCAAGACCTGAGCAGCAAGGCATTTAGAGGTGCCTCCTGGGCATTGTATAGTTTGGACCTGCAGGAACTTTTGATTACTGAATCCAGTGATTTTTAAAAGTTTGGGAGTTCCCTTAGTCTTTCCCTCCTCTAGTCTTTCCCATAAACATTTGGATTCCAAAAACATTCTCCAAGAATTAGATTGACTAAGTCCAAATTTTATGTCCAGAAGTTATGAACCATTGCAAGAGAATCTCCCATAGGAGTCGTAACTCAGATAGAGAGATTCAAAGGCTAGGAAAAGTGATGGTCCAGCATGTTGCATGAACCTGCTAACTTAGTAATGACAAGGCAAGGACAATTTTAACTTCAAACCACACCAAAGCAATTGTGAACCAATCCTCCAAGGAAAGGAGGTGTAATATATCTGAAAACACAAAGTGTTTCATTCTAAAGCTCATCTTCAAGGCCAGAAGGTACAAAATATGCCTCCCCCACAATGACTAGCTGCAGGACCCAAGCCACATCTGGCCAATGGGAAAAGGATCATGGATGTAATGAAAGCTTGTAAGTAACTCTCCTGCTGAAAGACCTGATGGGACACCAAGGAGGATTGTGTTATGACTAGTTTGATGACTGACTAGGTTAACCTTATTTATTTATTTATTTATTTATTTATTTATTTATTTTTCAAATTTAGTCACCGCCCATCTCACTCAGAGAGCGACTGGTTCTATTGTGTGAACCAAGCCAAGGGATAATGCTTCATTACCAAGAAGTCACATCTATCACAATCTGCCTTTTTCCTTCAGACGTGTCTTTTTTTAAACACTCTGAAATCTCCATCCAGTCAGGAATCTCAAATGTCTCAAAAGGTCCAGGATTTGTTCAAGAGGCTGGAGCAGCTTCAGAGCACGTCAATGGTGGCAGCAGTCAGGAGGAATGGGGCAGCGCTCCCCACTGTAATCACTGTGGAGATATCTTACTGATCTGGAGAGAGAGGAGACATTTGAAAGCAGGAAGAAGATATATAAAGATGAGGCTAGCCAAGAGGCGCTGTCTAGTTTTGGGAATCTGGAGTGGTCATTAGCATCCCCCAGAGATCCAGGCCCCCCTAACCCTTCTGACCTGGATGTTCCTTCAGGAACTTGGGCCAGGAGTTAAACCAGCCCTGTTGGTGGATTGTTTGTTTGGTCTGTATGGATTAAAATTGGATTGTTTTTCAACCTGGGCATGTGTTATATATTATTATTACTATTATTGTTCAGGATTCTATTGGGTACATGTCACCGAGAGTCAATGTTGTGAAATGGGAGGCTATAAACATTGTTTAAACAAATAAATAAATAAATTGGGGCCACTCTACAGATTTTTATTTTGCTTAAAGCAAATACTGGTTTATCATAGAGGGGTTTGAATTTCAAACACTGATTCAGCTGCAGCTAATGTTCGTTCATTATTTCAATGTATTTTTTAAAAAATTGTGCCTAAAATTTATGCCTAAACTTTTTGTATTACTTAGTTTTTAGTCATGATTGGATGAGGAGGAGGATTGATGATGATGATGATGATGATGATGATGATGATGATGATAGTAATTTTGGCTTGGATTTAGGGAAACACTGCCCCACAGAACACAGCTTCATCCCCTGATCCTAGTGTTTTGTCCTATAGGATCTCTTTCTTTAGGATCTGCCAAGCAGAATCAACCTGTTCCCACAATATGAATGACTCACCATCACACATTGGCGGCACATAGTTCATCAGCTGTTGCAAATTACACTGGAAGAATTCTCTTTCATTTGTTATCTTCAAGTCAGAAGGAAAAAGAAGGAAAACTCCCACAATGGAATAACCATGACTGGCACCACAGTGCACAGGCCTGAGGAAGACTTTATCTCCCACCCACCCATTCCTCTTTTCTTAGGATCGTTCTATGACTTTCTACTGAACCAGGAGAGGTAAGGGTTAGTTCCACAGTTAGTATTTCTCGCAAAATGGCTGACTGGGTGGGATTTTTACACTTGATTAAGTCTCTTTAAAACTAACACTAACCCCCTAAGAATTGTTTGATTGAGGTAACTGACTCTCTTTTGGTGTCCTTGGTGTTCACTTCTCAGCCTTCTCCCCCATCAGAGAGAGGAAGTCCTAAGATCAGCAGAACTTCTAGAAAATGTTGCACTGGGACTGGGGAGACCCAGGTCCAAATTCACCTCCAGCCATGGCAACTCACTGGGTAACATGGGGTCAATAATCACTCTCAGCCCATCCTACCTCACAGGGTTGTTGTGAGGGAAAAAATTGGAGAGGGAGTGCTATACTTGTGCTCTTGGTCAGCTTAATAATAAATAAATACAACTTTAAACTAGAGTGGGTAGATGTGGGAAACAGTTTCTTCACTGTGTTTCCTCACTGTAAGGTTTTCTCTTATTACTGGAGATACAGCGCTGCTAAGACCCTGAAATACTGGCTGTATTCACACCGTACCTTTAATCAGGCCAAATAAAGCCCTAGCAGGTGAATTCACACAATATGCTGAGATTGCTTAGTGTTAATTTTCACTAGGATGTTTTTTTCGGGGGGGGGGTTGATGGTGGCTTAATATATACTGCAAAACCCGCATTGTAAATACCAGAGATTGTGTTTAACATCTCATTTCATCTTCCCTACCACTCAGTAGAAGAAAGCAGGGTTGTCCTGACAAAGCTCTCCATTTCAGTACTGATCCACCATTTTTCTTGTAAAGGGACATAGCTGGAGACCTTGAAATACTGCAAAACAAATGATTGGACAATCATTTGTCTGGGATGATATGAGAATTCCTGCAATTGGTGGTGTAAGTCAGCATAGGAAATTTCCTTAGGGTGTGTATACTGTCAAGTGAGAGAGATAAAATGCCCTAACCATCACATGTTTTCCCTGTTGGATACATCATCTCTGTCTACCAAATTGTTTCTTTCATGGTGCAGAATAGGGGAGGGCTCACCTGGTGTCCTATTTTCCATCTCTATTCTACTACCGATATTGTACATAAATGGGTTAAAACTGGAAAAACCAAAGGCCACTCTCTTTTGGACTTTCCATGTTAATACAGGTAGTCCTCAAGTTACAACCATTTGTTCAGCAACTGTTCAAAGTTACAATGGTGCTGACAAATGGACTTATGACTGGTCCCCAAAGTTACAGCCATTGCAGCGCCCCAGTGGTCACGTGATTGTGATCTGGTGCTTGGCAACCTGTTTGCAGTTGCAACCAGTTGCCAAGCACCCCACAATCACATGATTGCCATTTGCAACCTTCCCTTGCTGGCTTCCCACAAGCAAAGTCAATGGGGAAGCTGGCAGGGGAAGTCGCAAGTCAGATAAGTCTCCCCAACCCACCCCAGCCTTTCTTTGCTCACACACACACCCTCCTTCCCCCCTCTGCTCGCACACATGCACTGCGCCCTCCTTCCCCCTTTGCTCATCACACATACCTCATCTCCTTCACACTGGGGCTTTGCAGGAGGGAGGCTTTGCAGGAGGAAGGAGAAAGCCTCACGAATGGCCAGCAGCTTCCAACGTGAGCTGCAGAGCATGTGCCAGAAGCACCCCGGAGAGTCCTCAAGCAAGCAAAGGGGGAAGGAGGGCGCTAGTGCGTGCAAGTGAAGGAGGGTGCAGTGCGTGCATGCATGCATGTGAGCTAGCGAAGGGGGAAGTAGGGCACTGGTTCATGCAAGCAGGCAAAAGAGGGAAGGAGGGCACACTGCATGGGGCTGCTTGCTGCCCCACAAGGCAGGGTGCAGAGCTGCCAAAAGGGCAGAGATGTGGGAGAGATAGGCGGGTGGGGGGAGTTGGAGGCAGTCCCTTACCTTACTGAGGCTCAGGGCCAGGAGGGATCAAGCCCGGAATGGCTTGGATTGGAATGGGTCCTCGGCTAACAGCCAGTGGGATTTGCTTAGCTGTCGCTAAGCAATGCAGTCATGTGACATCTTGCTTTATGACTACATTGCTTAGCGATAGAAATTCCGACCCCAATTGTGGTCCAGGACTGCCTGTAATCCACAGTATTGTTTCCAATGACTCTGGAATATTCTGTGATTTTTTACAAAGGAAGGAAGGAAGGGAGGGAGGGAGGGAGGGAGGGAGGGAGGGAGGGGATAGATAGATAGATAGATAGATAGATAGATAGATAGATAGATAGATAGATAGATAGATAGATAGATAGATAGATAGATAGTAAATTATCTACTATAATGTATCTATATTGTAGGTCAATCTGAAATTAACAGAACATGCAAGGAAGATGTGGTATTTGAGTTGGAGACTGAAATGCCAAAGTTGGAAATAGTAAGGAGAAAAACATAATTGAACTATATGGCTTAAAAATAGAAAGGAAGCAGAACAACTTATCAATTTTTGCCAATTCAATTATTTCTTTATTGCTAACACAGTTTTCAAATAATTGAAATGATGCCTATATACATAGACATCATCACATGGAGTACATAGAAATCAAATTGACTATATTAATGGCACAAGAAGATGGAAGAACTCAGGCATAACAACAAAGATGTGATCAGAGGCTAACTATGGAACAGATCACAAACTGTTCATGTGTAAGTTCCAAGTCAAGGTAAAGCAGAAGAACAAAACCAACTAGTTTCTGCAATACAATCTTGAGAGATACCCACCATTTTCAACGAAAACATCTGGAATCACTTTGAAGTCCTGCACCTCATTGATAGGGATCCAGAGGAACTGTGGAATGAAACTGAAAGACATTGTTGAAGGTGAAAAGAGGATAAAGGTGAAAAGAGACTGCACAAGACCAAGAAACAGAAGAAAGCAAACTGGATGTCAGAATGAATGGTGGAAATTGCTAAGAAGAGAAGCCAATGCCAGTGTCAAGAAAGACAAAGAAATTGGGAAATAATTTAATAAAAAAATTCAGAGGACAATTAAAAGAAACAAGAAGCAATATTATAGTGACCTCTGTAAAGACATCAAAGATGGAAACAGACATGGAAGAACACCTTAACCTCTTCTTCATGAGTGGATCCTATCTGGCTCAAGAGGGGGTGTATTAGCTCTGATCGCCAATGATCCACAAAGGGCAGTTTAGAAGGATGTGTAAAACAGACTCAACCTCTGAGTTTGAGCAAATACATACTCAATCTTCATATGGAAGTTTGGCATAACCTAACCCACACCTGGGTGTTTTAAAGGCAGTAGCAAAATTTTTCTCTATAGCCTTAGCTTATAGAAACCATTTGGTACCTCCAGTAAATTGCTAATTTTATACATTTCTTCCTCTTATTTATGCATGTATTTATCCGTATGTAAGTATTAATGGTGTGCTGTATGTTAAATTTTGTGATTTGGTCTTGGACTGTAAATAAATAAATAAATACAGACAGACAGACATGGAAAAACAAGGAAAGTTTTCTAAAAGATCTCCAAACTCAGAAGGAAGTTCCAACCTTGAACTGGTACATGACAGGACACAAATGGGGAGATAGTAACTGATTCCAAGAAGATCAAATAAAGATGGAAGGAGTACAGCAAAATTCTGCACAATAGAGATGTCAACAGAAGATATTTCCTATTTACAAGAACCTCTAGTACTAGAAGATGAAGTCACATTAGGACTTTAGTCATTACCATGTCAGAAGGCTACAGAATTGATGGGATATCTACAGATATATGGCAAGCAACAGAGGAAAAATCAGTAAAGGCTCTAACAAACTATGCCAGCAAATCTGGATAACAACACAATAACCCATAGATTGAAAGATGTTAGTCTTTATACCAATGCCAAACAAAGAAGACTTAACGGAGTGGCAAATTATCACACAATATCCTTAACTGCACATGTCAGCAAAATAATGCTTAATTCAATACATATTAGAATCCTATATGAAAAGAGAGGTGCCAGATGTTCAGGCTGGTTTTAGAAAAGACCAAGGAACAAGACATTCGTATTGTTGTAGATGCACTGACTACTTGAGAATGCCAAGGAATACCAAAAATAAGCCAATGTGTGTTTCCTTTAATTATAGAAAGTCCTTTGATTGTATTGTCCATGACAAGCAATGCAATATCCTTAGGAAGTTGGGAATTCCAGAGCATCTCTTGTCCCCATGTGAAACCAATATACAGGACAGGAAGCCACCGTCAAGATGGAATGTGGCAAAACAGACTGGCTCCAGATCAGCGAAGGAGTGAAACAAGGCTATATACTATCTCATTCATTCAATCAATATGCTGGTATTCAAGGAGGGTGGATTGGAAGCATGGTTTAAAAACTGGAGGAAGAAACATCAATAATCTATGCTATGCTGATGACATTAACAGCTGAAAATGCAAATGATCTGCAAGATTTAGCAATGGAAGTCAAGGAACACAGTGAAAAATGGGACTACGGTTCATAGAACAAATCAGTCCAGACCCTAACCCTAACCCTAACCCTAACCCTCTGAGATGCAAATGGCCAGGGTCAAATTACCATATTTTGGACACCCATTATTTGAAGACCTAGCTTTCTTGAGAAGTCTCTAATACTGGGAAAGAAGGAAACAGAAGAGAACTTCCACTAATATGCCTATCTCGCTGCTTTTCCTGATTTTTGTCCCATTTACCAGTTTTCTGTTTCTGATGTTTAGCTATAAATTTTGCTAGTTGCATTGAGTGGTGTGTGTGTCTGTTCTCCTCTGGATGTAGGGATTGACTTAGAGCAGTGTTTCTCAACCTTGGGAACTTTAAGATGTGTGGACTTTAATTCCCAGAATTCCCCAACCAGCCATGCTGGCTGGGGAATTCTGGAAATTGAAGTCCACACATCTTAAAGTTCCCAAGGCTGAGAAACACTGACTTAGAGAGTGCTGGTGGCAAACTGAATTGGAAATTACCCAGAGTAATTTTTCAACATTCCCAATCATCCCAACTTAAAATGCAGATTATTAAGGGTTCTCTTTGTCTCCCACTTTTTTTAGCAATCTAACCTGATCTCCAGTTCCAGACCAAAAAGCAATTATCCTTCTCTTTTCACATTTCTCCACATGTTGAAATATATTCTCCAGCTAAAAACAAGGAAAAACATATTTAATAAACAAAATATGTATTTTATATTAAAATGCAAACCAACTGCAGACTTTGTAGGAAAAATACTTTTCCATTCAGAAACAGAAGAGTGATGAATGCAGGCGAAACTGAACCACTTCAAAAATGAATGGTTGTCTACTTCTTGGTTAACAAACTGGATTTTTGAGTAGTAGGGAACATAAATTCTGAGATCATGTTTTAGACACTCTCACAAAATGACTACCACTGGAGTGCTTGTATAGTCAAAACATGGATGGTATACAGGGTATGGCAAATTAGCCAAGTCACTCCCTGTGACCCCTTCTACCCCTTCAAGATATCCTCTACCAGTTCACCTTGCACCCATCATTTTTTCTGGGCCTCTCCCAGTCACCTGCTATCTGCCTATTCAGCCCCAGAAGCATGATTAGAAATAAAAATTATGCTGGAGACGTACATTTTGCGTTTGCCAAGGTAGCCCACCATATTTTAATTAAGAGATCCTTTGGAGTCCTTGGGGTTCTCTGAGCTTGGTTGTTTTCTTGCAAACATTTCGTTACCTGGCTAGGTAACATCATCAATGCTAGAATGGAGTGGGGTTTGCTCTCTGTTTATATACAGTGGCATGCCCTGCCAGTGTTCATGGGGGTGGGGGTTTTATTTTTTCCCCCCTCTGATAGTTCCTTGATTAGGGTATTGTTTACTGCTTGATTGTATGTTTAGTGATAATCTTGGTGTTAATCTCTGCTTATCTGGGTGATGATTGCTGGTGAGGAGATGTTCTGGTCTTTTGTCTTCCTTTCTCTTGTCTCTTTTGAATAGTGTGTAGATATTGTTTATCTCTATGTGCCTGTTGATGGCTGCCTTGTCTGAATACCAATCTTCCAGGAATTCCCTCGCATTTTTGGATTTAGCTTGGTCTAAGATGCTGACAGTTTCCCAGTTGAAACTATGGTTAAGTCTGTCCATGTGTTGTGAGATTAAGGAGTTTTCATCGTGTCTTTTGACTGTTAGTTGGTGTTCATGGATGCACTCTGCAAGCCTTCTGCCTGTCTGTCCTACATAGTGGTTGTTACAGTCCTTACACTGTATGTCGTAGATGACTCCTGTTTTCAAATAAAGGAAGGTGGGCAACCGGTGGCTAAAACGGGGTGGGAGGGTGTCTACTAGCACATAGAGTAGGTACTCACAGGCATCCAATAGCCTAATCCTGGACTACTGTAATCTATTCATCTCTACTTCTCTGATTTCTTTCCAAACCATCCCATTTCCTTTCTGCCTCCACTCTGAAACCATCTCAAGGGTTATTCTTTGCTTGCAGCTTAAAGCAGTACACCCCATTCTAATATTGAGGACTCTGCCACCTCATCCTGCTTGTGAACCAGTTTTCCCAATTCAATCAGCCTCGGATTGGGAGATTTGAACACTCTGGCTCTGAACCATAGTGGAATTCTTCTCTAAACTCAAACATCAGAAAATCTCACATCCTGATCCCTAAACACTATATTATTGTAACATGTTTAATGCACTGGGTTTGCTCTGGGATCAGAGAACATAATGACTACCATGGAACCATGTTGGGGAGAAAAGTGGGGGAAGAAGTGGGCACCACTTTTCCAAATAAAAATGCACTTTTAAAATTACAGTCCCTTACAAAAATTCAAGGTTAACTACCCCACATCCCAAATTACATTTTAAAAGAAGTACAATCCCATGCATGTTGTAGAAAAACAGCCATCTTTTTCATCTCAAGAAGAATGTCAAAACTGCCATTATGAAGCAGAATGGAAAATCCCCCCCTTGCCACATTTCCTCACCTCTTCCACAGGTGCTGCAGCAAAGGAGAACTCAGAGGTAGACATGAAACACTAGACCTGCACGTGGCACTTTGGGTTCAATTAGCTCATCCACTGGAACTACCAGGGAAACTAAATAGGACTTAAACAAGAGGAATGACCAAGGCAAATTAATAGAACTAGATCCTTTTACAGGCTCCTTTCACGGTCCTGATCACCAGCCCTGAAAAGCAAATTGGAACAAGCAATATGCTGTTGAAAAATCCTTTCACCACTAGCTTGAAGTTACTCATTGCTGGGAGTTAGAGGTTGGAAGGGGACAAAAACTGAAGTTTAGTCTTAACAAAGACGGTATTCTTGGAGGGGAAAAAGCCATCTATTCTGATCAAACCATCATGAAATGCATCTTTATGTTCTCAGGCTAAGAGCGACGGAGCTGATGCCAATAATTCCATCTTTACTCAGGTTTACAAAACACATTTTGATTTTGGTAAATAGGCAAGCTGTTATCAAAAACTGTATATGACCAAATGAAATTATAAGAAATTGAATGAGTATTCTCTCTGCTCAATATATTGCAGGATTAGGCCTCAAGACAGTCCCCAAACTGATGCCAAGCCCCTTCCAAGTCCCATAAACTGTAAGAACAGACAAATCATTAAACAGAAAGAAAGAGAGAGAGAGCAGTCATGTTCATTGTATTTAACTTATTGTTAATGTATTTTGTGTGTGTGTGTGCGCGTGTGTACGTGGGCCTTCAAGTCAGTCTTGACTCCTGGTGACTGCCTGGAAAATTTCATTCAGTTTTCTTGGCAACATTTTTGGAAGTGGTTTGCCACTGCCTCCTTCTTCCTAAGGCTGAGAGAGAGTGACTGGCCCAAGGTCGCCCAGCTGGCTTCGTGCCTAAGGCAGAAGTAGAACTCACACCCTCCCGATTTCTAGCCTAGTGCCTTTAACCACTGCACCAAACTGGCTCTCTAATGTAAATTTAATTACATTTAAATTTGATGAAATTTACATTCTGTCTTGATCCCACCCACTTTTTTGTCCTGACCCCATCTATCTTTGGGTTGTGAATCCTAGCACTTATTTTGATCCCCAGCTGAGAAAAAGTTGTGTATCCTGAGTTCTTCCCAGGCTGGCAAATCTGGGTGTGTATCACAGTACTTTAAATAGGAGATGGAGAGACACGTGACTCCATTCTCCACCGTTTAAAACAAAATAAAAGTTCTTGCACAGAGAAAATAACATCTTCTTGTTGTTCTTAACATTTCCTTAGTTGCAGGTCCATTTGTTTTCCATTGTGCTCATCTAGTTCTTACCACAAAACTTATCAACTTATGAGGGGCTTGTTTATCAGCTGGTATGTCACACAGCCTGACACTGAGAGGAAGCGACTTGCCCGTGGCTGCACAGGGGGCTTCCGTTCCTAAGGAAGAACCACAACCTGAATCTCCTTGCTCCACCCGTAGCACCTTAACCACTACACTACTCTGGCTCTCACAGCAAAAAATGACATAACAATTAGAATCCTGTTCCTTGATGTGCTAGTAGTTGTTTCATGCATGGAGAAATTGCTTGCACATAGCAGCATCCCATCCCCTCACAGCCTAAACTGACAGGCACAGGCACAGGTTTACCACTTCTGTAAGCCTAATTAAGTCAGAAAATAGAATAATCTAAATGATCATCATTTTTGCATTAGGTTTTTTTTTTAAATCTGATTTGCATTCTCCATGTTAATTATTGTTAGTATCCTCAACCGTTTGGAAAGGTGGGATATAAATCAAATAAATAAATCTATAATAAGGATTTTTTAAATTAGAATTAATAGGCGTAGACTCTGTCCTGTGATATTATAATAAATGTATATTCCTGGCTTTTGAATTCCCAGCTATTCCTAGCTTGGAATTCTAAGAGTTGCAGTCCAACACATCTGGAGGAGCCATTTGTGGATGAGGAGGAATCTTTCATCTGCTCTCCTTTCCAGAGAAAGCTAAGTAGGACCTCTGCATTCAGAACCTGGTTGGGAAAGGCTGTTCTAATATCTGTGACATTGCTTGAATTAACAGCCTCTGCAAACCGATTAATCATTTTCAGCATTTTGGACTTATTTTTAGCCCCCTTTTTCCCCCTTCACCCACTAACTTAGCTGAAATAATTACCCTTCTTTTCCCCTTATTTTTCCCATCAAGGCTTATATTTACCTATTTGTTAAAAGGATTTCTCCTGCTGGCATGCTGTTGCTGTGACAAGGCGACGTTGAGTGCACAGTAGGCAAAATAATATTGTATATTGCACAGTAAACCCCCTGCAATTGAATGTTAATTTAACCAATAAAGTAACGGTATAGCAATTAGGAGAATAATCATTTCTTATCTCTTAACAGGGTTAAAAGTAGAAGTCAGATTTACCCTGTAGTGCTCACCAGCTCAAAAATTACTTCATGAGTTACTAGAAGAAACCAGCTCCATCAGCTGCTGTGGCTTGCTGATTTTAAAAAAGGGCAAGAGAGGAGCCCATGGATTATTTGGCTGCCCCTGCCCCTCCTCCCCATCTCATCCCTCTGCCCCCGAGCATCAGGGCAAACTCTTCCAACCGTTTCATCCTTCACAAATGTCTCTAGCCCAATGCAAGGCATCAAGGAATGCACATGTTGATCAGGCCAAAATGTGTGCACGGGGAGAAAGAGCAATTCTCTATTACAGATCCACATGCCTGACCCAGAAGGTTTGAACAATTCAATTCAACAAGTTAAGGTTTATTTCTGTCTGGGTTGGCCAACCTGTAATTGGGTCTCTGCAACTTCCAACTTCAAAATAGATCATCCACACAACAGAATGTTTGCCCATCTCTCATTCCTAAATCTTTTGCCTGTAGAAATCCAGTACAGATAGTCCTCGCTTAACGACCACAATAGGCACTGGAAAATTAGTTGTTAAGTGGGGTGGTTGTTACGTGAGTCGCGCCTGATTTTACAACCTTTTTTGCAGCAGACATTAAGCGAATCACCATGGCTGTTAAGCAAATCACGCAGTTAAGCAAATCACATGGTTCCTCATTGATTTTGCTTGCCGGAAGCCGGCTGAGAAAGTTGATAATGGCGATCACACGACCCCAGGACACTGCAGCCGTCTTAAGTGTGAGCTGGCTGTCAAGTGCCTGGATCACAATCACGTGACCGCAGGGGTGCTGCGATGGTTGTAAGTGTGAGGACCACTTATAAGTCCCTTTGTCAGCCCCATTGTAACTTCGAATGGTCACTAAATGAATGGTTGTTAAGTGACAACTACCTGTATATCAGGAAGAATTCTAATGCTGTCCTTTCCTTGGTATACTAGTTTGAATATGAATTATGAATATGAGAAAGTTATTCAATCCCACGGGGAGCTAGATGCCACCCATTTGGGGATGACTTAGTGGATTCCTGCACTGAGCAAGGATTCATATATTCTATAAGACTAATGAATGAAGTGAGCTACAAATGGATTCTACTCTCCACACACAGTTTTACTGCAGTCTTAGTATTGTTAAAAATGGAGAATGTTGTGCAGCACTGGTGCATTAGGCAAATCTAGTGTTGCACCAGTATGACTCACTTTAAAAAAAGCAACCATCCAACAGCAGCATATGAAGTTTGAAAATGTCACAGCTGTGTGTGCAGCGTCCTTAAGCATCTATGCATATGCAGTTAGGAAAGAGTATATAAATATTCCAAAACCAATGGTTGGACACCAGGGCTTTTGTCTTTTTATTTTTTTAGCAATTCAAACACAGGCTTTGCACCTCTGCAATATTAGACAGGACAATTGAGTGAGCTAAAACTACCTTTGCAATATTGCAGGTGAAGCTTAACAATCTCAGGATGCTGTCGTTTCTCTACAAAACTGTTACCAACACTAAAAGGTACTGGTCAACTAGATTTATAAAAAGACTTGAAGCCACAAAACCCAGCTCAAAATACATTATTCCTATTGAACATGTGTGAGATGCAGACATTCACCCTTCTTTTTGCTTCAATTTACTTTCAATTGCTAGATGGAGCATCTGGTTCAGCTCAACTCTTTTATCCCCACCCCCACCCCTACCCCCACCCCCTTCTTTCTCTCCTTTGCTTCTTTTATCCTTCTCCAAGAACAACAAAGGAAGGATTCTGTGTTTGTTTGTTTGTTTGTTTGTTTATATGGCCCCCCCATCTCACAATAATGACTCTGGGCAGCATATACTTCATGCTTTCTGTTTCTGAAGGATTGTCTGGATTTAGCTACACTTGGAGAAAGTGATGTGATGAAAAAGCAGGGATTTTCAAAAGACAGACTAGAAGCCAATCAATCCAAAACTCACTGTATTAGCTGCTGGCCCGAGCAGCACCATTTGCATACTTTACTGTACAATTGACAAGGTCAGTCCCATTAGTAGAGAATATTGGTGGCTCAATGTTGAGTTGTTGGGTTCTTGGTGTTCTCTGAGCTTGCTTCTCTTCCTGCAGATGTTTTGTTACCAGACTAGGTAATATCATCAGTGCATGCATGTAGTCCATGCTACCTAATCTGGTAATGAAACATCTGCAGGAAGACAAACAAGCTCAGAAAACACCAAGAACCCAAAAAATCAGACCAATTAAGACACTTCCAACCCAACCATTTAATGCTCAAAAACACAGAAGAAGGTGCTTAGTTTGGTTAGCGTTTGGGTTTAGAGAAATAAGGTTCTTTGACAGAGGGGCCATACCTTGTGTACGGTTTTCCCGCTCAGCCAATTTCTACCTTGAGTAACCAGGCTTTCTAGATTTTAAGATGGTTTGCTGCCTGACCCAAAAAATGCAGTTGCCACAAAATGCAAAAACTTTTCTCAAATCATCTTCAGCTCTTTCTGATTGAAGAGGTGATTTAAGAAGAGTCCTCCCCAGGCATGCATACCAGCAAATCCTATCTTGTCTTGATCATCAGTTTTGCCCCTCCCGGTTTCTTCAAGTGGCGTATCTGCTTTTTTAAAACTGCTGTTATTCATCTCCTTCATAAACATTTTTTTTAAATAATGCTGTAGGATTTAGGATATTTCCTGACATAGTCGCCAGCTCATCAGTATTGTCCACAACAGCTTTTTCTACTTCAAACATGCAGAATCCGTTAGCTCTTGGAGGGGAGGGGAGAGACAGTACATTTCAGCTGAACGCAGGAAAGATGCTTCTAAAACAGACTTACATAGGTAGGCCTTTACCCTTACCAACATCCATTTATTTTCACCCAGCACTTGGCAGGAAACCTAAGAAATTGGGTTACTGGGCCCAAAGCTGAGAATTTCAATAATCCTTTTTAAATCCTGAGATAATGCTAGAAATATTAGTTAGATCAGAACAATGCTATTAATGTAATTGTGAGGTGAACTAGCGATACAATAAGCACTTCCTGAACGCTTAAGGAAATACTGTATAAATAAACAGCACATGCGGATAAGAGCATAATTAGATATAGCATATATTATTGTGTGTGTTTTCTATATTAATTTCCTTAGTATCTAGATTAGTTGGGCTCTCACACAAGTATGAGAGAAAAATAATTGTGATGGAACCAACAGAGAGAGCATGACAGAGGTTTAGAAAAGTACACTAGTAAATACATTTTGCAAATAAGGGCCTATTTCTAGCTGCTGCTGCAAATCACCAGTTTGAGAAGAGGAAATACTGTAGCAGTTCCCTGTACCTGGTTAGGTCCAACCTGAAGAAAATATGAGTAGGTCTGGACATTACATTAAAGATAAGTTAAAATAGTTCAGACAACAGCAGTGATAAAGATTAGAGGACGGAAAATTAAGTTTAGTTGAGTGACTGAAGGAATTGGGTATGCTTGTGTTTGAGAAAAGAAGACCTAGGTTGAATATCACCCAGAATGACAGTGCCCAGAGTCGCTTTTTGAGTGAGATGGGCAGTGACTAAATTTGAAATATAAATAAATAAAAATAAAATAAATATGAAAGCCTTCTTCATGGAAAGATGATAGAAGAAGATCAGAATTTGATTGTTATTGTCTGGAGGGACCCAGAACAATGGGCTTAAATTACCTTCAAAATAGGTTGAATTTTAGGGGGGAAAACCCTGCTTAATGGAAATAACAGTGCTTGTTGAACCAATTATCTGGAGAGTTAGTGGGCTCCTTTGTTGGATGTGCCCAAGCAGGGGCTAGAAAAAATATTTATTAAGAATGTTTTAATAGGTTTCTGCACTGACCAAGGGCTTAGATCAACTTAAAAACCTCTATAAGACTATTATTGTGAGAAAGAAGATGACAGCCAGTAGTTCTCATACCAGAGTACTTTTATTTAATATGGGCTTATATATAAGCTCAGTACAAGCAATGCAGTAAAATATAACATAACGTAAGCCAGGATCAGCATTTAACAACCACTAGGCTTCAGCGCCACCAAACACTAAGCAAAGGGTCTGTTAATTTGTGGGATGGACAGGAAGAAGCAGCAATGGGTTTCAACCATTGTGGTTTTAAAGACTGCACCCTCCCATTAGCACTGGATAATCAACTGCTTATTTGGCTTCATTCATGTTTCCAGTAAACATTCTTGTTTAGCTCAAGTGTATCTGAAACACTTCTGTCAAATCTAGACTAGCTGTGAGAGTTCTCACACAGCCAGGGAAAAGCACCAACTCTGACCTTTACTAAAACAAAGGACAGATGAAGATAAGACAACCCATCCAAAAAAAAGGGGGCCAAGTGGCCCATTGGGCAGGAAGAGAAATAAAACACAAGAAGATGTGAATAACATTTCTGTATATAGGGCTTGTTCTTGTCTTACAGCAGTTGCTGAAATTCTTTGGATACATCCTCCTATTTTCTTCAATGAACATTACTTATCTCTAATTTCTGGATGTTGGTGAGGTTCATTCTTGCTTGTGGGATGAAGTGTGATGCTAGGTGCCAAGTTAAACCAAGTAAAGTCAGTAGTATCTGTGATTTATTGCCAACTCCTAGTTGGGGAGTCTGACAATTACAGATTGTGTGCCTTTGGTCCTGAGTAAGGGATAAGCTAATATTTTCACGTTTGTTTCCTTTAAAAAAAAAAAAAATCAGGTGTCTTGGGATACAAGTGTGCAGGATTTCAATTTTCTATTGGTTGTGGAGTAAAACTATTTCTCTTTTTTTTCGAAGGCCATAAGCAATATGTTAAAGCCACATACCAAAAGGAAAAAAAGAATCCCAAACATTTTCAAAGGTTTTGAAAATATCCTGCTTTTCAAAAGTACCAATGGGTCTCTCATTTTTATTTGACTAAGTTTGCATTTAATGACAGTATCAGAGAACCAGATCTGATCAGCTATGACACCGTGATGCCATTTTTTCATTGGCCAAGATTGATTTATATGGAAACTATTCTGAGGAAGAAGTCCATAAATTATATAAATTAAATGGCACTCAAGAAAACATCAAAGATCAACAATTGTAGCAAATCAGGAGTTGCTTTTAAGAAATGCACAATTTTCCTTTGTCTGTTTGTTTTTCAAAAATACACTTGCCCCCAAAAACACTGGTTATAATCCAGAAGTTGAAACAAAAAGATAGTGATTTTTTTCCCCCCACAGGCACTCTAAATACCGTCTTCCTTTGCCTTAACAGCCTTAATATTTGCTCCAGACTTACATTTCTAGTGGTTTTTCCCCCCACCAGAAAAGTTAATAATAGCTTTTGGGTTGCCCTTACTCAACCAGAAAGCAAAGCTAATGCAACATTCACCGTATTTCTGCAGTAGGCTAGGAATCATCAAATAGGTCATAAATAAACCTACCCCCTTGCAGCAAAGACAATGGAATTACTTGTACTCCTACTACCTCCAATTACTGTAAGAGCGACAATTATAAGGTTGCACTCCTACAGCCACCCTAAGGAGAAAATGGGAGGAAAGTGTTCCATTAGCCAGAGTGACAGTCAAATTTTCTCTCCATTAGCCCCAATGGTGTGCCACTATCACACAAGGGGAGCCGAGGTCATAGGGGAACAATTAAAGATTCTGACAATTAGCCCTTCTGATGTGCACCCCTTCAACCTAATGAGAGCATTAAAATAAAAAGGAAAGGAAAAGTCCCATATATATTTTCACCTGACTTGCTTATTCAAAGTATAAATGGGTCATTGATAGAATAGCATAAAGGGACCCCCACAAACCTATATATTTAACATTTGAGCACCCAGAGTCATCATATAATGTTTAGTGTGTTCTCCAATGAACTCATACACATAGATACACATGTGCACAGGCATCTGCAGCAACCAGTTCGAAAGGAAGAACTGATAGTGAGGTTTAATGCAAATGACACCTAGACAACATTGTGGCCATTGGGAGCTTCAAGAGCTGCACTCTCATCTATTACTTCTTCCTCATTCTTGGAAACGGGATGTTGGGTCCTCTTCTTTTGTGGCCCTAGTTCCTGAACCATGTCTTCAGGATTCATGATAACACTAGAGATGTTCAGACCAGACCCGGGTTGCTAGATCTTAGGCTCTCAAAGCAATACAGAAATCAGGTTCTGATGGTGTCGTATAGGTGGCTACTTACAGCTGCCAATTCCTGAAAGTCAAAAATCTGACACAGGCACGAGAGCATGGCCAACACTATCTTATAGTGACATCTGTAATGCTGCAGAACAGGTGTGTACACCTTCCTTCCTTCTGAACATTATTTCAGTCCCAGTCATCTTTAGGGCTCACTCATTACTGGGATTTATTTTTTAGTTTTCACTTAAGAGAACACTGCTCAGCAATGATAAGGACTGCTTCAAGGCTAGGTAACTCTAGAGGGAGTGACCAAGCAACTAATATATAAGCACTTTAGTTAAACTTTGTTAGTTTTGTTTGAAATTTGTTGTGTGATTTGTTGCTTTCCCATATTTCCCCCCTTCCCAATAAAGTCCTTTTTGTATCTAACGATGTAGTGTCATTGTTTAAAACTCTCCCTGTATAGACGGCACAGTGGTACTTGATGTCTACAAGATTTTGTCCTATGCTGTTTATGGGCTTTAGGCCAGAAGATCCAAATCCATCAAATGTTCTGGTTTTCCTAGAACTCACCTGAAGGGAGCCATCCTTGCTAAAACAGCTAAGAAGTCCCTATCTGGATAAGCTACGGTGTTTCAGGAAATTCAGACTGACTATTGGCCAAACTTATCATTATTGCCTTTTATTCCACTATCAAGAAGACATCAGGCATCTGTGTCTTTCTGCTCAGCGTTGAACAATTCACTAAGTATTCCATGCTCACTTTACTTTCATCATATATTTCTCTTACAGCATTCATCAACCAACCTTCACATCCTTATGGCTGCAAAATATTCCATCTTTCAACCCTATTTACTTTTTTAAATGTACAATAAGATTTCTCACATTCATGTATCTCAGTGATATGCTGAAGAGCAAAACTCTGGTCTGCACACCCTCTGCCTGGTATAAACCCACCTTGCACTTCCCAAATATTTCTCATTCTCTATTGTTCCCTTTCAATGAGAATTCTACCAAACACTTCCCAGGCACACTTAACAAACTAATACTACTCTCATTTTTGCATGTATTCTTACTACTTTTCCCTTTGCATATAGGAATAAAATGGCATTCTTCCAATCAAGCTCAGATGCAGTTTTCATGCAGATGTTAAACCAGTCACAAAGCAAACCACCTCCATAAGCACTGAAGATGTTACCTAGCCGGGAAAGGAAATGTTTGCAAGAAAACAACCAAGCTCAGAGAACCCCAAGGACTCCACAGTGCAACCCTGAGTTACATATATTTTCTTCTATTGGTACCACCTGCAAATTGTTACCATTTCTCCAGTGATATCAACTACAACTCCATTTATAACAACTGTTTAACATTTTGCAACATTCTTGCAGTATTTATGATTTCCTTTTAACAATTTTATCTTGGACACTAACACATTATTTGTTTCATTACTAGTCTTCCACACGTCACTATGAATTCCACACAAATCTCAAAAATATTTTCTAGTATACTTTCACTTCAGTTTCACCCCAAATCATGTAACTGCTTTTATTTTTAATTCCATTTGCTTTGTTGATGGCTCTTGTTTATCTTTATCTTTGTTTTATCTTTATTCACTTCCAAACCTTTTTTAAAAAACTTCAATCAAAATGTTTCTGCATTTTCTCTGCCCTTTTTACATCTTATGTTTCTTGCTTTCTTTGGCAACATTTCTTGCAATTGCTTTTTCTGTATATAGATAGTCCTCAAGTTATGACTCCAGTTGGGACTGGGATTGCCATTGCTAAGTGATGCGGTCGTAAAGCATGACATCACATGACTACATTGCTTAGTGACGGCAATCCAGGCAGTCCTGGTTATCATTGTAACCCAAGTTGTGTGGGTCATTAAGCAGGAAGTGGAAGGAGTCCCAGGTAAGGAGCATGAGGGTGCCGCAAGGGAGTGGGGGAGGCCCTTGGAGGCCTGGTGTAAGCCACAAGCAAGTCAGGGGATGAGGTGCTCAGTGCAGCACAAGCTCAGAAAGGCCAGGAAATGAGAGTCTGGGGGCATGTGATCACAGGAAGGCTGTGGAAAGAGGGTGCAGGTGTGTGTGTGTGTGTGTGTGTGTGCAAGCACAGGGAGGCTGGGAAAAGAGGGTGCAGGATGTGTGCAAATGAGGGGAAGGAGGGCATGGTCCGTGCAAGCAAAGAAAGGCTGGGCAGGAGACTTACCCCAACGACCTGCGACCTTCTTTGTTGGCTTCCCATTGACTTTGCTTGGGGGAAGCCAGCAGGGAAGGTCACAAATGGTAATTACGTGACCGCAGGATGCTGCAACTGGTTGTAAGTGCGAGCTGATTGCCAAGCACCCAAATTTTATTCAAGTGACTGTGGGAGCAGTGCAATGGCCAGAACTTCAAGGACCGGTCACAAGTCCCTTCGGTCAGCACTGTCATAACTTCGAATGGTTGCTGAATGAATGGTTGAAACTTGAGGATTACCCGTATACATGTTGTACAGACTTTTGCTCATCTTCATTTTTTTCAACAGTGTGAAGGAGAAGTAGGGTGTGGCTTGGTGCAATAAGCCAGTTGCTGCTCAAACAGCTTCTCCATATTTCAGAGCAGCTGTGCTGAAACAAATGGACTGGCACAACTGCTGCCAGACCAAAACACTCCCTCTCTGCCTTTCTCAAAGTTGTATTGGAGCAAAGCAATCAACTCAGCTGTCTCTCCCTGCAAGGGACTTGAGCAGCACAAAAACCTGCTCTGCCAGAAAATATACCCACAATGACTTAGATGATACCTGTTCATACTTTCTACAAGTTGACTTTTCATTAATAATTAAAGCCACACTTTCACTTCTCTGCATGTATTAATCAACTCCACTCCACTAAGAGCAGACTGTCTTATTCAAATCTATTACACCCTTCTCTTTCTCTTACTTTCACAGACTTGCAACCTATCTATTTTTCTTTATTTCTTTTCATTCATTCATTAATGGCGTTTGCCATTTATTCCGTTTACATTCCAATTTTCCATATGCCATGATCACCACCAGATGAGCCCATAGACCTCTGCCACCTGTTACAGCTTTGGTCTGTCAAGGCTTTCATATAAAGTGTTTTTTAGTAAAATAAATAATGTGTAGACTCAGCCTTAGTGATACCCATGCCATAGACAGTATTCTCCATTAATGGCAAAGACAGTACAGGTCAGTTCTGGCATAGCTTTGGCCAGGGTGACAGAAATGCAAACAAAATCCAGCTCAGTCCCAAGCATGCTCATGCTCTTCTATGCTAGCTAGGACCTCTACTTTGTAAGCCAGCATACAGATGCTCACGTATCTGCAGCATAGAGACATTCACTCAGGGTCCTCCAGAAAAATGTAGCATATTTATAACAAAACAGATCCTTTCTTTTCCCAGCTTACTCAGTAAATCACTTTACTAATTCAGAAAAAGTTTAATGAATTTGGGGGTCTCTCTACCCCCCTAAAAGTAATTACTTTATGTTACCAATGTACTCATTTAAAAAATTCATTAGGTTTCTGTTTTCATGTAAATACCTCTGCCAGATTGCATTAACAAAACCTAACCTATTAGGGTTCATGGTCCAGATAGTATCTGAAAGGGAATAATTGTGTAACTGCTCAGTGAAAACAAAGTAAATGTTCCTCTTGAGCTTCTGCAATTAAAAACCAGGAAATTAGAACTATTCAGGCTCAAAAATGCAAATATGGCATGTTTCCCACTAGCAGGAAAATAAAATGATAATGTGCAGCAGGAGATGCAGAAGGTCTTGTATTTTCTTTGAAATGGTGCCCTTTGTGAGCTGCTGGGACTTTCAGAATTGTAGGACTTAAATTGTAGGGTTTTAGCAAAGCTGGCTTTGCCATTAGGTGACAACTTAAGCCAGCAGTTTTGTAAGATACAATTCACCAGGAAGTTTTTCTATGCAAACCACTTTGAAATTCATGGGTGTTGCTCCAGAGAATTTTCAGCATAGTTCTTCTTTAGTTCCTCATAGCAGCTTCACCTTCCACTACTTAATTATCTTGTTTTTTTAGGACAGCACCAGATGCCATGAAAGGCATAGTGCAGCTTGCAGAACCAGGTATCTTCCCACAATGCCCTATCTTGTTATGCGTAAATAATGTTACTTCATGGTATGGTGAAGTGTAACCCCAAGAAGGCAGATCCGTGTTCAATCCGATGTGGGCGTGCCATGGGAAGATGCATCCTCTTCAACGAAATATTACAAGGAAGAGATATAAGAGAAGTTAGAGGGGTAACAGCACTATGTCTCTTGCTATTATTATGTCTGTATACTCAGCTGACTCTTCACTGAAAAGGCTCCCAACATGGCCTACATAGGATAAGGAGAACAAACATAAAAGACAAAAAGGACATCAAGCGAAATAGGACCCTTAACAGTAATACCCATTCTCTCCTAGCACATCTACCAACCAAGACCCAGAACGCTCATGTGATGCTCTGTCTCTTTCTCCTGTCTTTGAAATCCTCCCTCAAACTAATATTTGTGTGAAAACTTTGGCTTTTACATCCTCTCCAACTGTAGTGAAATTTAAGTCAAGATAATTGTATTTATTAATATTTGGCCCTTGATATTCTTGTCATGAGCCCTCTTTGCTCTTGCCCAACTGCTCAACGTTAGATAATAAGCTGCTTAGATAGAAATATTTCTTTTTCCTATCTATAGGACCACAAACGTGATAAAACCTAGTTATGACTACTATGCGCTTAATAGTCTCATTTAAAGCGAAAAGGCTGTTCCAAGCAGAAAGGTTGCGCCTCAATTTTTTTGTCTACTTTTGGTAGGGGGAGTTCATCTTAAATTCCTTTTTGATAAACCTACCTCTCTCACAGAGTCAGGCTCTGACTTCTTGCTATCTGAATCAACAGCTACTTGTGCTGCGTCTGACCCATCACTTAAGGTGGCCAACAGCCTGTTGCCTCCAAAACTGCATTTTGAGACTCCATTAGGATCTCCTCATCAACCTCAGGATCAGAGGATTTCATAACAGCTTCAGTGAAAAATCTGTAAAGATTCTACTATTTGGAAAGAGGATGAAAAAATGTTTTCCTATTCATGTCCGCCATACTGCTGAGATTTTCTCTACTGCTGAGTTAAAATACCATCCACACATTCTTGAATGCACAGAAAATGGTAACAGTATGAAATGTGTTGCCTCCACTGCTGATTCCTATTCTGCCTCTATTCCTTCTGTTCTGATTCACTGCCAAATGGTGCTGTCCTGATGTTATGTATAAAGTGTGTGAGAAGCAAAGCAATTGTTATGCTTCCTCTTCTGCACATCACCAACCAATAGGAAAAACATCTACCAATCAAAACATCTCCTGCAGCAGAAGTGGATAAGTCTGGCTGCAGGACTATGTCTGTTATTTGTAGACTTCTTGTACTTCTCTCTTTCCACACTGCATTCTGTCATAACACGAATAAAGCTTCAACACATAGAGAATCATAAAGAAAGCTAAGTCATAACTAGCCTCTGGTGTATCTGTGGAAGGATGGGCAAAAATGTCAAGTGACAGCCATGGCTACCTGAATAAAGCTCTGCCCCCTTTTTACATGCATCACAGCTGCCACCTTGACTTTACTTCCCCAGACATCCTCAACTAGTATTTTTATTTAAAATTTTGTTCACCTTCCTTTCCTCTTTTCATATAGATAAGAAATACCAACTTCCAGATTCTGCTAGGCTTTGTTTGGGAGGCAATTTCAGATAAAGAACCTCAAAGATTTTAAGCCATCATTTCAGTTACATTATTTCAGCCTGTTATGTCATTTCACTAGTGTATTATTTCATGGTTACACCATTTCAGTGTTATTCTATTGTGAGTGCCAGCAAGTAATTTTCTTTGCCTTTCACATGCCACCATGCCCAGATACTTATGGATGCAACAGCAAAATGATGACAGAACAGATTGATGGAGGACCCAAGGGGAAGGAAGGGGACCTGCCTGAAATGGCCAATCAGCAACTCTCTGACTCCATCTCCTAGTGGTCAGTTGACTTTCCCTCTGACCGAATGGGTGGCAGAATATAACAACATGTACACATATTGCAACTGCTACTGAAACTTTTGGAACATTATTTTAACACCACTAAAGCTGAGGGTAACTGAAGCCTACCTTGCTCATGTACCAAAAATGACATGAAGACAATATCATGAGGACCCAGCAGGACTTGTTTGTACTATGTTTAGCTCCAAGTAAGGAATGGCTCTACCTATAGATGTTTTTCTGTATTTTTCATCACCCTGCTTTTGCTCTTTTGTTTTCTCAGGATAAAGAGCCTCAAAAATTGTAAACTCTTCTTACAGGAAAATTGCTCCGGCCTCTCAAATAATTTTGTTCAGAATTTTCTGCCCTCTTTTCAGCTGTACAATGTTCTTTTTAACCAGAATGACAGTACATGGATTCATCATCAGTTTATACGAAGGCACAAAGATATTGGTAGTTACAGAACTAGTGAAAACACAATAAAGGAAAAACATATCCAACAACATGCAATGGTTAGGTACACGTCTAAATTCTGTCAAAATTTCTTTGCAGATTTTTGGGATTCCAAACAATTTGATCTTGCTTGTGCTGTCACACTCCTAAACAATTGTTTTGTTCACACAAAAAAAGGGGTCAGTGTTCACAGGAAAAAAGTGGTAGTGTATAGACATATATGCCATGTCATGGGCATTCTCATGAAGTGACTGCCAAGTGGTCATATGATTGACCAGAAGGCAAATGTCAAGTTTGCTTCCTGCAACTCCTTCTAGACCACTAAGCTGAGATTTTTTCCCCTTTTTGGAGGGCTAGTAGGCACACTTCCAAACAAAGCCTTGGATTGTAGCCATCTGCCATTTTTATTTACAAAAATACGACTGGTGGCTTGCTTTGCAATATGCTAGCATCCCATTTAATTATTTTAATTAGGATCATTTAAGATTCCCTACACTGGGATTGTTAAAAACAATAATAACATGGGACATACATTTTATAAATAAAATGCTTTTGAAGCATTAAATAAAGTCATTTGAGACATGGAGCCTGGTAGTCACCAATAAAGTTGTGCCAAGCACACTGGAGCCTGCTAGGGGCCACACTGGGAAAACAGAAGATTAATTTGGTTTTTGAAGCATTTTAACTCATTTTTCTAGTTAAAAACCACTCAAAGCGGCTAAGGAAATATTCCTTGCATGCCTCCTGCTGCGATGCCAGTCTCCTCTTGAAGACTGCAACTTTAGCTCAGCTGCTGCAAAGAATTAATGTTACACGTAGTTTCAGTTTCAGGATGGTATAGAATAGTGGCGTCCACAGGGATTCCAAATCTGCAAGATGGTGGGCTCAACATTGCAATGCAAGCCCTGCCACTTTTTTTTTCTTTTTTTGCATGTACAAAAACAGTGGGCCTTGCCTCAGAATGTTGCACCCCACTATCTTGCAGATTTTGATACCTCTACGGACACTACTGGTGAAAAGGTCCATGATTCAAAAGGACCGTATGTCAGACTTCACACCAGGTGTAGTAATGAATCTACTGCAAAACACAAAAGACAATCTGTGTGTGTGTGTGTGTGTGTGTGTGTGTCTGTGTGAGAGAGGGAGGGAGGGAGGGAGATTTGACCATTCTTTTCCTGGCCTTGGGAGACAAAGATATCTGCTCAGTGTTTACATAACGGCTCTGTGTGGCCTGAGAATCACTGGTTCTCAACTTGCCAGCTTCAGCCCATATAGCGTATCGACACATTCTAATTAACAGCAGGCATGAGGAGGGGGAAAGTCAAATCAAATTAGGACTACAATTCCAATTCTAATCTTCTTTTCTAGGCATAGCCCAATTAAACTCTCCCTCTATAGTTGATAGTTGTCCTGTACATTTTTAAAGGGAAATAGCTACTATTATTCATAAGTCTGCATGCACACACTTTTAATCAGGAAAGGGCACTTGGGGTAAAAGTTGACTTTCCCACTCCTCTAGTGCTTTTTAAAAAACTAGCATACAAAGAGAGTTATGTTAAAGTCTCTTCCTGCAAGATAATTTAGCCAGATGATACACAAAACCACCACATTTCACATATACGCTAAGGTTTGAAGGTCTGAATTGGCAGTGACTAACTAGAGAAGGGGTCTTGGAGTGATAGCTCACTGAAAATGTCAATACAGTATGTAGCTATTGCAAAATTGTCAGTTTTTTCCCCTGGGATCATTAGGAAGGGAACTGAAATAAAATAGTATAATATAACAGTCAGTATAAATCTAGGGTCACTGCACCTGGAGTCCTGGAGTATTTTTGGTTAGTACACCAAAATAATAGAGCTGGACTGGGTGCAAAGAAGAGCAACTACAATAATCAGGGGGCTAGAGGTCTGAGGAAGACTGCACCATCTGGGGCTTTCTAGTTGGAACGAAAGCAAGTCAGGGGTGATATGATAAAGGTGTCTAAGTCACACATGTAGAAAATATGGATAAGGTTTTTTCTCACACATATGAGAACTCAGGGACACTCATTCACATTCAGCTTAGGTGCATTCAGGACTGATAAATGGAAGGACTTCTCTACCCAACCAATAGTTCAACTGTGGGATCTGCTGCAATCAAAGATGAAGATAGCCATCAATTTAAAGAGTTTTAAAAGGGGGGTATTCACAGAGGAACAGGTTACCCATGGCTTGATGACTATTTACTACCTTCATATTCACAAGTAGCATGCCTTGAATCCACTAGGAAGCAGTTAAGGAAGAGGGCTATTGGCCTTGTGTCTACTTTCCTAGACCTTCCTGAATGCACTTAATCAGCCATTGTGTGACACAAAATGCTGGACTAGGTGGACTATGAACCTGATCCAGAAAAGCTCTTCTTGAGTCTGGATGCTGAGTTTTAGTTACTTATTAAATGCATGAAGAAGCATTCCATCCTGTGATCTGAAATGGCATGTCTCAAGCCCAGGCTGACGATCTGAGATCCAGGGAGGGCTGGTGCTGGATGATCTACAGTTGTACCACTCTGCTCAGGACAAGTTACCCAATGCGCTCCATACAAATCGTTTGTCCCCAAAGATTTGCTGCAGCTGGCTGGGGTTTTTTTTCCTGTGCTCTTGGAGTGTTCCACTCAGCCAAGAGATGTATTATATCAAAATGAAAACACATTAGAACGCAGAACAGCGTGGTACATGAGCCTGCCGTTTTTGCACAGAATGGGAATATAGGCTAACGGTTTCTCTTCCTCACAGAAACCGTAATCGTTTATGAACAGCTGGAGTAAGTCTGGATCTCGTTCAAAAGCAAACAAATAGCTTTTACCAAAAAAAAAAAAAAGTAACCACAGATCGTGTTTCCTTGCACTGCATTGCCATAGAAACACAACAGAGATATAAGCCAAACAGGTCCCTTCTGTTCTCAGTTCATTTTTACAATATAAGATCCACAGGATTTTAAATGGCTGAAAGAAAATCGGTATGGTAATACAGATTTTAGTAATATTATTGTTTATTTGTCTATTATTAGAAGAATAGGCAACTGCAGTTACATGGAATTCTTGAGCGCTCCACTGCCAGCTTACACATATTTGGTTTCATGCTGTTCCACATATTAATTTGTTAATTTATTATTTATTTGCATTATTGTTTCATTTATTTATTTTATAGCCCCAAAGGATCTAGAATCTCAGAATCATGTATCAAATCCAGATTTACCACCATTCAGTTTTCAGGCCATCAGATAGACACAGTGATGCCCAGCCAAATTTAAAACTACTTTTTGCACTGACCACTAGTGGACTCTCCCCACTCAAGTTCTGGTGACACAACAAATACTCTGCATACAGTTTGACCTCCACTGCCCTGCCAGCCCATCCTCATGTACAAACCATTTTGCTTTTGGCACAGAGAGACACTACTCATTCTTGAAGGTCAAAGAAGAACAAAAAAATAAAGGACCATATTTAATCATGACGGTACTACAGAAATGGAAGACCTAAGACTTGTTTTTTGTTTGTTTGTAGGTTTGTTTTATTTGTTTTTGTGCCCTTGAGTCAGTGTTGACTCCTGGCGACTGCCTGGACAAGTCCCTGCAGTTTTCTTGGCACGTTTTTTCAGAAGTGGTTTGCCATTGCCTCCTTCCTAGGGCTGAAAGAGAGTGACTGGCCCAAGGTCACCCAGCTGGCTTCATGCCTAAGGAGGGACTAGAACTCACAGTCTCCTGGTTTCTAGGCTGGTGCCTTAACCACTACACCAAACTGGCTCTTGAAAGGTCTGCAGTATCATACACGAAAAACATTTTCCTTGCATGATTTTTTCCCATGAACACAGATCTCATGACACTGGCAAGCAACCATCAAGAATAGTGAGGAAACAAACCCTGGGAAAGGCAGAATGCTAGCATACACTTTTGGCACAATCACACGAGAAGGTCAAGAATTGCCCTTGCACTGAAATTCAAACAAATTCAAAGCTTCCATTATTCAATATATATCCTTGAAACTGATCAACTTTTCCATATATCATCCTCAGCTGCAACTTTATACTTTGACTTTTCACAGACAGAGCTGTCAAATGGGCAATTTCAGTCCTAGAGAATAATAATCTCATTCTGAACAATTACACCAATTTTATACTTAAACTGTAATTAGCCTTTGATGACTCTACCAGAAGGGGGCAATAGTGAACAGAGATTCAGAGATCATGCCAAGCCAAGTGCAAAGTGTAGGCATACTGTATGTATACTGTACTTGCAACTTTTCTCTAGAGACAGGAATGAATTGGCTTTAAACAATTTAAAGTTAGTTTGACAGGACACCAGACACTTTAGAGCAGTGTTTCTCAACCTTGGGAACTTTGAGATGCATGGACTTCAACTCCCAGAATTCCTCTAGCCAGTCCATACATCTTGAAGTTCCCAAGGTTGAGAAACACTGCCTTAGAGGATGCATAGCCGCAGAGAAAAGATAAGAATTTACACAGAAGTAGAATGGGAAATAAAGTATTGCACCCTTTTCAAAACCACTGGAAGTTGAACCTATGCACCTGGGAGCACTGTCACCTACAGAAAAGCAAAATAGACATGTTTGGTCTCTATACTATAGAGTTTTCGGATATTTTGTATTTGCCTGCCCTTTTCCATAAGTGGGTCCATTGTAAAGTGTCATTCTTGTAGAACAAAAGGTCATTTTGCCAGTGAGTTACCTGACCATCTCAAGCCTTTTTGGGAACATGAGCCTGGCCTCCATTTCAAGACCTCAAAAAGGGAGCCATGCAACAATTAAGGAAACCCCAGACATATGACTCTAAAGCAACTGCATTTTACCCTGTTGTTCTTTGCTCTCAGATGGAATCAGATGCAGTTCACATGTGCTTCTTTCTCCTCTACTGGGATGTGGCAACAGGGCCAACTTCATAGATATGACTGCTCACAAATATGCCTTGCCCGCTCAAAGAACATACGCACTGATACAAATAGAGACCATTGATGGAAGGTTCCTATGTTGTCAGTCCCTGCAAGGTAAGCTCAGGAAACAAGAACGAACCATTTGGATTTCTGGAAAGATTTTTTTATAACAGAATATTGCAAGCCTACTAAAATAACTCTCCAACACAACTTATATCTAGTGAAATTAAGGCAGAACTACTCTAAATCTCTTTCTCACACTTCTTCAAGAATCTCTGGACTCAAGAATCTCTTCTGTAATGGCTGTTTTCTCCCTTAACTGTCTTGCTGTCCCCTCTGTGTTCCCATGGTCTGTTAGGCGTTCCATTACATACACTCTGGTCCAGTTACTGAACACTGTTCTCCTTAATCTTAGCATTTCCAACCACTGGAGAATCTTATAATTCTATTTAACTTCTTTGCATATTCCTATAATACTGAGGATGGACTGGCTTCAGACATATAACCCAGAGATCCACTGGGATCAATGAAGCATTATTTAATCGAATTACCAAAATCACCAACTGCAGAAACTTTATCCTTCATCCCATTTTTTCCCAAGATGGCCGAGAGTGGTCCATAATTTCAGACTTCTGAACTCTGTAATTATTAGGGATCATTATTCTCTCCACATATTAAACTTCTGGAACAGATGGAAAAGGCAAATATTTTTACTACATCTGCTGTGAGAGAGACATACAACCTAATTCATGTGAAGAACACCACAGGTATTTAACTGCTCTTGACATGCATTATGAAAAGTTTGAATATACAGCAACACTCTTTCGTTTGGTGAGTGCACTTTTGATATTTATGATGATGAGAGGGGGAGCAAAATTGCTACCTTGGGACAGTACTTTTACTGTAATGTTAATTACCAGTAAGACATCTGGTTTACACTTTTGCCTCTGGTTAAATTTGCATGTAATAATTCAGTTCAATCTTCTAGACACTTGTCAACTTTTTAGGCTTTTTATCATAAGCACCTATGCCTGTTGTTTGATTTTACCCCTCCCTCCCCTTTGCTGAGGCCTCAACCTTTCTGCAATAACTTCAGAAGCTACAACTTATTCAGAAGCAGCTGGATCTTTCCTTGGCTTCCTACAAAATACACTGTTGAACATCATCAACAAGAAGGCCCTCCTACTGGTCTTGGGGATTGTGTGTGGCTCTCAACTCCCTACACATCCCTCCAAAATCTTGGATGCTAAATGTATTGATCCCTTGTAGCAGTTAATATTAACTCTGTGGCCTTTTCCCTACAGTTTCCAACTACGGTGAAGATACCTCGTTTTTCACTGTGCCCTTTTTGCCCTGAACTCTTTGTGCCCCTTATGCTCCACACCTTTCTCCACCCTAGTTGTGAGACAGGAGGGGGGGATACAGAATTCAAAGTGGAATGTATTTTGGATTCCAGATACAGAAGGAGAAATTGGAACATCTGATTCACTGGAAAGGACACTCAGACAGATCCTGGAAAGGGAATCCAATGTCCATACCCCCTTTTTTTTCTGGCAATTCCATTTGCAGTACCTATGAGAACCTAGGCCTTCCCATCCACCTGAGGTTTCTGCATGCAATTGAACTCTGAGGAAGGTGATGGTCTGAGACATGAGGCTGGGTGGGGGTGTTTGACTGTTTATTCCCAGACTGCATTCTTAAACTAGGTTTTTGGACAAGGGGGCAGATGCCTGACTCTGAACCTGAATTAGATATCCATTCTCTGCCTTCCCCCAATTCTACTGATACGGACATTCTCCAGAACATTAAAACATATACAATATATAAATATCAGATACAAGTATATGCCCTGGAGAATACTGTACAGTACAATTGAGGTAGTACAGGGCATATTGCCACAGCATTTCAGCATTTAAGTTGTGAACGATGACACACTTGTACTCCAGGTACTGTATTGTTTTTGTCCAGCACTTCACTGCTGTGCAATGGTATCTATGCTCTCATGTATGAGTTAGTTTTCACACAGTGAAAAACAGTAGGCTAGCAAACCTGATAGTTGCAGAAACAAGCCTGCTCAAAAGAAGGGGTCAAATAGTTCATTACATGGGAGATGAAGGAAAAATGAAGCACAAGAGGGTCTGAACATTATTTCTACATATAGAACTTATCTTTGAGTCACAATTGCTGAAATTCTTTGATTATGTCTTTCTTCATCAACCACTACTTATCTGAAGTTTTTTTATTCCTGTGAGCCGGACTAGTCGTTCTTTCCTGCCAATAGAGTTTGCAACATATTTCCTCTGCAATTTTCTGGAAATTATCAATATTTCAGTCACTAAATTGCTATTTCCACTGCACCTTGCAGTTGTCTCAGCCCTTTCCCCTATGTTCCCAAACAGCACTTTGTGGGCTGTTTTCCCTCCTGGCTCATGTTTTGAAAAAGGACATGATTGGCCTTTAAGCCTAGGAAAGAACAGCACAACTGACATCACCCGAGCTCTTTCACTGACTAGCACTGCAGGGGAACAGCAATGTTGGCAGCATGTGGCAAGGAGTCCAGTTCCGACTTTGTGGCTGCCAGCAGCTGGGGAAAAAAACCCAGTGAATGGCTATGGAGAACATGCATGCTAGAGCAGACTTTCAAAACTGTGTCACCAGGATTGCCTTGCATACCGTAAAGTCACTATTAGAGTACCCAGTGCCCCCAAAGCCAGAATAGAGAAGGCAAAACGCAGCTGCCCTCCCCCCGCCACCGCACCCCCAAGGGCACAGCACATTGCACAATCTCAGGAACGGCAGTTGCATGAGACTGGTCCTGACAGAACAGGCCAGTCAGGGTGACAATTGTAGAGCTCTTCTCTGAATCCTCATAAATAATACGAATAAAGAATAAAAAGAGTAATCACTGATTATGTGGTAGGTAATGCTGTATTTATCTTTCTCTGTTTTTAACCTAATTTATTTGGTTTGGGTAATTTTATGCTGCTCAGAAATGATCTGATTGCAGTGACATATAAAACCTATGAATAAAATAGTAAAAAACAACAATCTGTAACACCCAGTGGTGAACTAGCAGCTTACACCTACAAGAATCATGCTCTGTCCAGGTTTAAACAGACCTTTTATGTAGCACAGGCCTGGTGCTCTTTCAAAAAAGGGCTAAACTCTTTTTTAAAAAGATCTAGAACACTTTCAAAGGAACACTAATCTGTGTTTATAATAAGCTCGTACAAGACTTGACAAGCACAATTGAGAGACCAGTCAGGCATTATATTGGCAGGTGCCTCTGCAAAAATTAAGTGTCAAGTCTCTTCTGCACTCCAAGCCCAAATGGCATTGGCAGATACAGTAGTGACCAGCACATGAAGGGGAGAAAACAAGCACACAGCAGTTTAAAGTGGGCACTAGGAGCTGGGCAGATCCCAACCCTTGACTTCATTAGCAACCAAATGGTTGGTAAGAGTGCCAGATCATTTCCACAAAAAAGAAAAAAAAATGTGTTAGGAGAAGAGGGAAAACACTACTTTAAAACCAGAACAGCCAAGGCTGTCTTTAAGGTACCTCAGGTATGACTGGAGATGGGATGAAGGCAACATCATCAGGACAGGGCAGAAAAAAAGAGGTTGACAGGGCATAATCCTGCTGTGGTTAGGGACAGCAAGTGAGGAACAATCTTAAGGGTCTGAGGAACAAGGATGGGGAACTGATGGCTCTTCCAATATTATTGGATTCCAATTCGCACCAGCTCCACCCATCACGGCTATAAACACAGATACTGAGAATTATAATTCTATAGCATGGGAAAAGTCACCTACTAAATTAGCAATTCCAACTTTAAGCAGTCTAGCAGGAGGGCAGAACCATTTAAGTTTCTTGGACTTCCGGTGCATATGTGCCTTTTTCTAATCCATTAAGCATACCTTACTTTCCAAGCAAATAAAGCGTAAATGGGAAACTAGTCCTCCACACATTGCTCAACCAGAACTCCTTACAATCCTCACTATTAATCCTAGTAGCTGAGAATGTGGGGAGCTGTAGTTCAGGAACATGCAAAAGGCCATAATTTCCCTGCCCCTGAAATAAAGTTCTCACAGTTCTTTAATTCACTGGTCTCAGCTCACAAGATACAATTTGGTTATCCAGATACTACATAAGGAATAAAGCTGGTGAGGCAGGATCCAGTAGTTCCCAAGTCAAAAGAGAACAGCCATATTTCCATTCATTTCAGAAGGTGGGAAGAACAGGCCCAGAATTACAGTCCTGAACAACTTTGGTTTCTGTCTACCAAAACAGTCAAAACTTCTGTTTATATGTGGCTTCATTTTTTCCCCCTATAATAAAGCAACTCATCAAGCTATGTCATGATCTGTGAACTTCTGCTGTAAGCAAGTTTCTAAATACAGGTTAGGCATCTGGAGGGTGGAGATTTATTGCTGTGTCTCATGGAAGCTGACACAGAGACACTATACAAACAGTACTATGATTTATTCTAAAATTATGGGGCAAAGACCTTTCTCTGATTTAGGGGGGGAAAAAATCCAAGGACCTTCACAAAATGTAAGAGGTAGACCCCATCTCCCTATATTCCAGGTATTGTGCAATAATCCTATTAAGCTATTTATATTCACCACACTGAATTCATAGTTATTTACCATTAGCTGTAATTAAAAGCAGCAATTCTTCATTCAGTCTCTAGTCCCACTCTTTTTTCCTTCGCAATTCTGCAAGCAAAAGAAATTACCCAACAAAATGTAAATTTCTTATCTAAGAGGCCTTCACACAACATAGCGTAGACCTGGGTTTCCTATTAAGCATAAGCTTAACAAGGAACCAAAGCCAATCCAACTTACCATATCTATAGACAAAATATGCAGAATGATCTGAACAGAAATAATTCAGGCAAGTAAATCATGTTTCTGATGCCACGAATGAAAATGATGCAGAGAATCCTATGCAACATTGCCCTCTGGTGAAATTTATTGGTTAAAACATCATATTCTAAAACTCCAACTCCAAATACATACATAATATTTCTGTGGTCTTGGGCACTGAAAGAGGCACACAGCATTAGACAAACATATTGGCTATAAAAACCCAAGCTATACAAATGGTGCTTTTCCTCTTTTATCTTATTTATTCAAAAGGAGGACAAAACTAAATTTTAAATGATCCTCCCCAAAGGAAAAGTACACAAAAACAATTATAAAAGGTAAAAATTCCATGCAATTCTCCATTTTGTCAGCCTAGGAATGCCAATTCCGTCTGAAATCAGGAGATTCCTGGAGATTCCCGCCCCTTTCATTAAGTGTGTGTGTGTGTGTGTGTGTGTGTATACATACATACATGTGTATATACATACCTTCCACAAGCTAAACCCCAGAAGACAGGCCTAAGATGAAAACATTTAATAATATTAATTCAATTAATAACTATTGATTAAAATTGCCTATCTAATAAGATAGCCAATCTCCTCTTCTCATACAGATACAAATCACTCATACACAGAAACAAGCTAATATTTCTCCGTTATTCACCCAAAGCAACCAAATAATAATAATAATAATAATTAAATAATTAATATTTTCATTTAAATAATTAATTTCCATCTTTTTATAATTATTGCTTTTATCTACTTGCTGTTTTATTTAATTGTTGTATGCTACCCAGAGTCACTTTGTGTGAGATCAGCGACTATATAAATGTGACAAATAAATAAATAGGGAAAAAACCTAGGCTCATATTGGGGTGAGGAGAAGGAACAGGTGCACTGGGAAGAGATGACAAAAGGGGAAACAGAGCTAGATGAAGATGAGGGGAATGGAAATTGAACAGGGAAGAAAAGAAGAAACCCTTTTTAAGCACTGCAAAGAGTTAAATTTATCAACAAACATGAGTTCTTTCTCCCAAGTTGGCTGGTCACAGCTCATCTTATCTTCTTCCTAGTGATGCACACAACTATGACCTCCACTCCATTTTCCTCATATTTCATCCCATTGTTTACCTGATTTAAAGGAAGCCATGTAAAGGACACAGATCTGATGCCACTGTTGTGCTGATGGTATCACTCACTCTTTTATTCAAAATGTTTAATCAGTAATGATCTAACTGAATCTGATCCAGCAAGAATTTTATCTAGAATTCACTGTATTTTAAGTTTCCATCTCTTATATTCATAATCCCATTATATAAATACTGCTAGCAAATACTGTAAAACAGTCCCTCAAATTTATTAGCAAGATCTCCAAGTAGAACATGACATATCACTTGGAACTAAATGTAAGATAGTGCTAGATTACAAGAATTGTGATGATGAGTATGTGCCATCAAGTCCTTGTCAACTCTTAGCAACCACATAGATTTTCTCCATGATGATCTGTCCCTAACCTGGTCCTTCAGCTCTTCCAACAGCACCCCTCACTGCAACTGTAACTGAATCCATCCACCTTGCCACTGGTCATCTTCTTCTCTTTCCTTCCACCTTCCCCAGCATTAGAGCCTTCTCCAGAGAAGTCTTTACATAATGTGTCTGAAGTAGGATAGTTTGAGCCTGGTCGTTTGTGCCTCCAGTGAGAAGATTTCAAGAATGGGGTTCAACTGGCACAAGTTTACTCTTGGGTTAGCTGAACTGGGCTTACTTAACTCAATTTTTATGGCTGGATTTGCATAGCATATTAGATCTCAGGAAGCCTAGATTTTGTGCAGACTGGGTCTGTATAGAACATGCAGCTAAAATCGAGTTGGTTAATTTGTGATCCAATATGCTGTGAACCCAACCAACTGGGAATCATCACAGAAAAGTCCTTCCCATGTTACCCTTTACTGTCTCAGAAGAAAAAGGCATCTAATGAAGGCGATCTGAAGATCTTAATTATTGGTAAGGTTCTTATGTGAAAAGGTTATTTTTAAAAATGTTAACAATTACTCTAAACCACTGAGGCCATAGTCAAGAGAAAAAACAGGAAATAAACGGCATAGGGCCATGCTACTTGAGGGGCTACCTGGCTCTGTATGTTTCCACCCATCCAGTGAGGTCAACTAGAGGTGAGGGCATGCTCCAGGTCCTGTCGATTAAGAAATGTAATCTTGCAGTACCCAGGAAGCACACCTTCTCATTGATGGCTCCTCTGCCTGGAATGATATCCTCCCAGAAGTCTGTACTACTCCCACTTTACTGATTTTTCACAAATTGTTAAAAACCTAGCTGTTCTCCCAGGTCTTGGGTTAGGATAGTGCTCAACCCCCCCCCCTTTTGGGGGTTACTGTTTTGTTTTTTTCATGTTATGAAGTTGGTCTTCTGGTCAGTTGTATTACCTTTACTTTGATACATGTTTTCTTCCTTATTCTTCTTAAGCGTAAGCCGCCCAGACTTGTGGTCAGGCAGCTTCAAAATTGAAATATTAAATATAATAAATAAGTACATGCCTACAAGTGTCTTTTAGATACTAAAGTAAATATTAATGGCAATCAATGCTACTAAGCAAATACCACTTGTTCTGCAGCAGATGAATATGTTTCAAATGAAATTGCACTATTGTGAGCGTAAGATTAACCTTGTTGAATCAGGCCAGGTGCCCATTTAGCCCATCTTTGTTTCACACAGAGGCATACTAGATGCATTCAGACGACTCACAAACATAGCTAGTTGAAATATGCCTTCTTTCTATCACTCTCCAGCAACTTGTATTTAATGTATGATAGCAATAATTCAGGGGATAGTAAACCTCCATCAAGATTAGTAGCTGTTGATAAGTGTCATCTTCCATGAACCTATCTAGTTCATTTTTATAACTGTCTAACCTGGCGGCCATTGCCACCATCTAATGCAATGAATTCCATAGCTGAACTCTGTATTTCCAGTCCTTTGTCCACAATATCACTGACCTCACCCAAGAAGAGGTCAGTTCTGACATCACTGACATCTTTATGACTTCAGGCTGAGAGAACATGGCTGCTCCAAGCTGAAGCAGATGAGACTTTTTAGAGAACATCACACAAAATGGCTTAATAGGCTACTTGGACTATCTCAGCACTGCACTAAACACTTTGCAAGCCTCAGGACTGTATAAAAGGAGTGAGGTCAAAGTCTATAGCTGCACTAGTCAGTTGAACAGGTAGGTAGCTTTCTCCTAACTGGTATCTTCCAGGCATGTGGAGCTGTAGCTTCCAGACCCACATGAGAATTGTAGTCTAACATCCATGGTGGTCACATGACTGGGAAATTTCAATGGAAATAAGAATCAAATTAAGGGAACGGGGACTCAACAGCAGGTAAATTTACTGAATAGGCCAGACTTCCCCATCCCAACACCCTCCAAATCCATTGGGTTATAGATCCTATCACTCCAGCAAACACCATCAGTCATTGTTCCCTGGAAGATGCATGCTACAGCGGGGTTAAACCAAATGATACATTTAAGATATTTTATGAAATATCTGGTCTATATACCTGCGTACTGGGCTGACAGATCGCTCCTCCACAACCCCCATTTCTCCTGGCTGCTTTCAGTTACAATTCATCCAGTCTCTGCAGTTTTCTTGGCAACATTTTCAGATGTAGTTTGCCATTGTCTCCTTCCTAGGGCTGAGAGAGGGACTGGCCCAAAGGCACCCAGCTAAAAATCACTAGCCTGGTGCCATTCACCACTTTGCCAAACTGGCTCTCTGGCTTCCTCAGAGTAATATCTCCCCCCTTTTGTCTGTTGAAGTGTGTGAGCAGTCCCAAAATAAAGAAATGACTCTTGCATGTTTCAACTGATTTAATATCAATGGATCTGATCATTCTAATACAGAGTTTTTAAAACTTGGCAACTTGAAGATGTGTGGACTTCACCTCCCAGAATTCTGGGAGCTGGCTGGGGAATTCTGGGAGTTGAAGTCCACACATTTTCAACTTGCCAAGTTTGAAAAACTGTTCTAATACTAATTACACTTCGGGGACCGGGGGGAGCCCTCCTCCACATATGAGGTACAATAGCCCGCCCTTAGAAAGTCCCTGCTGTATATGCTGCCCCCAGGCCACCCTGGTGATACTCGTGTCCTTGTCTGGCAAGAAGCGCCTTTCAGCTCCGTATCTTCACGCTTCGACCCCTCTTTCAAGTTCGTTCCCGCTTAGTCGGCGCCCAATGACAATCTGCGCCTGCGCCGCTCCGGCAATGTCGCCAGAGCCCCTTCCATTACAGGAAGGTAACCAGCAAGTACGGCCTCACTCTCTTTTTCTGACCATAGAGTCTCTGACTACGACTGCAAGCGGAATGGAGCCAGTAACAATGCCAACCCCAGTGGCAAGGCCAGCCGTAAAGCGAGCAGTCATCAAACGTCGCGCGCGGCCGTCTCGGAGGAAAAGGAGCTCGTGAGAAGCCACGCCTCTGACCCCTTTCTCCTTCCTCTCCCTCAGTCCTTCCTCGGGGCCAGTCATAAAGTGAAACGACGCGAAGTGTCGCGCCTTCTCCCTGATTCTGGAGCCGCGGCAGCCAGGCCTGACAGGAAACCTGGTCGCGCTTTACGGCCGCTGGATGAGGAGGAGCGGAGAAAGGGAGCGGGAGGCGCCGCGGCTGCTGCTGCTGAAGGGACTTTGGGGTGAGGAGGAAGAAGAGGGAACAGTCGGGATGGGATTGTGTGAATGAAAAAGGAAAGGGGAAGAGTTGGGTGTCTTCTTCTTACACTTTCACTCTGTTTCTCTTCGCTTCCCTCCTTCCTTTTGGTCTCCTCAGGACATGGCCGAGGTACCGCCCGGGCCTAGCAGCCTCCTCGCTTCGCCGCCGGGAGCCGCCGCTGCGCTCCTTTCTCCCTTTCCGGGAACTGCTGAAGAGGAGGAGGAGGAGGAGGAGGACGAAGAGGAAGGAGGAAGACGGCCCTGCAGGGAGGAGGAAGCTGAGGATGAAGGAGCGCGGGAGGGGGGCCTGCCCCGCCGCCGCGTTTGCCAGCCCCATCGCCACTACCATCAGCTCAACGGGCTCATCGCTGGCACGGACTTGCGGCACTTGCGGAGCTCCCTGAAGGGCAAGGTCTTGAGTAACAGCAACGAGAACCAGTGTCCACCCAACAGCAAGAAAAGCAGCAGCACCACCACCATCTCTGGTCCTGGCAAAACAATGGGACACGGGCAGGAGCCCCAGCATCCCCAGAAGGGAGGGGAGCAGGAGACAAGTCTGTCTTCACTGAGCAACCACCACCAGGTCCCTTGCCCCCAGGCAAGGACTGCACAGTCCCAACAGCAGCAACACCGCCACCGCCACCACCATGATGCTTCTGCTCCCTCTGCTGGGGACAGGAATGGGCTAGTTGGGGGAGGAGAGTTGGAGGAAGGCGAGGACCAGGAGTTGGAAAGGGAAGAGGAGTCCTTGCTGCTTCTGTCCAGATCCTTGGCTTCTACCTGCAGTTTGCAAAAATGCTCCATGGGTCCCCATACAGACATTTCCTGGCCCCCCCAGCAGGTGAAAGAGGAGAAAGGGGACCTCACAATACGATATGTCCGATATGAGTCCGAGCTGCAGATGCCAGATATCATGAGACTGATCACCAAAGATCTGTCTGAACCCTACTCCATTTACACTTATAGGTATTTTATCCACAACTGGCCTCAGCTTTGCTTTTTGGTAAGTTGGGGGTGGAGGTGAACAAGCACATGATTAAAAATGTGTTGCAAGGTTGAAGGGTAAAGGGAGGGGTATTCAGAATGGATGGGCAGTGGTGTATGATTTGGGGAAAGTTACAGAGTAAGCAAAATTCTCACATCTGCCGTACACCAGTAGTCAGTTTGTGAAATCATATGCAAAGCAGGTAATTCTATAAGTGTGGTTTGAATTATACAGAATTATTCATAAACTTTGCACATGTGTACAGTGTAAATTTGAGACCAACCTCTGTCTCTTATGTTCCCAAGATAAAGTAAAGTGAATTGTGGTTGGTGAACTTGGAAGTTACGTATGCTTATTTTTTAATGGTTTGGGGATGCTCAGTTTTAATTATATTGCCATTAGTTTGTTTTTAGAGTTTGCTCTATCAATTGCTGCCCAGTTAAAATGAGAAATAGTAATAATGGCTTAGAAAATATTTGAGTTGATATTTGTACAAAGTTTTCTATTTATGGAGCAAATGTTTGAGAACTAAGCTAGGATTAATATAATCTTTCAATACTTCTGAAAACTTAAATCCATTTTAGGAATTTTAAATATGAATATTCCTTGGTACTTCACAATACTCAATTTTAACTTGGTACCATTTATGTAATTTTAATATTTTCTGATAAAATTTAAATTACAACTTATTTTTAGATATGAAAACCTATATGTTAAGTGCAACATGCCTCTTATCAAAATATATGTCTTAATTGTACATGATTCTATATATAGAAAGAAAGCAGTTCATCCTCACGTGAAGAGGTACGAGCATAGATCTTGAACCATAACTGTAAGGAGAGGGTAGTTTGGGGAGGGGGGGAAAGAATCTCTAACCAACTGATTCTACCATACTGCATTAAATATTTCTTTTTTAAAAGGTAATTATGTTAGTGTTTCTTGTTATTATTTATTAGCAGACTAAACTACAATCTACATAGTCAGATGTCAGGTTAGCCAGCCCTCCTTAACCTTTAAAGTTCTGCAAGTATCATACAAGCAAGTGAAAAAAGAGGTAGAGTGTTTGAAAGTCAGTTCTCAAGATATCTCTAAAAATATTTTACAAATTGAAAGAGAAAGTTTCTATAATTGTGTCCAAGGGGGCCTTTCAGTGTGAGAAAATCTAATAAGTTGTTCCTTTTCAAGGAAATGACATAATTCGTGAACTTTGGTCTAGTTTATCTGATCCTTAAGAGCTACTGACAAGATTTAGCTTTTTTGAGAGTATATGATGTATTGAAGCAAAGCCAAAGGCAACAATAATCATAAAAACTTGGCTGAGTGAGATACAGATAGGGTGGCTTGAGAAAATGAAGATTTGTGTGTAATCACATCAAATATAAATAAATGTTCATAATGGGCATCCACTTGAGGGAACTCTTGCCCTACCCGGATGAGCTATCTCCAGATTTCCAGATTTCATTTAAAGTCTGTTGCACCTTTCCCCAAAATAATGAAAATGTGTAGTTACTAAAATAATGAAAATATGTAGTTACTATTCTGTAAGAAAGACCTATTCCTATATTTCAGTTTATTTAACTAATGGATGAACAGTCCAAGCAGTAACTGGCTTAAACCCTAAAGTTTACAATTCATTTTTTTCCCTAGCAAGGAGGATTGCTATTTCATGAAAAACAATTCAGAAATTCAAGCTTTGCTGTAGCTGTATTTGTGCACTAACACTATATCACGAAAGCAAGTTAGGAACAAAAATAATAGTTGGAAATGTGACAACCTCTGTTTTTATTTTTCAATAATGATAGTTCTGACTTTTTGAAAAAATTTAAAAAGTGATCCTTTCAGTGCATGTTGAAAAGTTTACCAATGGTTATGTATGTTTATCTGTCTACATAGGAAAAATTTAGGAAATGACTGATAAACATTATGCCAATCCTATTCTTGTTAATCTAATGTGAGTATAGGGGAGATAGTGATGTATAGTGATACCTGCAAAGTACTCCAAAGTTGTTATCCTGATGTATTGGTTTTTAATGAATATTCTAGTTTTGCAGGGTGTTAAAGGTTAATGTAGTAGCAATGCAGTTAATTAAGGACTAGAAGGGTTAGTCCTGTATGCTTTGTTAAGCCAGGCTGCAAGTTGTCCTTTCTGGTTTCCTTTTGGGTAGGGACTCCTGTCAGACCAGGATGTAATGTTGAGGACTATGGTGTGTGGCTGCTCAAAATTACTGTTTTCCCATATATTATGAAGAACGTGTTTTGTGAAAATACCAATATCCCTATGTGACCTAGAGAGGAGAGTTTATAGACTGGCCGCAAATTAGACCAAGGGTCATTATATAATTGAAAGAAACTAGGAGTTCAGTTTTCCCTCCAAATTACTTTCAAGGCAGAAAGGAATTATTTGCCTTTTGATTGCTCAAGAACACCCCCATGTGGTATTATTTTAGGATTTGAATAGCTAGCTTTGATTTTAACTTGGTTGTTTTCTTGCAGACATTTTATTACTTGATTAGGTAACATCATCAGTGTTGGCATGTTAGATGTTACAGATGTTAGAAGATATTACCCAGTCGGATAACAAAATGTCTGCAAGAAAACAACCAAGCTCAGAGAACACCAAGGACTCCACAGTTCAACCCTGAGCTACATATATTCTCTTCTATTGGTTGATTTTAATTTAATTTAATTTTTAAGGATTTCAGCATAGTTGGAAAGATACTGTCCCAGATATTGAAATAGTAGTAATACCAATTCCTAAAGGGCACTCCCTGGAACTGAATGGAACACAATTCCTCAATTCATTAATTCTAAATATATAATTTTTGGTATACAAAAGCAAATCTGACAAACCTGAAATCTGTCCACCCTCAGTTTATATTATTGGTTCAGTTTGATTTTCACATGGCCAAATCTGTCCATTCATATGGCAGTGAAGAACATAGCACATGCTATTTTTCCTTCTTCCATGGATTCCCCTGCTGTGTTTTTCTATGAACAGGATAGCAGAGTAAGTTATGGCTAATGTGTCTTCAAAAAAACATAAAAGACTCGAATGGGTATTATTGATAAACATAAGCTAAGAGAGAGTAGGTGAGTCTATAGCATATATCTGACTTTTACTGGATTTGGTTAGTGTAGTATCTAAATTGGAATGCCTAGAAAATATTTAGGAAGTAAATTCCAAACCGTTTTAACCAAAATGCTTTTTGTAGAGTTGTCTTCTTGTAAGAACAGAAAAAAGCCTCTGGTTTCCCGGGATCAGATGCTGATCACTCACAGGAAAAGGAATTTATTTATTAAATTTGTCACTGCCCATCTTGTTAGAAAACGACTCTGGATGGTTTAGAGAAAAGATAAATATTAATTAAAAGTATAATATAACAATTAGTCCTAAATAAATAATAAATATCTTCCAAGAAGAGATGGTGGCTAGAAATTATTAGGCTTGGGGAGCATCATCAAGGCACCAGCCACTCTCAGGGTTGGTTAAAGCTCTTCTTGCCCCACGCAAGCTGGCAGAACCAGCTATGAATAGATTATCATAAGTCTGAGTCTGAATACTCAGGTGTTTCTCTCTCCAGTTATTCATTATTGCTGCTTCACTGCAGTTGCTGTCTGTCAGAAATTATTGCAGCTAAATCCTAGGGTCAGTCTAAGTTTGATCCAGCCTTTATCTAATGATACTCATTTCTTAAATTTAATTTGTCAATTTTTCTGCAGATTAATTATTTTACCTACATTATTTAGGCCTAGATCCATATTGAGGTAAAAATACTGGTTCTGACACTTGGAATTGCCTGGGTGTTTTAGGACCTTAAGATTCTAAGTGGGATTCCAGAATAAAGTTTTTATTCTTGCCTTGTGTGAAACTTGGACAATAATCTAGACCAGTGATGGTGAATCTTTTGGGGCCAGCATGCCAAAAATTTGGAAAATGCCTAACTTGTGTCACCCCCCCCCAAACAAAAGAGAAACAACTCTTTACATATTCATTTATTTAAAAAAATACAGTCCAGTCATGGTGGTGCTATGTATTATGTAAAAAAATGTCAAATAATTACAAACATGAAATACGAGTAAACAAACTCAGTTTCTTTGGTAACTCAAACAGGGGGAATAGTGGTTGTTGGGTGTTGGTGAACGCTGGTGTGTCACCCAAAACATGGCATGCCACCTTTGACATGCATGTCATAGGTTCGCCATCACTGATCTAGACTCATGGTGTGAGCAAGATGCTGGTTTGCAGCAGCAATCAATTCTGTAAGCATTATAAATATTGTGTAAATGAGCATCTGCCAGCATGAGGGTACATGTTTACCTTGTATGCTAGCATAATCATTTTAAAAATCACACAAGTTGAGCAGTTGTGTTAACTGTGTATATGGGCTCATGATCTTATTGCATGCACCTATTACAAAAGGTATAGAAGAAAAAAATGAACTCAGTGGGAACGTTAGGCTTCAGCTGTAACCAGATTCTCCTGCTACAGTGTAGAATTTTGATTGCAAATAGTAAAGTATGTCACTTTACTGTTTTTTCAACAAAACAATTATCTATATCATGTTAATTCATTTAATACTGTCAACCTGCTTTATATAACATTTGTTATTTTAATAACATTTTCAGATTTCTCACCGTTTGGTGCCACATATAAAATGTATGCAAAATTTCTCCCTGAAATAAGCTTTTTATATGTTTTTTTTTATAGAAAGTGAACAAAATTATCCTGATAATTAAAATAATTTAGTTTTTCTAGAACTATTTGACACTTAACAGCAAAACTGAATACATGCATTTATGCAAGAGTGAGATTCCTTGGTTGGGAGAGTCTCTTCTAGTTTCCCAAGAAATTTCAGCTTAGTAGAAATTTCATTTGAGAGATCTATACATTTAGCTTGAAAATATTTATTTAATTTAGAATACTAAAAATAACTTAATTAAGTCCTTTTACATGACAATTTATTTCTGTATATTCAGTATATTTGTCAGGATTCATGACATTTTCTTTTTCAACTCCTTCTTTTTCCAATCTCAACATTTTAAGTTATGTATTTTTATAGGAGAATAAAAATTGACACTAGTACTTACATTTATTGTCAGGTCTGCCATCAAGTGAAGCACATTTTGAAACTAACAACTCTAAAATACTGATAAATGAACACTATATATCTAGCAATATCTTTGTATAAAAGAAACATGGGATGTATTTGTGGGAAATGACTTTCTGAGACATATAAAAATTAAAAATATGCTCATTAAATGAGAAATTAAGTTTTAAAATTGATCTAATTTCAGAATCTTTGATTATTGCAGAGGCTTTTCTTTTTTTAAGGTTTCAATCAGTTATTTCAACTATAGTATAGTAGCTATTATTAGAACAGCTGACTGATCAATATTTCAGTTATGTACTTTCTACTTGGGATTTAATAATTCTGTTCCTCATAAAAATAAAATATCCATACTCAAAGTGTAGAGTAGTCTCATTGAACAATAATTTGAACTACATAGAGATTCTGGAAAAATAGGGCCCAGGCCAAACAAGGCTGAAGCTAATGTCTTGAGTTCGAAATATTATAAGCAGAAGGAAGCTTGTACATTTTCCTAATCTTTGTGTGCCTCTCACACAAAGCCCCTCAGAAGACTTGGGAAGCTTTCTTAATAACATAGAGTGGGAAGAGAAATAAAACAGAAGAAAGGCACCCTGAGTGCCACCATTCCATACATACAAGGTACATCTACCCACTCCTGGGCAGTTCCTTATTCCCTAGTAGCCCTTCGCCCTATCAGATTAATACAGTATGCATGAATCGGGGCAGATGTTTGTGCTCATGCAACTTAACATCCAAGCCAGTGAGTATAATATTACTTTTTCCAGGAAACTTATATAAGCTTCTGTTACTAAGTCATGTTTCAAAGTTTGGGGGAATTTCCAAGATGGGATCTTTTTAAAAATGTGTCTATAAAATTGTGATTTTATGGCACTGTGTGTTAGCCTTAACCTACAAGATGTGTTTTGTTTGGTTTTGTTTTGTTTTTAAGGCAATGGTAGGTGATGAGTGCGTAGGTGCAATCGTCTGCAAGTTGGACATGCACAAAAAGATGTTTCGTAGAGGTTATATAGCCATGTTAGCGGTGGATTCCAAATACAGAAGAAAAGGCATAGGTAAGAATAGCAGTTGCATTTTTTTGAAGCCTTCTGAAAGTAATGTACTTTCAGTTAGCTGTTGCTTTGAGGTAAATATTTTTGCATACACCTTTCTTTGCGGCAGTTACTTTATTCTATAATTTTTAAAATGAAGCAGCCTGCTATTGTCATACACTTATGTGCAGCTCACGAGTCCTTATTCTGTGGATATCCACTTTGATCTCATCACCAACCTTGTCCATACAGTTTTACTCTGCTTCAGTGATGTTGGCAAGATGAACATGCCTCATTCTTGTGAAATACATTCTGTTTAGGTTGGCTACTTTCTCTTGTGAGCCACTGCTGTGTAATAGACATCCACAGGTTAAAATAAAACTGGGGACAGAAATTTAACCCATTAAAGGAAAGGAATATGTGTGATTTTATTAGCTTATCCTGTACCCAGTGGTTCCCTTGCTTTACATTTACAGTTCACTATGTTGTGGCAGGCTAAGTGAAACTGCCTCTGGAAGCTACTATGCAAATCTTTGTAAGTCAGAAAAGCTAAATAATCATCCTAAATAAGATCTTTGAATTTTGTGGCAGGATATCCTGTTCGTACTTGATCCAAAGGACTCAGGTGTTTGGGTTCCCTTCCTTCCCCCTTATGAGATAGAGAAGTTTTGTTTTTTAAAAAAATGTGTAGACTATCTATATTACTAATTGTTACTTCTTAAATTATGCATGTGTTGGAAGATCAGAACACAAGCTAATTTATGCTGTAATAATTTGTACTTAAAGTTTAAATTTTTTGCTTTTTATTTGTGTTCCAGGTACAAACTTGGTTAAGAAAGCTATTTACGCCATGGTAGAAGGAGATTGTGATGAGGTAAATCTTTTGTTTTTTGAAGGAACTTTGTTTTTTTCCTTTGCTTCATTTGAAGGCTGTTCTTCCAAATGCAGTTTACTATGTAAGCATCTCTTCAGTTTAAGCAAAATACATTCAGAAAGATACATTATACTAAAAGCTTTCTGGGACTCCAGAGAATGAATAGTTGCTTGTCTCCTTTCAGCAGCACAGTAAAATACATGAAGTCTATCTTTACATGAACAAATACCCTAAACAGATCTCAGTAGTAATATAGGTGGCCTAAAGTGGTGATTTGAGCTTGTATAGTATACTAAAAGTTTATGATGTTTTGGGGATACATGAAAATGAGGTAGCATCTGCCACAGCAGATGTGCTATTTTTCCTCTCACTTTTGGTAGTGCATGCCTTGGTAAGTCCAGAAAAAGCCTCTTTCCTTTAACCACTATGCAGAGTCCTGTATCCTTTGGTGACAATAGGTGGATGTCTTCGTCTTGTTTGGTTCCATGCTATGCAGCCCCATAATTTTTCCCTTGAATCTGCACTAAAGCCAAAGTCAGATTTGGTGGGAGCAAAAACTACCAAAAATTCAGGGAGCCTTCAGTAATTTTTTTATTGGTTTAAGTAATGAAACAGATATACAGTGCTAATAAGGTATTAAAATCTGGTTTGAGGCATGTTTGTAAAGCATGTTACAATAAAAATACTAGGTTGGGGAAGAGTGGGGGACTATTTCCCATTGTTTTCATTAAATATTTTTCCATATAGGAATCCAATATTCTGCTTCTCAGCATTAGTCATCCATGCTGCAATGGATATTTGATAATCTGATGACATTATTATAATAAAATAATGTCATTCTTCTTCCTGAAGGAAACTCAGGGCACAATGAAAAGAACAGTAAAATTATTCTCAAGAACTAACTAAAACAGCCAACAATAAAAGCAGCTAACTTAAACAAGGAACTAAAAACTACAAGCATAAGAACAATGCTTAATTTAAAAAGATGATCTGAAAGGGTAGTCTGATCCTCGAGCAGTTATTACTGTGCATATGCCTGAGTAAACAAGCATAACTTCAATTACCATTTAAAATAAGACAGTATTGGGATCAATCATACTGTGGAATCATCAGAATCATGATTACATCAGGAAAGACTTGCATAAATGGGGTACGGTCACTGGGAAGAGCCTACTTCTGGCCCACTGTCCTATGAACTGAACGCATCAATGAGGCCATAAACAAGGCCACTCTGTAGTCTAGCCTCAGAAAGGGACATTTGCAACTATTCTGTATTGGCCCAGAAACAAAGTGTCCAGGGTGGGCCTCTTCAAAACAGGTAGTGCTGCTACCTCCTTCAAAGCGATGAGCATAATTTCCTCACCTGAAAAGTCAATGAGCACTCCCTGAACCCACCCAGATGTACTTTCCCTACTAGATCCTAATACCCATACTGGGCAAGGATCCATAGAATTATGCAACGTCTAGTTAGCTCACTTAGCTGTTTTAATGTCATTTGCAACAGGTATTCTGTGATGTACAAATTAAGATGTGAATTACAAATGTTTGAATTTTAGGCTTGATAAGAATTAGTTGATTCTGTTATAACAATGATTAAGTATTTGTTTAGTATTACATTCAAATTCTATATATAGAATTCCTGTATGAGTCCTCCTAGGGATATACACAGTAATAAACAGGACTGGTTCTTTAAATCTGCACAGTTTAGAAAGTTTTTTTCTTATTTACTTTTTTAAAAAATATCTTGGAATTTGAAGAAGATACAGTTCTTCTATTTGAATAGACACAGTGTTGCATTTTGTCTGTGAATCATTATGTTAAAGTTAAATAGCTTACTACACTTATTTTGTAAGGCTATGCTACGTTCTAAAAGGTACCATTTTCATAAAGGTTTAATCAAAGAACAATGAACAAAAACAGCCCACAGTTCTAAATAACCAATGGCTGCTTTGCTTTGCTCAAGAAAAGCAGCTTCTACACAAATGTCTTTCTAGGGGCAAAGCAGCCGATGGCAGGGGGAGTGAATTGCTTCCATGGTGTCAGCTCTTTGAGGTAGTCCAGACAAGAAGCACAAACTATGTGTACTAACAGTACCTTTATTGCAAGTCTAAAAGTATTTCTCCCCTCCTTTACTTTTGCTTTCCAGAAAACTAGGGAAGGTCCCTTCTGAAATGCTTCCCCGCCCTTTTGTTTCTGTGGGCTGAGACACTTTTTGCATGATAGTTGTTAGTCTGCAGCTCTTCCTCCTGTGTCCCAAGGTCATTCGTACATACCAATACACATGGCATAAATCATCTTCTCAAAGTTAAAATGTACCATTCTTCACAGGCCTACTATTTTCCTGTAAGGTTATTTTCCAAAATGTATGAAAAGATTAATTATAATCCAAACCATGGTTTAGAGTTTGTGACTGACAAGTATATGGCACAGCTCTCTCTTGTTGTTGTTATTTATTATGCAACTTTACCAACTGTATGCAGTAGAGATCAAAAGAAAAACACAATAGTTAGCAAAATTTCCTCCAACAAAAGTAGTTCACAGCTTAATCAACCCAACAAAAACCAGTATTTGTAACTAAAACAAATCAAATATAACTACCATGTGTATTGAAAAGAACATTATAAGAGTGCAGAGCACACATGCATCTATAACTATTTATCTATTTTGATTGATATTAAGTAAATACTAACCTGAAAGCTACTAGTCTTAATGAGAGTAAGGGTGAATTACTTCATCCCCACACTAGTCAAATAAAAAAGCCTTCAATCCTTTTTAAAAGCCATTATAGAGGTCAAGGAAAGGAAGCTGCTGATTCCAGAGTCATGGTGCCTGGTTCCTGAAAACCCGGAGCCTGGAGACTGTGACCCTGGACCTGAACAGAGACTCTGTCTAGAGGAACAGATGAAATTTTTCAGTCCTGTCTATAAGCTCCATAAGGGTGTTAAACCATTGTAAGCCATAGTTTATCACTTCAGGTATCAGACCAAATATTCTACATTCATAGAATCATAGTGTTAGAAGACACCATTGAAGTCATATAGTCATATCTCCTACTCACTGGAGGAATCAAAATTAAAACATCTTTCATAGATGGCTATTTAGCTTTCACCTGAATGTAACTAAAGAATGGAAGCCCACCATTTCCCTGGGTACATACTTCCACAGTTGAACTGTTCTTATGGTTAGCAGTTTTTCCCTAACATTTAATCAGAATCTTCCTTCTGTAACTTGAAACCATTATTTCATGTCCTGAACTCCTGAGTATTTGAAGAGTGCCATCATATCCCCGCTCAGTCTTGTCTTCTCAAGATTAAATATGTCCATCTCCTTTAATCTCTCTTTATAGGACTTAGTTTTATAATCATCTGATCATCCACATTGCCCTTCCCTGAATCTGTTTCTAATCTGTCTGAATTCTTAAAAGTGTAATCCCATACATAGTATTCAAGGTAAAGTCTGATCAATGCACAATAAAGAGGAGTGATTACTTTCCATGATTTGGAAACAACTGGGGATGTGCAAAACAATCTTGTGTAGACATTTCTATCCATGGAACAGCTGTTTTTAGGTAGTGCCTACTCAAAACACATTCCTGGTGATTTGGTTCATACATGTAATAAAATGGGACTGTTCAGTTGCAACTGTGAGACAAAACACAGTGGTTCCACATAGAAATAGCTGTGGAGGTGGGTAAGGCAAGAAAAAAATATGGTTAGCAGTGACAGCTGAGCAGAGGGAGGAAAGATCCTGGGAAGATAAAGGGTGGTCATGCCAGTGGGATATTCCAGTCTTTGACCATTAATAGCAGCTGAGGAAAGGAGGGAATGAAAAAAGCTGGAAAGGCTGCTCTGAGAGCTGCTGAGGGGTGATGTGCACTAGTCTTGCCTTGTGTGCCCTGTAAAATCACTCCAGCATTCCTCCAGGTTTTTTTCTTTCATCCAAATCCCAGAACATCAAAAATATTCCAAGATAAGTTTCTGCTGAATGTGGCTGATCCATTAGGGCTTGGCAAGAGCTTCTGCATAGCAGTGTTTGTTCTGGGTTTAAAGTAAAACATTTTCCATTTCATCCTCACTCCTGGAAACCTCTTGCATTTGCCTTTTTTTTTTTTTTTTTTGATAACCACATTACTGGATCATATTCCAAAAGGTTTGAATTTTATTTTTGTCTTCTAGGGTATTGTCCATGCCACCCATTGTTTGTATTACCTAAACATTTGATGAATAATCTCTCCAGTTCATTACTAAAAGTGTTAAAGTGTACAGGGCCCAGGGCTTAACCTTGTGCTTCTCACTGCCTTACTCCAGTGAGCTGGTTTTTCAAGCTAGCTCATATATCCAGTTAATTATCATGCCAACCAACCCACATCTAATTAGCTTGGTAATTAGAATGTTAGAGTATTTTATCAAATATTTTGCTAGAATCAAGATACATTGTCCTCAGCATTTCCAAAATCTATTAGGGAGGTGTACTTCATTTACAAGATTGGTTAATCTGGCATCATGGAGAAAATGTGGTCTCCAGGAGTCAAAAACAACTTCATGGCACATAATCAATCACTTCATTAAAAAAAAAAAAAAACAGGATTGGTTAATCTGGCAAGAGTTGTTCTTGACAAATCTGTGCTGACTTTTGTCTTTCTTTGCAAGTTTTTACATATCAGTCTCTTTATTATCTCCTCTAGAATCTTTTCAGATACTGATATTGGACTTACTGGTTCATTTCCCCATTTTTTAAGATAGGGATAACATTTGCCCTCCTCTGGTCATCTGGCACTTCACCCATTTTCCAGGTTTCTCAGATCTTCAGTATCCTAGAATGAAATTTATTTGGGTTTGGAGATTTAAATTTATTTAATGTAGGTAGATATTCTTTGTCCCTGTTTCTTTTAGTCATAAGGTTCTGTTGTGTCCCTTCTTCCTAATCTTTGCAGTTGCTTGATAGAACACATACCTTCTTTTTGAAAAAAGCTGAGATAACATAGATGAGCTGTTGCCTTTTTTTTGCTGTCTATTTGCATTTTGCAATCTTTATTAAACAATTGGTTTGATTGATTACAAAACTTATATCCCATCCTATTTAAGAGATTCTGGGTGGTTCACAGTTCTCATAAGTGAAAATAAATCTTATAATGAATCTTTTCAGTTCCTTTTATTTTGAATTTCTCTAAAGAAGTCCTTTTGTTCTTCAGCAACCCTAGTTCATTCTGAGCTTTAGATTTCCCATAACCCTCTGTACAGTTTCATCTATGTTTCTGTAATTTTCCTTGATTACTGTCCTTTCCACCTTCTATACATGTCCTTTTTTTGTTCTTAAAACTAGTATTTTTGTGTAGCCACACTGGATTCTTCTCTGTCCTCCATTATTTTCTCATTAGAATTGTTTGCAGTTGTACACGTAATCCTCACTTAAACCATTCATTTAATGACTGTTCAAAGTTACAACAGTGCTGAACAAAGGGACAACCACTCCTCACACTTATAACTGTTGCAGCACCCCCGCAGTCACGTGATCACAATCTGGGCACTCGGCAATCAGTTCGCACTTAACAACAGTTGCAGCGTCCCAGGTTGCCATTTACAACCTTCTCAGCCAGCTTCTGGCAAGGAAAATCGATAGGGAACCAGATGATTTGCTTAATGACTGCATGACTTGCTTAACAGCCATGGTGATTCACTTAATGATCACTGCAAAAAAGGGTATAAAATCGGGTGCGACTTGCTTAACAACAAATTTTACGGTCCCTATTGTCATTAAGCGAGGACTTACCTGTACTTTTATTACCTCCTTTTTTGGGAATTCCAATCCACTTTGAGATCCCTTTCCTATTAACTTTGTTGCTGTGGAATTCTACTTCCTGCTGCTATGAGTTTATTAAAATCCTTTAAGTTGAAGAGATGTGCCTGACTAACTCATCTTTAATCAGCCTTAAAATTAAGGATGTCAGCATTACATGACCACTTTCTCCCAACCTTTGTGCTACATCCACTTTCTTGTCTTGTCTTTTCTTTATTTTTTAATATCAAGTCAAAGGTACTTTGAGCCTTCCCTCATGCTCTTTTTTTGCAATTTCTAAACACAAACTTATAAAATTAACTAGTCAAAATTATTATGGAGTAATTCTTCATAGTAACAACTCATTTTTGTACAGCCTTACTGGAAATTTGGCTTTTCTGAGTACCCAGAAAAGTAAGCCAAGAAATACTCAGAATACTATTAAACTTGAATTTCAGCATTGAATTGCTCCTTAAAGAACAAGTGATTTGGCGGGGCTTGTCCAGAGAGTTTAATTTTCTAGCAGAAATATCCAGATTTTCAGGTCCTTAAGCATAATTTTACTAGCCAAAAAAATCAAAGTGTATGATGTCAGTTTTATTTATACTCATTGTATTTTTCTTTAATACCACTTCTCTTTAGACATAAGAAAACGATAATTATACTTAACCAGTGGATTTAATAGAGCATTTTGCAGTTTTTTCCCTTCAAAAGCTTCTTAACTGCCAGCAGTTGCCTGGAGAAGCCCTGCAGTTTTCTTGGCAACATTTCAGAAGTGGTTTTCCATGGCCGCCTTAGGTCTGAGAGAGGGCTGAGTCACCCAGCTGCATTTGTCCCTCAAGCAGGACCAGAACTCACAGTCTCATGGTTTCTAGCCTGGTGCTTTTTACCACTACAGATTGAATAGGCCATTGTAAAAAAAAAAAATTGCATAGATTTATTGCAATTAAATGAGTTTCTGCTCAAGTCTGTTTAATAGTTTCAGTGGATATGTCCAGTTTCAGGGATATAAATAGCGTATCAGTAGCTGATATATTTTCTTAATTACAATTGCAGCGGCCCTTACTTTTGCCTTCTCATGAAGTTGTAAAGATAATAAAAGTTAAACATCATAACCCTACAAAGGACTACAAAGTGACAACAAGCAATTGAAGCTAGGTCAACTTCCATTTCCTATTACTAGCTCTGTGTGAATAATCTCACTTAGTTGATTAGGTATAAAATTTAATCTTAATATCTCTGTTCAGTTGCTTCTGTCTCAACACGATGGAAAACATTTTTCCAGAATTGTCTGTCAGTAATTACTTCTTCAAGTTCTTGTCAGCTCATCCTTGTGTTATCAGTGATTGTATCTAACCACCTCTTTTTCAATTGTTCAATTGTTCAATTGTTTTGGATTAGGAACACTTTCATAATGATCAGACCAACACATTTCAAGCTCAAAGACATTTCAAGCTTGAATCATTTTGCACTGCCTGAGCAACTTACACCTTCTGCTATTTAGCAGTTCTATTAACTGAATAGATAGGCAATCTTCAAGATACTGTGTTTATTGGGAGGTAACTGAAAATTATCCCTGAAGTTGGTTTGTCGGTTCCATGCCGTGGGCAATCACCCTGTGCATCATTTATTGAATAACTAAGATGCATATTTGGGCATTTCATTGCTGTCTAGGTTAGTTTTACGATTGAATCTAGACTTTGAAGGCCTTAGAGTTCAGCTCTTAAATAACATTAGTGGAAGTGAATGCTGCCAGTGCATTTATAATTGACACTATAAATAGGCTATAAGCATAATGTTAGTGATGTTTGATCTTAACTGCTCTCAAGAATTTAGAGTGGGTATAATAAGATTAATCATAAACTTTGTTATAGCTTAATGCAATGTAAACAATAACATTTGTTCAAGTCATTCAAAATTTGTAAACAACTCTACAGGGAAGAAATCCATTGACTATTAACAACTACCTAAGCACTTTTTATTGGTTAAATCAAAATGTAATATTCTTGAACCCTTACTCCCTTAAATCAATCATTATCAATTCTGTCTTGTGGGTAGATTTCAGAAATATATTTGATTTTTAACCCTCCATACAATATCAGTTGCTTTTTAAATTATTATGTATTTGTTGTGCTTCTAGATCGCTCAGTAATACAGTTTCTGGGCAGTATTCAAATATAAGTTCTGAAGTCAGAGCAGATTAGAAGAGGAAGATAATCTTAAATAAAACCATCACAATAAAACCAGCAATACCTACAAACAATAAATACTAAATTTCAAATCAGAAAAACTAACCCAGAAAAACAAAATAAATAACAGACAAATGTAAACAAAGAATCTGGTCTTGGATTAGTTGTCTGTCTGAGCAGGCATATCTTCCAGTGTTTTCTGCAAGAAGAATGGGCATCAGACAAACATTCCTTGTGAGCACCATCACTAAAGTTGCCTTACTCTTACTCACTGCATTGTGAGCCAAAACCATCAGTGGGAACACAAACTGATACTAATGTAAAATCTGGATGGTATTGGGGGAGATGATCACATTAAGTATTTGTCATTTAATTGTATCAAATCTGCTGGAGGATATTGTATAGTTTCATAGTTCTAAGAATGCAGGATCCTTCTTTCTTCTAGAAATTTGACTCTGCAAACTTGTATATGCTGAAATTGTTCTTTTAATTATTTCATTTTTGCCCCCAACCTTCCTCTGAAGAATTCAGGACAGCATATAAGCCCCTCCCTCCCTCCTCTCCATTTTTATCCTCACAAGACATTACTCCTTTGTTATAAGTTATCAAATCAATTTTATTGCAGTCATTAACTAGCACAGTTGTGGTAAATTAAGCTGAGAGTATAGTAAGCTAACTGTAGATTATTAATAATTTATTTTTATTCTTATTTATATCCTGATTTTCAGAATGCTGATTCTTCCAAAGTAGCATATAAGCACCATTAGAACATGATTTGTCAACATTGTAATAAGTAATATAAATATATAATGACATCGGGATCCTTCCTAAGGGTTGTTGATAGTAACAGACTCTATGAGAGGGAGCAACCTCCGGGATCCTGGATCCTGGGAGAGTTCAAGAATGTTCTGGAATGTCTTTTTAATGCTTGGGAACTTCTTATTATAAATAATTGGAAGCTGAGTTATACGATTCAGTCCACAAGCTTGCTTTCACCTTAATATGCATATTTGAGAGTGCTTTTATAGGCTTTGACAAAAAAAGTTGGATTTGTTCACTGTAAACTCCTACATGATTGCAACTCAACTGGGGCTAGGAACTCAAGCATTGAGCTAGGATGGGAGTTGAGCTGGGATGCTGTTTAGCCTGGTGCCTATAGAGGAGGAGTACTTCTGTTTGTGTTTTTATGGATTGTTGTAAACTGCCTAGAATCATTATATGAGATAGACGGCCATATAAGTCCTGTAAATAAACAAACTCCCCTTGAAAAATATGTCTTATTTTGCAGGTTGTCCTGGAGACTGAGATCACGAACAAGTCTGCATTGAAACTTTATGAAAACCTTGGCTTTGTGCGAGACAAGAGGTTGTTCAGATACTATTTAAATGGAGTTGATGCATTGCGTCTTAAACTTTGGCTGCGTTAATTGGAGGACTTTTCTTCTCAACAAACATGGCAGCAGCATCTTTTGCATTCAATGCAATTTGTGTGGAATTGCTTTGCAGTTGGACATAATAACTTCCATACAGCTCTTCTTTGTGAGTGTCTCATCGAGCATTGCACCTAAATTGTTGCACTGTGTGGCATGGCGCATCTTGTTCTGAATTTACAACAGGTTGTTTCAGACTTCAGATCCTCTTGGTAACCAGGAAGATGTGCCAATAGGTAGCCAAGATCTCCTCTTTTCATTTGCAAGTCTACTGACTCCTGTTATATAAACGGTGAACATTTTATCAAGAACCTGTGTATGTGGAACACAACTTTTTTTGGTTTAAGAGAAAAAGAAAAGCCAATGTAATTGTAAAATTCTATAAGTATACTAACATTTCATACAAATCTCACCATAGTTTTTTTTTCCTGGGGAAAATAAAAAAGGCTTCAACTTTAGGTTTTATTTTTCAATATTGAAGTTTCCATTCTTAAATATTGGTACCTCAGTGATTAGTGGATGAAAAAATGTATTGTAGGGTGGGGTGTGTGTTACATCGAGTAACGGTAACAATTAAATTGCGTCTGCCAGTGCCTGTAGAGATACGTATATTTGTCTCCACCACTAATTTGAGTGCATGCTTTCTTTTCTTGATTTTTTTGTCTTTGCAAGAATGGCTTTTATTTAAATTCTGGATTTGATAATAAATTATTTCATTTATCATTTGGACACAACTCCCATGTGAGGGCTTAAGAAGCCCTTATCTTACAGTAAGAAGTCTAAGCTATTTTTTAGAAGAACAACTTTGAGTAGCTGCTAAAAGGGAGTCTGATGCACTTTTTCCTTTAAAGAGAGTGAGGGATCTTTTTTTAAAACAAACAACAAATTAATGTAATTTGGATTGATTTTTATTTAATTAGAATTATCACTAGAGTAGCTAAAGAACCATTATTTTAAACAATTGGAACAATTTAATTTCTGTTTGGACTCATGCTTTGCTTCTGTGTTTTAAAAATGCTTCAGTCTTCAGTTCTTGGTCTTGAAATAAATTTCAAACTGCAGCACCATGTTAGTTCTTTAGCTGCTTTCACTTTCTCTATTTTTTATTTTACAAAAGCCAAATCTCTTGCAGTTTTAATTTTCTTCTCAATCATTTGACAGAGGAGTGTCCAAAGGTTGGTTTTGAGTTCTTCCCTCTTTTTAAAATCGACTACATGGGCTTGTATTCTTTTTCAGCAGTTACACAGTGTGTACTTCTGTCTGTCAGTGCAATATGTAAAGCAAATCACTTCTTTTTGGCAGTTCAGCAATGACAGCATTAGTATATAATATATAAAAGCAAAACATAAGAATGATCCTGTAACTCATGGAAAAAAATTGCTTTCTTCTATTGACAGAAAACCCTTCCGAATTCAAGTTTGCCTTACTATGTAATATGTTAAGTTCAATTGATCATTTTATAAAATGGTTTAAGTTACTGTACATTTGAGAGGACTTCACCTCTAGTCCCCCTCTGGAGAAAAAGACCCATTCTGGATAGTTTAGTAAATTTAAAGGAAGGCCATCCTTATTTTGCACAATCTGAGCATCTCCCCCACTATGTATAAGTTGTGAATTGTATTTGGGAAAAAAAAAATAAAGGATTTTAATTTAAAACTGTCACTTATCTCCTGATACATTTTGTATAGCTTGCTTCCCCATTTTCTTTCATCCACTTGATGGTTGAATTATAGTTTTTAGCATCTTTTCTGCCCTGTTTGCAGCACCAGTACATCAGGCTTGAGCAGCACATAACTGAATGCTGAGCATCATCAAATATTATAACCGTGCTGTTTTAGCTCTAGAGTAGTCTTCCTGGTTGGCTACGTTCATCAGGGTGAGTCTACTTCATCTGGAGGGTGTCAGATTGAAGAAGGCCCTTCTAAACCACCACATAAGCCCAGTTTGCAATGAATTGAGAGAACTAGGGAATGGGGCAGTACTGCTGAAGTGTGATGAGCAGTCCTGTGATAATATCATACTGGGAACCCCTTTTTTAATGACTTCCATTTTTAAACAAGTTTACTGCAAATGAACCAGGAAAATTGGAGAATTCCCCCTACTATTAATTGTTTTAAAGGGAATTCTCATGTTCATTCTTTTTGGGCTTCTTTGAATCTAATTAACAAAGTTTCCATGTTCTGGATTAATGGTGCTAGAAGGTCTTAAATTAGGAGGGTTTTCCCTAATATTTAAATCAACAATGAAAGATCCTCCTTGTCTAATTCATAAGGCTTCACTGCGTTAAAAAAACCCCTCTGTTAAATATTAATATGAAATAATTAGAAAATTAGATGCTCAGACTGGGAAAAACCTCTGAGAAAAGTTGTATGCCACATCACTTTTTGACTGTCAGTATAAGCAAAGCTTGAATTACTTTTGTTTTTAAAAATAAGACAATCAGAAAGTAGCTTTAATGCTAGTTCTCTGGATGATCTAAAGTAAACATTTATATCTATTTGTTCCCTTCCCCACTCTCCTCCGCCCCAAAAAGGTTTCTTGTGTAAGTTGCTAAAATGAAGGTAGTTGAGAGGATGGAATGAAGGGAGTGTGCAGTGTCTGTAATCTGATACTCAGAAAGAAGTTAGCTGCTGATGGGAACAGCAATGGGTGGGGTGGAAGACTGCAAGCTTAAAACTATACATACAGAGGCATCTTTCTTCACTTTCCAATTCATGTTCTCCAAATGGCATTTTGAACTAAATGGCTTTTGAGATTGGGAAATATACAGCTATCCCAATTAGTAGCTATTGATTGTTACATATATAGGAATAACCATACTCCATGTGCTTTAGATACATTTGAACTGTTCAGCAGTGTTGTGTTTTGTTCTCAAACATGTGGCAACATTTCTACTGAGCTCATGTCAAATATGTCAACTTTCAGTATCTGAAGTTCAGTTGTTGAGCAAAACGTATATAATTTCCTGTGTTTGTAAAATAATGTAATTCAACATTGCAGAACCTGTGGAAATACAGGGCAATTCCTAATGAATATACAAAATACCATTGCCTAATTTAAGAAAGCAACATACATCAGAAGAGTTGCTGCTACTACCACTACCATCAGAGTTTCTATAAACGGATCCAGGTTATCCATTTTACCATAATAAAAGGAATTTTATCCTCAGGTTCAGCAATATCTCTGCCATCCTGCACTGAAAACCAGACACTACAGTTAATCACTGACTCTAGAAATAAGGCTTAGCAACAAGTTACAAGTTCATGGCTTCTAACAGATAATTGTTATTGTCATTGCCAAAGTATGATCTGATTATAAGATTGTTTCCTAATTTAAACATTAAAACTACAAGATGAGCTAGTCTGTTTATAAGAAAGTATATGCACTTGTGGAATCTCTATGCTGTTTGCCTGTTTATGTGAAAGCATGAGTGAATGAGGTGTAAAGACTCTACTTGCTGTTTGCTATTAGGATTTCAGTTGTACGCTTGTAACAAAAATGCCTAGCATTAGCTGACAGTAACCCATATTTCCAACATATGGACGTGTGGAATCTCTTTAGAAATATGGTACTAAATTAAGCCTTTTAATTCATCCATTCCTAAAAAAAAAAAAGCAAGCTGAACATTATAGAACATTGCTTATCGTGCCCCCACTGGCCTCGGAGGCCTGCATCTAAAAAAAAAAAGTTGGTGTAAAAAGGTGGTTGGTGTAAAAAGTTGGTGGGAATTACTTCTGAGAAAGGATGGACAGGATTGGATCACACGTAGCCAAGTGCATTAAATTGCCTCTAATTATTTTCTTGCACCCTTTTTCTATGCTTCTCCAATCTGGTGTCCTTCAGCAATAATGGGACTGCAAATATCAGAATTCCTAGATAACATCCATTCTTATGAATAATTCTGGGATTTGTAGTCCCAACACATACAGAGAATTCAGGTCAGGAAAGGTGATCCTATTGCTTTATTTTCCCCATAACACTTCTGGCTCAGGCTCACTATAAGCTGGTAGTTTTTCAATGGATCAGATCCTTAGAGAATAATATGAATTGTCATATAGGGAACTTACTCAAACAGGAATGTTGAAGTTGTACTGAGGCAATATTAATCTTGGTGAAAGTTCCATAGCTGTGTTATAACAGGATTCAATGGATTTGCCATCTTCCATGATTATTTATTCGACTGTTCCCTTTATATTTCTGAAAAATCAGATTGTAGAGCTACTAGATCTGGGCTGCAAAAATCCAAAAGACCACTAGAAACAGCAAAGAATTGTTCTAACATCTTTGCTGCTACCTAGTAATCCTCTGCATGATTTGCAGCTCAGATCTGATAACAAATCCCACCACTCACTTTCAGATTTCCCACAAAACCTCTTTTTTCCAAAAGAAATATATCTTTACAGACATTTTATTCTTATATTTATCATTCAAAATAAGAATGAAGGATAAAGTTTTACATGCATACTACCTAGATTAGTTCAAAATTCCATATGTGGTCCGGGTATCAATTATCCTTGGAAAAGGAGTATTTTGTTTTTAGGATGGTGAGATTTTTGAGAGAAATTGGTGGGATTTCAGAAACCAAAGGTTGAGAATCATAGTTGGAGGCTGGGAACAGATAGGAATGAAGTCAGGCACAAAGAGAGAGAGAGATCAAGTGAACAGTGCTGTTTATTACTATACAAACTTAGTGCAAAGTGTATTCAGAAGAATTCTAGTGGGTAAGTGTGTAACCCTAACCAAGTGTATATGTAAATATGTACATTTACAAAATCTCTATAACTTCTTTACTTTGTTATACAAAACACTTAGCTCTAGTTTCTCCCCCCTCCCACAATTAGTTTTCTTTCTTTTTTTTTAATCCGTCCCGTCGTCTCTGATTCTCGGAGACTGCCTGGACAAGTCCCTGCAGTTTTCTTGGCAAGGTTTTTCAGAAGTGGCTTGCCATGGCCTCCTTCCTAGGGCTGAGACAAAGCAACTGGCCCAGGGTCACCCAGCTGGCTTTGTGCCTAGACCTCACGTTCATTGTTTTTCTTTTTTTAATAAGATTGTGCTTCTCCACAATCCAGGCTCTGGAATGCTAACAACTTCTCAACATGTTCTTGCCCAGTTACCCAGCACCTGAACTACTTGAAATTTGCTCTGCTGCCATCTACAGTCCAGGGCTGCGTTTTCCTTTCTGCTGCCTTTTCTTGCAAAGTCCTTTTTGGCTTCAGCCGCCTTAGGTTCCTTCTCGGTCCCTTCTGTCTGGCCGCGGATCATCTAGTTCCTCCCTCTCCCAGCTGCTGCCTCCTGGGCTCTGTGATGCATCCCGGCATCGCCTTTCACTCCAGCAGCCACTCCTGCCAAATCTAGAAGAGTGCGCCCCTCCCCTGCTCTTCGGACTACCTGCTCTGCCTTCTTTTCTACTTCTTTCCTTCAAACCCTACATTCCAGCGTGCAGGGCATTCTTTTTTTTTCATATAACTTTATTAAGATTGTAATAAAGATACTAACAAACATATTTGGAATGAAAAAAAGAAAGAAGAAAAAGAAGAAAGAAAAGACAAAGCCGGGAGGAAGGGAAAAAGAAAGAGAAAGAAAAAGAAAATATAAAGAAGTAGCTTCCGATTTTCTTCACAGAAGTTATAAGTATAAATTTACCTCCTAACTATAGTTACAGCATGACTTTCATTTTTTTCTATAATCTATTTTTTCCTAATTATCAAAACCATATATCATAAGTTCATTTTTTTTTCTGTTTCATGCAAAATGCCTATCAGCTTGCAGGGCATTCTAAGGACTTTAAACTTTCTTTCCTTTTCTCTGACACCGCCTATGTGCCTACGCTGTACACCTGACAATTAGAGCACCACCAAGAAAATACTTTGATCTTGACAGTCACACACAACTTTTTTCTGTTTCAGGGCAGTTCATCCTTCCACAGTCATTAAGGGCTGTCAAACCTGAGTTGCAAATTTCAGCAACTTGCTGTGGCTCACGTTTAGACAGAAGAACCAACTGCCTTCTGTTCTATTTGTTCTTTTTCTCTGTGCTGAAAGGATTAGGACAGGAATGGACAATGTTAATCTACATTTAATTCATTTATTTTGCCCTGAAAGGCCACAGGGGACATGACAGTGATATAACGGAAGGATGTTGAGCTGATATTTTCAGCTCAAGGATGGTGATAACAGTGATGATTAAGGTTCTGGAGAGAGTTTGTTTAGAATACCTACGTGAAGAAGAACAAAAAATTGAGCTTCCAAAAAAACCCAACAACAGTACTATTGTCATGGAATTTCACCAGTGCAATCTTAGATTCTGGGGGCTGTAAAATGGGAGATGTGAGACCACAGGTAGCCTGCAGATTGTCTACACCTGGATTAGAATAACATATATTCTTCAAATATGTAATTCCCCCATTTCCAATAAAAATAACTTGAATAAGGCAATTTAACAGCTTTATCCAAAGAGGGGGCCGGACTTTGATGGCATAGTTGTGACTCCCCCTACAGACACCTCTAACTTTGCCAAAAGATTCTACTGTATATAATTTGAGTTGAAAGAAAATCTACAATATTTGAAGGTGAATTAGGAAAAAAAAAATAGAAGTGACTGTCCAAGATTTTCCAAAGTGCTAAAAGTTCCCTCCTGCACTCTGCTGCTCCTCTTCTTATTTAAGCATAGTAACACCCTGTGATTAGCACTTCCTCTGTAAGGATACTGGAAGGGTGTGTTTAGCTTCCCAGAGCATAAGATTATAGAAAGATAAGAGGGATGCTGGATCAAAACAAAGGTCTCTGCAACTAAATATTATTTTTCCATAGTAAGTTTCCTCCAGTTCTGAAGATAACATGGTCTTCATGATTTATTGTTTTTAACTTAACAGCAAACTAGATTATGCCCCCTGTATATGTGGGAAAGACCTTGGGAGATGGGGCAAAGAGATGCTGCCTAGGGAACGGTCAGATAAGAGAGGGCATAGCCCATAGCTGCATAGTAGCCAGAGCAAGAGGCTCAGAAGGGACCCTCCCCAAATTCTCAGGCTGTAAAGGTGATGGCATGAGAATTGTACTTTCAGACTTGCAAGATTCTGTTAATGTAGCTTTACAATAAAGTATAATTAGTTTATCTGGTCGTGTTTTCTGCCTGGTCTACCCAGTATGGCTGACACCCCCAAATACTGTATGTGATATGCAAATAATATATATAACAGGAGAATTATCATAAATTCACTAAGAATTATAATGGAAGCAGATGAATCTATTTTCCCTAATATTCCTTTTCTTATAAGGGATTATGTTCAATTCAGGGTTTTCCCTTCAAGCAGATGCACTATTCCTATTGATAGCCTTCTATTTCATGGATTTGCTTAATTCTTTTTTAAAACCACTAAGTTGATGAACATTCCTACACTCATTTAAAAATATCTTACAAATATATCATAAATATTTTCAAAATGGCATGGAACTCATCCATAGCATGTATATGTGTGTTACAACTGGAAGAGAGCCTAAATTCTGTTTTGAGGAAAGCTTGCAGATGAAACCTTGGTATTAACTGTATTCAGATGGGGCTAATTTTCAAGTGTGTATAAAAAGTGAGAGCTAGTTTGGTGTTCAAGCACCAGGCTAGAAATCGGGAGACCATGAGTTCTAGGTATGAAGCCAGCTGGGTAACCTTGGGCCAGTCACTCTCTCTCAGCCCTAGGAAGGAGGCAATGGCAAACCGCTTCTGAAAAACCTTTCCAAGAAAACTGCAAGCACTAGTCCAGGCCGTCACCAGGTATCAAAAACTGACTCGGGCACACACAACCACACAAAAGCAAACCTGACCCTCAATCCAGCATAAGAAATTGCTAGTGCAAAATGTGATTTGCTTCCTGCTTCTCCCTTGGTTTCTCTTGGCCTTCAGAATAGGATACCTGTGTCTTCTGCTAATGCCAGCTTTAAACAGAAATATATTGTGGGCATGGGAACAAAACTGTATGGATCAGATTAGGTCCCCTTGGGTCAGGAATCAAATCTAACCAATTGATCAAGCACTCAGGGATAGCACTGCTGACAATGAGGAGACAGGAAAGATTTCAGGTAGCTGTCACACAGAGCTGACATCCTGCACTATCTAAGCTATCTAAACTATTTAACCTGAGGTCTCTTATCTGATGTGGACAAGAGGCTTGGTTTGTCTTCCCTCAGCAGTCTTGGGTTACAAACACCTCTTGCAAGAAAAGGAAATGTTTCCATAAGCTTAGTTCTAAGATATTTACTTATTGATTCTCTAAAATGAAACGTATTATCTCCTTTCTCTGTTTTCCAAAAATAGGTGCTTTCCCCCCCACAGCTATTAAAGGAAAATAAATCCCATGTTTTAATTCTGGAGAAGCTTCTTTCCATTTCTTTGTACATTTATAACCTTTCTTTCAAACCTGAATTTTGAAGGGCAGTCTTGTAGTTTTTACTTTGGGACAATGTTCTGCTCGTATTGTTGGAATTTGTTAATTATCTTTAGAGGGCTGGATCATATAGATCTGCAGGTACATCATTGCAAACACACACTGATGATACAAAAAATCACTAGAGGGATGTGAAAATATTCCAGAATTCTTTGTGAAAAAACTTCTGTAATTACCAAGTTGAAACTTTAGTTGCTAATTGTAGTTCTGTGCGCACTATAAGCCTAGCCAATTGTTTTCCCACAAAGAAACTTGAGAAGCTTTGGTGAAGAACTGCACCTTCTAAAAAAAATCTCTCACATGCATTTCCCAAAACTACAATTCCTAATGCTAACAGAGAATGGATATGACACTACCTATCTATAGCGCAAATCTATAGCATGCGCTTGCGCATAAAGAATAAAAAATAAGAGCCTCTAAAAGATCTTTCCTCTTGGCTGCTCTGCCAAAACTAATTCATGATTCAGTGATCATGACTTACTGTCTGAGTGATCAACTCTCCATTATTTTGCCTCATTCTTCTTTAAAACATGTACATTCAATAGTCCCCAATTCATCATGAGGCAGGAAATCATGATGTATAGTACAGTACCATATAATTTGTTTATCGGTCCTAAATCTCATTCACCAATTCCAAAAGGATCCATAGTAGCATCCCAACATATGTCAATTGTGTCATGCCTACACTTTCTGAGGAAAAGTTTTTGCTTTTGTTTTTTGAGTCGGTGACAGAACCTATGATTTGCATGACTTACAACCAATGCAGGTCTAAGTCCTGACATTTCTGCTTTAAGGATCTCCTGTATCTTTGCTGGGGAAAATCTCCATAGGGAATCAGGCTAGAGAATCACAAAGCAATGTTGGGTTTGAAAGACACGTACCAGCCCAAACTGATATAAGGCAGCTTCATAGGCCTGATCTGCTCCTTTCCGATATCAGATTAGTTTTTCAGCATTAGCCAAATCACAAGTGAATAAATTGTACTTTCAGATATTCTATTTGGGCTGTTTCTCATGGCCCCATCAATAAGCATTCCTCCAGTCTTTGAGTTGGCAGCAAAATATGCTTGCCTGATCCTACAGTTTAAGGCCAGCAATTTATAAATTCCCCTGGCTTTGTATCTTCTCCCAAGCAGTGTCAACAGCTGGAGGGAGAAAACAAGACATGCTTGGGCAAATGTAGATGACTACCTAGGGCAGAGGCTTTAGCATGAGTGACAGGTCACTGGAGTAGAGATGCTTTGCACCAGTAACCTGCCACTTGGGATATTGTTGAACGTGAGTGTATCGGTCTTCTGAAAAACCGGTGGATCGGGGTGGAGGAAGGGTGTGGAATGAAGCAAGAGGGAGCTTGTGAGGTTCACTGTTGCTTTGTCTTGCACTATTCTCCATCTCACCAACTTGTCAGCTGGGGATTCTTTTGGAAGAGTTTTCTCAGTCATCCAGAAGAATGGTAGTCTGGTAGACAGGTTTATTAGTCTTTTGGTCACTTGCCTAGGAGGAGAAACGGACAGAACTCTTACCAATTTCATCCTGGCTCCAAAATACTTCAAATTGGTACATGTTGCAAAGGAATGGTGGCAAATGGCCACAACAGGAGGCACCCAAAGTATCCCATGGCATATGCAAAATGGTGTTAGATTAGGCAAAACGGCATTGACCCCTTCTCAAAGTAATAAAAATAGGGAGTGGCAGAAAATACCTGTTTCCCAGTTTAAATTGACTAGCCTTCTTTTCCTCCTCCTTTTTATGGACAGATATAAAAGTCTTTTGAAAGACTGTTGAACATGTCTTTCAAAAAAGGTACAGACACCTCCAGAAGACCAGATCAGAAGTTCATATAAGGAGCCCATGAAATGCCTAAATGGCATTATAGGAAGCGAGTCAGACTTTATATGGCTAGATGGCTTTGCAGAAAACAGATGTCCATTTTTTCCTGCACCCCAAGCCAAAATGAGGGGTAAGGTGAGGGGTGTTCCTGCAGCAGCCTCAACTAACCAAGAGGAACTTGATCAGTACCAGCCCCTGACTGTATCATCACAAAGATGACAAATGAGGTGTTGTAGATGATTCATAGGCCAACATTTTTGTTGGAAGGAGATGTAAAACACTGGAACAGCTAAGAACAAATTTAGATTGCTTCCACAGTGAGTTCGGGATGACATGAATGCACATCCTCAAAAACAATTAGTATGATGTCTCTAGCTCAATCAGCAAGTAATGTAAAAGATCCTTTTGTGACTGTAGTGGCATGGCTGAACCAGTCGGGTAAGAGGCTGGTGCTCTTAAATCTCCACTTCCAGAAGCTCTCTGGATCTGTCCAACTTGGCCCCACTTGAGGTACTAGCATGATGGTTCCTGCTGCTACCATCCATCTTCCAGGGAGTGCCTCACAAATGTGTGTGAGAGAAATAAGCCTTCACTACTTGTATTACCTTGCTGGCAATAAGAAGTTAAAGGGAAGTGTGGAAGGACGGGCTACCTGGGCACCTTGCAAGCACCTGTGCTCCTTCCTTCTCGTGCCTTTTCAGCCTTTCCCCAGCATCAGGACAGCTCAGCTGCCAACAACCCAGCAGTATGTGCAGATGCCCGGGTGGAGGGAAGAAGACAAGGCACGTTTCTTGCAGCTTTGTAGCTCAAGCGTCACGACAGACAAACAGAAGCGAAAACTCCAGCAGTGAAAGTCAAAGCCGTGCTGCAAAGGAGCCAACAGGAAAGGAGGTGGCAGTTGGGAAAATGGGGGATTTGAGGCATATCCCCACCCTCAGCCTCAGACTCACAGGAGGCAAATGCTCTTCTACCCCAGCAGAATGTCGGTGCTTTTCCCCCAGCAGGAGTGGACATTCCACAGAGGAAGAGTGAAGAATCCCAGTGGGAAAGCAAACATGCTGAAAAGGGGCAAGAACTTCATTTGCTGGCCACTGAAGGCTACAAGAGAGCAGAAAAGGCAAAAGAAACCCAAAGAGAGAGAGAGAGAGAGAGATGGGCTGTAAGGTAAACTCTGTAAGACCTTTAGAGAGTAGCAACAAGAACATATAGAGACTAGAACCAAAGGAATACAGAATTTCACACCAAAGAAATAGAGTGGTTAGCGATAGAGAAATATATTGCAGAGATATGGAAAAGAGTAATATGATATATGAAAGAGGACTTTAAAGGATAGTGTAGATATAGAGGCTACAGAAAATAGAGAAAGCAATAGAATATAGGATTAGCACTAAGAATATTGATCTAGGAGTAGGACAACTAGATAAGGACAATAGGGATAAGGCATATATACAGATAGAATGCTAGCAGTAATACATTTGTTTATATAACAGTTGAAGACATTCATAATTTACAATTCTGTTTTGTAAGACGTCCTTGTATAAAAAGTCACTGTAAGGGGATGCAAAATAAACCAATTGTCCCAATTTCTAATGCTTTTGTGTCTGTATTGAGTCTGGGTCATTCTGATTGGTTGTAGTTTCAAAAGAACCTGTGATAGGAAGGGAATTAAATAATTCTTATAATGGAGTTTCCTTGGTTTGTATGTAAGGGTACATGACTAGAAGTTTCTTCTCCCTTTTGGGAAATAACTTAATCTCACAAGTGGTAAACAAAATCAAACTTTTTTTTTAAAGGTATATTATATATTTTTTTAACTTTAAATACTCAAAATACAAACCGTCTATGTTGAAGAAAGTAGATATAGCATTTGTAAAACAAAAAAAAAAGAACATTAAACTGCCAATGTATTGCTCCAAATAGACAAGATTGTGTTGGTCTACTATAAATAGTATTTCTCCATTCCATCATCATCATCATCATCTTCATCATCACAAGAACTTAGAGAATGAAATATAGAACATGCCTGATATATGATTCCAGTCTGTGATAAAACACAAACATTTTTTTTAAACAGAAATATAAAGCATATTGGACATAAGCACGCAGAGCAAAAGAAATTAGAATTTAATGCAGCTCTTGCTTAAATCACTTACATATTTCTTTCTTCATTTCTTAGATAAGTTGTAAAATGAATCCCAGTAAAAAGTCCTCTGCTGCATTCCTCCAGCCTCTTGGAGTAATTTCAGCTATTTATCAGAGCTGTTGGAGTGATGGTACAGCCCACTCCTTTTTCTAGCTCAAACGCAAAAACTTCTCGCTCTGTTTCCCCGGAGTTCTCTTTCTTCTTTTAAAAGAACAAATAATTTTTTCTCTACAAGAAGAAGAAGCTGAGGGAAATCTCCTGAGAATCTGTGCTAAAGCCTAAGTGTTAAAGCCCATGCCTGAGAAAAGGTGTGTATTCAAACTCAAATGCTGACTAGCATTTAGACTAGAGGGGGGCTTCAGTACTGTGAATGCAGGCTGGCTATTGACCCCAATGGCATACTCTGTTTTCTCCTGTTTTACAGAATGCATAAGGCAAGAACAAATATGAATGGATAGATAGATAAATACGGAAGAATTACAAATGGAAGGCAATATATGCCAGGACACCATCTCTAAAAGACGGTCTTATACATGCCTTATTTAAATTTAAAGCTCCTTATCAAAAAAATCATCAAAAAGGGTAATCCTTTCTGTCTTAGTTCTCACTAAAGCAGGTCTCCGATAAGGTTTCCTAAAGTTGTCACTGTCATCTTTCCAGTTATTGGAGTCATTGCTTGAAGCATCTGAAGATGATTCTGCTGTCGCTTGTTGCTTCAACAGCCATGTCTCCACTTTGTCCCTCTGGTCCAGATGGGATTTAGGTGACCCACGCTCTTTAAGAAATTCTCTATGCCACAAATCTCCTAATAAAACAAGCAAAGGAGGCTCCACTATTGTACAAACACAAGAAGAACTATGATGCATTAGCAACCTTGGATCTATGCCATTTTGTCTAGCTTAGCCCCAACCTAGCACCTCAGATACCATAATCCATAGATAGCATTGGCCATACTGGTCAGGGATTATGAGAGTTAGGGTCCAAATTCTCTGAAGGAGATCAGGTTGGCCCCACAGCATTCCTGCAAATAAATAAAATGCTAGAGGTTGGTGCTTTGGTTTGGATTACATCAGTCAAATTTTTTTTATTATAAAATATTTTAACAGATTAGGGGAGCAGGAACCCTAGGAGACACATAGGAGTTCCACTGTCACATTTGAGGTCTGAAATCACATTGCCTACCTTTAATATACTGCACTTGCATATAATGCACTTTGGCTTCCCCCCAAGGTGACAGTCTTCAGAGTCAAAATGGCAAGATTTTCCTTCAATGTATGAGTGGCTATTTTAGTCTTTTGTGACAAAATTAGCCAAGATTAATTTGTTAGCCTTTGAAGTATCACAAAATTCATTCTTGGCTTCTTTTGTGGAACGAGCACAACAGGAGAAAAGGCAGATTTCCATTTCCACTTAGGAAGAGCCAATGGAAGAAAATTTTCTACAATCAAGTGATCATCCCAAGGTGTATCTCCGGAAATGATTACTATACAGTTAGTGGGACAAACTAATCTGGAGCACGTGCCTATGACCAATTCTTAGGCATTTTTTGACCTGAGTATTCTATGCTAACATTTTGTCACAGATAGAAATGAATTGATTCTTTGTTGTTACCATTCAGAAATGGAATATGGCATCTGGAATGGAGATGCTTCATTCCTAGGATTTCTAAAACCTCTGGCATGGTACAAATTTTACAACATCCCTGATCCTGTACCATACAAGTGGCTCAGGACTTTATGTCATCTGAAACATACTGGAAGCCAATCAGCATACAATCTGTAAGCCCGCTGCAATCTAGAAACAATGCTTCCACGGCTGTATCCTTAGAATTATTTCATCCCAGTTAAAAATGTATATTTCCTCTTCTGATTATATTTGTAGAGGAACTCTCCAGCACCTCTTGTTTTGACATCCCCTTGCATCATTTGATGAGCCAGTTAGGTTACCAGAATCAATATCCTCATTTCAGAGTTGGATGATGTCATATTTAAGTATATTGGCCTGTATCTCTGGCATGCGGTGCAAGAAGATGACAAGGAAACTGCAGCAAATCTTAGATGGATTTATGAGTTCTGAGAAGGAAACTATGAAACAGAGATGGTGCTGATGTAGAGATTAAAAGGTTAGGAGTCACCTTAACCATGTAGCAGCATTAGCATTTGCCTGAAAATTGGTTGTCTTGATGGTACTTACCACAGCTTCTGTTGAATATTTGGTCATGCTCAGTACAGTGTAGCTCTTCATCATCAGAGCTTCGAGTTCCCTGCATATGCTCAAAAGTGCCCAGCAAATGAAGATCCCTTAGTTTTGGCTTATTAAGCCTAGCCTCCTGTTGCAGACGCCTCTTCAGTTCTGCCTGAATTGATAAATAATTCCTTATGAGTTGCAGATACACCACGGTCTCAAAACCGGCTTAACGGATATTCCTCTCTCTGAAAGAAACTGGTTTTCAAAAATGCCATCAGAATTTTTATCACCCTAAAAAAAAAATCCTAGAGTTCTGAGGATTCTTGGTGAAAAATCATTACCAGTAGCTTATTTTTTAAAAAATGAAAGAGGTTTGCATTGTTGATATACTCCAAAATATCTTAAAGTAAGTAAAAGTACTAAATTGCAGTTATTCATATAATTTCTTTAAGAAATAAATAAAAGTCGATGGAGAAATACAGTTTTAACAGATATGCACATTTAATTGCTACACAAATGAATAAGCTTCATATGATTAACGTAATAACATAAGTTTAATATGGTTCCAGCTCTATGACTAAACAGATCAAATAACTATTGCTATACATGCCCCAATAGTATAAATTTCTACAATGTGCACCCCAATAACTTGCTATCCAATGGACGCCCTCAATTTACTTGATCATCCACTTTTCTCCTTAAATACTCCAATGGTATTGCACCAGTAAAAGTACCTCAGGTTTACCTCTTTTGTTATTTCAAGCATCTTCATCTTGAGTAAATATTGCCTTCTTCCAGTGGGGTGCTTAGCAGCTAGCCCTCCTCTCTCTAGTTCCTTCCAGGTTAAGCAGAGGGTTAAAAGACATCACACAAAAAAATTATGAAACAAAGCCAGGGTTGCATCACTCTTCTGAGAACAGTTGTCTAGTTCATAAAAGGATCCTTGTAAACTAAGGGATCTGGGCTACCAAAATCCTGACAACCGCCAGATGACAGAACTCTGGTATCATCTGGATTTTGGTAGCCCAAATCTGATCACCTAATTGCCAATGACACTGTAACAGTCTTCACTTGTTTTCTTTTAGGCTACTTAAAATCACAGAATCTTTACCAACAGATGTAAACATAGATCATTTGGGGAAGATGCAGAGAAGGACTTGTGTTACATCAAACTGAAATTTAGCAAGCAAGCTTTTGCAGTGGAATAAAAAAGCATCCATAGGCAAGGTCAAGAAAGTCAAGATGGCAACCAAGCCACATCCTCTTTTATGTGCACCACATGTACAATACACAGAAAAAGGGACAGGACTTCAACTGTGCCATTGTGGCCACCATCTTGACTTTTTTGACCCCCACCCATAGACACCTAGAATGGAATACAGGAAGTGAACAAAAGGCAGTCAAAGAGTTCAGACATTTTTCTAGCCTGGTTGCCCCAATACAACGTCCTCTTCAATTTATATGGCCAACACATCTGGATTTTCAATCCCTCACATTTGGAGGATAGTAAATTGGGGATAAGTACTCAAATCAATTTCACTCCAGACTTCCTGTAACCTGACTCTCTCTAGCTGCCAATAGAGGCGAATATGTGTAGCTCAGGGTTGAACTGTGGAGTCCTTGGGGTTCTCTGAGCTAATTTGACGGAAATTCCCATGATCCCTGAGCATTAGCCACATGGCCGAACTGATAGAAATTGTAAACTTAAACACCAGAAAGGGCCCAGGATGGAGTAAGTTGCTTTAGAAGCAAAGTAGCAGAGCATGAAAGCAAGTTGACAACATGTTTGCAAACTAACAACATGGAAATACTTCCACAGTTGTATTGTTTAGAAATTATAGAAGTTGAATACCAGTTCATCCAGATGTTGGGAACAATATGCTCCATTGACGAAGCAGTTATACTTTCTTAATGTGACAGCCCTGCAGGCTAATTAGCTCCATTCTCCAGTAAGGAGGTGTCACCACTAGCAACTGATAGCAATTTTTAGAGTCATTCAATTGTAGTTCAAAAATAACTGTAGTAAAGGCAGGCTTTAAATTACTTCAGCAATGGTTGGGTGATGCTATAGGTCACTAATGGGTAAATGGCCTGTGTATCAAGCATGAATTAAAAAAAAAAACAAGCAACAAACCGAACATGTTCAGTTTAGCAGAAAACGTAATCATATTGGTCCCTACCAACCTAAATGAGATCACAAAACTGTTTTTCTTTGTATGGTGGAGGAAGAGGCAGAAGAAGGAGCAGACGGAAGAGGAGTCATGCCTAACATTTTTAGAAGGGCGCTGAATTCCAAACTCATCTGTCTTTATTTCATAAATCAATTCTTGTATCCCCAATTTTCTCTGAATATTTACCTTTTCCTTCCGTGTCACGGTCCCACCTGGCAGATTCAAGTATTTGTCTGCAGGGCTGTTTTCTGCCAGAATAAATGGCTCCAATTTCTGCAAAGCCAAGAGAAGAGTAGAACAGCACTCTGGAATTCCTAGAGGAGTGACCCAAGCTAATGTGATGCCCGTGACCGAGGCCAGCATCTGTTTGCATGCTTCTGCCACCATGCCAGCTGCCCGTTCATGCAGTAGATGCCAGTGGCTTGTTCAGAACCCCCTTCAGAGGATGGATGAGCAGAGCAGAGTAGGATGAGTCTGTTTAAATATCCCCTTGGGGAGCAGATTTGCAATCCATGAGATTTCCATACATTTCTAAATCTGGGGGGCAGAAAGAGGTTGTACTTTTTCCCCCTAATATGTACGTGGTGGCCTCAGAACCTTTGAAGACTTGAAAACTCTTTCTTCATACTTCCTGGGACGACCACGCTGCTTTTCAGCATGCCCGATGCTGATGCAAGTGTGCTGTTTTGTTGTTGTTTTAAAATTTACTTATATTTATGTATTTATTACAGGTGCATTGATGCTGCTTTGATCAAAACAATCTAAAGAGAGAGGAGATGCCTTCAGGGTCTCATTCAGGGTGTCCATGGGGGTGGTGTCAAAAAAGTCAAGACAGTGTCTACAACCATGTGATCAAAGCTCTACCCCTTTTTACATGGCCTGATCTCATATATTTCAGAAATTAAATACCGTCCTCAACATAAATTCTTTCCAGGAAAGTCTCATGAGTAATAACTGGACTTCATTCCCAAGGGCATTCACCTCCGTAGGTGTTCCCAGAAGGTTCCGTGGGGGAATTCTTTTTAATCTTGGGAGCAGTTATAACAATTTGTGACACCTTTACAAGGTTTCACAAGTAGTGGTGTCCACAGAATGGGGGTGGGAGTGGGGAGAGACCCCTTTTCTATATGCATCATGATATCTCATGGACACTTAAGAGGGGCAGAGCTTGTAACAAGAAATTGCAATGATGTTTTGGCAGTCTGACACAGGAATTTTCAGTGTTTCTGCCATCAGACAAGGCACTGACCAGGTATGACCTAGAGTAGATTATTTAAAGCTCTTCTCACGTAGTTTGGTATTCAGTGCCAGTTAGCCTGGTATGGACTATCTGGCCAGGCAGCCATTTCTCTTTGTGGGTCTATTTTTCCAGTAACCTTTTGAAGGACTGCATGTTCAACCTATATTTATTTACCCAGACAAATTGCAAGGTGTTATACGGAAGAAAAACTATGTTCTTGTGGATGAAAATGTGTCTTTCACATTCTATTCTACACAGGGGATAAATCCTACAGATTTAAGGACATGCAGTAAATAAGAAAAATCAAAAGAAATGTTACAGCACACTTATAAGCACATTGACTCCAAAATATATCCCACAGTATTCAGTGGGATTCTTCTCAATGGACAAGCTTCTGCCTTTTGCATTTTTAAGAATCATTACTAATCAAGGTACAGTCACTAGGTGGCAGCCAGTAACACTATAAAGCTAAACATTTCTTTAAACTCTGCAAATGCTGTTAATGTGCAAAAGGGAGGAGGCACAGAGGTCACAATCTTCTCAGCTGACAGACGGCATCATGCAATTATGCACAACTGATGGTACCAAAATGCAAAAATAACTGTTTAATTTAAAAGAAAAACAAAATGGCTAAAAAAATTGTAAGATTTCATGCAAGAACATAGAGATCTTGCAAGCTTTTTGGCCACCTGCACAGATCCTGTCCAAGTTCCCATTGCAATATCTGATGAAGACACACAGAGACAAAAAAACATGAGGCCTCGTGCGGTGGGCTGAAGACAGCATTTAAAGGACTCCTCAAATCTTCACTGATATTTCTCGTTTTATGCTCTACCATAAGATGACCAGGTCTTCTGCATGACACAGGATAGTTCTCTTGTTTAAATACTGTTCAGTCCAAGCCCACTTTATAGATTAGTTTAAAGAATTGTTGGTTTATTTATTTAGGCTTTGTTTTTTCCCTTGTGTAAACTATTTGGGGCTTATCTGGGAGGAAGAAGCTGAGCAATATAGACATGAAGTGAAATGAATAAAGTACGAGATCAGTGAATCCTCTGGATAAAAATTACAGACCTGGATAGAACATAGCATCCTTAAGAATGCAACACAGATCTTGATCTCATCAGAGAAGACTTCTTCACTCCAGCTTCTAAGTGCCAATGTGGATTTACACACTGGGACACCTTTCACTGGTGCATCTGAAGGTATGTTTCCTCTCTCCTTTTTGACCAATTTGCTAGCTTCCATTCAGAGCCTTCGTATTTTGCCAGAGGTTCAGAATGGAAGGTTCCTCAGGAAACACCTCTTGCCATTTCCTTTAATCTTACTGTTTGCTGAAGCTTTCAAACCTTGCAAAACTAGGCCACGCAAAAAGAATCAACAAGCTAGCAAGATGCATCTAGCAGGATCTCATAAAGAATTCTCAACAAGAAAAGAGTGCTGGAGGGGATGGATGAAGAGTGAAGAGGGAGGGAGGCCTTCAAAGAGATCTTAGCAAATTGAAGAACACTAACAAGAATTCCTTGGGGAATGGATGTTTCTCACTGGAATTTTCTGATATGGCTTGAAGAGACAAGATGTTGGCAATTTAAATTCAGCCTCAGCATGTAACAGAAGGAAGTCCATATCAGTATCACTGATATTGATGTTTGAATATGCTCCATCTCGAAAATATCCATCAAATCTGCATTCATAATTATATACAACTTACCCTCACATAGGAGTATCTATACTTGATTAGTCTTTTTGCATGCAACTTTCCCAAGTGTAGTTTAATTTTGGTATATCTTCCACCCATTGAACTGGGGCCTCCCAGGTTAAGGAAGGCTGGTTTCTGGATCAGAAGAACCTCAAGAGGCTACTGAAGAGTCTTCCAGGAGGTATCTTACCTGAAGCCTTCGAGGTGGATGTTGCTTGATGATGCTTGCCTCTCCTCCTCCTCCTCCTCCTCCTCCTCCTCCTCCTCCTCCTCCTCCTCGTGTGTGGTCTAACAGATTTGGCCTGGGCACTTGAAGGAAAGGAAGCATTTTAAAAATCTGAGCTGATTATGCAAAATTGGTCATCTCTTTATTATGATTATTTGATGTTTTTGAAATGGGGAATGAATGGGGAACCCAGCTCACATTTTTACCTTTCCTTTAGATTTTATTGATAGAAACAAGGAATGGTTGGAAGGAATTACATCCTTCTTGTCACTCCAAAATTCAAGGGCCCCTTTTGTGACTGCGCAAAGCAGAGGTTCATGACAGACACTGTCCAGGACACTCACAAAACTGGCGCTTCAGCAGAATTAGTGCAAGAAAACGGCTGCAAAAGAATTACAAACTGCGTTCTGCAGGAAATAACTTTTCCATTGTACACAACAGAATCCATTTTTTATCTTTTTCATCAAACCCAGATGTTTGTGCAAGTGCTTGGGCTGTTATAAAACAATTCAGGATCTGTTGCTAAATGCCCGGAACTCATTTGTATTCTCTGCAGTCTTCCAACTTGTGTCTCCACTTGAAGTGGAGGTACATTTCCTTTCATCTTTAGAAGAGAGCAATCTGCTGCTAGATTATCCAGAAAGGGGGGGGGGATCCAGAGAGAGTCACATTATTATGATCTTTGGGAAAAAAGGTTTATCTTCTCATGGTATAGGTATGAAATGGATAATAGAGACAAGACTATTACATAAACACTCAGAAAATATAACTGCTGGATCTGTCAGATGCCTTGAATACTTTCTAGGGTAGAAAGGCAAGTTAGAAATCACATCACATTAATCAATCAATCAATCAATCAATCAATCAAGATTCTGTTTGCAGTCTGATCCAGAAGCCAGTTGGACCAGAGCTCCAACTGGTGCAGCCTTTTGTTTTCACAACAGCCAAGCAGAAGGTAAATTAACAAACAAGGCCTACGATGGCCCAGTTCCTTGTTTTTTTTTAGTTTCTCCTCTTAAGAATTGGTCTTTCCCCTTGAAAAGGAAGTTCCAATATTCAAACCTCTTGTTAAACTCTGAGCCCTGGGAATCTTTACTCAGCGCCTTATTTCAAGAGGATCTTAAGTCCTTATTCCAGAGCAGTGATCAGTGATGGGGCAATGTGTCCACAAACACCTTCTTTAGTGCTCGACAGGCTTCTTGGTCCATCTGACCTTTTTTTGCTGGCTGGGGATTTCTGGGAGTTGAAGTCCACATATCTTAAAGTTGTCAAATTGGAAAAACACTGGTTAAGTCATCTTAACCGGTTTTTAACCGGTCTCTTAATTCTTTTCCTAAAAACTGTATTCCAAATGTCTGAATTTGCCTTGCTGTGTCGTATCTAAGGGACCCATTCTTGCTTGGTTAAACTTTTATTATGAATATCTGCTGTCAGTTTTGATATTGCTGCATATGCTCCCATTTTGGCTTCAATAATTTTTGAAAGGGACATGCTGCCTGTGATGTCTCTTTATGTTTTTCCTTTGCAGCCAAATGTGTTTGTTTGTCAGCAATTAAATATTAATAGCAATACCACTCAACATGGAAAAGCCATAACATGTAGTAATGATGGCAAAATTCAACTCCAAAGATTTTCTTTTTCCTTTTTAAAACACTTTTATGGTATATTGTTAATAATGATAATATTTTAATTGTAAAAATTAAAATTAAATTTAATAATGAAGTTATTACCTTTGAGTATTTTTTCATTTGTGAGTTTCATAAAGGGGAAACACTCTAAATTAAAGAAAACAAAGAAGAAAGTGGCTAGTCCTCATGTTTGTTAAAATAAGACTATGTTTAAAAGGCATATGTGCAACGTCAGGTAAACTCTGCTAACAGCCAAATGGGTTGGTGAATAAGAACAGGAAATAAAATTATTTGGCCTGTATTTGTATGCAAACATACCTCCCAATGTATGTGAACCTGTTTCAAGAATTTAAACATTTACAACCATAGAAATGGGCATAGAAATGGAATATTAGGGAAAAGTAACCACTAGAAAAAGATTGGACGATATATGTGATCCTGTGTTTACTATTTATTTACAAACATTATTATGCCATCTATTTTCACAATTCTAGGTTGCATACAAATGTCTGTGCATGTGAGGGAGTGGCACTCATGGAACAGTGAGCAGAAGTGGACAGTAGCCCTGAGAACAGACAGTGGCAAAGTGGAAAGCTAAAGATAGAAGACACCTTGTGTGCAAGTCACTTCCTCTGTGCACTGGAAGTGGGTTGCACATCTGCAGCCTAGGAGAGAAAAGTCATGTATAGGCGCTGGTTCTGCAGAAAGTATCTACAGGGCATAGAATTGATAATTGCACGGAGACAAATAAAAGCACAACTGAATGGCAGTTCCTCATCCCTTCAGAGATGGAGATTTCAGTGCTCAGAATTTCTTGGCAAGCATGTGAATTCTAGGAGTCAAAGTTCATACATCTAGAGCAGTGTTTCTCAACCTTGGCCACTTGAAGATGAGTGGACTTCAACTCCCAGAATTCCCCAGCCAGCATGGCTGGCTGGGGAATTCTGGGAGTTGAAGTCCACTCATCTTAAAGTTACTAAGGTTGAGAAACACTTGTGAGAAAAATATATCTTTGGGTGAATCTTTGGGTGAAAAGACACGTTTTTAGAGGCCTCAGGTGAATGGGATTGCCTTAATAAGATTGAAACATAAAGGCATGTGGAAGCATCCTTGAAGCTGATGTGAACCAGGCCGGTTGTAAACTCCTTATCACAAACATCCCCATAGCAACCTAGGCATCTGCCCTGAGGGAGGATGCCTTCTTCTTGGCATTTGGCACCTTGAACTAATTTGTTTCTTCTCCTCTGTGACACTATTGTTTTACTAGCAGTTAACAGATAACAGAGGGGCAGAGAGTAACTTGAGAATTATTGCTTATTTAGGTATGCCTGCATCATCATATGAATATGTATGCGTATATGTTCTTTTTCCTTTCCCCTTTTTGAAGAACTGTATAAATATCAGAGAATCCATTTTGCCTGTAGGGGAGTGCCTCCCACTAACTTCTGGTGGGGTCCCCCTCCAGTACGTACTGCTCAATAAACACTGCAGTGAAGCCTTGATTATTCTGCATTTGTGTCCTGCGTTTTGATTCCACACACTGGTCTAGAGGGTACCTCAGTTAGAGAATACTGATTGTCCAGCCAAGAGATGAGAACATATATGTGATAGAATAGTTCAGATAATCAGGGTCAAGTAAACACTGGAAAAGAACAGACCCACCTGAAGTTTGCTGGTACCGGTGTGCCATTCTCATGGAAGAGAAACCATCTCATAATGGGTTTCCATCCCTGCATGACTTATAAATCTCAATCTCTTTGCAAAGAGCCCTTATTACACTTGCATTTGGTTGCATTCAGATATGGTTTGAAAACATATCTATGAACGCTACGTGGAATGATGAAGTGTAAGAAGTGATGGTGCAATCCAGCCACTTCAAACATTTTAAGTTCTAGTTACAATTCCAAAAGTATAACGTCACATTTTAGATAACGGGGAAGGGGTGGGGGAAGAAAAGACCAAAGAAGGCCTTGAAGTCAGTGGAACTTTTTAAAAACGTACATCACATCCTGTTTTAAAAAGATAAAAGGAAAGTTTAGGGTTACCTGTGGGATATCTTCCATACCACATCTCTCGCAAAGGTGGAAGTTGCCTTTCCAAAACTGGGTTTCTCCCTGGTGGGGAGACAAATGAGCTCGGCGGGGTCTGGAAGGAATATACTGTCACGCTGCCAGGCTGTTTGGGTTCTCGTTCTTTGCTTGGCATGGGGGTCACTTTGGTGACCTTCCTACGAGCCTTGGAGGAATTCAGGCCCATCTTCCTGAGTTTGGCTGAGCTGTTTTCCACCAGAAGAGAAAGAAGAAAGAAAGATGAAGCCCAATCTTGGAGTTATTAAACACACACACACACACACACACACACACACACACACAGAGTGATAGAGTCCATCCCCAGCCTCAAAAATAACAAAATGCAGTCCTCAGAAAGAGATAGTGCTGAGAAAGACCAACCTCAAAGCCGGAGAACATTTTGTTATGCAGGCATCAGTTCTGAAGGTCTGTCCTTTAAATCAGGGAAAGTACAAAGCACAGAACCAAGTTCAAGATATCTCCTTAGGAAGACAAGGGCATCAGAAGAGGAGAAAACAGCTTTGGTATTCTTTCCTGTGGATTTCTTTAGTAGCTTTTTGAGCTGAATCTGGATTCCCAACATATCCTAACATAGTCTTCCAGTGGCATTTTTCTTTCCGAACATACACACATGCATATGTGCGCATGTGCACAAACACACATTTATCAAGAGCCAAAGGCCACCAGTTGCCATGGGAATGCCGTTATAAACTTTTCCCATCACCACACTTGGTGAATCCAGTTAAACATTGACCTGGTCTGGGAGCTTCCTCAAAGGAAAGAATGAGTTTCTGGCTTACCTAACCTGAATATTAAATTAGCCCCAGGTTCTCTGAGAGTTCAGTGTAAAAAATCACAGAACAGGAATTTGAGAACATTCCCTTCTTTCTTTTCACCAAGGCATAGTTAATCCCAAACAGCCTGATACAGTGGTTGCTTCTACCATGACCCTTCTATCTTGGAGTGCCATGTTTGGTTTACATGCTTTAAAAATGAGAAATCCAAATAGTACATACATAGATAGTGACTGTAGAAACAGGCTTTCTTGAGTAAGACCTTGAGTAAGGTCTTACTCAAAAGGAGAGTTGCTTTATAGATGCTCTAGTGAATAGGATTTGGGTTTTTCAAGAGTTTTGTCTCAGATTCTAGTAGCCAGAACTAAAAATGTCAGGGTCTCTTCTGCTACATGGACTTCTTTCTAAATTGCTGGACCTCTTCCCCTTGATGGTCTGGTTTCAGATGTTTGCCTTGGATCCTTATACTGCTTGATGGTTCACTTCTCATTGACTCCTGGAGTGACTTATGGACATGCTTACAACTAATAGGGAATATTTGGCTCTTGATCTAGCTTACTTTTGTCTGACAGTTTCTGATGCTTTGTAAACCCTACACAGGAAATATACATGATTCCACTATTGCCGTTTCAGCCACTCAGAAACTCTGGCAGGTGGGTCATGGCACTGCTACCTTAAAAGAGGTGTCTTTGACAGATTCAGGGCTGTAATTCCCATAACACATGGTTCTAATAGCACCCATTATTGGACTCAAAATGGTGTAACTTTAAGCGTACATTTTTGCCCTGGGTTCCAGTAGGTGATTCTTTTGATTCTAGTGAAACTAAAAAGCAAATCCTATGGGCTAGAAACCTGTCTAGGAGGATGCACTCCAGCTGAAGAACATCTGAAGCCCCTTGCTGTTTGAAGCCAAAGTCCACTAGTCCTGCATCTTGTGCCAGCTTTCCAGCAAGTATTAAATGATCTGCAAAGTTTGTTAAGCCTCATAGAGACTTGATGTACTTATTTTATTCTCAAAACATGAAAAATCACACAGCTGAAAATCAGTGGTTGCCACTGAATTTAACTGGTAAAATCTGGGTTTGCTCTGGGGGCTACAAAAATAGGGTTGTGGACCATATGCGACCCCAAAGTTACCAAACTTTGATGTTGGCTAAAATCAAATCGAAGTAGCCCTTTAAAACCTCCAAGTGTACAATCTTTCAAAAACCGTGAGCCAAAACATAATTCTTTGCTGTCTTCAGGGGCTAAACAAAAAAATAAAACTGGTAGTACACCCCAAACTTTGCATTAGATCATGAATAGGCACTCTTTTTCATTTGGGGACATCTTTTGAATTATGAGCACATGTGATGGGTGCATTCACAGAGTACCTGCCTTGATGGGCTGGTTCTTCACAAAGCACCTATTTACTAAGTGATGAATGAGTTCCAGATCGCTATTAATGCAGGGAATCCTTGTGAGGTCCAAAGGCATTCTTGAAAAAGAAGAGATACTAAAGTCTGATGCATAGTTTTACATATGCCAGCTTTCTGTTTAAGTTCTTTTTTAGGCTTAAGGAATCTTTTCAAAAGTCAGATTACACAGAGAGCGTGGTGGGCACCAAGGGAGTTATATTGGATAGGGCCTGGCTCTGAACTAGACAAATGATCACTTCTGGTCTCAGGATGCTTTCTGTGTTCCATCAGCCCCAGTCCCCATCATAAACCTGCACTGGATCTATTGTTTCTCCGGCACTTTTGCTACTCCCCCATAGTTCCAGTGCTGTTGGTTAGGGAGGGCCAGGAGTGATCACTTTAGCCCTTCTGCAAAGGGCAGTAATGAACAGCATCACTCTGACTGACTTTTCCCAATACAGGTTACTCACCCACATGAAAACTCTCTTCATGCTTCATAGACTTTATGATTATACTGCAAAACAGTGACTCTGTGGATAACTCTCCGTTCCCAGCTGAGTGGAGATTATTGCTTGTGAGTGGAGGCAGACAAGGGGTCTTCCTGGAGGTGGGAAAAGAGGGCCTGAAAAGACTATGGGGATGCTGTGTGTGGAGACTGTCTTAGAAGGAAGGTATAAGACCCCTAGCATGCTGGGCCCCAAAATGGACTGTTTCTACCATAAGATCAAGAGCTTTCAGCATGCTTTTAAGCAGTGTGTATGAGCTTAAAACACCCAGCTTTACATGGTTGTTTTGAAGGGTTTCATTGTGAAGGACTAAGTATTTTCTCTCAGATGTGTTTGACATAAAAGCAATGCCTGTTCTTTTTCTGCATGATTGTTCATAAAAGATTGTTCTCTTTACAGCCTGAAATCTGATTCTGGAAGTTAGTTTTTTCCAACTAACAAATTTTATTAAAAGTCATAAACTTTTATGACTCATAATAGCTTATGCGTTTTAATAAAATTTGTTAGTCAGAAAATAATAGGCTAACATGGCTCTCCTCCTACAACGCAGCAAACCAATTAACTGCTTAATATTGATAATCCAAGGCTGAAAGTTCAATCCTATGTCTGTTTTGAATTATGTCCTGCAGGATTTTGTAGGGTTGACTTCAAAGTGAGTATCGCATCAAGTCAGGAACCCTGATCCTACAGCCAATGCTGTACGTACATCCTTCCCTCTGCCCTTGCCATTTAAATGCTGAAATCCTTTCATTCACCTCTTGAACAACATTAAGCCAGAGCCTGTTTAATCATGGCTTGCTGAATGACCACATTTAGCTAGGTTTACGTACAACATAAGCCATAATTATACCATAATGGTTGGGACACACAACACACTACACCATATACTAGCAAACCACATCATGGCTTTGCAGACTGTGTAAATACAGCCACTGTAGTGATCAGTGTTGGGTTGGAAGCAAGAGGATTTAGGACTCAGGTCCAAACCCTCCCTCAGCCATGCAACGCCCTGATCAGCATTAGCTGCTCATCCCGTGGCAGCAAACACTAACTCATCAGAGATAATAATCAAGTTGTTTCAACTATCAAAAATAAACTTAAATGTGCAATTATTTATTATAGGAAGGTTTAAAAAGTGGCAACTGGAAAGTGATCCAGGACAGGAGACAACCTTGAATTTCAGCAGTTGGTTGCCTGATGGGGATGAGGACATAAGGCACTGAATCTATTTGCAGGATTCCAGTTTTCCTTACCTGCCATAGCCTCCCCTGGAGGACCAGGCCATGGAGTTGCACACCCAGCACCCTTGCGCATTTCCTAATCTCTATGCTGTGATCAAATAATGATGTATAGATGGTTGGTTTTGCAAGCTATTGAGACTGTTTCCTTCAGCGTTCATATCAGGTGTTAAGGATGCTGCTGTAGCAGCTATACATAATGTGTCATGATAAGAGACTGATGAAATAGCTCTGATGTAAATCTTGTGGTTTGGAGATTAGAAGGCACCTTGTGAGGCATCTTAGACTTCACTGGGTCTTTCCTTTTAAGCTCAACCTCATCAATAGCGTGCTCTAAGAGAAGATTCATTTCAACAACAATAAATGGTTGCACGTTCATTCCTGTGCAAGAGAGTTGCTCTTGCGATGGCTTATTTCCTGCGTTTTCAGAAATGCATTAAGTTCTGGGATAGTTCTCAAGCTTGCATTATTCGCGACACGTTTTGTTTTGTTTTCAGAGGGAGGCTGATCGTCCCTTACGTGCTGAAGAATGTAATCTGGCAGCTGCTTCATTTGTCAAACTGCATTTTCCTTTTCTCTTCTTCCTATTCTTAGAGCCCAGAGGCAGTTTTGTCTGACAAAAAATTAAGTTAGCAGATTTCTGCACTTCTAGATGATTGAGTTTTGCCTGCATAAGAGAAGCTGTCTGGTTTTTTCCTCACGTATGGGGCAAATCAGTCTCGGTCTGAGCTTAGCCTGGTAAGACTGCAGGAACTGGCTCCAGCAATAACCTGGAGCTTTCCTGGAGATGCTGGCAGGGTCTCCCGGGGTGTATAAAATGCCGCAGGGATGGACAAACCCTGGCTTCCAGAATGCATCTTATCCCAACTCCATTTTTGTGGTTTCTCCAGCACCTAAGAAATTGCAACACACGTCAACAGCAAACCATTGAGGAACAAGGTCTGATTTCCCACTGTTTGGGGAGAAGACAAAGAAATGTGCCCCCTTTTTTAGGTTTAATGCAGCTGCAAAAAGAAAGAAATTAAAACAAAACAGTATTTGCTACTTGCCCCCAAATGCTAACACTCCCTTTTTGCAATTTCAGCCTTGCCATCAGCACAGCAACCCCCCAAATGAATACACACGAAGGTCTTCTGCCTGCCATCAGATTGCCTGGTATCATGTGCACAGACGGTGCCACAGGTGGCTCGGTATTCCTTTATTACCCAGGCTCCGTTCTCTACCACTGCATTTATCAATAGGTTTGGTGCTGGAAACATATTGAATATTTCTCAGTTAAAAATGGGAGATTTAAAGAAACAGAAATATTCTATGAAACAAGTAAGAGTGCGGACCCTGTTGCAAGGTTTTTGTTGCTGTTGTTCTGAAAGTCTGAAATTATCTATAATGTAAAGCAGGGTTTCTGAACCTTAGCAGCTTTAAGAGGTGTGGACTTCAACTCCCAGAATTCTCAAGTCAGCAGGCTGGCAGGGGAACTCTGGGAGTTGAAGTCCACACCTCTTAAAGTTGCTAAGGTTCAGAAACCCTGAAGTAAAGACTCCAAAATGTAAGCTTTCCAAGCTATACCAAATTTCCACTACTGAGATTAGTTTATTTTATTTGTGCAAGGAGCTCAAGATATATACATAGCAGTCCCTCCTCCATTTCCCCCCCAAAACAGTAATCCTGTGAGGCAAGTTGAATTGGGAGCGACTGTCCCAAAGTCACCCAGTGACTTTCCACAGCTGAGGCTGAATTAGTACCTTGGAATAATTGAGAATGTTTCATGCAACCTGTCATTAAGGGGCTATGCATAGTTATTTCCTTCTCCTTTGTCCAGGTGGTCTTCCACCCAACAGTTGTGCAACTTTGAACCTCTTCTGACAGTGGTCCAAATGAGATGTGAAATTATTTGTATCAATGCAATTAATGTGCATGTTTGTAATTCTATAAATAGGAATCCTGGGGATGAAGCACTGGACCATGGAAGGTCTGGAAGGGAAGTAACCCCCCCCCCCAAAAATCTAACAGTTGAAGGATTATGGTGTCTGGAGCTGGCAACAGGCCATGAGAACAGGATTCTAAGAGTGAAGCAGTGCACATTGATTATAAACCGAATATGGGGTGGCAGTTTGATGGGGCAGCAAAAATGGCAGATGCAATTTTAGGCTGCATCAACTCAGTTTCCAAACCACAGTGACAGTTTATTCTACCTTGGTTAAACCCTGCCTTCAGTACTGTGGTCAGTTCTGGATATTATGCCTTAAGAAGGGTTCAGACAAACTGGAATAGATTTGGAGAAGAGCAATGAGGATGAACAGGGGATTGGAAACCAAGTGGAGATGGAAGGAATTAGGTATTTTAACCTTGAAAAATGATAACTAAGGGGGCATAGATGGCACACTTCAAGTATCTGCTACACAGAAGGAAGCCATGACCATTTTTTTAAATCATTCCAGAACAGAGGATATGGAATAATAGTCTTAAGTTACAAGAAGGCAAACTCCAGTTAAATAAAGGAAATGCTTTCAAGCAGTTAAGAGCAATTTGACAGTAGAACCGATTATTAAAAGACATGGTGGAGTCTCCTGTATTGGATGTGTTCAAGCAGAGGCTCCATAGCCATTGGTCATGCTTTAATTTGGATTCCTGCACAGAGCAGTGAGTCAGACTCAATATCTAAATGGCCCTTTCAATTCCATGTTTCTAGAATTATTTACAGATCTAAAGATCACCAGGTTCATTTTGATGTTTTTATTTCAAAATACCATCACCCAGCCTGTAAAGCTTAGTTAACAAGATTATTGCCATTTCACTCTATGTTGTGCACAATACTTTATCCAAGCTTAGTGGCTTAAGAGTGTGACATCCAAAGTTGAAAGAACTGTCATGCTGAGTTTCTTGGAACTGGAAACCAAGGTCACAAGTCCTGGTTTCCAGAACTCAAAATTGCAGCAACTTCATTTTGGATGACATGATAACCTAGAAAGCATGATACAAGCCATATGCTGGGGTGTGTGTGTGTGTGTGTGTGTGTGTGTGTGAGAGAGAGAGAGAGAGAGAGAGAGAGAGAGAGAGAGAGAGAAATTGAAGTGTCTAAAACTGACCTTCATAGCTTGGTTAGTCACACAAACACCTGCTACTAACCATGATGACAAAACAAATGTGTATGTTGGTCACAAGGCTTCCTTATGATATCCCAACACACATTTTGTTACTTGACCCTTCTTGCAGACACCTATGGCTAGTAATGGAACAAAGCTGGAGTGTTTAAGGTTGTTGCAGAATTAAGCAGCCAGGACAGGAAAAGGAGAGATTTGTATCATGTAACAAAATTGAAATCACAATTTTGTTCTTTCTCAGAGCAGCTTTTCCCAACTTTACACCCTCTAGATCTGCTGTGATTGCAACTTCCAAAAGAGCTGGAGGGTAATAGGCTGAAGAAACCTGCTATGGTGTTTGCACACACTACACACAACTCAGCACATGATATACCAGAGGGGATTTTCATACTCAGTGACTGAATCACCTGTGAATGAACATAACAAAGCTGCTATCAGCCATCAAAATCTATATACCTAATTCTTATATTGAGTTATGGCTTTGATTTAAAGACATTTTCTCCTGTGAATCCTCTTATAAAGTACAAAAAATATTTTGTTTTGTTTTGATTTTTTTTAAAAAAGGAATTTATTGTAGTTATTTTCACCTACTCCTGGATAAGTGTACAAATGTAAACCATTTACATACCAATGTGTTAAGCGCTAAATTTATAATCCATCCCTGGTTTTAACATTATCACTGTCCTTTTTAGTATACAGGTGGGTGAGAAAAATTTATTAAATCATATTCACAGAATATACATGGTCGTGCAATCAAGAAGTCACCAGCTCTAAGCCAGTGGTATAGACACTGTTCCATTAGCTCTACTCCTGCTCCTGAAGTGAATGCTGGAATCAGTAATGTCTTCAGCATGCTCTTCACTTTTCTTCTCTTTTAAGCTGTTGATGAATCTCAGTGTAATTTCATCCCATTCCTCAGGAAGAAGCATTAGCAGAAAACCAAGGCAGATAAAGATGGTGGCTCCCAATCTGACGACACTAAAAATCACCTCACGTTTGAGGAGATCAACAGCTGCGGTGAGAAGAAATTAAAAGAAGCTGAGTCAAAACATCCCTCCTCCATTTGTCAACCCATTTATATGGGGGTGGGAGACAAAAGGGGTGACCATTTTAATAATTTTTCAGGGTGTGGGGTCAAAAGTGAACCTGTTTCCAACCAAGTTGTGTTATTTTTGGATGGCGGCCACCATTTTTGTTGGCCACCATCTATCAGAGGAATGACAGATTGCATGGCTATCCTCCCTGAGAGTAAGTTTCCCCAAGAGTTGGAATTCAGCAGAAGAATCTGTGACTGACTTGGGGGTCCCTAATTCAGCTTTGTTAAATCAGCCCTTCTCACTCTCTCACACTGAATCTGCAGTACAGAACACATTGGTACCGCCAATTTTGTTCACCTGAAATCTCAGCAATGACAGAACACAATATGGCAGGATGGAATATTCAGTGTCCTGGCTGTACTTATTAGACTTAGGATAAAAGTCTGCCTGTCTCACAGAAATCTGCTCTTCCCACCAGCTGATTTGGGGTGACCACTGTGGAAACTTCACAGACATTCTGACTTCTTGGTCATCCAGCCGCTGAAGATCAGGAAACAGCTAAATAGCTGCACAGGCTATGAAAATCAGTTTTGCTGAGGAACAGGGAAAATACATCTCAGCCAGGGCCTAAGGTGAAGAGAGGCAGTTACATCTTCCAAGAACTTTTAGAGGCTAATGGGCCATGGAATCAAAGTCAAAGAAGCAAAGAGCCAGATGAGTTTTATATGGTGCTTGGGAGTAATTAGTCAAAGCTTGGTTTCGGTTTCCACTAGAATTTCAACATATGCTGAAGAGGTGTATATCCACTCAAATTCACTCTCAGCAACTCTCACAACTTTTTCTGCTTGTCCTGATTAATCTAGATTCCTTTTGCACTAGGATGGTATCCCCTCTGTTTGTCATTCCTTGGAAACTTTTTATGAAGAACTTAGTATTTCCTCTGAAGAAGTGCTGGAGATCTCTTCAAGTGATACAGAAGAAAGTAATGATGCATTTATCTACATACATTTTTTAAAAAAAATATTGCAATCCATAGTTTGTACCTGCATTGCCAGGAACACTGAGTACTGTCCCAATAGATATTAAGATTGGATATGTAAGCACAACACCAACATTCACCAAAATGTTGAAAGCTATGAAAGAAAAAATGAAAGGAGAAAGTGAAGAAGGCTCTTTCATAATAACTAGAGGTTGAGATTAATTCATTTAAATTCCAGTAAACATACCCAAACCATCTCTTTCTTGTAATACCCGGCATTTGATCTTCAGAAGTAATATATATACATATGAGGGAGGGAAAGAAAAATGAGAATTGTGAAAGCAAAAGTGAAAGATCACTAAGTCACAGCAGGTAGCAGCACCTAGACTATCTTCACTTGAAAAAAGCGAATCTAGATAATATTTGGGTGGAAGATCTTCAGGAAATCCAGATCACTAGACTTGACTGGGAAGTTTAAAAACACAGCAGGCAGCAATGGCAAACTATTTCAGTATTGTTGCCACGAAAACAAAAAACTAGAATTGAGTTTTTACTATTATTACTTAATGTTCATTAACAGAGCTGGGCTGCATTGATCAGATCTATGTATATTGGCCTCCGTTTCATCCATAAGAAATTATATTAAATGTTCTAATGATTGCTAGTTCAGTTGTTTCAATGAAATTGGTCTTTATAATTCCTTCCTTCAAGAATGGCCACTTAGCGATCAATGACAGAATAACGTAGAGGGGTGAAATATCTTCCCACTTGTTTTGGGATATTTCTATCATGAAACAGGGAACTAGAATCTGAAGATGTGCATAAAACAAGGAAAACACTTTGTTCCAAACCCAGAATAAACCATTCTGTTCCGGAAGTTCTGTTAAACTGTTACTATTCAGCCATGAGTTAGCAGAACTAAAACCCAGACTACTTTGCTTATTCCAGGTTTGGGCTTGACACAAAAGCAAACGTAGGACAAGGCTGATCCCTGGTGCCTCTTTGCTCCCATTCTCTCAGCACATTCCCACGCAATATGTTCCAGCTCTCTGGTTCCCAGTACCTCTTCTCAGCTGCTGCTACTGCCGGTGTTCCAGCACCATCGTTTTTCTTTCCCTCAGTTACCATCTTTCACAATGTCTCAGGGTAGCATATCCCACAGGCTCACCTGTCCTTCTCTTCCCAGCATCTTTCTTTAATATTCTTCTAATACCCAGCTCAATGTTTGGAACATTTTTCTTGCTCGATCAACAACGATACATTTGAATTCTTTAAGAAACTCTGAATTAGGTAATACTAATGAATTTGTAACTTCTAATGAGTAAAGAAGAGACGTTTTAGTACTAAACTTTCCTCCTCCAAAATCCTCTCCTATTTGAAAAGAAACCCAGAAATGTGATGTAGTTGCATTTAATGAAAAGGCTAGATTTTCTTATAAACTGGCAGAGAGTAAACCAAAATCATCCAAGCATTCTGCTGTATATAAAGTTGAAAGAAGCAATGGAATACTGAAGCATTTGCTCAGATACCTACCCAGCCAGAGACCTGCAATTCCACACAAAAAGCCCCACGGCACAGCTGAAAAAGGTGACCAGTATTCCACTTTTGTAAAGTATAAAATGATGGGAGTGATTGAAAGAAAAATCAAGTTGAAGAAGCCAAGGGTAGAGATGAAGTGTGCAGCTTCACCAAAGTTGGCACTTCCAAGAAACATCTTAAACAAAACCTAAAAAGAAGAAAGGAGAACAATTGAGAACATCATGAAGTATATGCAGAAGTGCTCTCAGCACGAATGGAAACTACACAGCAGGGATCTATTGCTGGGGAGTCCAGGTTCAGCTATCCACCTTTGCCAGGACCTTCTATTTAGCTTTTGTCTGGCTGGACTTATAAAGACTGATCTTCAGATTCATCTTTGGCCCTGCACTTTCTCAGTCATTTCAACAATGATGAGTCACTGGATCTTAAGAGTTTAAGAAAAGGGCTTTCTCTTGCCCGGTGGGAAGCCTCAAAGGAAAACCACATGTCACAAGGTATTTATCAAAATCTTTCTTCAGCAGAGGAAAAAAACAAAAGGAATGACACCTGAATGGGTCAGGTAGTAAGATCCCATGTTGCAAAACAAGCTTCTCAAGACACCTGAATTTTCTGTAAGAAAAATGTAGAATCTGTTCCATTCAATTCTCAGGATTCGTAACAGAAATATCCAATGGTACTACATGAAACTCATTAATCTCATGTCAGTTTTTTATGCATGTGTGTGTGTATGTGTTTAACTATGCCATACTGAAGTCTGGGGCTAACAGACCACTTGCCTGAATCAAAGACAAGCCCTTTATCAACAATTCAATTACTTTTAACATCTCCAACCTGGTACCAAAGACCTTGGGAACTTGGAGTTACTGGAGTTGTAGTCCAATCCACCTTGAAGACCCAACAAGGGGAGGGGTCTGCTAAAAAAATATGGGACATGCAGGTAGCAATGCCAAAACAATGTTTTCTCTAAGCACCTCAACTTGAAGTGAGTTGTTCTCATCATAACTGGTCACTGGGGTAATTAAATGTTTAGTATATCAATTAAATGTGCTTATATATAGCTCTTAGTTTGAGCCTCAGGGATGGCAATGGCCAAGAGCATCTCTTATGCACTCTATTATGTTGGCTATGAGCCTACTGAAGCTTGACCAACAAATGCTGCTGTGTTATTTATATTGACATCCTTCTATCTCCAAGAGGGCTGAAGGTTCCATTTTGGGTGTTATCTTTACTGATGTAGATCACTCTGAGCTGTGTGAAAAAGTGGCATATATGCAGTCAATTCATCAGAAGAGCAGGATTTTGGCAACTATCATTTATAGCTTGCTAATCTCAACGATTGCTTACTGCAGAGTGCTTTTCATGAGCTGCCTCTGAAGAGCCTTCTGAATCTTCAAATGGTATAAGATTGTGGCAGGAGTTAGAACAGGAAATTATTGACAGCCACACTCAAAACTGAATTAACAACCTGTTCTCTTTCACATAGAATTCAGAATTAATTCATATCAACTGCTAAATCTAAATCTATGCAATAATCAAACATCCAAGTTATTCACTGGATACCTGTAAGAGATACTCTTCTAGTGGAGACCTGTTAAGTCCCCTCTACAGAAAATATTTTACATTTTTATCGACGTTTAGATATTACTGCTGCTTAAATATATTTGTGATTCCTATGTTGATGTAGTCATTGTTTCATATAGTTGTTTTTAATGAATTGATTGGATATGCAGCCATTTTTTATTTGCCATTTTAAAATCAATGGTAAATCAATTAGTATACTCTAGTAGAAGAGCAGTATGGAAATTATGTGTCATTATTGTTGTTACTATTAATAATTAATTAATAACCTTGTTTCTTAAAGCAAGGGAAACATAATCTGACCACCCTCCATCCTGAATCATAGCTCCCAGAAACCCTAATTGCCACGTTAGCTGGGTTAGCTGGAGTTAATGGAAGTTGTAGTTCAAAACATCTTAAAGGCACCAGTTTGGACCCAGTGCCAGGGGCCAGAGAAGGTGGAGCTATGATGTAAAACAGTTGGGACTATATCATGGATTTTCATTGGGGAGGGGCATTTTTTTCCTTTTTTTTAAAGAGGGCAATTTTAGAGTTTACAGTACAGTATAGTTTTCGTGTGTTCCCTGCCTTGAAATGGCAGGCAACTATAATATCAGTTTTTGACAGTTGCACCCTGAAATCAGATGAGTTTCTGAGGAGCGCAGGGATGGGGCTGAGCTCCTACAGGCTGAGTAACCCACCTTTATTTTAGAAAAAAGAGTTCTGATTTATTCTAAAAAGTAATTGAAGAGATTAGCAGGACATAGGATCAGTAGGAAATCCCAAGATCTCCTGGGGAATCACAGCAGAATGACAGAGACATCACTCCTGAAAACTTCCCCCTTTCATTGAAAACATCATCCTTGGCTTTCAACATTTTCTTCTGCTTGTGTGTCATAGTCATTCTCAAAGAGTGTCAATAAAATGGTGGCACATAAAATAAGAGGAACTCACGGATGTTAATCTTGCTGCTGTGGAATAATAGAGATTTCATTAAGACTCGATAAAGGGAAGCCAAGCTGAATCCTTGGGGGCCATCAAGTAATTATCTAGCTGTAACTTGCTTCCAGTGCACATTGCTCAGAATGTGAATTAAGCAACCATGGCAAGCATTGTTTTAAACCCATCTCACTTTGCTTGTATATGCATGCATTTAAAAAGGATTAAATGGTAAGAAAATGACCTACCTTATATAGCGCAGAGGTCGAGGCAGATCCAACTGCATATGCAACACCAATAATTGAATCGCCATGGAAACCATCTGCATAGGCCATCATAACAATTCCAGTGATGGCCATTATTGCGGCAACTATCTGTGCAATTCAAAAGGAAAGACACGTAGGGGGACTTTATTACCTGGAAAGAACCATGATGAGGGGTGTGCTTGTGTGTGCGAGATACTTTCTCCCTTTAATCTGCTCAGCTCGCTATAAAAAAATGACCTGGGGACATGGAATGGGAACATAACACCATAACAGCCCTACAGGTTATGTGTCACCCAGAGACGGACTTTACGGCAACCTTGTTCTCTTTTCTTGAAAATCGAAAGGATTGTTTCTTAGATTACTTTAGACTGAAATCCATCCGGGCAGAATTGCTTCAAGATCAGATTAGTTTGTTTCACAAGCTGACAGCCATAAACTTTGCTTGGTCACCGCTGTGTAATCAGAAAAATTATAGCTCTAGGGAGTAAGATTCAAAAACACGAAACAGGCAGGTTCATTCATCAGCAAAAAGTAACAGTGGAATAAACTGCAGCTCTCTTCTTATGGTGAGCTCAACTGAATGCACAAGCAGACCGAAAATAGTACCAAACTCCACTGGTTCCAACGTTATGCTAAATCACTTTTCCTCAGTCTAGTGCCCCCCAATACTTTGGGATAACAACTCCCAGAATTTTGAACAGGCACAGCCATTGCCCATGCAGGCTGAGAATTCTGGGACTTGTCATCCAGCAGGACGCCAGGTTGAGGAAGCCTCCACTAAACCACAATTTAATGCTATATGAATGACTGTGCAGTCTATTATAGCCAACCTGGGAATTGTACTTAACTTGGAACAAGCCATGTTCAAGAACATGTTTTGAAGTTAGCTTCTAGTAGTAAACCATAGCTTAAATTCAGTGTTTAATTCTGTTAAATAACAAGCTAAAGTAAATTTAAGCATAAAAGCAGGTGCTGCTTCTCTACAAGGCCATAATGGAAGAAGAAAACTGAATGATGAATGCAGGAGATAAGGCTTATCCAAGAGTTTCTCAGATTATGCTAGGGCACGCCTGTTTGGCTTTGGGTATATGATCAGGAATTAACTACATTGCTGGCAGCAAACCTGTTCCTTTAAATGTGGCTCTGCCCCAAGCACAAGGCAGGGGATATGGATCCCCAAGAATGAAAGGGAAATGAATTAGAAGACAGACTATAGCTTAATGGTAGAGCATGGCCCTTGTCTTACATGATGAAGATCTCTGGTTCCATCCCCAGTATCTCCAAATAAAAGGATCTGTTCTCATGGGACAAACAAATAAATAGATAATGGGAAGAATATCTGCTAGAGACTCCAGAATGTCAATACCAATCAGAGAGACCTGCTTTCCTCAACCCAGCATTCTCCTGATCTGGTGTTCCTGCTTGGGCTCTTGTCATCTTTGGAGGCTCTCCTCCAGTTGTCCTTACCAAGTGACATGAGAAGGGGGACTAAGGAATGTGGCTTTCATGGTTGTAGAACTCCACTTAATGGAAAGCCATCCCCAGGGAGACCCATCTGGTGTCCATGCTATCGCACTTTTTTCTGTCAAAGATGCTTTATTTCTCAGACATTTCTATAACTTTGTACTCTATTATTTTAAAAGAGCTTACTCCATACTGGAATAGTGGATTTTCTATATTTTTCCTATTTGTGTTGTTTTAATTTTTGCCTTTTAAAATTGCTTTTAGAAACATTTAAGCGTTTAACAATCTTAAATTTAGTAAATCCTACATTTAGTAAAACTTAGTAATCCATCTCAATTACTAGGGCAAATGATGGTGATGATGACAATGATGATTATGATGATGCAATGTCCACCCCCCTCCCCCACAACTCAGGATAGTAAGGATTGCAGTTCAACAGCACTAAAGAGCATCAACTCAAGAAGCTGGATAGAAAAGTAGCTCCACTTTCTAAAGAGTTATTTCCTTTTTTCTCCAGCCACCTAGATGTCATGAGATGATATCACTGGGAGGTGACTGAAGGAGGAGGATTTCATAGCTGGGAAAATTAGCACCCTCACCTATAGCTCCACGTTAAATTGGGAGATACAACCAGTTCTATTTTCCCGACCCAATGTGTTTATATCATGGCTGGGATTGTACAGTATACTAGAAGATGCAAAAATTAAGTAGTTTGTACTGTAATTCAGTATGTGAGGAGGACCCAACCACAATCTTAGCATGTTGTGTGACTGTTAGACACAGCAATGTTATGTGAATGCAACAATTAGCCTAGTTTTAGAATTCAATGTATTCTGTGAATTCACCCAAAAAGTGCTGACTGGTTAGTCAAATTCAATATAATAGGGCCTCTGAGTCCAGACTGAGTTAATGCTCACGCTTGATTAAAACCAACAGTGATGGCAAAGATCTTTAAAACGAAGCTTGGATAAGCTACTGCAGAGAGCTGAAACTGCAGCCTTTACTGAAACTTCCCCTTTACTGATCCAAGCTCATCATTTTATTTCTGGCAGAAACCCACAGGGGAAAAAATCTTAAGGAAAGCTTTTAAAAATCTTTAGAGAACTTCACTTCCCACCTTCATCCTCTCTCTCTCTCTCACTCACACACATATATTTTCTCCCAGCTTCTATTTTAGTGAGTTTTGCTACCTTCTGCATCATACAATGGTTCTGTAATCTCAAGAGTAATACCCCAATTTTGTGTCAAACAGTGATGGTGTATGTTTGGGAATGCAGATATTAGAGCTGCTAGTGTTATTTACCTGCATTTTATCCATTAAACGTATCAGTGACACTTAAATAATTTTTCAACTTTACAAAAACCTTTGTATATGTGCCATTTTGGAGATATTGAAGGATGTATGAGACAGTTTGTGATTTGAGAAGCAAATATTATTGCCAGTCTTCAAAAAAAAGATATAGTTTTAGATACATTCTACACATACACGATCTCTATTACAGTACCACACCAGAGCTAAAATAACCTTTAAAAACCACTGTGTATTTTACCTCTCAGCACCAGCTATTAAAAATTATCCTTCAAATTAGAATTAGTCTCTACTAATTAATTAACTACAGGTTTTGTTGATTAATCCACTGATTAAACCAATTCAAGCTTGTCCAATTTACTCTGCTCTTTAATGAACACTCCTATGAATTAGATGAGGGAGATAAGGAAATGTAAGGTTTGCATTATGAACCAAATGCAGAAGGAACGGATTTTCTTGCATTCTGAAAAAGAATGACGGAGCTGGGATGGCGGCAGGTCCTTGAGTTTAACCCTCTTCTTCCAAAAGCAGATTTCTCCCATGCAAAACATGGAATAGATTAAGTTAATAATCCAAACCTAAACAGCAAGTGAGAAAGATACAGCAAGTTCTTGGGCGATGCCACACATCAGGAGGGTTAAGAAATGGAACTAAAACAGGCAGAAATGATCATTTCACTGGAGCCCAGCAAGTTTAGCTGTTGTTTTCCATTTAAAAAATCTTCGCTGCTGCTGTCATTATCCTAGTAAATCATGTTCCATGAACCTTGAAGCACTTTTGTGCCCTGCAAATACTTCAATTTTGGGGAATGCAAAGCATGTTACTTCTGATTTCGAGTTACACATTCTTGCATGAGAATTTAGGCTCAATGCTAGTTTATAGTTCCCTGACTAGCTAGCTTCCAGATGTAGATCCACTGAACAGACTGGCAGGTTGATTTTGGAAACTCCTTTGAGCACAATTTGTAGGTACTTTCCTGAAAAGGGCAAATACTGCCCTTGGCTTGTGATTCATTGTGATGTGTGCTACACAAAACAGTAGCAGTGGTATGGGTTGTCTTCATACAAAACATTTGTCTCTTCAGTTGCTTCTAGATGTGAGGAAATTGAGGGGCACCTTCTCACTTTGAGAATGTGGGTGCATTTATTAAGCTATTCCAATCACTAACATACTGGGCAATGTGCATGAATCTGTGTCCACAATGCTTGTTTCATAATGTGCTGCTTTGTTTCTTTAACTGATACTTTGCCCCCCCCTTCATTCATTCATTCATTCATTCATTCATTCATTCATTCATTCATTCATTCATTCATGACCTTTGAGTCATTGTTGACTTCTGGTGACTGCCTGGACTAGTCCCTGCAGGTTTTTTGACAAGATGTTTTGGAATTGGTTTGCCATTGCCTCCTTCCTAGGGCTGAGAGAGAGTAACTGACCCAAAGTCCCCCCGCTGGGTTCATGCTTAAGGTGGTGTTTCTAGCCCAGTGCCTTAACCACTACACCAACTGGCTCTCTTGTCTGTCCCTAATCACCCAGAAATCAACTAGTGGCAGTAACACACGTATACATTAATGATCAACAACATAACAATGGTTATAAGTCCATCTTGAGTAATGTCCAGGAGAGATCACCAGTACTAGATGCTCAAATCTGTAGCCAGGAGCTCTGTGACGACTTCCTCTAAGCCAAATTCCCACTGGAGATGAAGTCTTACATACCCTTTATTTCCCAGTGCCTATAGGTGATGGGGCTGCAAAAGGCAAGAAACAACAGAAAAAAATTTAAGGGCTGTCCCCTTTAGGATAAAGGTTCTCCAAGAGCTGAAATTGCCACTTCCTCTGAGAGGGGTCAGAAACACTGCCCCTTTTTTTGCTCCTCAGAGCCTCCCAAGATAATGCAGTGGTGCAAACTTCTTTCTTTTTAAAGTTTAAGCAAACTAGAAATATTAAGCCTTGTCAAATCTAACATTTTACTTGTCAAAAATGACCTCCCAAATCAGAGGCATTTGCAGAAGAAGGCTTCCAACTGTGACCATGTGATTGAAGCCCCACTCCTTTTATGTGCGTTGCATGTGTGACACATGAAAAAAGGGGCATGGCTTCAATTGTGCAATCACAAACCCCATCTTGATTTTTTTAACCCTCCCAATAGAAGGTCCTGTCCAAAATCCTGGCCCTAACCTTCTCCAGTGACATCACAGCGCCTCTTCCTTTGCAAACCTCTGAACCTCGTAACAAAAATAATGCCTCCTGAAAAGAAAAGGCTTGTCCACCCTTGCACTATTGCTAAAGAAATAACAGCTTGCTTCTGGGGGAATGACAGAAAATTCTTATAACAGAGGCATAGCTTGCTTTTGGTACTAGATGATCGACTATCATATTGGTACGTACCAGCAAGATATTGTGGCGAATAAGACCAAGGAGAGAAAATGTGGTTCTGTGTAGTTTAAGAATGGAATCAGAGGAGGCAATGGCTGAAGGAAAAGAAGGAGAATATCCTAGGCCAGGAAGAGCAGGTAAATTTGAGAAGGAGGGAGGAGTCTGAGAAAGCGAGTAGCCAACTTTTAGGTGGCTCAGCCTGGCAGGAAGATCAGAGCTTTTGCTTTGCATATGAAAAATCCTAGGTCAGCCCTGGCATATCCAAGTAAAATGGTAAAAGCCAGGTAGCCCTGGGGATCCATTGATTAAATACTAAACTTGTCAAGGTTAGAGCCTTAGTCTTTAACTGAGAATGCTGAAGTCTGCCCTTTCCCACCAATGCAAAAGGACTTCTGTCAATTTGATCAGTTTCTGGTTCCAAATAATACATGGATTACTAGAGAATTAGCTAATTATGTAATGGCCCAATCCCATACAAATTCTACTGATACCAATGCACACAACTGCTATTTGGAGAAGACGGATCCTGTTTATTGTTAATCAATGGCCTCAGTTAAGAATTTGCTTTGGCACTGTTCTGGACATTGATAGGGTTTTTCCCCCCATTCCACATGGAATATTATTGTTATTTGATATGATTTATTTGCTGAAATACTACTAGAAAAAATGGAGCTAAAATGATGAACCCTGCAGACAAGATTAATACAATTATGCTGGTAACATTGGCTTTGTATTCAGATACTGAAAAGTGAAGATGCCCTCAATTTGAACTCAATTCCTGATGACTGCATCCATGCAGGTTTCTTTGGCAGTGTTACAGAAATGGTTTCCCCCTGATTTCTTCCAGGGTTTCTTATTGACTTCCCAGTCTAGACAAAAGACCTGGAATTCCCAAGAAGTAACCAGGATCAACCTGCCTCAGCTTCTGAGATCAGCCAAAACTGACTAGCTGCTGACCCTTAACCATTTATTATGATGCTTAAAGAGAACATTGGATAGGACCTCCCAAAAGAGGGCATTTTACTTTCATGCTATGCTTGGGAATGCAAGAAGATGATCCGCTTACAGACCTGCAGCCGCAATTGTATCTGCCAGATTTAAAGGCCCAGTCTTTTCTCAACGAAATATGTGCCCCGCCCTCCAGTGCTTTCCTGATAGCAGTAGCATTTCTTGTAAGTGAATTGCTTAATTTGGCTTATTATTTATTTGCTTTATCTTAGAAGGTACCTTATAGGCCCATCTCCCCATACAAAACACTCCATTCACCAACATTTATTTCCCCTCAAAAATCATCCCTTTCAGCTAAGTCTACTTAAAAATGCACCTTTATTTTCATTTCCACTGGAAAATTCAGTTCTAGTTTGCAGAGGGAGAGTGCTTTTTCTTCAAGTGAACTTAGTGGACAAGACACTAGCCTTTCCCTCTCACCCATCCTGATATTCTTAGTATAGTGACCTAGGCTGCCAGTTTACACAATTTAGAGTGCCCTTGTTTGCCAGTTAAAGATAAAAGCGCTCCTCCCCTCCATATGCCCTCCGTAGCCTCACTGAAATTCTACATATTTCTCCAGATTGTGAAGCCGGCTGCCTAAATTCTGTCACATTGTAGTAGAAATCAGGATGGAGCTTTGCAAACAAAGGAAAGAATAAGCTGCTGTTCTCAATCATTTTCGTTCAATTCTATGAAATTAAGTAAACAGACTGACATCGGGGATGCAGACGAGAGAGGGCAAAGCCTGCCTTGTCTCTGAGATGAGAGACAAAGAATCAATCTATTTCCCACCAGAACAGCATTGCAAATCCACTCTTTTCTTTGTTCCAGATAAGTGAATGGGATTGCTGCTCTTACGAGAAAAGTAAAATGCTATGTTTGGGAATGCAAAGTTTCTAAATTTGGAACATAATTAAAAATAATAAAATTAAGCACTCTTATTCTACATCCCACTCTATCATTATAATGGCAAGTAATAAGGATATGAGATTATACACACAGGTTTTGGAAGTTAAATGTCATGACCAGTCTAATGTTTTCCCGTAATTCTTCTATAATAATATGTCCCAAATGCACTCCAAAGCAAGATATGGAATTACGCATTAATTCTTAATGGATTAATTGCTTGTGACTGTATCTCAATATCACCATCAGAGGGCAGCATCCATGAGAACAGAAAACTGAGAAATAATCATATGAAAAGGTGACCTCATGGTGACAGTTTGCTGAACATAAATTCAGAGAATCTTGTAGCCACTTCCAAATTCTTCATTGCACTGAATAATTTCTGCTAATCGGATCATCCCCTCCCATTTATAGTACTCACTGGAAAGCTAACAAGAAATGGATAAACATGACATGCCTTCTTTGGAGCATCATGGTTATCCTAAAAATCCAGAGTGAATTTGGGCAATGGAAACAATAATGAAAAAGAACTGCCTAGGTCATTACCCTTACGCCCATGAACCTGTCTTTCAGGACAATCCATGAGAGCAGGAAGACAAAGGCTTTGTTACAACAGAACAGGGCTGAGACGTCTGTGGCGGTCAGCTTCTTCAGAGCCAGCAGGTATAGGTAATTAGTCAAAGTCCACAGAATAGAAAAGGGAGCGGTTCTTTTAAGAAAGAGTTTCAGTGTCAGACCATCTTCACCAAAGATCCGACTACATTCCCTGAAAAATAAAAAAGAGATTGATCATTTGTGACAAGCCTCCTCTCAATTTTGCAGTTTCACGGCTGCCATAACTTTTAGTCTTTAATCTTGCTCTTCATTCCATACTTCAGAATGGCTGACCAGTCTTAATGATTTTAAAGCATGACATGTCTACCTATCTGTTGATATGTTCGCACATATTAACAGGATTGGAGGCAGATGATGGTCTGTCATACACTCTACCCAATCAGGACTGACAATAGTAGAGTTTTTTTTCTGCAAACACGCAGAACTAGATTGATTTCCAGAGTCTGATCTGAAAGAGAAAAGTGTTTATGTACAGAATGTGGTAAAGGTGTTTCCAGCTAGGATCTATAAATACTGCATCTATCATTATTTACTTTTAGCCAGCATTTTGCTTGCACTTATGGTCTAAGTGAAAGAAATTGATTCAAGAGCTAATATTAATGGGATTTAAAATAAAGCTATTTAGTTCCAAATATCTGAATAACAACAATTCACATCTAAATATGGAGGCAAATTTGAAATTTGATGTAGAGGTTTTCAAATGTGAGAAAAGAATAATATTTTCTCAGAAGTCAGGCTTAGTCCCTAGAAATGTTTTTAGGTTTGTAATTACAGTAGAGTCTCGCTTATCCGACATAAACAGGCCAGCAGAACGTCGGATAAGCGAAAATGTCGGATAATAGGGAGGAATTAAGAAAAAGCCTATTAAACGTCAAATTACATTATAATTTTACAAATTAAGCACCTAAACATCACGTTTTACAACAAATCGACAGAAAAAAAACCAATTCAATAACTTATGTTAACACGCACGTGAACACTCCACAGTAACACACAGTAAACCGATCCACATACAATAACAAACTGCACTGAGCGACCATTAGGGAAGGCAAGACATGACCGACACGAGTCATAGGCTAGACGCGTGCGCCTGCTGCACCTGTTGCAATTGATTTTTGCGTTGTGGCGCCGCACCGTCAGGAGCAACAAGAAAGAGTACACTCACACTCGCAAACAAGCGGCACACTTTTCTCGTCGCCGATTTATGCGTGCTGTTGTGGTTTTTTTTAGGGGTGTCAGATAAGATGGAATGTTGGATAAGCGAAGGTCAGTTAAACGAGACTCTACTGTATATGGATCTTTTTAATCTGAATTTGCTTATTTGACTTGGGACCACAGTATGTGGGAGAATGGAAAAAGTAGAACACTGCCACCATCCTGCTACTTGACCTCCCAAAATACAGTACACATTGTTCTAGTATTCTGAAAAGCACAGGCTGGAAAACTGGCTTTAGAAAATGTTGGGCTAAAGAAATAAGCACTTACACAGAAACTTTTCCAGGAGGAAGGAAGTGAAGAGGACAGTTGGCTAGGCTTGGAGTGTTGGGCAAGAGAGAAGCTAGCAGGATTTTGGCCGCTTTGACTTTTAAAAGCTTGTCTATTCAATAGTGGCCCAACACACAACCACTGAAGGCTTGCCTGTGCCAGAACGGCCTGGGAGGAGACTGATAAAGAAAAAAAAATGAACTTCATGGAATCCTATCCTGAGGGGGAAGAGATTGCATTATGGTATCCTATCTGGAGGGGAGGGGAGCTCATCATGACATGGGATCATGCTACAGGGAAACATCTAGGACAACATCCTGGTAGCTTGAGAAACTGTCAGTCAATGTCCCACCCAAGATACAGTTACTAGTAATAATTTGCTCTGAATGAAAAAACAGCAAGCAGTTGATCCCTCTTAGCTAATTCCCTACTTAATCCTAGTTAAAATATTTCTTGGTATTTATTATTAATTTTAAAAAATTAAGTTTAACAGTAGGGTAAAATAGCTATAGTCCCCTCAAACTACCTGATGAAGAATAATCTCCCTGTCATCTGCTACTTTTTTACAAGAACACCAGTCCTTGGACCAGAGACTTTCTGCATGCAATGTGCTATTTAATTATGAACAGTGACTGCCTTTTTCCTTCAGAACTTTAGTTTCCAGACGCCAGAATGAGGAAAAGGCTAAAATTTGCAGTCTCTAACACATGTGTGCACATATTTTTTAAAAAAGTAATAAGAATTGTGTTGATTCATCACATAACTAAAAACATCTAGTGTAAATTTTGGACTTCCTTTTGGCTTCCTATTCCAAATGTTACAGGGTTTTTTTGTAACACTTGATCTCATGAAGAGTTCTGGAAAACTCTCATATCTCTTTTGTGCTTTCATTCGTCCTAATCAAAGTATCACCCAGCTATGTTTTGGGGGTTTTTTAAAGACATTCTAAAAAAACAAAAAAGGAGGAGGAATGTTTATCAGGGATATACAAGAGAAAGAAAGAAAAAACGAGAATACTTTTTGAATAACTGTTCTTTGATATGGCTACAAAACCTTTCCCCAATCTCTTTTTTTTTCCTTGAATGAAGAAAAGATGTCAAAGTCTTTTAAGTGCTAAGACTGAAGTCCAACCAAATAGGAAAGACCTACCTGAATTTTTTGATTGGAGACTGCTTTTCCTGGGCAGTTGCAAGGTGTCCAGAATAATAAACAGGGAAAAACATAATATTCCAATTTGTAGAAAACCAAGTCATGAAAAATGGATAATCAAAGTTCTTGTATGTGATTTTGACAATCTGTGTTGTTCCAACCCAAGAGGATGAGACTGACAAAATAATTAGAAATCCCCAGACGATCTTGAGGAATGTAGACGTACAAGACTCACAGCGGGTCTGTGCGTGGCTCTCTTGGCTGCTGTTTTCAGCTTGTGTTTGTGTCCCTTCTTCTCCTACAAACAGAGGCAATGGAGTTGGTTAAAGAAATGAAGGCTATTTTGGAGACCAATGCATTGTCCTGGATAATGAGAAAGGCGGAACCACAAGAAACCATAACATTTTAAAGTTCTGTTAATATCCAGACAAAATGCATTGTTGGTATTGCCAAAAACAGTGGTTTCTGCTTGTATGAGTTCTGGGAGCTTCTGTTTCAGCACAACTGGAAGATACCAGGATGGGAAATGCTGGTCAAGAAGATTTAAAGAAGAGAAGGAATCAGTTGATCTTGTAGATTTTGGTAGGGCAGAAGAACATCATATCCGAGTTGTGGGATTTGCTTGTCACTAGTATCTAAGCAGCCTCCATACAAGTTTTGTGTATTATGCACTGCCACAAAAAGGGGACAGAATGGATGTAAAATGTTTCCTGGGGAGGGGGGGGGATCACATAGCTTGAGTGCATCTTTTTCACCTCACAATTTGCAGCAACCATTTCTCTTCTCTGCTCCCATTTATAGTGCCAATTCTTATATTTTGTAGGCCCTTGAATAAGACACTCTATACTGATGTCCATCCTTCCTGAATAAACCTAAACCTGCCATGGTCAGCACTTCACATTTGGTTGCCTTGTCCCAATAATATTCTTCTTTACCATTGCAAAAAGGAGAGGGCGTGACAAGTGGAAGCTAAGTAGGGAGTAGGAAAGCAAAGAGAAAAGTCAGCAACTGCTGAGGTTTTTTAGATCTTTTAAGGAGTTACAGTAGGACAGCCTCAGCTTCAGATGGGTTGGGAGTGACCATGCTAGCTGTGAATGCTAAAAGTTGCAATTCCAACATTTCTGGAGTGTGCCGGGCTGGAGATGGCTACTTTATGTACTTCACTAACAAAATAAGCACTGTGCAGAGGATATCAACTGCAGCAAATTAACAGAATTAACAAAATAGAGCTTTCTGTTGCAACTGAGGAAGGAGGGTCAAAGCTAGTCCTATCATGAAGTACAACAAAACAGATGTTTTTGGTGATGGACCAGGACAGGAAGCAAAGTGGACTAAGATCCCACTGGTTGCCCTCCCAACTGCTGCCTGAAACAGCCATTTATCTGGGGTTGTTTGCCTCCCAGATGGCTACCCAGTGTCTACTGCTTTAAAGAGATTCTCAGAGTAGAGGTTTATGAATGGGTATCACTTTCCTGCACAAGAGGCGATAGAGGGACCTCTCAATCCACCAGTTTCAGGTGATGCCACCTCAGAGGAATGCATATGGTTTGGGAGGCCAGATGGCTGGGGAGGGATACAAGAGAAGGAATGCATGGGACAACTGGCAAGTTCTCCTATACACTGAGTTAGATCTTTCCGCTATGATGTAAAGCCATTTTCCCATTGCAGACAATCAACTGTAGCCATGGAAACCAGCTCTTTAATGACCAGTACAATTTATAAAGTGTAGGAGCTGCTCAACATTTCTTGCATGTTGAGATCTACCTGCAAAAGTATCACCTGAACACAGCTTACATCTCCTGAAAATCACCTATTACTACTACCGTGACAACCTTTCTAGGCAAACTGTTTTGTCTAGCCATGACAATATACAAACAATGTACTCTTACTGAAACACAAAAGTATTAGAGGTTACCACAAATAAATTAATTACGAACAATTCAACTACTTTATATAGTATATACAAGTAATTCTGTATTTGTAAATCTCATACAAACAGTAGCAATCTTGTTAGATCCAGCAGAAGAGGCATGCTCCAGGTCCCACCTGCAAGAGAATGCCATCTGGCAGGACCCAGGAGGAGGACCTTTCTTGCCATGGCGTCTGCCCTTTGGAACATCATCCCCTCTGAGATCAGAGTTGCCCCAACCATACTGGCCTTTCGCAAGTCATTAAAAACTTGGTTTTGCCATTAAGCTTAGGGGCCTGTTGTACGGCCCTGTAGTGAGCCCATTTCTTGGCTATATTGATTATGAGATGCTGAGAGTCTTCTCCGCTGCTATTTTTATATTATTAATGTTTACAATTTTTGGTTGTGTTTTTATTCTGAGTCATGTATATGAGATGGGCAGCCATATACATTAATTAAATAAATGAATGAATGAATGATCAACTGCTACACAGAGGAAGGAAGAGATTTCTTCCATCAGAAAAACTTTCCTGCCAGCAAACATTGAAGGTTACATTCATTTTCTTCTCATAACTAGTGACAAGTTCTCTTCTTTCTGATTGCTCCATAAACCAAAGGACTAATTCATCAGACATTAAATTTTCTAAACTAAAACATTAGCTATTTTCATGACAATACCTCCTATTTGTCTGGTTCTGAGCTATCTCAATTATGACAAACAAAATTCCATTTCCCAGCTGACTGACTTGCTTTACGGTGAAGAACTTACTAGGTTCTTTATGATCCCTCTACTTTTTAGAGTATCACTTTTCTTTTTCCCTATCTTCCTTAACTAACTGGATTTGTTTTATTATCTTGATCATCAACTCTTTCACTCTAGTCTAATGGATTTATGGCTTTGTGCATGCACAAAGAGTTCCCAAACAGCTGCTTGACTGGCTGACTTATTAAAGGCATGAGAATCCATGAGGTTTTCTCCAATTGTTAGGAATTAGAATAGGATTGGTTAGAATGGTTGGTTTTCCAAGGAACATTTCAAAACATGCTTCAACCTCATGTCTGGGGTTGGTTCCTGCATGCTGCTACCACTTCTATCACAACTACCCATACAAGTCAACTGTGCAATAAAACCTGCACAGAGAGTGTACCATTGCACCTTGGAAAGTTGATGATGCAAACTTTGTGTGCAGAAGATCCAGGATTCAACACCAAGCAAGTCGCTGAAAAACAATCAAGTAGAAGTGTTGAGGAAAACCACCTTCTGTCTGTCTGAGATCCTGGAGGCCCAACGCCAGTCAGAGAAAATAGTAATTATCAGTATGCAACCCTCTGCTATTAGAAAGGACAGCAACTTGATTCTTTTTACAAAACATAAATCTGAATGCAAAATAGCATTTGCCCCCAAAATGACAGAGGATGCAACCAGAGGTGTAGAGAGCTCCGCCCCTTTTGCACATGCATCATGATGTCACACACATGCAGATATGAAAGGGGCAGAGCTTGCAATAGGGCAACACTGCTTTTGTCATTTTGAAGGAAACGGCAGATCTTGCAGACATTTCTAGATGCAACTATTTTGCCAATCATTCCAGCACTGGTGAATGTTCGATAAGTAAGATTGATTATTGACTGATTATGTGCCATCAAGTGGTTTTCAACTCCTGGTGACCACATAGATAGATAAATAAGACAATGGCTACTAAACTGCATCTAAATTATAACAATAGTGCATTTCTACAATTTCTCCATAACAATGCCCATTTCATGATAATGTTTTCTTATCTGGACATAGTAACAATTATAATGATGTTTTGACTATCCACTGAATAACTTTTCAATCGGTATATTGTATTAATATTAATAAATATATATTATTTTAATCTATATCATTTAAAATGATATTATTTTTAATAATTTTATTATATTTAGCGTATTATTTTCATTGCAGTATTTTGTAAATCACCATGAGCAGTTTTTTTGTAAACTGAAAGACAGGAAAAAAATAATAAATTTGCATTTTTTGTGGTTGCTCTCAGCCAGCCAAAATAAATTCAGAGATTAGCACAAGAGGAGTCATAAGATAAGAGAGTCAAGAGGAGAAGAAGAAAAAATCATATTTCTACAGCTTTCTCTCTGATTATTATTATTATGTATAGTCAAAGTCACCCATATTTAAGGAAAAATCTTTCCTCCTCCCATATAGATTCCTGGTGATTTGAGACTGATCTTTCACCAAGGTCAAAGACAAGCCTTCCAGTCTATTCTTCCTCTTCTCATCATGACTGTGGTAGATAGGATCAGTGTTCTGATGGCAGGACCAAGTTGAGGTTGATCTGGAGGTTCCAAAGATCCTGTCTTGATTCTAATTTGCCCCTTGCTATAATGATGGTGTGGAATTAGTGCATCATCCTGAAGAGGTCTTCTGTCTCTGCTGGACCATCTGCATGCAACTAGTTTGCTACAAATGTCTGCGTAAAGCCACACAGCACACCTCTTTTGCCCATTAGTTCTTCCTGCGTACCAAAACCCCAGCATGGAAAGAATGGGCAAAGTGGACAACAGTGATCACAACACAAGAAACTGGTAGGGCAGAGGAGGTTTTGCACCCAAGGCACAAATGGAGTTGTGGTACTCAGTCTATTGTAAGCCTACCTGATCTGTTCTGCCTCTCTCCTCTGCCGTGCCGGCAAAATCCAGAGGGACTTCGACTCTGCAGCTCTAGAATGGGAGCAGCAGAATCTTCAGCAGTGGATAAAGGGGAATGCTGCCTGCGGAGGCCACTCTGCGTGCTGGGGCAGTTGGCTCCCGGCTTGCATCGGACGACAGAGGATCGGGAGGCACCTGAGAAGAAAGAGTCTGCATCAGTTTGGTGGGTAAATTTCCTAGAAGTGAAGAGATGGGAAACTGACTCATGTTTTGTTCTAACAAAACATTTTGAAGCATTAAAAAAAATGCACAACTGAAAATAAACCGCTCTCTGCTTGGGTAGAAGAAAATGTATATTGTAGCAATGGAAAGTCAAAAATTAATTTCTTCTCCTATCTATAAAGGTGGTTATTATTAAGTTAACCAAGGGATTAGAAAAGTGTTTTCAGATGCCATAGTGTTATTTGTTCCTTAAAAATGGAACAAATCAGAGGAGCATTCCCACAAATGCATGCAATTATTATATACATGATGGTGCATGCATTATACAGTGTTGCACATGCACAACTGGTAAAGAAGTAAGTCTCATCCTAACCAACTTGATTTCTTTCCATTGGGGCAGGTAAGACTCAATGTGGATGTTCAGATGAGGTTTCTCTGATGCACTTATAGCTGTAGTTAATCCCAGTTCATAAGCAGTCTCTCAATCAAATTTAAGGTATCAGGAATCAGCCTTGGAACATGAGACATGCAGATTGCCTTTTCCTGGTGTGCAAGCAATTGTGGAGTCACACACATTTAGGGTTAGGAGCAAGGATTCCATGGTAGAGGTTAGGGCTTCAGCTGCAGCATCTTTGTTTGCAACTGGTTACCGCATACAAGACATTTTTATTTTATCTAGATGTCTAGGCCTGTACCTCAAAACCACATTGACTTTGATTATTATTATTATTACTACTATTACTATTATTATTATTACTATTAAATTAATTAAATACTTTGAGCCAGCATTCCATGGAGGTTTAGTTAGAAAGTATCTTATAGTTTCCCGATGATGGCAATGTTGAAGGTAGAATTTCCCAGTTCCATGTTGTAAAGCATCTCATAGAAGTCTTCTGTAAACATGTGATTATTCTCTGAAAATGACCAAATTGTTTTCTTCTCTTGAAAATGGAATATATTAGAGGATTGTTACAGGACAACCTGAAATTTCTCCATATTTCAAGGAAGTAGCTACATCTTCTCATCTTGACAAGTGCATTTTGAGGTCGTAGCTGAGAGGGACGATTAGCTCATTTGGATAAGGCTATCAGAATCTCCTTCATACTGAAATGCAAAGCCTACTTCTATAGACGGGTATATCATGTTCCAAGGCATGATGCTATAGGATCAACAGATAGCATAGTGCTAAATATATACAAGTGGCAGTCATATATTTGATGTTTGCAAATGTCACAATCATACTGCTGGGATTTAGCTACTCTTGCTAGGTAAAATACTTCACTTAATTCAGTGAGTCTAATTCTAACTTTTTAATGCAAATGATCCATTTGGACCAGAATCTGGTTGTATTCCCCATTGCTAGTTCTGTCCAAACTTCTGACAGCTAAAAACACACCCTTCCCCTCCCATAGTATGAGTCTGTTGTTCACATTATTCCTTCTTACTGTTTGAAGCCCACAGCAGTATACTATATAGAGATGCAAAAAAAGAATTACTCTGAATAATTCTGCTATATCCAGGGTGACCAAATCATCCAATCTTACCTAATACAGAAACGGGCTAAAAACAGCTACTCTTAGTAAAGGCTAACTAAAAGGAGAAAAGGTGAGAAAGCAGAATCATACAGAGACCTGGTGGGTAGTCTCCTTTTCTAATCCAAAGGCTTCTAATTTTTTTTAAAGGTAATGGCCAAATCAGAAATACCTCTTTTCATCTAATTTTAATGAAAATGCTGACCAGGCCAAACCCCACCAAAATGATACCAAAAAAATCCACTCACCAGATACTGATTAAATTGACAGGCATAAGACTTCATGCATCTGATAAAAGTGGAATCTGGTCTACAAAAGGTTATATCCCCCTTAAACCTTTTAGCTGTTAATGGGCCACAAAGATGTTTTATGGTTTTATCCTGCTACAGACCAAGATGGCAATCCCTCTGCAACCCAGAATAATGCTGCTTCCTCTTCACATTATTGCTTTTGGATAATATATATTTTCTTAATATAGGCTAGCAGCCCTTGGCTCTCACACAATACCCCAGCCTCATTTTTGCAGTTCCCCAGAGCATCTCTGGATTGCACTTCAGCAATTTGGTGGCAAATGAGCATTTTGGGCAGTGCAATGCTTACTGTAGTTTTAAAAGAAAGGAGGGGTGGGATTTTTTTCCTTTTGACATTTTAAAGTTTTTAAAAGCTCCCATTAAGCTTCCAGAAGAACAAATACACCTGTTTTGTGTTAATGTCCCAAGCTCCCAAAAATAAAATTGAAAAACAGACTGATCATTTTGGCTTCACCCATAGCCTCTACAGCCTTTGGAGGCTGAAAATATTTGAAAGGAAAGCACAACCCCAAGGCATAAAAAAGTTATCTACCACTGGCTTTGAATAATGCCCTTTACAGGACTGTTGTGAAGTTAAAACTACTGATGTGAGACTAAAAGGAGAAAAACAACATCTGCCACCATGAGCATCTTGAAAGATGGATGGAATGTAAATGGAAGATGGAAGAAGGTAGCTAGATAGGACACTAACAGATAATAGCCTACCAAGCTGATTAAAAGGAGATTTAGAAGAGACATAAGGAAGCAGTTCTTCACACAGTACATAATTAACCTGTGGAATTCATTACCACAGGACATGGTAGGTGCTACTCAGTAGGCTAGACTGGAAAATCAAGACATCCCAGAAGGCAATGAAAAATCACTTCCAGGGACTTTACCTTTAGAACAGACAGTTACTACTCAGAAAACTGAAGATGGTCCTAGATTATTGTATAAGCATTGTGTGTATCGTTGGTTGCCACTGTAGGAGTTGGCTTGCATGTCCTCCCCATTATAATGTCTGATGCAACAAAATATATCTCATAACTTAGCCGTATATGTTCCTGATTCAGTTCATGGCTGCTGCTTGCAATTCTACATCCACTGTAGTCTGTAACATGCAGTTCCAATCTGACTACGCAGGTAGATTCTAAACAAAACCTGTGGTTATTTTACTTTCCTCTTTTTTTTGAAAAAAAGAGAGGGGGTAAAGCAAATTTAAAGTCGATCTGCAAAGAACATTCACATAATTGAAAGAGACAGTTTGCATTTATACCGAGAATTGCAAAGCTCGTGATACGTGCTTCATGGGAATTCAACTCAGAAGGAACTGGAAGAGGTGGGAAGAGGCAAGATTCCTGGCTACAGAAACAGTTGTCTGAGCTGTAATTCATTTTCCTTCTCTTTCACATGCAAAGCAATCCTAGATATTTACATATCCATGACAAACATTGTCAATCTTTTTTTTTTCCTTGTCTTCTATGTCCAAAAGAACAGGGAGCCTCCAGACTGCTCTTAAGAGACTGTCATTAGTTTAGAGATTCTGATTTCTCTAGCAAAATTTTCTTCCCTGATGTTTGAAGAGCAAGTGCTTATGGATATTTCATCATAGCTACTGGAAAACCCTGGAAAACCCTTTCAATTGCCATAACTCAAGCCATTTCAGGGATGTGCTCTCACCATCAAGGCATACTACCATATTCCAGCAAATCTTTCTAAATTTCCTTATTCCTATGCTCCCTATTATTCCTGACACTCCTTGAGTCACCTGGCAGTTTGTACAGACAAATGAAAGTGCCATCAAGGTAAGAAATTGATCAATACATCCATCAGGAGCACAGAAAACTGTTGTAGACAGTGTTGTGTACTCTGCCTAAGCAGAAGTGCTTGGTGGTTGCAGATGACAAAATATTTTGTCCCTCATTTGTTACTTGATTCTGAAAAAACAGAGATGCCATTTGGGAGGTTCTGTATGAAAAACATTGAGTTATGTTTCCTCTCGAGCCATTCATCGTGAAAGTCTTTGTGGTTTCTACTATACAGTGTAAGTCTTGATTTGCTTAATCTTGTTTTATTGAAGAACACAAAATAGATTGGTTTCATGCAACATGGAAAACCACAAGCAAGCAAACTACATGAGGGCATAGAATACTGTATGAATTTCAGCTACTGTGGCAGCCAATCCATGGGTGAAGCTTTCATAGAGTAAATAGAAGCTAAATGCCTCTGCTCTTTCTCAATTCACTGGGTGAATGTCTGAGCCTGGCTGTTTTGATGGCTATATATGGACATATGAAGAACAAATGGGAAAGGGAAAGTCTTTTTTGACCTAAGCTCAATGCCAGTTGCTTCATGGACATACAGTCCATGCAGTTTTCTTGGAAACAGTATGGAAGTGGTTTGCAATGGTCTTTTTCTGGATTTTTTTTTTATTTCCCGCTCTAATTGTATAAGGTTGAATTAATTGGGGAAAAAAAGGTACTCCTAATCACATATAGGGTCCTAAATGTACATATATTTAACCCTTCAGAATATCATTTGATGCAATGTTACTTTTAGCTCAGTGCTGGCTAATGTGATGGATCTTCATAGCAGGAGCCTTTCACATCCCACCTGAATTTTTCATTTCACGTATTCAGAACTGAACATCAGGCCTTTTGCATGCAGAACACAACCAAACTATGGTGAGAAAAATCTGGCTGTCCTGGTAGATCATAAATTAAGCATGAGCCAATAGTGTGCTGTAGCTTCCAAAAGACCATATGTAATCTTAGGTTGCATCAAGAGAAGTTTAATGTTGAGACCATGGGAAGTGATAGTTCTGCTCTAGTCAAACAGTACCTGGAATACTGTGTCCACAAGAAGGATGCTGAAAAAGCTAGAAAGAATGCAAAGAGCAGCAACAGAGATGATAAGGGACTTGGAAGCTAAAACCTATGAGAAATGGATACAAGAACTGGGAATGTTTAACCTAAAGAAGAAAAGGCTAAGGGCTAGGGCAAGACAAACAGAATCCTTACAAAGAGAGATCTAAACTCTAAATAAGAGTTTAAAGAGAGATCTAAACTCTATATAAGCAGTAATTTCCCAACTGTGAGAGCTGTTCACAGCTGTTTTCTGAAGTGGGAGCTCCATCACTAGAGGGTTTCAAACAAAGGTTGGGTAGTCATTTGTCTGGGATAGTCAGAGAATTCCTACCCTGGATTGGGGGTGGACCAGAAAACCTCTTTTCCAACCCTATGATTCTACTGTATTTCATCAAAATGCATGGAACTTCATATATATCTGATGAAGAAAAACCTTGCCCAATTTAAAGGTGACATGTTGGCCGAAAAGCTCTCATTTCTGTCAACACATTTTTGGACTGCTATTCATCCCTCCTTTCTGGCTGTTGCATACTAATGAAAGAAATTTATTTTATGAATCAGCCCTTGGCCATAATGCTTATTTGTATGGTAACATCTTTTGTACTTCCTGGGGATTTTGATGGTAAGGACAACAAGGAACCTCTCTTGGTCCATAAACCTGTACTCCCCTATCTTGCCACATATTCCAATGGAACTTATTTTTTTAACAAACCTGTTAGGATCTACCACAACAGGATAACCATGAGTCAATTTAAACCATCTGAAATAGAAAATATACCTTTTTCAAATATACAACACAACTCAGAATAAATCATGGATGTCTTGACAACAAGACAAACTGATTTTCTCTGAAGCGGGTACTCAACATCTAAAGGAAAGTAATCTAGAATAATGATCATCCTAAAGTATTTGACAATGAGGAGTTCTAAACCCTGACTTGCTGGGATACTTCAGGAGGAAGAATGGTGAACTGAAGACAGCTCCATGAAAAGTGGAACCGACAACTGCAGTGAACAATGAAGAGCCAGTGAGTAGACCAGCTCTTTGAACTCCCTGGACAAAGAGAGGATGGGAAATCACCCACAAATGCTCCAGACATTTGCTCCTCATGACTGCAAGACAGTGGTCTCTGGCAGGTTTTAAGTATCTGGAGACAAGGGAATAGCCATCTTGCCCAAACCATGATTGGCACCTTTAAAAGGATACTAAGTTCACATACTACCTTTTCTAATCACATTCATAAATTGCTATTTATATTAACAACTTTTCAGCTATTAGAGACCATTGGATCAACAAGTCTGAAAACACCATGTGAGTCTGCCTTAACAAAAGTTTTAACTACAAGCTTAAAAACTTAAAAAATGAAACAAACAGCAAAAGGTTGATTAAAACTTTGATTTTAGAAAGCTACAAATGGACTCAGGGTCCAGATAAATTTGAAAGAAGATTTTGGAATTGATTATAAAGAATCCTTCCTGTGGGAAAATATTTTTGTTTTGAATTAAAAAAAAGCATAAGATTTTAAACATTGGACTGTAGAGGGAACTAAATATTTCAATTAAAGGAGAACAACACAAACTTGACTAACAGGTGCAGAATGGCACAAAATATTCTAACACTGGAAATACTGAAGGATACTTTTGAAAAATGGAGTCAAAAGTTAATATTAACAATGCCAATAGTGATATCTGCCTCTATGGATATACTGTGTCTAAAAGATGTTAGAAAGAGGAACAAGGTTTACCTGACAAGATAGAGACTGAGTTGAAAATGGATTTTCAAATGACAGGTTACAAGAATGACATGGAAAAAGATGTTATGCTGGACATACAAAAGAAACCAGCTGATGTTTTAATAATTAAAAGGGACATACAAACAATAAACCAAGAGAGTGGCCTGGATCACTTTTCTATATTGGACTTACAAAAAAGACTTGTTAAAGCACTGAAGAATCTTGTGAGAAGGGACAAAGAAGAAGAAGAAAAAGACACCAAGTTCTATGACATTATTTGAATGGACTAAAGATTAAGATTGTCAGAAGTAAAAGGAAGGAATATAAAGTTGGTTTATTTGATCAAAGTTAAAATAGATATGTTGTTATTTCTGGTAACCCTTAATGGACTTTTGCTGACACCAAGACTGAAATGACGATGCTTTATGGATTTGTTTCTAGATAAGAGATGGGATATGGGAAGAAGAGATCATTTGTTGTAATTTAAGAGAAGGTAAAAAGTTACTAAATTGTTTACACTTCTTGTGATAAAGATTCTTTATATATTCCTTTTTCTTTACTATAGTTTTACTTTTCTTTATTTTCTTCTATTCTTTAAGTCTTTTCTCTCTCTCTCTCTCTCTTTGTACCTTTTAATCTTTCTTTCTATTTTTCTGTCTTTCTTTTGGTTTGTATTTGTTTTGACTAATTATAATCTTTAATAAAATTACTTGGGGAAAAAAAGAAAAGAACTCCCAGATATTAGGATCAGCCAGGAGCAAATTACAGCTTTGTCCCCATTGTCTCCAATGGTGGCTGTAAGGACCAGCATTTTTAAGGGATGATTAATTCCTGATGCTTTATGCCTATGGACTCTGACATATTCCACAGTAATAGGGATCAAAATCCAGCAACATTGTGGGAAATTAAATTGGCAGGTGCATCCTCCAGCACTGAAGGAAAATATTGGCCATCCTGTGATGAGTGTAGATGTAACCTAATTTTTTTTATATATATAATTTTTATTTAAAAGCTTTAAGAACAATAATAACTACAACAAACTAAATTAGAACAGAAAAAGTGAAAAAGAAAGAAAAAGAAAGAAAAAAATAACAGAAAAAGCTAAAAGTGCAATAAGAAAACAGAAGAAAGAAAAAAAGGGCAAGATATAAAGATATAAAGAAGGGGCTTTGATATGCTTCACAGCAGTTGTAAGTACAATTATATTTTAACCTCTCTAAAGTTACATCATGACTCTCTTCTCTCTATAATTTATCCTCTCTAATCATCAAAACCATAAATCACAAGTTCATTTTTTTCATTTTTATGCAAAAAGTCCATAAGGGGTTTCTTAGTCACCAATAAATGTAGATATTGTCTTTCTGCTAATCAAAGAAGTCAGTTTATCCATCTTTGCAATTTCTGCCAATTTCACCAACCATTCCTCCATAGTGGGTAGTACTGAATCTTTCCATCTTTGTCCATAGATGTAACCTAAATTTTGGATTGGTAATTAGGTCAGGGTTAATTGCTTTCAGGATAGCTCACCAACTGTGCTCACCCTGTCCCCTGGTCTAATACTGGTACCCCTAACAGTGAGCCCCAGAAGCTGCAAAAGTGTCAACCCTGTTCTTCAACAGCATGGCTACACCTCAGAGAGCCCACTTAGCTGCAAGTAAAGCAGTATTTCTGATTGTTTAAACAAAGTCATATTTCGCAGAGAGGAACAAGTCATCCTTCTATCTTTGGGAAGGAATATAAATTTGGACATAAATACACATTGATGATGATGATGATGATGATGATGATGATGATGATGATGATGATGATTTTGTGGAGTCCTTTTCATTACCTGACTAGGTAACATCATCAGTGCTAGTGGGTGGGGTTTTCTCCCTGTTTATATACAGTAGTTCGCTCTGCCTGTGTTGGTGGGGGTTGGTTTTTCTCCTTGGTAGTTCCTTGATTAGGGTATAATTTTCTGCTTGATTGTCTGTCCAGTGTTAATCCCTGCTTATCTGGGTGTTGGCTGCTGGAGAGAATGTGTTCTGATCTTTCTGTTTCCTTCTTAGCTTTTTAATTTTTATTTATCTCTTTTGAATGGTGTGTGAGTGTGGTTTATCTCTATGTCATGATGATTTTTCTCCAGTTCTTCTTTGGATAGATCCTCAGTTCAGATCCTGAGTTGACTGATGCTTTTGTTGTTCTGATCAGCATTCTAACTATTCCTAATTCTGGTTATAATTGTAGTGGTACTTACGCTGGACCAGCATTTCTCCTTTTCTGGCTAACTGCCTCCTGGGTAGAGTTAGCTGTCAGATCACTCAGCCTTGTTATATATTGTTTATTGAAACATAATCTCTTTCACTGGGCCCCTGCAGAACTGTCTCCATTGGTCAGCATGTTGTGGTACAATTAGCTAGACTGCTCTGCAAAAAAATGGCAATGACCAATTTTTCCAAGGATGCTCAGGAATTTTTCTACCATCTTTCTGAACGTACATTGTTAAGGCATGTTGTTCAATATTCTTTGCAACGTGCAGATGGGATGTAATAATATGTTCTTACCCCACTTTTTTCCTGCTCTAGACCCACAAATAGCTATTTTATGTAATTAATCAGTAGAAATTTGTACTAATCACAGAATTTGCTTTCTTCTTCAGGTTCTCTTGTCTTGGAGGTGCTCTAAGCATACTGGAGCTGAGCACAATGATGGAGCCAAGCCACTATCCTCTTCCTTGGTTCTTTGTTGGAGAGATGACAGAGACTTCAGAGACACGCTGAAGCTTAGTATCACCTTGAGGAGGAGGTGATAGCATAATGAGTCAAACAGTACAGGTGTACTTAACTTGGGAGGTAAAAGAGGTTCTATCTCTCTTTTCTTCACCCCTGAAGTTCCTCATCCCTCTTTTCTTCTTTCTGCAATTTCAGAATGTTCTGAGAACCAGCCAAACTGAAAAAATGAGCCTTGCCCCTCCTTTCTAGATCCAAACTATGAAGGGCAGAAAAAAACATCCTTATCAAATCCAGTTCTATGCTTGTCACAGTTGTGGGGAGATGGCAACTGGAGAAGTGGTGAATTGTAAAGTTCTTGGTGCTCTCTGAGCTTGTTGCTTGCAGATGTCTCATTACTCAACTAGATAACATCAACAGTGCACTGATAATGTTACCTAGTTGGGTAATGAACGTCTACAAGCAAACAACCAAGCTCAGAGAGCACCAAAAACTCTGTAGTTCACCCTGAGCCACATACATTCTTTTCTATTGGAATTGGTGAATCTAAAATTTAACTCATAAAATTGTCCTATGATAAGTAACTCCTTGGGTTTTGAGTGCAGTTGAAGAAGATATGAAACTAGGTTTATTTCTGTCCTTGCGGTCTGCCGTCCCTTTCTTTCCTATTTCTCCTGCTCCTATGCCTGGCTGACCACTGTTGGAAACAGTACACTCAGCTAAATGAGCCTAGGCTAGGTCTGATATAGCAAGCAATTGCTGGCATTGCTGTGTTAATTCTTGCTAGTCTGCCCATCAGACCAGAAAATTAGCAGAGTCAGACATAAGCAGCACAGTTCAAATGGAGAAATGACTGAGGATCACTGCAACATACAATTTGTGCTTCTGTTTTTTATTTGCGACATAAAATCCCTAAATTACACAATCAGCGTTATATTGCAGAGATGTTGTAAGGACTGATCTATTTAACACCTTTAAGACTATTTTCTCTGACTTCATGCTAGCTTAAGAGGTCTATCATTTTTTAAAATGCAATTTTCCCCTCTAAAAATCCTAAAATATATTTTGAAGCTATCAAACATTACCAGCCCCAAAGATTCAGCCACTAAATGTATTTTCTTTTCTAAACCCTGGCCAGGCCAGTGCCTCTCCTGAGGAATCATGACCCAAGGGGCAATACCCATCAAGTCCCTGCCTGCATCTTACTAAGGTGGTCCTGATCAGAAGTTAAGCAGGTCCCCAAAAGATGATCATATAATGATGGGACCAGATAAGAAGGGAGAAGTAAATTCCAACCATAATGAGCTTTAAAAATCAAAACCCATTTTTTAAAAATCAAGAATCTTTCACATACAGTATATGTATGACGTTCATTTGTTTTAATCAGTCATGACATGGAACTTTAGAATAATTATTCTGCAAGAAGCCTTGGGACTATGCTTCCTTTTTCCACATTCTATGAACAGTACAGATTACTCAGTTATCTCCTTGCTTTCAGCAAATCATTGCTTGCCATACAAATTAGCCAGCTATGATTTGTGTTTGCCACAAAAAAAATCAGTACTGTAAACCCGGCTCTGCTTCCAGGTTTGAAGTATTCTGGATGACTCAGTGGCACCAACACTGGTGAACAAGTTCAGTTTTTATTTATTACAATTATTTGTGTGCTGATGACTCAAAATGTATATATTTACCTTCCCAGACTTTGGCAAAGCTTTGTCCTCTGCCTTTCTGCCCTGTTTGATAAGTAGTTCTAAATAAAATTTATAAGAATGAATGTATGTGTATGTTCATCCTGATGAATAACTAGTTCAAGTTTTTCCCATGTGCTAGACTTTCTCTGCTTTCCCTAATGTTAAGCTATTTTTTAAAAGACAGATAAGCTTTTCCCACTAAACTTTTAGGTTGGCTACAGGCCTGCTCCCTGCTCCAGCCATCTTTAACATATTTGCTTTCAGCCCTACTCCACATCCTCTTGGAAAATCAGTTTTGACTTTAGCCACCAGGGAATCCTATGGATTATCTGCCCTGTACTACATTTGTGTAAATCTACCATGACATCTTATATTTAGGACTCTAGAAAATTGCCCTTGGAACTCACTGTTGTAGCAATTCCAGTCAAGGGACACTTCCATGCCATGGATTACTATGAGAGCAATTGGAAAGGGGAGATGGATCCTATACCAACAGCCCATCTATGAATACAGACCCATTACTGTCCATTGCCGACACTGCTTTAATTGATATTTGACTGTTTTTCTTGCTGTCAAGATTGCTCAAAACTCCAGCAGCCAGCATTGGAAGACATTCCTGCTTCAGAGAAGTCTACAACTCTGTTGTAAAAATGGCAGATGGGAGGACTAATATGCATAACCAATAAGACATACCTGAGAACAGGTGACACAGAAAGTACCTGAAGGTTGAAATTCCCCCCCCCCCAAGTAATTGCCTGCCTTCATGTTCAGAACTGCATTAAAGTCTGTGATGGCTCTGCTACTGAAGGAAAACGTCCTGCTTTCTTTTTCTTCGAATTCCTGCTATTTTAAACTACGAACCCCTCCAAATAAGCAGCTAATCCTCAGAGACTGTCGTGACACAATACAGCATTTCAAACAGAGAAAAATGGAAAGATTTTATACTGAAATACTATTGGATGACAGAGGCAGACTGAGAGAGCTGGTTTAGCACTTCGCAAACTAACAATGAAAGACGACCAACTTTTCTTCCCTCAGTTGAGTCTCTTTCTCTTCCCCATAAAACAGTTTTTATACACTGTAAAAGCCAGACATTTGGGGATGTTAAACACAATTTTTTAAAACAAAAATAAACCTTTTAGAAACATTTTCAAACATTTTACAAATGGCCTTCAGTAATCTTTAAAAGAGATTGGCTCAAAAAGAAAAAAGAACAGAATGGCAGCTAATTCCTTTCTTTAGGTAAGATAACATAGGAGAAAATAAAATTGCATTTACCGTCTGATCTAGGTGAATTTAATGTGGAAAGACTGAAAGGTTCTAACGGTGCCACTCTCGATGTATGTTTCTTCATTCTCTGGAACCGTTCGCTCGTAGATGTTATGTTCTCTTCTCCGCATTTTCCCTCCACATTGTTTTTGGTTGCCCCCCTCCCCCCAATACCAAAAGGTACCTCTCTGTTGTGTCTAGAGACAAGATGCTGTTCGGAAGATGCTGCAGCAAGCTTGGAGGGCAGATCTGCTGTTTCCCGGGGAAACCATTTGCAACACATGCAAACAAAGCTTGACCTCAAAGCCAATACTTTTCTCTTGCATTCGGCTGTCTGACACGGCCAGCGGTTCAGAAAACAATACCCTACACTTATTGCCAAATGCACCTTCCTTCAACTTCTAAGACGGAGTAAACTCATTCTGAAAGCCAGCACCCTTTTGGCATGAAACAGTGCTCCTCTGTGTGCCCACAAATCAGGCACGCGATCCTTTGGCGACAACAGCAGGGAAGGATGCAACACAATTTACTGGTACTTCGTGCTACGAAAACGTATGAGAGGTTATGTAGGCTGCATCTACTAAACTTGAAAACCCTTCTCTGCTTCCAAGGTCTAACACTGGGGGGAAGGGGGGCTTCCTGCTGCTTAGTCAAATATAATAGGATGGGAGGGAAATCTTGAAAACCAGCATTGCATCAAAAAAGAGCTAACTGGATACCGAGATGGGTCTCATAATGTGAAATAAATCGCAGTGCGTTTTCAGCTTACCAGATTTTTTTCAGGGAAAGCCAAAACAAGCCCATTATAAAAGGGGGGGGGCTAAATAAACAGAAAGAGTAAGATCAGGCACAAAGGACTAGAGGTGTCCTTTCTCACATAAATATAAACAAAAAAGACCCTAGCAAAGATAAAAATGTGTAAGAAAAAAAAAAGTAAACCACCTATTTCCTTCAAGAAACTCAAGGCACCATATATGATTCTGAGTACCACTACTCTCCTGCAATCCTACCTTTACAACAATACTGTGGGGTAGATCAGTGACAGTCAGTGGCTGAGTCAAGGTCATCAATCAAGTAAGGGTTAAGTGCCTGGATATCCAACATGGTACCCATAAGCTCAGCACCCCCTCTTTTTACTTAGTCTTTTAATTCAACATCAGTAATATGGGAAATTAGCATACTGTTTCAAAGATTAGCTTCATGTTGTTTCCAGGCCCACATGAACCCCACATACCCTTAAGAAAAAAGAATGACAGGTGCCTGTTATCCAGTATTTGTTTCGAAATGAGTCCATACACTCTGAATAAAGACAAACATTAGCTGAGGTGGGTAAAAATCAACCTGGAAAATTAGAGGATGGCACAGAAAAACCTCACAGTTTGCTTGTGCTTTTGTTGTTGTTGTTCAGTCGTTAAGTCGTGTCCGAGTCTTCGTGCTTACCACGACCATAATTTGGGATTGTATCCATAAAATACCTTCAGCATTTCAAATATACCTGAACAGAAGTTTAAATTCAGGTTTCCACTGCCTAATTAAAAACCTTTGCTATCTACTACCCAACAAGGCATCCAGTGCTCAATTCTTGGGAGAAAACACCACTGAACATAATCTTCTCCCCAATGCACACAGCATCCACAAACGCCAAGGTCCCCATAATACTCAACAGAGCCCTGCTACAAGTAGTACAATGGTCAGATGGAGAATGGGAATGCTCTACACACATCAAATTTCCCAATCATGTGTCCCTTTGGTTCAGTCACAATTGTTGGTGCTGCACTGCACATTTCATACATCCATTTCTTATATTCCAATAAGGTATCCTCCAGAAGTTTGGGGTACTATATCTAACAGTTCTGGTCAACATGACTAGTGATCAGAGCTTATGAGGATTATGGTTTAAAGGGTATGAGGTTGGAGAAGACTTATGACTGCACTTTCTATACAACAACCTTCCCCATCCCCATCCTGGGGATCCACTAGATGTGCTAGACTTCAAATCTAATAATCTCCAAGCACTATGGTCAAAGATCATGCTAACATGGGAACCGTGGTCCAAACCATCTGAAGGGTACTAAACTGGAAACAGTGGCTCTACACCTATCAGGAAGGAGATTCCACTGGCATTCTTTTCTAAGAAAGTTCAAACAAGACTTTGTTGTAATTTTCAGGAGAAAACAGTGGGATTGATTTTCAGATAAATCTAGACTGCCTTTCCTTAAAGCAGATTGAGCCAGCCACCCAAAGTTTTTATTTCAACTCCTATTACTCTGTGTTATAGTTAATGATAGGAAAGAGGTTTGAGGGGTTTTCTGCCTTGTGTCAAACTAGATTGGCTTTGCACCTCTTGACTAGGGCAGGTGACTAGGACCCCCTCACACAACAAAATCTTATGGCACTCTGCCTCAACTTCATACAGTACCGTGTAACCAAACTGGAACACATTTAAAGCAACTAAGTCTAATTGGTTAGCTTTATAAACTAAAATCCATTTTATCAGATGCATTGGCCTAACCTTAGTCAATTGGATGTGTGTACATAAATGTGTGTGTGTGTGTGTGTGTGTGTGTGAGAGAGAGAGAGAGAGAGAGAGAGAGAGAGAGAGAGAGAATGAATTCACATATCTAATGGGGAGAGAGAGAGAGAGAGAGAGAGAGAATGAATTCACATATCTAATGGGGAGAGGCCAATTAATAGTGCCACTTAAAGGTTCTTGCAAACATACAGAAATAGAAAAGAGCGCAAGTATTTTTGGCTAGTTCCAGGTTAAGGCTTTTACTGTGCAACCACCCCGCCTCATTCACACACTTTTTTTAGGGGCTTCAGGTAAAGTTGCATTCCATTTACAGTCCTCCCATATTTTTTCCACACTACCAAGTTCACTACTACTTTTATTTGTAAACTTTCCAAGTTGTTTTCCCATCCTCCTCCTCCTCTTCTTATTCAGGAAGGTAAGGGATAATTAAGAGTTCACTAGATCATCTAGTCCTTCAACCTGCCTTGTGTACGAATACACTATCACACCATCCTCAACAACAGCCACTCAGCCTCTATTCAAACGCTGCCCAAGGCACTTTGTTCCATTGTTGATCAGCCCTTACTTTTAGGACATTTTTCTGCTGTCCAACTGTAATTCTGATGTCCATCCTTGTAATTTAAACCCACGATTTTGCGTCTTGTCTTCTGAATTAACACTGAACAGTTCTTCCCTCTCTTCTCCATGATAGCTCTTCAGAGACTTAAAGTCAACTATCATGTCTCCTTGTAGTCTTTTCTTCTCTAGCCAAAACATATCTAATACTGTATCTCCAACCATTCTTCATATGTTTTTCCTCCCAGGCATTCATCGTCTTCGTTGCTCTCTTCTGCACATGCTCTGATGTTAAAATACTCACAAATACTTAATGTAAAAACTTGCTCTGAGGAGAGTCAGGAATGTTTCTAAATGCACAGGAAATCAAGGGCAGGACCAATCCCTTACTAACTCAGCCTGGTTTTGCTTCTGTTGTCAATCTCACTATTTTGCTTTCGAAAGCAGTGTTTCCTAAAGTGTGATAGTGTTCTTTCCCCCATAACCCCCTCAGGGGTCCACAAAATCAAAATTATTTGCCAGTCCAAGTTGAAAAATAATATAATATTAAAATTCCATCAAACAATCATCAGAAGTGGTAGTGGCAGCGAATGTGTCAATTTAATACAGTAAAAGCACTAAATATAACCCATGCAAACAAAAGCTCTTTTGGGGTCCTCCATAATTTTTAAAGTGGGAAGGGGTCCTGAGAGAAAGAAGTTTAAGGAACACTGTTCTAAAGGAATTTAGAGCTGACCTTGGGAAAAGAGAAGGACTGAGTGAGCCATTAAGGGAGGACTTAAGATTTTGTTTTGATTTTGTTTAGTGTGAGGTGAGACGGAGAGAAGGTTGGACAGGTTTTCAAAGTTCTGTTATTCCACATTCCTGGAATCTCTGCTGGTTTCTTGACCTAGCCTACCTTGAAGGGTTGACATCAATCTTAAAAACAGCCTCCTATGTTGGCTTGCCTGAAGAATTGCCCACAAATTATCAGTCATATAACATTTCATAATGGGAAACCTGTTTCTACAATCATGGCTGAGTTTCCACATCATGCAAAGCTGCAGTTTGTTCTCACAGAGCACTAAGCTCTAGCCCATGGTTTACAAACCACAATTAGATTTATTTCCTGCACTCAGCTGAAAGCAAAGAAACAGTACTATAGTTTTTTTCTGAAGTTCATTTGTATGGACAAAGAAAGCATTATGTCTGAGTCGCCCAGTTCCTGCTTTTGTTTTCTCTCTCTTTTTAGAAGTTAGAAGTTTGGGTAGCACACAAAACAAGCCAAGAATAAGCCAAGAAATTTGAAAGAAAGCACATGTCTCCTTCACATATCATATTAAATCACTGTAGCATTTAGTATGTTAATCAATCAAAGGGTTAATTCCTAAGTCCATTCAGTTAGCAGAGAACACCAAAAACAAAGAAGCATATTGAGGTCTAGCATGTTATGTGAAACAAATGTAAAAACCCCAGTTTGCCCTGGTTTATATATGTTCTCCTTCCTTTCTTCCCTCTTATGCCAATTCCTTGCTTTCCATCCTAATTTATGACACTGTCCAATTGGCTGTTTTGTCTGACCCAACATACTATGGCTTTTTGTGCTTTGCAAATCAGAAACCAAAACACCTGACTTGGATTTTGTTTTCTAATACTGGTATGTATGTATGTATGTATGTATGTATGTATGTATGTATGTATGTATTTATATTTCAAATTTAGTCACCGCCCATCTGACTCAACGAGCGACTCTGGGTGGTTTACAATAAAATAAGAATAAAAACCAATAAAAATACAATAAAAACAGTAATCAGAAATAAATAATATAATCCGAGGGATAGATGGTATAAATAAATTATCGACCTCCGGGAGCGTCTTCAGGGTGCTAACCACCCCCAGGGTTGGTTACCTGGCTTTGCAAGAAGGCAGTCTTAAAAGCAGGCTAAGAAATTTATTAAAATAATAAATCAACAATTATTGTTTGGATAAAGCAAATTATTTCTAAAAGTAATGAGTCTGCATGTGTATTAAAAGAGGGAGTACACCAAGCCATGCTAGCTGGGAATTCTGGGTGTCGCAGTCCCAAGATAAATGAGTATTCCAGATTGGGAAAATTCTTTCTAGGCAAGGGCATTAATTTGACTCTTCCTGGAGAACTTTTGCACAGATTCCCTGGGACTGACTGTCAGTGAGCAAAGAGGGATAAAAAACCTCTCCCGTCTGCTGTCATTTCTTCAGCGCGTTTAAGGTCAGCCGAAGCTGCTAGAGGACCATTACCAACTCATTTCATGGGGCTGGAATATTAATGTGTTTCACGGAATAAAACAGCAAAACAATGCAAGCTTGGGCAGAAAGCAATGCGTGAAGAAGATACTCAAAGATGTGAAATACCTTCATTCCACATTAGGCTCAATCCAAGAGAAAGGTGTGGTTGTAAACCTCAATTCAAATCTAAGAAATGATTTTCTTTTTAAGAAAAGTCACAAAGATGTAATCACACTAAAAGAAATATGGAAATGAAGACTATGTCTTAAACTGACAGTGCTGTCAGATATTACTGGATTTTTACACGTTTGTTGTGCTTTAGTTCTCTTTCAGAACACAAACTTAATTAGTTCAGAGCAAACTAGTCTCTCATAAGGGATGAATGTTTAACCCAATTGAGCCCAATTTATTTTACAGAAATGTTATTAGGTTCATCAGTACTCTTTTGTGGGGATACCCTTTAAATTCTGCTCCTCCAAATTTCTCCAATTTATTCCATAAGTTTTGGTGAGTGGGAAGCTTTAGTTCTTTTTTTCAAACTTCTACAGAGAACTGTCCTATAGATTCACTTTCATTTTTTACATGCATCTCTTTTCATTTCTGCACATATCTATTACCAATATCTCCTTTTCTGACAGAGCTGCTAGCCTAATGCCATAGATGTAGTTTGACCTCAGCAAAGAATTCAACAAGGCCTCTCATGAGATCTTCATTAATGAAATGATAAAATATGGGGTAGGTGATTCAACTCTTAGATGGATTCATAACAGACTCAATGACAGCACCTAGAACAGTGTTTTCAAACTTGGCAACTTTAAGATGTGTGGATTTCAACTCCCAGAATTCCCCGTGCTGGCTGGGTTGTGGTTGAAAAGCATTGACCTAGAAAGTACTCATAAATGGTTCAAGATCAGCTTGGAAGTAGTAACTTCAAGTTGTGTTTCAAGGGTTCTATCCTGGGGTCTGTGTTTAGCATTTTTATTAATGACCTGGATGAAAAGGTTGGGGGAAGATTATCAAATTTGCAGATGACACAGAACAAGGAGGACTGGTTAAACACTTTTGAGGAGAAACAGAAGATTCCAAAAGAGCTAGATAAGTTGGAACAATGGCTGAAATGTAAAGTCCTGCACCTGTGGAGAAAAAAAAAATGAAAGGCACAAGTATAGGATGGGGAAGACCTAGCTTGCCAGTAATATATGCGAAAGGGGTATGGGTGCTAGTAGACTACAAGTTGAATATTCTTTGAGTCTATGAGCCACCCATGTGATGCAGATGCTAAAAAGGTAAATATGTTTGGGGATTCTTAACAGCAGCGTAAGGTCCAGAATGTGGGAAGTAACTATCCCATTTTACTCTGCCTTGGTCAAGCACCACTTGGAGCACCATGTGTTCTCATACAGAGAAGAAAGTAGACCTGTTCTCTGTTGTCTTGAAGGGCCAGGTCAGAACCAATGGGTTGAAACTATAGGGAAAGAGATTAAGGAAGCATCTCCTGATGGTAAGAGCCATCAACCAGTTGATTAGGTTGTCTCATAAAGTGGCATGTTCCCCTTCATTGGAGGTCTTCAAACAGAGACTGAATAGCCATCTGTCCAAAATGCTTTAGCAGATCCTGCACTAAATAACAACTAAGGAGGATCCATATTTCAGACCACAGCTTTCCTCCAGCAACTGAACACTAAACAGGATGAAGAGAGAAGAGCACATCTGACCTTTTTCTATATTAATAACAATTTAGTATTATGAAGCCATTTATTTTTGAACATTCTATGCTACCATTCAGCATAATTTCCCAGAAAGCTTTTAAAAACAAAACAGAAAAAAACATATTAAAAATTCATTACTAGATTAACAAAGCAATCATATACTCTGTCAGGGTGCTCCAAAGTTAAAGTGCTCTGATGAGCCCCGATGGTTACAGGCAGGCAGGAAAGTTACCCTTTGGGGGAACCTAAGCCAACTTTCCTACAGGGTTAGAAAACAAATGCAACTAGCTTTAAGCAATTCCCATCTTAAACTATAGAGCTGAAGTTACTATCCTATAACCACAGACTGATTAATACTATCCAGATCATTTGAATAATGTCCAACTGAATTTTGAAAATTAAGCCTACATATTTGCAAAATGTGCCAGTGACTATGCAGCTCCCTCACGCTTCCTCATTTCTATCCATTTTGGGGGTGGTAAAAATTTTAATAGTGGACAGGGATGATACACTATAGATTTGGATATTGGAAGTGAAGTTTCTATTGACAGCAGTTTCCCACTTTTCCCCAAGGTCTCTATCAGAAAAACAGTGAGAAAGAAAAATGGTGGGCTTCTCTCATCAGGATTAGCTCTGGAGCACAGATGCAGCTTTTTTCCCCATCAAAATTCCTTCCTCTCACCTAAAATATTCTACACTTTTTCCTACCAAGTTTCTAATTCAATCTGATAAAAGAGGATTTTTCTTTGGCAACACTTTCATATTAAAAATGGAGTGTAGGGTTCTTAAGCTTTGAGGTGGCTAAGGTGTGTGCATGTATTTATTATACAATCATCTCTGGACCTAGGATATCCATGGGACCACGACCTCCTCCCAGTTCAATAAGGTGGTAGAATAGACATCCTCTCATTCAGGGAATGTCACCTACAGGGGACATGGACGCAAGCTTTCTCAGTTACTGCTCCCTTTGGTGGAACAGCATCCCCCAAAATTTCAATGTCTGTTACCCCTCCCCCCTTTTTATTTTTTAAAAAAAGCCATTAAAACAGCCATTTTAGTAGGCCTTGGGGAGAAAAGATTGTAATGTTGTTCCTTCTGGCACTGGATTCTTCTGTTGTTGTTGTTGCTGCTATCAATGTAATTCATGCTCCCAGTGCTTATACTGTACATGTTGATTATACTCTTGATTTTATTATTGTAACTTACATTTTAACCTGATTTACAAATGTCAGGTACATCAGGTCAGTTATGGGCTCTGCAGTCGAAAATGGGCATCATCAAACTGGAGTGAGTTCAGAGGGCAACAACTTGGAAACCAAGTTCTTTGAGACATAGCTAAAAGAATTTGGTATGTTTAGCCGGCAGATGTGAAGACTAAAGGGAGTTATGATAGCATTCTTCAGATATCTAATGGGTCACTGTCTTGGATGACCTGTGTTGGGACCTCAATGGAAGTAGTGCACCTCTTCTGGTCCTTTTAGCCCTCTCATTGGCTTTCAGTACCAACAACCATGGTATCTTGTTGAACTGCAGCCTCCCTTGCTTCTTATGTTTCAACTGAATTCTGGAAAAAAGACATCATAACTCCATTCCACTTTTTTTTTTTCAGATTCAAAAGTATGTGCAGCCAGAGGGAGGCATCAGAGGGTCAGAATGATGTGTAACAGGGAGAAGCATACACCAGCACAGATCCCTCTAGTCATAAACCAGAAGACTCTTTCAGCTCTCCTTTGAAAAAACATGAGGTAGGTTTTAGCACATCCTTAATTCTAGTGGGCACCTTTTGCTAGTCAGGAAGGACAAGGAGGAAGGGAGTTAAGGGAGCTCTCCTTCACACCTATTCTCCTTAATTCTTCATCATCCCTTTTACCAACAGTCTCTTAACAACTGAGTGAGCTCCGTATCTATAGAATTCTTACAGCTAAGCAAAGCTATCACAGAGATCTCCAGAAAGGTCTCTGTCCCTTTTTCTTCCTTCTATGCATTTTGGACAGAAACATAGGAATTTGTTTTATACTGACTGCTCCACCAGCTTGGTACTAGGTCCTCTTAACCTTATTTGGAGTGGTCAGGGCTTGAACATACAACCTTCTGAATACAGAACAAATGCTCTACAAGGGCACTGTAGCCTCATTCTTTAAAATTCCCAGTAATATAAATATTAGCCACCCAGCAGTGTTTGATGAACAGAGCTTGTCCTATGCCATTTATTTTAAGTGGAAGGATATCTCAAAGGACTCTCTTGTTTAAATAGAGATTTTAAGTTTCTTAATACACTCTTAATATGTTCTTCACACAACATACAATTAACTTGTGGAATTAATTAACACAGGAAGTGGTGATGGCCAATGATTTGAACAGTTTTAAAATGGGATTGGGTGAATTCATAGAGGGCAGGTCTACAAGGGCTATTGGTCTTGAAAGACTCAAGGTTCCCTCCAGATTGGGGCAGCATCGTGAGATGGAAATATGTCTTTGTCTCTTGTGAGCACCCCAAAGACAATTGACTGGCCACTGTGAGAAACAAAATGTTAGACTAAGATGGGGCTTGTCTTGATCCAGCAGGGTTGTTCTTTGGTTCTGAATCTTTCCACATAATAATTTAGCTGTTCGCTGACAATAGTGCAGAGTGTGAATAAACTGAGTGGAAAGACAGTCTGTAGCATCAACAAAGCAAAAATCTATATTATTACGTTCAAGTGTGCAGCACTGCACTGCTGGACATAATAAAGAATCTTTGAGTTTCTATTATTATTAGTTTCAGGGAGGGAATGGGCGAATAGGCATAATTTGGTTGTAATTGAATGTCAAATAGTTCTTAATGAACAAATCTGGGGCAAATGACAAAACCACTTACATTTTTCCAATTCTGTACTTATGATGTGCCTTGTCCTTATCTTAGGATGTCTGTTTGAGAAGTAATTTCTCAGAACTAAAGTATAATGAGAACAGTGAAAACTATATGTAATATATATTTTTAAATATATTTCATTCAGTACCCCCATTAGAGACATATTACCTTTTATTATACTGTATGTCTGGCAAAATGCTAACTAAAAGATCAAGCTTAGACAAAGTACTACACTTTTGAGCTGTGAAATCACATGGCTGCATTTATAGGATATTGGCCAAATGGGTCTTTTCCTCTTTTAAGGAAGAATCAATTCCATGTCATTGACTCATCTTTAATCTCTTTAACAGTCTTCTATTGAGGTCCATTGCTTGCTTGTTTGCTTATTTATTATCACCTTTTCTCCAGATGCTCAAGGCAGCCTACATTAATAATAATAATAATAATAATAATAATAATAATAATAATAATAATAAATTAAATTTATATGTCTCCTGACTCCCAGTGACATTACACTCCTCCTCCCATTTTTCCCAAAACATCCTTGTGAAGTAGATTGGACTGACAGGTTCAAAGTTACCCAGACAGCTTCCATGGCTGAGGGTAGACTGGAAATTGGATCTCCTCAGTCCCAGTCCAACACCTTAATGCTACACTATACTGGCTGCTATGCCCATCATGCTAAACATAAATGGTTAGCCATCAGTCTGAAGCTTTCCAATTGTAAAGGGGGAACCATAAACTGGACCTCCATGAATCTTCTTTCCTGCTGCTATCAGCCTGTTCTGCAAATAGAAAACTGTGCTACTTTTCTATATGCACTGTGACTGAATCAGTGATCACTGCAGGTGCAGTAGAATTGTCTCCATCATTCTGAAACCACCTACATGTCTTGGTCTTGCTGGCAGGCACTGAGCTAGAAATGGGGAGACTCTGAGTTCTTGCCCTGCCTTAGGCACAAAGCCAGCTGGGTGATTTTGGGTCAGTCACTCTCTTTCAGCCCTAGGAAGAAGGCAGTGGAAGAAGGTCAAAGACAGCCTTTGCATCAGAAAAAAATTGTACTTCCCAGTCATTATAGGACTGCCCAATTTCCATCAATTTGAGGGCTATGGTCTAAGAGTTGAAAAGGCCAGAAGGACCCATTTTGGGAAGGAAGTTCAGAGCTACAATGGCTAACTGAAACTTCTACAAGTTCAAGACCGCCTTTTTGCCATTTAAAGCCCCAAAGGAAATAAAGGACCCCTATTTTTGAACTTATACACTGAGGCCACAGAAGGGATGCTGGTGGGCTGCTCTTTTTGCATCCTTGCTCTAAATCACGTTTTACAAACAATTCCTGGATTTAGGTCGTACGCTAAGCCAAAATAAGGAAACAAACTACATTATGACTTAGCTCAATATGTTTAACCCCCTTTGCAAGAGAATCATAAAAGGGAAAACTAAAAAAAAAATGTGGCCTTTTTCAATCCTATTCTTTATTCTTACATCCAACATCAAAGATAACCTAAAGCTCAGTGTTGGCATTCAATTTTTCTTGGAAACTACATGTAGGGCTGTTTTCCCTTCCCTTCCTTTCCTCTTGCTTTCTGATTCTAATTCCTGTCTAATCTCTGTCTAATCCTCCCTAATACTTTTCACTTGAAATCTTTCTTTCTCTTGCCACATTGCAGATAACACAGTAAAGCCTAGTGGGCTTTATCAAGAGAAAGGAACAGGATTATATGTTAGCTACAATGTAAAATCAGAAAAGGAGGCTGGAGAAATTGACTTAAATCAGTCTGGCTGGCTGGAGTTGAATTAGCTAAGAATTAACACTCCATTCTGAGTGGCTCACAGGATCAAAGAAGTGTTCTCTTTGTCCCACAGAGATGGGATCTTCAAATGAATTTGAAATGATCCATCACAACCCTTCACTTCAAGATTAGAGCCCAACTAACCACAGTCATGGGATAAGAAGAAAAGGTTGAAAGAAAAGTGCTATGTAAAGGAAGACCAAACAGTATCAGTTTTTTTTTTCAGGCTTCTTCCATAATCTCCTCACATTTTTCAGTTTGAAATCATCTCACTTCCCTTCCAAAGGGGAACTGCTATATTAAGGGTTTCCCATTTTCCCAACTCCTCCCAAATTTGCCTAGGGCATCATCCATGCGCACCTCATTGCAGCTTTTGCCTCTATTTAATTGCATCATTAATCATCATCGTCATCTCATCTATTCTATAAGGCATGGATGCTCAACCTTTTTGGGCCATGGGGCAGATTTAAATTGTTACAGCATGTTATGGGTGCTTTCACAAATGGAAGGTCCTAATAAAATTGCCATTTATTTCCCAGAAGGCCACCTGAGAACTGGGCTGCAACTACATATTGATTGTTGTTGTTTTCCCCCTAAAGTGTCTCTGGGGTCTAGAGCTATGTCTCTTCCAATTCCATGCAAGCTATTCCCATTCCCCATATTCTTGAATTCCCTCAATATTCATGCACTGAAAAGGTCTGACTAGGAGTCATTTGGCTAAATGTACCCATTGCCACACAAATACATCTTTCTGAGATGCACTCAGTCCATGTGGAAAGCTCAAATGTGGAGCCACATGTGTGGGAATGCTGAGGGATGAGGCTAGTTTGTCAAGATAATAATTCCCTTGTATGATAAGAAAATGCTCTGTCCTGTTCACCGCATCTCAAAAAAACAAAAACAAAACAGTATTGTGGATCTTAGGTGGTCTCTCAATTATTAATCAGGGCCAATCCTGCTTAGCTTCCAAAATCAGCCAAAAACTGGGTGCTCGTATACTTAAATTGTGCAATTTGCTGTCATCAGATATAGTGATAGCCACCAATTTAAGTAGCTTTAAAAGATGACTTGACAAATTCATGTAGGATTGGGCTATAAATGGCTATCAGCTTTGTTGACTATATGCTATCATAGACTGCTTATCCTAAATTCCAGCTGCTGGGGAACAAGAGTGGAATAGGATTATCAACTCACTGTCCTTATTGATGAGCTTCCTAAATGTAAGCAGTTGGCTTCTAACACTAGACTAGGTGGGCCCTTGGCATGATGTATCTTACTGTAGGGATAGCTGTATTTCCAATTTAAATAACTATGTAATATGTCCGTGTATTTACTTGCTTTTTCCTATGCTTCAAAAGCACTACTCCAACTTGGTTAAATGTTCTCTGATGCTGTGGTTCTTACAGCTTTGAAATGGGGTTACATTCCTCCCCTGTAAAGATGCTATCACGTTATTACTAGAGCACCAGTCACAAGAATCATGGGTTTAAGAATCATGGTCCAAGCTGGTACTCAGCCAAGGTGCAGTATCACTTTTGAGGAGAAAAAGAAGTTGTAAAATCTAAGAAATAAAATTTGGAGGAGGAGGGCAGGAAGAAGAGAGTAGCTTTAAAAGATGACTTTTAATCATCAACCTTCTCAGGCAATAACTGTTCTCTTGCATGTTGTCAAATTCCTGCTATCTTTGTACAGGAGGAAAAATCATCAAAACGGAACCAATTTTTACCAGCCCTCTATTAGAGACTTCTTCTCTTCCCACTCAGAGATGAGGCACCAGCAGTGTGAGAAACTTCCTGCTCCTAAAAGCAGGAAGATATTATTCTTTTCTATTCCACAAGTTCTCTGTTATGAGCAGATGGTGTGGAGGACAGAATGAGGAGCAATGATAGCCCTACATTATGGTTTGGTTAGGAAATACACCTGAAGCTGGTGCCGAGTATAGGCTAGACCCCTAAAATTTTACTGCTTCTCCTAAATTTTAATTTTAAAAAAGCTTTCCCTTTAGTTTTTCAGTGCTTTCTCACCCAAACATTTATATTGGCTATGGATCTGTCAAGAAACCACTTTTTAACCCTCAAATATTTATCCTCACAAATCAAACTAAATAATGGTGTGTTTAGCCATCTTTTGTTGACTAAGCCACAAGAGCTGGGTTCATGGATAACTCAAATGATAAACAATGCTTTGCAGGCTACAATGGCTGGCTCCATACATGCTAAGCCCAAATCAAACAAATTATATGATGTCTTAGCATAGATTTCTGCAGTGACGGGGGGGGGGTCATGTATCATGATGTTATCATGCACGATGCAAATTAATAACTATATAAAAATTGCATAATTAGAATAATTTGTGCAATGATTTCATGATGTGCAGGATATCACTGCGGTTTCTATCTAACCCCCATAAGGGAACCTGTTTTTTGTTTCCCCTTGGCTGCTCTGCCCAGGTCATAAGCATGTTTGAACTTCACCGGATATGGTCCTGATTTTAATGGCACCCCTTGGCTTTCATTTTGCAGACCAAATATTTTAATCCCTTTAATCATTCAAGGTTTCCTTGAACACATGCAGGGTAGAAAGAGACATATTAGCAACAATGGCCTCCTACCTTGATTTATGCTTCCATTCCTTTGTTAAGTACAGGCAGTGGCCAGTTTAAGAACGAGTTCCATTCCCAAGGTCTGTCCTTAAGTCGAATTTGTATGTAAGTGGGAACAGTATTATTGTATAATACTGTACAAGTAGTATGGTGTAATGAACTCGAACCATTGTGTATTTAACTCGAATCATTCTGTATTAACTCTAATTTTGCTACAATAGTCTCTGTTCTTAACTATGGGTCATCTGTAACTTGGGCATTCTTAACCCGGGATTACCTGTAGTAAGAACCCAACTTTTGACAAATTTCCCAGGTGACTACCAAGCCAGGATATTCTGCTATAAGCACACAGAATACAATACAAAATGACATTAAAAAATCAGGATGAAAAAGCAGCTCCATAAAAATGTAACAGCAGCTTCACAAATCTCAAGACTGAGGCAAAATTGATTTTAGCTGAGCAATAAAATAAATGAAAAGGCCTGAGAGAATAAAAAGGTCTTCATCTACCACTAAAAAAACCAGATAAGGATTTTATTGTGCAATCATCCTGCTCTGTTCATGTAGTTTTACAGATATCTTTTCCATTTATAACACACATACACATGCACACAAAGAGTCTTATACAGATTTTCTTACTGCTGTAACAGATGAACTCTAAAATAATAAGTTTCCAAGCTCTCAAGGGCATTCCTAGTCAAAACTGGAACAGGACACAAATGATTCCTGAAATTCTCTGCAAAATTACGAGACTGTTTCTTTGAATTTTTCCATGAGAAAGGAGAAATTCCTAAGCAATTTCTCAGGAGGAAGGTTTGTCCTTAGCAGTGAGAGTACCACCACTTTTGAAAAACCTTCATGGAAGGAGTTGGTATTTAATAAGAACACAAGAAACTATAGAAGCCAAAACCAGTGAGAGATGGTGGTATAATGAGAGATAATGAGAGAAAGACATTCACAGCCATCACATGGCCAACTATGAGTTTGAAAGTAAGGACATAAAATAACCCACTGATGAAAAAACTAATCTGTTGATCAGAATTTCTTCAAAATTCTCATTCTCCCTGGAACGAATTTCTAAATGAGAACTGGTAGGGGGCAAACAATCAAAACAATTTTTCTGCAAGGTTCTATGTTAATACTAAACTATGTTCCCCTTTGAAAACATATTAGTTATCTCTGCCCAGACATTTATAATACAGCTGAAGGGCATATATAGGCTTCAACCCCTTAGAAGAAGAGATCATATATATTTTCTGTTCAATATCTTAGGCAGAATCAAATGGCTATATACCCTATCAGAATGGAGATGGACAATCCAAAATCCTAGGCTCTATTTCCCAGTTTAATTCAAGTATCACACACAGACACACACACAGACACACACACACACACACACACAGAACCTTACTGATGTTCTCAATCAACTATACTACCACTTCTCCCTTGCAATTTTTCTCTCTCAAACTTTGGTAAGAGTGTGAACTCCTTTAAAGATCAACGTTTTACCACAGGGAGTTGATGGTCAATTTTGTTGGACAAGGCATGAAATTGAACAGATTATTTTTGGATCTGGCAGCCATAAATCAGTGATATTCTGCAAGGTTTCATTCAATTAAAGCAGTGGAGCCTGCTCTGTTACAAGAACAGCCTGTATTAACAACACTGCATCCCAAAACAATGAATTTTTCTGTCCCACTGTTCTGAGTTCAACCTCTCTTGAAGTAATTAAGACTTTGGAAATCATACTTTATTCTTCTAAAGAAGAGGAAGGAATTTATTTTCAGTTTTTAACCATGATGAAAAGAATTGCATTTCCAACTCCTTTCATCGGTCCAAAAATCTAATAAACAGATCCTTCATGGGTTCAAGTGAATAGACTGCCCCATATAAAACAAACTTTTCCTCCACAAAATGGAGGGGGGAGGTTTCATTAGTTTATCAGATTCACTGTCACTAGAATGTTTTAAAAATGAATTGGATAAAGTGACAAATGAGAGCGATCTTAATCACAACAGGAAAATAAAACTTCCAGTCCAAAAGCAGTGTACTTCCTAAGATCTCAATTGCTCTTGCACATGAAGACTTAGTTCATGCAGTCAAAAATCCAGGGAGAAATTTAGTGGAAAAAAACTGTACCTATCTGGTGAAGACCTGGGCAAACAGAGAAATGCCCTCATGATTCAAACTGAACACCCAGAGCATCTTGAAAGACCAGCCACCTTCTCAAAGTCCATCCCCCCATTCCAGACTCCAATTTTGTGTAAAAAGAGAACTATAATCCTTTGTCTTCCTTGGGGGCTTTGGGTCAGCTAGAAAACCAACAGCCTGGAAAAGGGTATTGCAGAGAGGCAGATACAAAAGCCATCTTGCAATTGGCTCAGTAGAGCAGAAATGTCTCCTTGCCCATGTTGACCTTGTACGAAGTCTGATAGTTCTCTAGGCTGATAAGCTGGGATTGTGCTGCTGAGCAAAAAGAATGTGATGCTGCTGGCTGGGAATATCTGCTTCTCCTTTGACACATAGTCCCTGCATCTCAGTACAAACCGCCTCCAGCAAAGACGGTAGAGGGGCTGCAGAGCCTGCCTCTGGAACAAACTTAGACATGCATGATTGTGACTCGACTGCTGATGAAACAGTGTACAGTTCAAGGCACAGGCAAACACATCAGCTAGGGTGCTGCTCTCTTCTGCTTTGTGGTGAGCAGCTGGAACATACATACCACCACCAAAATAGTGTGCATAAAAACAGAGGGAATCCTGAGTACTGATAAACTCACTGCCTCCCAAAAACCATTGCCTCAAGATTCCTCCCTCCTGGCTTCATTAATCCCTTCCTGCCAATAGATCCTTTTCCATCTATTGCATACCAGATCATTTATGTTGCAGCAAACCTCCTCCTTATCTATTGGAAAACAAAGAAGCTGCTTGATGCGCGGTTACAAATCTGCCTGAAAACTGATTAAGTATTATCTAATACTTGGAAATAAATCTTGCCAGCTACATTATGGCTGGCTGCACATGACATATGACAGCCATAGTTATGCATTTACATATATATGCAGTACAGATAACACTGCATATGCACTCAGGATATTATATTTCTGGGGACTAAAGAAGTGGTGTTTATATCCTTCATTTCAGCCCAGCATCTCTTCCTTTTTTTAGCAATCGAACACTGAAACAATCTGCTTATACATAATCCCACTGACTCATTTACGTGAGTTTTCCCTGTCATGGTGGCTGAGGATAATAGAAATTGAAATCCAATTTGGAGGTCACCATAGCAAAATCCTGGAAGGAGATACATGAGCACGGCATGAGACCAGAGACCATCTCATGCTAAGATAGCAGATCTGTATCTGCACTGTATCTAGTTAGGTAGCAAGTTAGATGTAAAGGAGCTTTATACAAGGTCTTCATCAGTGTTAAAGTAGTCTTCAATTTGGTACCTCCAAAAAGGCTATGAACGAAACTAGACCTTGCACGGGCACAGCACCTCTTATTCATTAAAGCAGCCCCTCTTTTTTCAGACTGTTGAGCTTTAAGAAGCTGATTTACTAAAGTTAATGCAACTCTTAGCACTTCTGGGCACTTCTGCTGAATATTCATTTTTGAAGTGCACATAATTTTTGCTACCAGCATCTTCCCCTGTGAATAAAGGCTGCGAAGAAGATTGCCACTTGTTCCAAATAGACAGCACTGCACTATTTGGTTGCCTGTGGAAAACTGCTTCCTGGCAGTATAAAGCCTTGGACTGCAGAAGGCAGTTACACAGAACTGCATTTGCTTCCTGGGGCTTAAAAGAATCACTTTTATGTTTCTAGGGCAAGGTTGGGAAGGAATCTGGACTGCTGTTTTAACATGGTCTGGCATTAGGAATGCATCAGGAAAGTGAGGTATGGAAAATGTTGGCTTAGATAACACAACAAGAGTTCTTGCAGCCCACAAGATTGCACAGTTGATATGCCTTATCACCCTTTCCTGCAATTATCAGATTTGGGGATGGTTATCCAAGCTTTGGTTACATTCCAACTATAATGTCTATGGGCTATCCTCGAAAAGTGATCAGTTTGTAAAATGTGGCAGCCAAACTGCTAACCAGTGCAAGGTAGAAGGATCTTATGGTGCCTGTGCTGGAGGATACACACTGGTTGCCAATTTCTTGCCAGGCACAATTTAAGGTACTGATATTGATCCTTAATGTGCTAAATGGCTTAAGACCTGACTTTTTATGAGACCATCAATCCCTCTACACACCTATTCTAGAAGTAGCTTGAGATCATGGAGGTCTGGAATGGTGCAACCTTAGCAAGACTGAACGGTTGTGGATTTTGGAGTTGCATGGATCTGGATATTTTCCAACTTTGGTTCTGGATAGAATCACATTGCCCCAGACAGACCTGGTGTGCAAAGAGACACACTGTCCCAAGCAGAACTGGTGTGCAGTTTGGGGGTCCTCCCAGATAAATGGTTCCTGCTTGAAGAGGGCCATAGCTCAGAGGGTCCTTTCGCAAATCCATCTGTGTGCTAACTGCACCAATTTTGGGATTGGGAGGCCCTACACTTTTTCATTCATACCTTGGTCAACTCCTGTTTGGATTACCGCAATGCACTGTTCATGGACCTGCACTTGAAAACCACTCAAAAGCTACAGCTGGTTCAGAATGCAGCAGTGTGAGCAGCTATGGGCGCACCTCATAACTGCTCCAGGTCCCGTCTGCAAGAGAGTGCCATCTGGCGGGGCCCAGGAAGAAAGCCTTTTATTCCATGGGGCCCACCCTCTGGAACATCATCCCCAGAGATTAGGACCCCACCCTCCTGGCCTTTCGCAAGGCATTTAAAATGGTTTTGCCATCAAGCCCAGGGCCCTGATATATGGGTGAGCCTATTTCTTGGTTATGGTTATGTTAAATGAGTGTTCTTGGCTGCTAGGTTATTTTATAGTAATTCTGCAGTTGAAACCCTCAATGAACTGCTTTTTCAGTTCCTTGGCTAAATTATCTCTTGCTGTACATCTATATGTAGATGATTTAACAATAGTTTTATAACCACAGTTAGCTTGAGAAGGGATTTACAAGCACTTAACATCTACTAAAAACAGGGCTTTACTATTAATTTTCCAAAAATGAAAGTTGCAATCTTTACAAAGAGAGCCAAAACATATGCCAAGCTGGTAAACAGATGGCAATCAACTTAAATCATACAAATACATTGGAGCTATTTTCTAATCTATGAACACATGCAAAGAGTACTTTAAATATTCACTTGAAAACACCTCCAAAAACTTTTGGACAGGCTTGGGCAATATATCCCCCTAGGGTCTTAAAGTTTTTAAAACTCAAGTAGTGGCACAGTTGCTATAAATTTCAATGTACGCCCTTATACATTAATAGAAATGGTTTAGTTTACATGTTTGCAATCATTGGGCTATGCCCAGAGGTATATTGCTGCTTTGCATTTCAAAGTGGGGTGAATGATGGTGGCTAACTGTACTAGCTCTGGGAAATACAGAGCAACAGTAATGTTGGAAAAACCCAAATTTGCCCTTTATGGGAAGGCGTCTAAAGGCCAACGAAATGACCAAAGAACATATCTTGGTCTAAAAAGGTCTTGATCTACAAGGGATTTCCCTGAACTGAGTGATAAAAGTAGCTTTACGCCAGCTGCTTGTTATATAATCAACATAGAGAAACAACAAGGAACATTTCTTCTGGCCAGACATAAGCTATGCCACCAGCATTTTTAACAGGCTGATACACAAAAAAACTTACCAACCCTTTGCTCTTGTGATGCGTGAAAGACAGAGAGACTCAATCAGTGGAACATGAGTTGTTGCAATCCTCCATTTATATACATTCTATTTATATCATGTTTATTTTTAGGAATGTGCTAAATTGGGATGGGCAATGCATTATTGTATACCTCCTGGTTGATCAGCTGGCTGAAGTTTCTCACTGAGAGGCCATATTTTCTCCCCAGCCAATTCTACAAGGCAACATTTAAATCCCTTTGAGGTGTTTCAGTTAGAACGGCGCACACTTCGAAAATCAATCAGAAGCGCTTTGGACTTCAATAGAGTGTTAATACAGTATCTCTCGTCTATTAATTAAAGCAACCTGACATTTTTAGCCTTCCCTATGAGCCTGAAAACTAGGTGCTGCTGCTTAAAAAGTTACATTAACTTTAATGAGTGAATTTTTATTGAGTATTTGTTTTAAATTATTTTTGAAGCATAGCCCTAATATCCATCTATTAAACAACTTGTTTAACATTTAGCAAGGAAGATCCACTGTAGTTGATGCATACATACATAACCATTATAATATTCCCTTTCAGAATAAGTAATGTTATGCAGAGCATGGAAAAGGAGTTAAAAATATCCAGCTAAAGAAATTAGAAGAAATTTAGCTAAAATCAGTTTACACTAACGCTATACCTCTTCATAATTTTTTTTTTCCTTGCAAATCATTTTTGCTGCCATCACATCCATACATTGCTTCATACACTGCCTTTTGTTCTTTAAACTTCTCTTCTCCCTTTTTCAGGATCTCACCAGTTCCTTCCAACCACAACTCTCTCAGTCTTCTCCTTCCTCTTGAGCTATTCACTCTTTCTTCGTGTATCTGTTTTGAGATGTGAAGCTAATTCATTTTCTCTATACAACCAAACTAGCTCCATGTACTTTTTCCACACTAGTCATTTTTGTTATCATTCCACACTCATTCAGCATCCATTCATTCTTGACTCTACCTTTTTCGCTTTACGACACAAATTTCTCAAGTACTTAATTTCCACTGCATTCAACTTTTATGTTTCTCCTGACCTCAACTCTCACTTGTATGTAAGAAATTGGGCAAAAGCATACTCTTATTATCCATTTCTGCTTCTTTCGATATTCATACTACTGGTATTCATTATTTTTCTCCTACTATTGGCATGTCTTAAGATTTTTCCATCCATTTCCCCCTAGCTTCAGTAAACATTCCACCAAGGTACACCAATTCACCTACTTGCTCTAATTTTTCTCTATGAACAGTTTACGATCATTCACTTTCCCTGTCATATGCTTGGGTTTTGATACATTAATTTTCAGCTCCATATTTCTCACTGAATTGTACCATCTATCTAACATTTACTGCAAATCCTTCAAGCTGTCAGCCAAAAATGTGGCATCATCTGCATACAAAAGTGAAAGCTAGAGCCAGGAGGGTGGGAAAGAAAGAGCCTAAGACCAGGCAAAAACATTAAGTCAATGCAGCCTTGGTGCCACCAACAGCAGACTGAGAAACAGGCTGCAAGAAAGCCATTACTGCAAATGAGTACAAGAAAAAGCAAACAGGTACAAGCTTTTGGGGTATCATGTGGCAGAATTTTATTCATCCTGCACTTGGAATGTTTGTAATTGGTTATGGGGTTGTCCTCAGCAGTTGAGCTAATGGATTACATTGTTAATATTTTGTATATCTTATTCTATTTTAATCTTATTACTGAATTCAGGTGATAAGCCACTCATAGCCAGATATACCCAGAGTCACTATGGAGTTGCACAATCTTATTTGATTAGATTAGATTAGATTAGATTAGATTAGATTAGATTAGATTAGATTAGATTAGATTAGATTGGAGTGGCACAAAACCCCAGTACAATGAATATATGCTTACTTTCATCCTATACACTCTAATCACATTCACTAACCAACCTTCAACTCCATATTCACACAATATATTTGGTAATTCAAGCCTATTCATTTTATCATATGCTTTCTCTAAATCAACAAATGTCAATAAACTTTACTTTCTAGTGTTTGTTGCCACACGACATGTATCTCCTATTTGTTGAGATGCTGGCTACAGTGTGTTGGCTTGCAAAGTAGTCTCTTTAGAGATGCTAGCTTGTATAGAATAGCCAGAGCATGCTTGAGGTAAAATTAGGATTTGGTTGTGCTTGTGTTATTCTGAGCAAAACATATCAAATTGCTACCATTCTTACTTTTAGCTGGGAAAGCAGCATGTGGCATGGGTACAATTAAGGCTGGTAATCTATTCTATACCTTCTGTATATTACTAAAAAGCGTAATGTGAAAGTTGTGGTTGGTAAAGATTGGATTATGCTAAATTTACTAGGCCAAGATTTTAGCTTTTAAATTGTTTTACATATTTAAGAGTCACTGGGAGTTGGGCAATGTAAACATTTAATAAAATAAAAAAAATATTGTCAATTTAAAACAAAATGAAGGGGCAAATATATGTGTATGTCTGTAACATGTTATACATTTATAATGTATTGTTTCTGGACTGTCTATTCACATAAACATAAAAAAATTTAGGGTAGCAGGTGAAGATGTACATGACTGAATGTTCATCTATAGTTACCTCCAAACACATCCAAACACACATCTAGTGAAGTTTAAGCCAATTTTCTCCACATTTGTCACTGTTTGTGGTAAGATGGTTTTCAAGGTCATGTTACTTGAAGCAATCTTTCCTACCTTTCCACTGTACAGTAGACATTTTAGGACATTATCTTCAGCAATTCAGTGAAAGTCTGTTTGCAGGAAAACTGCATGGAAGTTATGGTATCTAAGGTCTCCTGAAACAGTAGCTGAAATGTCATAGGCATGCACATTTTATGAAGATGCGCAATCCTCCTTCATGTCCATGGGAAGAAGATCCTGCTTGTACCAGGAAGGCCAGAACTTACTGGAAGGGAAAAGTCAGGATTATGGGTTCACAGGTATTTTGTGCAAGCCATGCTAATGAGGGAAGTTATAAATAAAATACAAATTATGCAGATTATTAATTTGCACAGTGGCTCATGATGAACCTGATGTCACTTGCTTCCTCTTGCCCTTCTGCGGACACCAATCTGCAGATTTGAAGGTTTCACTCAGGAAAAATATGGCTATTGAGAGAAATCTGAAACTCCATAGATACAGTGTTTCCTGCCTGCAGCACTTTGCCTTCAAATGGACAATAATCAGGTTAATAAACATACCTGCATCCTATTAATTTAGATCAGATAGTTAGCTCCTTTCCAATGAGATCAAAATGAGCTTAAAAATTATGACTATCTAAAGGTCGTACTATCTCCTAGTTCCCTCTCAAAAAAAAGAAGAAGAAAAGATCAATCTCTGATACACCGTTTATTGCACCCTAGTTCAACTTTCACCAAACAGGTGTTCTCTTAATACCTGAGATTATAAATGCCACCATAACATTTTACAGACTTTTTGCTGGTGACTCAGTAATATCTGAGCACATCTAATTTAAATATTTGGGAAATTTTTACCCTCAAAAAAATTGCCTCAGCCTTTCAAATAAATATAATACAATTTTAAATACAACACAATGAAACACTTAGGCTGAGCTCACATGAAAAGGCTATGTTTGATTATGTATAGTAAACAACATTCGGTAACAGTGGAATTCCACAGAAAAGGAATTGGTCCAGTTAGTTAAATCTGTAAAATTCAATCTCACTACCATTCCAAACCATTCACTTGTTCACAAACTTGCACTGTCAGAGAAACAATAACTATAATCAACATCCTTTCCTTTCTTCTCCTCTCATGGTTTACATTTCACAGCGATCAACCCTATACCTCTTGACTTCCTATTGTCATCTCAATAGACTTTACTTTTGACGTTCATCTGCCTTAAACCTGAACCTTCTACTTCATCTTCTGCTTTTTTCTCAACCTAACGTCTATCTGTCCTCTTCCTTCAACCATCCTGCCACTAGGATTACTGTCATTAATCCAGTCTGTACAATTACCTTACTCCCTCAACACATGCTTTGCAAAAGGTTCCCTGCATTTAGGATTTCAATCCCAGCCAAACTGACAACCTCCCATTCCCTCAAGGAATTTGGGCCACCAACATTTTTGAATGCTTGCTTGCTGCTAAAACTGCTCAAATGATCTTTCAGTTGATCGGTTTAGAGGTTTTGCAACCACTCAGAAATACTTTTTAAAAATCTCTTAAGCCTTTACAAATGTAGTTGTGCATTATCAGTGCCTAAAACACAAGCACAAGCTTTCACCTCAGAAAGTCTCAGCAACCCACCAGAACTACATTAAAAAAAAAGACTATTACCACGAACTTTTCCCCTCTCTGTGTGGGATGTTTTTATACATTTGCATAGTTAAAACTCTAATGCCTCAGGGCTGCCTTCACAGCTGGCACCAAACGAAGAAAAAAGTCAGTTTCATGAAGAATTCTCTGACGTATGCATATTTTATATTGGAATAAATTTCCATACAGACAAGGCTATGATGGAGAACCACAATTCCCAGACCTGACAAGCTTTTAGTGTTCTAAGGAGGTCTGAAATCTGGTTAAGAAGCACCATATCAGTGTTTACATGTGAGACTAATTTTTTCCCTGCTTGTTAGCACGGGAGGGACGACATCCCATGGAAAGACATCCCATCCCCAAACAGGCTGTTTTTGAGTTGAAGAATGATGTGAAATTCCTTGGCTTCAGAGTAAAAAGCTGTCATCTGCTTCAGCTGGATTTACATACAGACAATGCATTTCTCCCATGGTGATACATTTAACACTCTGCCTGTTACAAATATACATGCATCCTGCATATATAAGACCATGCTCAGGTAATGCCATTTGATTCAACATCATCTCAAAACACATCGGAGCAAATATCCCTCCACAACCCTATCCCCCCAAACAGAATAGATTTACTGCCTATTTTGTTCCAGTAGAATAAAAATGAGTTGCTGACCATTACCAATGGCTGGATTTTGCTCTCAGAGACAACTGCTTCACTTTCAGTAATAGTAGAGCTGGCTCTCTTTTGAGAAAGTAAATAACTACAGGAATTGAGTAAAGCATGTATCAATAACCTGCACCATACGCCTGGCTAACCTTGTCTGCGCTCTGCAGTTAAACAAGGTCAGTCCTAGTTAATACTTGCATTGGAGACCAGCAGGGAATCCCAGGACTGTAGGCTAGACTGGAAAATCAAAACACATCCCAGAATAAGACAGTGACAAATTATATCCAAATTGTTGTTAAGACAATTGCTTGTCCATGATGCCACTGTGAGACTAGGCTGAAGCTGCCATAACCTAAAGATGAAGCAGGCACGTAAGCAGACAGGACAAAAAGCCAGGAGTCTTGGCTATGAGATCCCTTTGAGAAGGTAGATAAGAAGGAGGCAAGTCATGAGGGAAACAAAGGAAAAATGTGATCTGAACCAGACAAAAGAAGTTAGGCCTGAGCACATGGAAACCCCCACCCCAATCCCATCAACAGCTGCCAGACTTGTGAATCAACAAAGCAAGGACTTTTGGGGATAAAAGGGGTCCCAAAGCCCACCCACTGAGTGTTGTCTTTGGATCCAGACTTGGCGGCTTCCGTCCCTCTAGCTAGTGCCTTGCAGCCTAGTTGGGAAGGACGTGGGTTAAATGTGGAGGAGCGTTTGTGTGTGTGTCTGTGTGTGAGAGAGAGAGAGACAGAGAGAGAGACAGAGAGAGAGAAGAGCAAATGTACCTTGCAACCAGTAAAGTTTTGCTGTTACTTTAAATTTGCTGGGTCTCTGTGTATTACAAAGAACCTCTTGTGTCTCAGGGTTCGGTTGGAAGTGATTTGTGTGTGTGTCCCTAATTATTTCCTGGCTGTTGACCAGGGCTGTGTGTCTGTCTGCTCAAGCTGCACCTAGCTGGAAAACCCAGTCTTTTTGAACTGATCATATAACCTGCCCTGTAAGCCTTTCTGGCTTAGAAAGTATGGCATAAACAAAATGTTATCATTTTTTTTTGTACTGTAAATCAGTGTTTCTCAACCTTGGCAACTTGAAGATGTGTGGACTTCAACTCCCAGAATCCCCCAGCCAGAATTCTGGGAGTTGAAGTCCACACATCTTAAGTTGCCAAGGTTGAGAAACACTGATTTACAGTACAAAAAAAAATAGCTGGCTGGGGAATTCTGGGAGTTGAAGTCCACACATCTTCAAATTGCCAAGGTTGAGAAACACTGCTGTAAATCCATCTAGCCCATGACTGTCCACTAACAGCAATTCCTGGAACCAGCTCCCTAGAGCCTTGGGAAGAAATTATTTGTCACCCAATTATTTTAGTATAAGTTGGAGCTACAGTTCTTTTCCCCAGGTCCCTAGAGCAAAGACACATACAATTTCCTAGTCTGAGGATTACCCTTAGCCTTTCAGTCCAGTCCTGGGAATTGCACTCCAAGAGACCCTGGGCCCTGAGGTAGAGAGGTGAGTGGAAAACATCTAAATTGGCTTCATGTTCCTATCAATAAATTGAATGTAATAAGTGTGACTAAGCTCACATATTCAATAAGTTCCCTTTCTATTGCCTTTACAATTACAATTCCATGCACGTTTGAAGATGCCCGAGCTGCCACATCCAAACCTTGGAGAGGACACATACAATGTGGGGCCACAAGCTCTGCACCCTTGTCACAAGGAAGTCATAGGGCCATCTTCATCTACTGTCCCACCAATACCTCCAATACAATGTATGTTCAGGAATATACAGTGGCCGAACATGGATGTTTCACACAGGTGCCAAAACTAACAGCCTTTGATAGATCTGTCCTCTACGAATATAAAAAGTATATAATATATAAATATATTTATATAAATATAAAAAGAATATAAAAAGATATAAAAGTCATCCAAGGCCATGGCCATTACTGTTTCTGATTGTGAATTTTGTTTAGTTGATGTTAATATGGAAGAAGCAGATGAGGAGAAAACCTCTTTGTGGAAGAGAAAGGGCTCGGAAAGCAGCAAGAAATTAACAGGAACAGGGCAAGATTGTTTAGAAGTAACAGGTTTTGGGGCAACACAGAACTCAAGTTCATAGTGCAGAAGAATACATTGGTTGGAGTTGAAAATTACCACAATGTTCTTTGGTTTCAGCCTTCTTGAAACACAAGATCTTCTAAGCCAATGTTGCTGATTAGAGGCCGGTACAGTGGTACCTCGGGTCATGAATGCTTCTGTTCACGACCAATTTGGGTCACGAACAGCACCGTTCGCAAAATTTTGCTTCCGTTCGCGAACTCCGCATCGGGTGACGAACAGGATCCGCGGCCATTTTCCCTGCTGTGACACGTGGTCGTGGCTTCCTGTAGGGAGGGGGACTCTCCCTCCAAACAATAACCGCCTCCCCACCCACCTTCCTGTCCTCCATGCCTCAAGCAAGGTTAGCGTTCTCTCTCTTCATAGTGTACTGTACTGTACTTTGTGTCATATTTTTGTGGTTTTAAAAAAAAATACATATGGTTCAGAACGGATTAACCGTATTTACATTGAACCTTATGGGAAAATTTGATTCAGTTGGTGACCAAAATTGGTTGGCGACCACATTCGTAGGGGTCAGAATGGATTAACTGTATTTACATTGAACCTTATGGGAAAATTTGATTTGGTTCGCGACCAGAGTCACGGAACGAATTAAGTTCGTGACCCGAGGTACCACTGTATTTGGGTTTTTAAAAAATCATTTTAATTAGTCATTTTTAAAAAGAGCAAGTGAAAAAAACAAAAGAAAAAAATTGATGTAAAGATATTAGTAAGTGGACAAAGAAGTTATAGAAGTTGTACAGTTAGTGCTCATTATTAGTTTTTTGAGCCCAATTACTAAGGAGGAATACAGATGGAAGAGCTATCTCTGCTTTCTCTGTTGAATACATTCTAGCAGGACTATGATTCATTGAACTCTGGCCCACAGCCAACTGAAGCTGCCTTTTTTAGTTTCTTATGGTGGCAATCATGGGAATGTTTTAGATCAGCACAGCTATGCTTTGTAATTAAGGTTGGAAAAACCTGGACCCAGACATGTAGTTAAAACCTGCTTTGGGGAAGATATCCTGGCTTGCTTGCAATTAAAATCTATGCTTTGGCTTTGAATTAACACAACATTTGGGAATTAAAGGGGACTAGAAAAAACACTTTCATTTTAATGAAAGCTGCTATTCTTGGCAAATTCTCCAGAGTTTAAATAATTATTTATGTTCTTTGCAAAAATGTAAAGAAGAATGTTTTGATCTTTCCTCCCTCCTTCGCTGGAAATTGCATTAAACATTTGTGCCAAAGATCTAATAAAAAGGCTTAATAACGTGATACCGCGGGCTTGTCCCCTCATTTAGCCATTATTATTTTGTGCCATATACTCTGGAACAAAAGAAAACTGGTCATCACCCTCTCAGATGTGACTACCCTTCAAGTAATGTGACCCTGAACTATATAGAGTGTTTAAAGGAGTTTAAGCATTTTAACTTAAGTCCAGAAACAGGAGGCAGGGAGCATGATTGGTGGTAGTGTTGTATATAAATCACAATCTTTCACAAAGATCCTAGCAGCTTTCATCTGCCAGGGATACTTTAATTTGGATCCCTGCATTAGGTGGGAAGTTGGATTTAATAACTTAAGCAGCCCCTTCCAACTTATTTTATTTTAGCAGCAAACCTACCCTTTCAAAGTTAGTTGAAATTCTCAACTGTGGATCTTTTACCGAATGTATCCAATTTAGCTTGCCTTACATAGGAAGATAGAAGATTGCCTTTTACTGGAAACAAACCACTGGTTTGGTGAGTTCAGCATTGTCTCTGTTGACTTACGGTACATTGCATTTCTGGGATTTCAGACAAAAGTTTTGCTAATCACCTATTTAAAGATGCCAAGCTGCAGTATCAAAAAATAGGAGCTTTTCTTAGTGAATAAGATTGGCTGAAGCATGTGCAATCTTGGTGCTTCATCTTAAGGACATCCAGCATAGGGTAGAACAGCTATTCCTTTTAGAGACAGGCACAGGGGAAATCTTGGTAGCTTGAACCATGGATTGTATGTTGCCAACTTCTGGTATTTATGTAATTTGTCACTTTATATGAAGTTGAGAAATGGGATGCCTTTGCATCTTTAAAATATCTTTGGCCTACATGTTTTGGTTCTTAGTTTTTAGAGAGATAGCGAGACAGTGGTGCTTAAAAGTTTGGAACCCTTTTGAATGTTCAATATTTCTGCATAAATAAGACCTAAAATGTTATCATTTTCCTCAATAAATAAATGAACAAGTATAATGTTTTTGACTCATTTGTTTGATTGGATTCTCTTTATCTAATTGTAGGACTTGTGTGGAAAACAGATCATGTTTTGGATAGTTATGTAGGAATATTGAAAATTCAAGAGGGTTCACAAACTGTTAAGCACCACTGTATTTTATATTTAAGATTAGTGCAAAGCAGGTGGTCAAATCAGATGGAATTTTAAGGGGGATACAAGAACAGAATCCCCCTTTTGATGGTATTACTCAGAGTCAATAAGCAACACAGCAGTACTATTAATCCTCAGGCTATGATACAAACTTACTTCTATTACAGTACTAAATAAAAACAGACCAGTTTGGGAAAGATAGAGTCCATGTTGATTTTCAGTATGTTTAAGTGGAAATGATGCGGTATGGGGAGAAAGAGGCAGGCAGGCTAATCTTTAGCAGAGTTGTAAAGATGAAAAGAAGATGAATAGAATCTTCCTCTTACTGCTATTAGGAAACCACAATAATACAACACAAACTTCAATCAAATTAATTTTAATAAAATATATATTCAATGAGCCAACGAATATAAGGTGGCAACCAAGAAAAGAGGATCACAGGTATTGCCTTCCACTCCATAGATCTGACTGAAGAGTTTTAGAAGATCACCTATAAAAATGACAACAAGAATATCCCTACATCTAATCCTTGTCTAGACCATAGCTAGGCAACCTAGTGTATGGACCAACTCCTATCAGCCCTTGTCAGTATATGAAATGGAAAGGAGTTGTGGAAACTGTAGTCCAAAATATCTAAAAGTTATCAGCTTGTTTTTGCCTGATCTAGATCTCTTTCTTCTTCAAACCAAGTCCTAAGGTGAGTAGATACAACTCACTCAACATATACCATGCACCACTACCAGCTTTTCAGATGAATATCCGTTTGACACTCATAAGTAATTTGCAATTCTGGAAGAGTGGACAACATCTCTTCTCAGAATTCTTTCCAGTGATCATCAAATGGCTGCTTGTTGGGAACCTCAAGTAGACCCATTTCAAGTCACCTATTAAGCAACTTGCATCTAAAGAGCTTTTATTTCATTTTGGTTACATTTGATTTGACTGATTAGGTGCCATCGAGTTGTTTTCAACTCTTAGCAACCACATAGATTTTCTCCATGATGATCTATCCCTAACCTGGTCTTTCAGGTTCTGTGCATTCATTGCCACTGTAACCGAGTCCATCCACCTTGCTGCTGGTCATCCTCTTTTTCTCTTTCCTTCCACCTTTCCAGCATTAGAGCCTTTTTCCAGAGAACTAGTTTTTGCATAATGTGTTCAAAGTAGGACAATCTGAGCCTCGTCATTTGTGCCTTGAATGAGAACTCTGGGTTGATTTGCTCGATGATCCATTGGTTTATTTTCCTGGCTCTCCATGATATTCTCAGGAGCTTTCTCCAACACCAAAGTTCAAAGGCATAATACTCTTCCTATCCTGCTTCTTCAAAGTCCAACTTTCACTTCCATAGAGTGTCACAGAGAATTCCAGGGCATGCATGATCCCAATCTTTGTAGGTATAGACAAACTTAATTAAATTAGATATGTGAATGATGTCAATTATTTGGACCTCTTTAATTTAGATATGTGAATGACATCAATTATTTGGACCTCTTTCAGTCCAGTTTCAGGACTGGCTGCTGAGAAATCTCACTGACTGTCCTTGTGGATGACCTGCAGTGGGATCTAGATGGGGAAGTGCACTCTTCCATGTCCTGCTTGCCCCTTAAGATTCATATGGCCCTTTCACTGATATCATTTTGGAAAGCTATTAAGACCAAGCTTCTCCACTGGGCCTTTGAAGTAGACGATGCAATATAATTGGAAGCAACCACACTGGGGGAGGTTTTCTTTTGGCTTGGAGGTCACATGATATATTTATTTTGTTTGAATATGTGGCATGTTTTAATATTTTACTGTGAGGGTCTTAGAATCATTAGAGGAGGTAGCACAGCAATACATGTATAGATATATGTATACATACAAGATATATAAATAATGAAAGCTATACTTTTTTCCTTCTTTCATGTTGCTACTGAAGTGCTATTTTGTCACTCTGTGGACATGACTTTGTGACGTCAGTTGCGCACCTCTGAACTATAGGATCAGGTTTTGCTTAACTCTGAAGATCTATTGCTGAAAAAGACTGTGGGAAATGAACTGGGACTTCCTGTTACCTGAGGCCATCTGTTCTCTGAAGAAGGCATTTAGAATGTAATCTATTCCTGGGTGACTGAACATTGCAACGTGCACCGTTAGGTCCTAAGACCCTAAGCACAAGATCCTGCATGAAGAGGATAACCCTCCACCCACAGTTTAAGACCTGTGTGTTTTATGCAGTAAAATCAGGCTCATGTTCACATCAAGAGCCCGGCACATTAGCCATAGAGTTGCTTTATGGCCAACTGATCCTCCATGCATTGCATATTTTATGTATGAGCTGACTCAACAAAGATCCAGATGAGATGTTTGACCTTTGTACCTGTTGCAGGGTAGGAGTGCCCTGCTACAAATACACAGCTATCAAGTGGAACATTGTGATGGTTATCCAGTACTTAGAGACAGTCCACATCTTGGGTACAACCCATTTCAATGACTGCAACATGCTTTACACAAGGCTTGAAAAGCCTCCAGAAACTGCAATCAGGGCACAGTGCAGTGGCACGGCTGCACACCAATAGAAGGTACAGGGATAACAAGTTGCTTGCACTAAAAGATTCACATGGCTGTAAGATGTTTACTGGACACAAGTTAAGGTGTTAACATTACTTAAATTTAATAAATAAATATTGAATGTGTCTGTTGCTGCCATGGGGGGTTTATTGTATTTTGTATTATGTATCTGTATCTGTATGTATGTATCTGTAAGCCGCCTGGAGTCACTGTGTGTGAGTTGGGCAGTCATATAAATTTGTTTAATTAATAAACAATTAAATAAATGAATTAATTAATCTTAAAGCCTGAAAAGCACTTACCTGCAGGACCACCTATCCTGCTATAAACCTGTACAGTTACTATCAACAGCAGGCAAGACCTTTCTGATGGTGGCCTTGTTACTGAGTGTGCAGGAGAGGGCTTTCTCTTCCACGACTCCAGGTTATGAAATATGCTTCCTAAGGGGTGCCTTTGGCTCCCACTCTCCCAGCCTTTAGGAAACTTTCATTATCTTTTTATTGATCAATTATTACCATGATTGATTTTAATTGTATCTTTTTAAAAAATATTTCACTGTATTTTTCTTACTGTTGAAAGAAGCCTTGAGTATTGGAATAAGCAGAAGTCAAGGTATAAATTCAATAATTAATAAATAAATATTTCAGTTTGCAAGTGTGTCTCTGGTGTTTATGCATTGTTCTCAATTATTAACACTCATCATATGTATGAAGGATTTGCAAAATGTTCTATGTAAGGACCATCCTGTGTACCAGGCAGCATATTGCTGGACCAAAATACATCTCTTTGATCTGACCACAGACCAGGAACATGTATATTTCATCCACGTACAGACCCAGAGCACCTGTTTGGTCTGAATACAGACATGAAACATGTGCTTTTGGTTCTGTTCCAAGCAGAAATGTTCCGGGATGGAAAGATCAGGGAAAATGCAAAGCCATAAGTGGTGACACACGCTGATGGCAGCAGCTAAAGGGAGGTAAGAGAAAGTGCGGGGGAGATGGGGAGTGAGTTGCTTGAGTATACTTCTCTTTTAAGTATAGTTAACAGTGCTGACTGTGGGAAATAAGGGGAAGATGAGCACTGGGAAGGTGAGGGTGGCCAATTAAGTATGAGATGGCCAGGGAGAGGACATACCAGTAATAGAGAAGGATGAGTGGGCCAGTCAGGTAAGAAGGATGGTCTACAGAGAAGGAAGATCAGGAAGAGGGGTTGAGCTGATCAGGTATAGCACACCTGAAGTGAAGTGTAGTGGGCTGGTACACTAGCCATGCAGAGAAGAACAGAAGGGTGAGGGGCAAAGCAGACCAGCCTTGCCTTACACAGCCATAAGATTCCTCCAGATTTTTCTCAGATAAAACCTGGAACAACCAAAATGCTCCAAGTTCAGTTCAGCTAGACTGAAACCTGCCTGGAACAGTTCAGCCCAGCTTCAGAGCCACAATACGTTTTGTGCTCAAAACACATCTTTCCAGTTTGTGCACAACCCTAGTATTTATTATTGACATGCTACCCTTTATCGCACACAGCACTTGATTGCAACATGTACAAAAAATAAAATTAAAAGCAAAACAGAGATGGTCCTTCTCAGAACAAGTTACAACCTACTCTTTAACAGTTGAGAAAGGGGGCAGAGGCAAGTGTAAAAGAATTGTCTTGCAGCACATACTCAAGATGGGCTTCATTTGGGGACAAGAATTAAAGGACTGTCGGGTTACTGGACTTGCTGGGCTTGGGGAAAATACATGAAGGAATAAGAAGTGTTGGATCACAGGAGTCTGTGGCAGCATTAACTCAAGACATGATAGCAGTCCTTTTTCACTGTTTGCAAACTCTGTTTTTAATATTTAGAACACTGTGGTTCTGGTTAACTATTATATACATACAAAATAGTGCTAGCATTAGGCTTTTTGGAAGTTTTTGAGTGGGAACAAAGGAGCAGAAATAGAGATATTGTAAAAAGTCAAGAGAACTTTAAGTGCTGGGGGGGACTGAGTTCCTGGTAGTATGTATTTGATTTGGTGTACGTCCTGAGCTGATTGCAATGTATTGCCTCACTCTGCCACTCCATAAAAAAACTGTTAGTAAGGTATTTGGCTGCCAAGTTCAGGTTCAAAACAAAGAGCATCTCTATACAAAGATTTTGCAGTGGTCTGAAAGCAGGTTCGGATCTCTGATCCCATGACGTCAGCAGCATCGGAGAGCTAAGCCAATTTATTTCTGATACTGTACAGCTGCAATTTAGTTGGAACTGCAGTGAAACCAGTGTTTTCATTTGTGATTTTTTGAAATGCTATGAGTGCATAGAGTTTGTTTTTAATCCTCTCACCTCACCCTCCTTGGTTCCTGTGTTTTGGCTCCTCTAGGAAGTCCTTCACAAGGAATTTGGCTTGATGGCTTTAAAGATCAACTGCTCAGATATTTTTCTGCATTAGACAAACGCAGTGTGTATGGGTACGCACGCAAGTAATTTAACTCATTTATTACTTTTTTCTTTTAGGGAATGTGAGGCCCTATGGCAGGTGAGGTGAAAGCAGGACAGTGATTATTTGACATTCTGTTTACCTTGCTCCCAGCTTTCTGTAGTTGGCAACAGTGAGGATTATCGTGATCAGTTGAAGCTATTTCTGAGAGTCTGGGGAGTGAAAATGCTGGCAGTGTAGAAGGGATCAATGAAAAAGAGTAAGAACTGGCCTTCAGTCCCAATTCCTAAATTGGCAAGCCTTGTGGCACAGTGTTGCTTACAGCATTCTGTTTGTTAGATTTCCTCAGATCTGTGTTCTGCTTTTTGACCAGAAGGACATTGACTTCAAAATTAAAAGAGTTATGAAATATAGCAGATAGACGAAAAAAACAAAAGTAGTCACGATATCAAAGTCAACAAGAAAATAAAACCAGCCTCCTCTTGAAGAGGTAGTAGAATCCAATTCTCTCTTGCCTAGTGCAGTTGGGCCTTGTCTATGAAGTAAGGGGAGGACAGACTGGGCAGAGACCACCTGGCTAGAGCAAGAGCAGGTTCTGAAGCCATCTTCATCTGCTGTTTCTTCACAGAGATCAGGTGGTGCTTGATAAGCTTGCAGCAGCTGGAGCAGATTCTGAGATCTTTTTTGCCTGCCTCCCAACACGTTTTACTTGTGATCTTCAACATGTAGGGTTTGGGTACTAGTGGACCTGCAAAACTTCCTAGTAGGCTCCCTGCCATGCCTGACTTTGGGATTTATTTAAGATGGTTTTAATTATAGATACTATAATTAAAAGGAAAGCCAAAAGGCTGCAAAGCAGAACAACAGCCTGTAGGGCCATTTTTACTTCTCAGAAGGTCTCTGGTTCATCCGCCCAGAGAAACAATACAAAGCAAAACAAAGGAAAAAAAGGGATGTAGGAAGCATCGTGGAAGATGGGGAACATTATGAATAGCACGCCTTCCTGCTGATATCCATTTTATGAGTGTGTCTTGGCATGCTTTCAAAACTTTAAACCTGCCCACAATTTCCCAAAATTTGGGGCTTCCTACATTACATTTATTTATTTTATTAATATAACTTAGAGGCCACCCAACCCCAAATGGCTCTGTGCAGCTTACTTTTTAAAAGCAACAAGCAATAAAATAAAGATACAGGTCATATGAATTGAGAACAAAAACTATACATTACAAACAAAATATCTTACAGGGGCTCAACAACCCTACTCCAAGGCCTGGGAGAACAGCCGGGTTTTCAAGGACTTCCTGAAGACCATCAGGATGGGAGCTGCATGGACCTTCAGGGGGATGCCATTCCAGAGGGCAGGCAGCACAAAAGTAGCAGCCTCCACTGGGCCGTGTCCTGAATCAAGCAGCTTCTCTATCTAGCTCTGCTCATTGTCCAGCTGCTCATCTGCTGCTCCACCATTGACCAAGCATTTCTAAAAAATTACAGGCTAACAATCCCATCTTGAAAAAATAGTATGTTTAACTTGCAGCAATGCAGTAGTCAGCTATTTCCTCCCTCTATATAGTGTAAGGATGAATGCTGTGCCACATCTGCCACATTTGTTTTGTTTCTTACCCAGGTAAGGTTTATATTTATATTTATACACACAGAGACACACCCCTTTTGCATGGCAAAATAATAAACAAATGGCAGTTTTAATTAATAATAATGCAATCCTATGCTCTTTTACTTCTAATTAAGTTCCCTTGCACTTAATGAGGCTGATTGGGTGCACAGGATAGCTGGCCAAAGAAATACAGGTAGTCCTCACTTAACAACCACAATAGGGACCGGAAAATTCATTGTTAAGCAAGGCGGTCATTAAGCGAAGCATCACGTGACTGCATCCAATTTTAAGACTTTTGCAGTGGTCATTAAGTGAATCACCATGGTCGTTAAATGAATCATGTGGTCATTAAGCAAATCATGCGGTTGTTAAGCAAATCGTGTGGTTCCCTATTGATTTTGCTTGCCAGAAGCCAGCTGGGAAGGTCATGGCGATCATGTGACCTTGGGGTGCTGCAACCTCGTAAGTGCGAGCTGGTTGCCAAGTGCCTGATCCCATGACTGCGGGGTCACTGCGACAGTCGTAAGTGCGAGGAGAGGTCATAAGTAACTTTTCTCAGTGCCATCGTAACATCAGATGGTTGCTAAACAAATGGTTGTTAAGTGAGGACTACCTGTACATTTTAAAAGAATAATGACAGGATACAAAACAATTGATAGTGCTTGTATTGCACTGTAACCATTCAGCTTTTCCAGATACATTTTTTTTTTGTCTGAAAGTAATTCACTGCCGCATTTGGAAATATATTTCAACCAAGGAAAATAATCTGCCATGGCTGTCTCTTTGCTGAGCGCACTTAAGAACATTTAACCCATCCATTTAACTTATTTCAGTAATGGACTGCTTTAACATGCAAAACTGAATGCATTTCAGTAAAACTGGGACTTGACTGTGAAATAACACTTTAGCATGAGTTAATGACTATCCCCTTTGGACAATGTTGCATGACGGAAATGTCTGGCCTTTCAAAGCAAATATATCACCAAAGGTTGTGATTGCATATAAAGGCTTTAAATAAAAAAAAATAAGATCTTTCAAACAGAACATATGGAAGAATTCAAACCCAGCGCCAATTAGTCAATTGAAATTGCTACAGTCATTACATATGAGGTTGGTATTTTTAAAAAAGGTAGCAGTAAGAATGTTTGGAACTGGAATAACAATGATAACAAGAAACATCCAAATTATGTGTTAAGGGAACTGATATTCTGTGGTCTGAGTAGCTGTTGCCCAAGGAACATACACTTGAAGTATTTCCAGATGAAACAGAAAGAAAATGCCAGAGAGAGAATGAATGAATTAATGAATAAATAAAATGCTTAATATGATCACAGTCCCAGTTTCAAAGAAGCTTACATGCAGATTTACCCCATCTCTTGAATGTCTTACCTTCCTGGGAAATTATCAAATATCCACTAGTTGGATTCACATCTTGCACAGAGCCTTAAGTCATAATTAAAAACACAATGTGATTTCATACAAAACTCTAAATCAAACCAAGCATACCACATTAATTAACCCAGTAATTATAATCCTATTTCCTCTGGTGATAAGATGTAACTAGTCCTTAAACACAATGCTGGGGCAGCAGAGGGTGCAGGGGGTGGAGTTGTTTGCATGCAGGGCCCTTCCTAATCCTTGGAAACCATAGTGTACTATAGACAGTAGTTTAATCAACCAGATTCTGATTGCAAGTTAGGAGAATGTGACAGTGGAATCAATCTCAGAGGAAGAGCGGGGGATGGAGAGCTCTTCTTTGCTGGATGGGTTCAAGCTACCTGTCAGATGTATTTTGTTTCTGTACTGAAGAGCTTGGGCATCCACTGGAGCCAAGGGGTGACAATATGTATATTGCAACACAAACTCTGCCCCTTACATTCTTGCAAGGGCAAAAGGTGGACCTTCCACATGACATCACAATGCATATTTTAGCATTATGGCTAGCTGTGGATGCTTCTGCTGAAGTGGGGATGGGACTCCATGACCTAAATGGCTCTTTCTAACTCATGGTTCTATTAAATAATTCTCTGATTTGGTACAAGGCAATTCCAGTGCTCTTATTTAAGTACCTCCCAATAATCAAAAACATGAGGATTGGAATCTGTCCAGTAGAAGGGAATATACAGTATGTAGCTCAGGGTTGGAGTTCTTGGTGCTCTCTGAGTTTGGTTGTTTACTTGCAGACATTTCATTACTCAGCTAGGTAACATCATCGGTGCTGGTGAGTGTGGGGTTTGCTCCCTGTTTATATACAGTTGCATGCCCTGCCAGTGCTGGTGGGGGTGTGGTTTTCTCCTTGGGAGTTCCTTGATTTCTGCTTGATTATTTGTCTCCTGTTAATCCCTGCTTATCTGATTGTTGGCTGCTGGAGAATATATGTTTTGATCTTTTTGGTTCCTTCTTAGCTTTTTTATTGTCTCTTTGGAATGGTGTGTAAATGTGGTTTATCTCTATGTGTCTATTGATGGCTGAGTTGTCCAAATGCCAAGTTTTTTACTGTTTTTTTTATTTTTTATTTTTCATTGTTTTCATTGTTTTTTAGTTGTGAGCTGATGAAAATCTGTATACAATTGCAGGGGGAATAAATGTGATAAATAAATAAACGATACGCAGTATGAAGTATTTCCACCCATCTGTCTTAAATTCTGCATTATTATATGAGCCTAAATTGTAATATTATGTGGGAGGGTTAGTGTTAGGAGAGAGAAAGAAAACTTTCTAATTTCCATCATTTTCTCCATACAATGCAGAATTGGGTACCTTTCTATTATGTCCACCTTACCCCATCCACATTAGGCAACTTGATTTCCCTACCTTAAAAGGCTCCACCCTACCTTCTAAGTAGGTTCTTTTAATTTCCTAATAGTTTTGCTTACTTTTCTCTGTATTTTTTCCCAGTTTACAAGAATCTTTGTGAGCAGCAACCAGAACTGTGCACAATGTTCCAACTGATGTTGCACCAACACAAATCTGGACAAGTGTGTTACAAAATGTGCAATTTCATTTTTTTATTCCTTACCAAATGATCCAAACATGTAATTTTCTTATAGCAACTGCACACAGATTCAATCTTTCATATAGCTCTTCTACTGATCTCCAGTAATGCCAAGTTCCCTTTCCTGATCAGTCACTGTCAGCTCAAACCACCAACAGCATATCAATGAAGTTAGCTTCTCCCCTCTCTCCCCCTGCCCCCACCATGCATTGCTTTACATTTGCTTATGTTGAAATGTATATGGCGAATAAGAATGGCAGGAATGGAAAATATGACAGCTAGAATCCAAATTGGAAATTGAAACATGAGATATGCAGATGATACCACTTTGTATGTTTTTAGCTGAATTCATTAAGGAAATAAAAATAGAAAGTGAAAAATCCAGGTTAAACACTGATGTTTAGTGCTTAGTGAACTTATACCTAATAGAAAAGAAATGAAGCTGATTGATAGTTTTGTTTTCTTGCACTCAAGAAGCAATAAAAATAGATAATGTGTTGGAGAAGTAAAGATTAACCCTAGGGAGGAAGGCAGTCAGGAACTTAGAGGAGATCATGAAGTCTAAGGACATTTGAGTGACAACAAAGATCAGAATAATTAAAATATGGTTTTCCCAGTGGTTTTATAAGGTTGTGGAAGCTTGATACAGAAAAAGTAAAATAAAGAAGATGGACACCTCTGAATTGTGGTTGTGGTCTGCAAAGAGAACCACTTAGCCCCAAAACAAGGAAGGAATGAGTGCTCCCTCAAAGCAATGATCAGCAAGCAGAAACACACATACTTTGGTTGTGTAATACTAGTGATTGATGGATTTTTTAAAAAAGGATGGTATTTGGCAATACTGAAAGAAATAGAAGGGGAAGACAATAGGTAAGATCAATGGCTGAACTGAACAGATTACTGGGATGTCTTTGAAAGCGTTTTGCTGGACAAGTCAAGATGACCAGTATTTGACCATGCAGCCATTAGGAGTCAAATCTGACTCATGGCACCTAATGTTTTAATGTTGAAATATATTTTCCTATTCACCCATTTCGAAGAAATCATTCTGGAGTCCCTTGCTGCCTTTGTCGTTGTTTTAAATAATTTGGAGTAACTAACAAACGTGTTTACCTCATTGCTCACCATTAATCCTTTGCCATGTATGAACAAATTAAAAAGCACTGGTCCCAACAAAGAATAACAGATGAACCCAATTCCTCCCTCGCTCCCTTGAGACGATTGTCCATTTATTCCAGTTTCAAATTTCTATTCTTTAACCAATCGCAAATCTATAAAAAAGACAGTAGGCCTAAAATAAATGTAAAAAGCTTTATATGTCTTTATATAATCGTCAGTGACGCCTCCTATCCTCATCATGGCCTGTTTCCTTTGTTACCTTCTGGGAAGAGGTTCCACTGAATCCGATATAGAACAGCCAGACAGGAAAACAGCTTTGTCCCCCAGGCTATTAATGTCTGAATGTTTAATATCAAATGTATAGAATGTATATTTTATAGTAACTTAGGTATCTCAATTGTATTTTAGTATATGATTGTAAGGCAATTGCAACGGAATTTCATTTTATTATGCACTTGGTGTATAGTGTATAATGGAATGACAATAAAGTTATTATTCTATTCTATTCTATTCTATTCTATTCTATTCTATTCTATTCTATTCTATTCTATTCTATTCTATTCTATTCTATTCTATTCTATCCTATCCTATCCTATCCTATCTCAATCCACTTGGACTATGACGACTTATTAGCCACACACAGTGCAATTTCACACCTGCCTTTGTGATCTTTTTGAGTTTCCACTTTAGAAGAAGAAGAAGGTCAAAGAGGCATCAGCAGGTGGCAGCACCTGGCTGACTTAGCTGGGCTAGGAAGCTAAGAAATATTGGGCTCTGTTAACACTTGGGTGGAAGATTCCCAGAGGATACCATAGCTGTAGACTAGACTAGGAAGTCTAAAAACATCTGGAAGGCAATCACAAGCTACTTTTGCACTGTTGCCAACATTCAATTCAAAGGATACACATCTTAAGGAGGAAGTAGTTTTTAAAACAGGTGAACAGATTGCGGTGTGAGAACCAAGGTAACAGTTTATTTGTCTGTTTGTTTGTTTGTTTATTTATTTATCAAATTCATATGGCTGCCCATCTTGCAAAAAGTGACTGGACAGTGTACAACAATTGATAAAACAATAAACATATAGAAGCAGTCATTATCAAAAAAATGTAGAAAGAAATCACAAGGCACAAGAAAGAATAGATGTTAACCACAGTAATGGAGCCACATCAAGTTCTCACTGGTCCCCTGGGACCCTCACAGCCAGGTCTTGAAGGACTTCCGGAACATTAATAGGGATGGAGCTAACATCACTTTGGGGGGGAGAATGTTCCATAAGGTAGGCATCACAGCAGAGAAGGCCCACCACCTGGCACCCACCAAATGTAGTTCCCTGAGAGACAGGACTCACAGCATGCCTTCTCTGCCAGATCTGATGGGACAGGGAGATATAATTGGGAGAGGCAGTCTCTCAGATAACCCGGCCCCATGCCATGAAGCACTTCAAAGGTTAAAACCAGCACCTTGAATTGGACCCAGAAGCAAACTGGCAACTAATACACCTCGCATAGCAGAGGTGTAACATGTGCTGTTCTAGAGGCACACATAACTGCCCACACCGCTTCATCTGCACCAGCTCAAGTTTCTGAATACTCTTCAAGGGCAGCCCCATGTAGAGCACATTACAGTAATCCAATTGGGAGATGACTAGGGCATGAGTGACTGTGAGCAGATATCTTTTGCAAGATATCCTTCTATACTTTATGGATCACATTCTCCTAAGTGTGCTCTGCCATGCACTCCATTCAAGGTGATTCTGTTCTTTTTGCTAATGAGGCTAAGGAAGGCCTGAGAATGTTCTGAGATGTTAACACTCTGTAATGCCCTTCATAGAGAGGTCCATAGTTGCTTTCCATTGCCTTAAAAAGAGCTGGCTTTTAAACAACTGAACTGAAAATATGTCTATTCTATTCCGTTCCATTCCATTCCATATGGAGTATTCTGACTTATTTGATTTGATTTTGTTAGGTGCCTTGATATATACCAAGGCAGGGTATTAATCAGATAAATAGATACATTTGAACTGACTTGGTTCATATGATGTGCTAAGCTGATTTAACCACGATTTAACAAACAAATCACAATTGCCTGCATTTGCTTAACATGCTAAGCTGTAAACTATAATATAAACCATGACTGATAAGCCACAACTGATCTATTCATACAACATACTGAGTCAAAATGAAGTAAATCTCATTATGGCTTATGCAATATGTGAATCTAGTTGTTGGCCTTGATGATTTGTATCTCTGTATTTCTATCCTTCCCCATTCATGCTCTTCAAATATCTTGGATCATCAGTCACTCTATCCTCACCCTGGGTTTCTGATTAACATCCTTGACTCCCACAAACTGAGAGTATAAATCACACAGGTACCATAAAGTCACAGCATGAATGTATCTTGTCATGAATTATCTCAGCGACTATTTAAGGAAGAAAACATTTGTTTTCTAATGTGCAAACAGGATCATCTCTTCCTTTATGAAACCTGCCATATGTCTGAGCTTTCAAAACATATGTTCCATGTTCTTGTTAATGAGCCTGCCATGCTTCTCTTTTAATGGATTGTAAATTGAATTTAAATGTCATGGGAAATTTGTGTGTGTGCGTCTACAAATTATTACAAGATTCTCATCTGAGACTGCAAATAAATAAATAAATAAATAAATAAATATATATATATATATACACACACACACACACACACACACACACACACAAAAGAGGTAATCAATGTCTATCTTAAAGTCAGATAGACTTTAAGTTCCATCATCCTAGGACAGGAATGCAAAATGTGTAACCGAGTGTTACATGCTGTCCACCAGCATTCCTTTTGGACCCCATAGAATGCCCCCCTCGTGGAGCCAAATTTTAGCCTCCTTTTTTTTTTTCCCCCCCCTTTTTTGGCATTTTTGGGAGGTGGGGAGATGAGGGGCAAAATGGGTTCCTTAAGCCTTGCAGATTTAACCATGGCCTTTAACATGCTGTCAGTCTAGATCTTTAGCCAATGGAAATTGCACATTCCTGGTGTAGGAGATATGAGTCATAGGCAAAGACAAAGGCTATTTGGGAATGTATTAGAGGCACAAAGTCCAAATTACAAGAAGTAATTATTCCCCTCTACTCTACCTTGCTCCCTCTTAAATACTGTGTCCTGTTCTGGGCACTACAATCTAAAAAGATATCAACAAATCACAGAAATTCAAAGGAAGGATGTCAAGATAGTAGGAATTTCAAAGGAAGGATGTCAAGACAGTGAGGGGACTAAAAGCTGACTCCAGTAAGGAACAGTTAATAAAATTGGGTATGTTTAGCCTGCAAAAGGCTGCAATATAGTGAAGGAAATGGATTTGTTCTCCATCACAAGAGAAGAGGGACACCAGAACCACTGGGTTGAAACTAGAAAAGGAAAGAGATTCAGGTTAGATATTAGGAAGAATTTCTTATAGTTTAATAAGAGCTATAAATCAATAGTATAGGCTGATTCCTGAAGTGGCATGTTCCCCTTCACTGGAGATCTTCAAAGAGAAGCTAGATAGTCATCTACCCAAAATCTTTTAGCAGATCCTTCACTGAGCAGAGAGCTAGTTGCATGTATTCTGAGGTCACTAGCAACTCTATGATTCTATGACAGGGCAAAGCGAGGAAAAAATGAGCAACTAGCTCCTTCTTTTCCCATCTACTACCCTTGAGCCATGTTGCACTATAACTCATAATTCCCAGCCAACATCTGGAGGGCACCAAGTTAGAAAATCTGATCATTTGGCTCCTTTCACCCAGAATTTTTCAGAATCCAGTGGAGAAGGTACCTTATTTCCCCATAGATGAGACATAATTTTTACTGTCCTATCAACAGCATTATTTTAAAAACAGAAAATCTTTTCTCCTAAGCTAAGTATATATTGATACCTAACGTAAGAAATCTCTTTATTCAACTGTTAGACCCCAATTTAAAAAATGGGGAGAGGTCATAACTCTACAGATCCTAAAATGTTAGCATCAGAATGAAGATGTTTTAGAGGAGGAGGAAAAAGAGGAAGAGGAAGAAGAAATACAGCACTTTATATTTACTGCTTATTCATCACTCCAGAACAGGCAGGCAGGAACCATATGCCAAATTATGAATCAGATGAAACATTTTTTGAGGTGGAGGAGGATGGCTTCATCATAGGCTCCTAGCACAATCAAGAGCAGTGATATCTTGAGGAACAGCTCAAGTGTCCTATCCTAAAAGGTGCTGGAGATGCTGCAAAAACAGGAGGGCATACCCACCTAACTTCTAAATCTCTTCCACCAGTATTTCTATAGGGCAAAGAAGAACAGACATTGGCACATTTGTACCAAAGCCCATACCTGAAGATGCTAGACCCATCTGGCAATGCTAAAACTTCCCATCCTTTATCCCTGCTCAAGTGGAGAAGATAAGAATGAATGTCTGCTCTGGAAAAGAAATCTGGTAATGCTGCAGGAACAAAAAGAACAGGTCAACTATAAATTGTTCAGATATGATCAGAATTGCTGGCATGGCAGCTCCTAAAGCCTACATCTTGTTTGAGCAGCTCCCTTTCTCCTTGTCAAGGGGCTGCTCATGTTGGAAATCTCCCCAGCTGCATGCAAGAGAGAACCCTGTTTGGGATTCACAGGAATGAATAAGCAGGGAAAACTGCATTCACACTGGGAGTGGATACTTTCTGAGTAACTGGGGAATGCAACTCGGCCTCTGACCTCCTGAAGAGCTGCAGGGAGCCATTTGGTGGTATAGTGATGTCACTTGAACAGACATAGTTGAAAATTTGGGGGCTTTTTTCCTGGTTAGTGGGGTTTTGTGGAGGAGGAGTTAAAGGAGGGAATAGGAGCAGAATGTTTCTGGAAGCAGACCACTACTGTTCTCACCCTCCAACATCTGAAAAATTGTAGAAAGAATATCCTTTTACAAACTTTGAGGGCAGGGGAATTAAGGTATGAATGGAGCAGAAAGCCTTTGGGAGGCAGCGTGCTACCATTTACTATCTTAAGGCCATTAAAAAAAATCTTGAAGAATGGCTCCAAATCACATGCCCAATATTGACCATTGCCTCCTAATTACAACGGTGATGCTGGAAGTCACAAATTGGGAGCTGAGAGCCACATGCAGCCTCTGATTACTAACTCATGATTTAAGCCTTGCTTGTAATCTTTCTAGAAGTACAACATTCATACCTTCATTAGGACTTCCCAAAATGGTACAAAAGAGTATGGAAGCTTTGGTGTAGACAAGACGTTATGAAAGATAGCAAATGATAAAGAACCAAGACAGTTCAAAGAGATCTCAAAATGAACGCTGTGAACTAGATCCATAGTAGGATCGTGCAGTCTCTCTTTTACTATAGGTAACACTGGCAATGGCTCTCTAGACTTTCAGGCCAGAATTTTGTCAGCCCTACTTGAAGATGTTGATTGAATCTAATATCTCTTGGATATAAACAGGAGATGTCATTCAGAAAGAATTACATGCCCAACTTGTGTCTATCATCACAATCAATCACCCTTTATAGAATCTCCTCTCTAATGCCATCACAGTTAGGGATAATTTTCATATTATGACATCATAATTTATGCCTAGCTGCCCACACCTAAGGAAACCAGTGGTGCGGAATCTGGCATGGGAAATGTATGATGTGATTAAACTAGAGCAAATAGGACATACTGCTGCAGAACCAAGTCAAACACACAATTTAGTTCTCCCTTAAAAATTGCTTGTTTCTCTCTCTGAACTCCATCACAACATGATGCTCTTTGAAATCATCCATGGACTTTTGAATTGTCATTTTCCTTTTGGTAATAAAATAAGTCACGCTTTTTAAAAAATAATAGTTTAAAAATATTCCATGCACTTCTTTGCTTAAAATCTTGACTTCTGTGGATTTTTTTTACTTGGAAGCAGAAACTGCCATTCCTAGCTCTATATTGCTGGTAAAGCTACAGTCCAATAGCAAGGATAGCACAGGGTCAAACTTTCTATCCAGGAAACTGAAATTTCTTCGGTGGAGGACCAAGTTTGATATGTCATAGTTTCGGTACCACTGCCAATTTTGCATAATAGATAGGAACAGGCAATTACTGTAAGAGCAATAGAATCTCATGGAAACTGCTTTTTAACACAGAGAATCTTATTCCCATTGCCCACAATAATAATACTGAGAGCTTGTAAGAAATCCCCAAAGTAATGTTCTTTTTATGAGCAAGGCTTTTACTGTAGAAATCTCTTTTCCAGGGCTAGGGAGACAAACCACCAGTCAAATAAAAAAGGTTAACATTGGAAATGCAGACATGTCTTCTTTAAAAAAAAATCTGCATCTATAAAACTTGAATTTCTACAATATTTTACATTATAGAAAGGAACAAAATATGCTGCCATTATGGAAAGGAAGATAAGGGTGATCCATCTGTGAATACTGTTATTAGAATCAAATGTACCATACTTTAAATACTAGTATCTGGGGAGCGAGGGTGGAAGAGGGCTATCACTTTTTGTCCATACTTGTACGTTTCCCAGATGCACCTGCTGCCACTATGTGATATAGAATGCTAGCTTTCTGCCTGATCTAGCAGGGGGTCTTCTAACATTCTTATATCATGCTGTAGTGAATGGGTAGGCAAGTCCCCACCTCAAAGCTGCTTGCAACCAGCAGTATCTGAGTTCTAGTACACATTCAAAACTGATTAAGGCATAACTTAAGATCACAGATGCAGGAAAATTACCTCCAACCCCAGGGCTTTATATTCTCCTTTGTATTTTTCTATGAGAGATCCTTTTACATCACAATCTGTGATTTGAATATCTCTACATTTTTATCTCCTTTGCCACTGAATGTTTTCACATGCGATTACTTAATGCTAAAAAGGAACTTTTGCATTCACTGATTTCCTTAAAAAAAAAAAGTTTGATTTCATTTATCTCTTGTGAAATTGTTATATCTCCCAAATGGGAGGGGGAAGAAGGGCTGCTATATCTCCCAAATGGGAAGGGGAAGAATGGTACAGGGCCAGGAGGTAGTCCTATCAAATTTATTTCATTTCCCATTTTTTCCTTTTAATTTGCCAGAAAAACATGTGGATACTATATCTCACATGGTGGAGAAAGGGGGAAGGCATCAGATGAGACAACCCCTGGAAAATAGATAATGGCAGCAACAATCACCAAGCCACTACACCAAGGCAGGATGTAGAGCTAGCGGTCTTCAGGAAGAGGAGATTTGAAATGTCTGTGTCTGTCTTTTCCTTTGTCTTGTCTGTGCAATGTAGTAGGCCAAAGATATAAAAGCTGCAGTTCTGTTTTTGCTCAGGGCTGCCCAGCAAGCTGCCAATGCTTTGCTGGGAGTCCAGTGTATACTATATTGTTTGCATGCCTAATAAAATTATGTTGTACCTTCAAAATGATTTGGTTGCTTTAGGTGAGCCAGGTTTTGGCTACAACACCTGCCAGCAGGAAAGAAGAGTTAAGAGTCAGTCAAGGTAGTTTCCTGATCCCTGAAGCATCACTCATCTGTAGGAAACACATCTACAGCAAAGGAACCAGATCCAGGTCTGGGTTCTAAGCAAAATGAGGTAGAAGGGCAGGACCTCAGGAAGCAGAGGATGAGCCCACCCAGAATCCTTACAACAGTTATGCATTATAGAAGTAGATACCCTGGAAGGAAAAAAAAAAAGCTACAGGACTGGTGTGTTTGGGATAACTCCCACAATAATACAGGGAGGGGTGCAAACCTCAGAGACAGCTAGTTGTGCCAGCAAGTTTTGTAGGTACATCTTAAGTTTGGCACATGACCACCCAAATGAGTACATGGGGAGGGGCGTGTTAGAACCAAAGAAAGGTTCTAGAAACAAAAGAAACGTTTCTAAAAACAAAAGAAACAAAAGGCAAAATATTTAGTGAACTAGATACAGCTGGATGTGACTATGTAAAATCCTGTGATGTTTGCCAGAGAGTGGCTATAGAAGGTAAGGAAGACGATTTTGACAGAAATAGGCCAGATCCATTACCAAAGTGACAAGGGGAGAAACACAGCTAAAATCCAAACAAGCAGAAGGTATGCAAAAGTAACTCAGGCAAACACCTCCCTAATTCACATGGGTATAAGGGGGCGGGGGGGGGGAGTCACAGTCAGACTTGCAAGAATCTGTTACTATAGCAAATATTAATAAATGCAATTTTAGCCTTCTTGTGGAGTCGATGTTATTTATTTATTTATTTATTTATTTATTTATTTGATATTTCTTGGTTTGATCTACAGAGCGAGGCTGACATCAATCTTGGGGAGGCAGCATGTCCTAATTCTTGTGGATGACATCCCTAGATGGTCCGAGGCAGTAGCTCTAAGCCAGACAGATGCTAAGACCACAAGTCAGGCCTTAATAAGAATCGGATATCTTCCACTTATAGTCCTAACATTCAAAGTAGCCATGTCAAGCCTTCCAGAGGACAGAGCTGCTGTAATGGTTCAAGAAGTACTTTGCTTGCCCCAATAAGCTCTGGGAAGAGTCCCTTGAAATGCTTTGCACAATCTTAAGTGCCATGAATTGTGTCTCTAAAGAGAAAAGCATGATTGAAAAAGGACGGAGAAGAGATACTCTTTTAAGTAGCTGGTCCCAAGCCATTTAAAGTATTATAAAGATCATCTTACACCAACCTGGCACTCTCTGGATAGATTTCTCCAGCCAGCATGGCTGTACTACCAGCATGTCTACAGGGCCCCAGGTTAGAGAAGTCAGTGTAAATACTTTACCATGCTGGGATTCATTCCATTTCATAGCATAAACACACACATATCACTTATGCCATTGTTTGGAATTTCCAAGACTAGAATAACTGAGGACTGTGTAATAAACAGAAACTATATCCGTCAGAGAAAAAGCTTAGGTAATTATTTTTCCATAACATTCAAGTCCTGCCTCAAAGAAGCTTGCATTGATATAAAACAGCCACAGCCCGTCTGGTATTCTTCAGACATGTTGGGCAGGCTGAAAAGGATGGGAGTTAAAATCCAATAATTCTGGAGCACATCACTTAACTGCTAAACCTAAATTCTAGCTGTTGTAATTGAATTTCTATTTCATTCAGTTTAAAATATTTCTTCAGAACAGAGTGGAGACTCCTATATTTTAACATCTATTGTTCCCTTTCAAGAAGAATTGTGCCAACACCTTCCCAGGCATGCTTCATAAATGAATCACCCCTGTAGATTTTGTATTCACACTTATTACCTTTCCCTTTGCACAAGGAAAGGCATCACAAGGCTCAGATGACATCTTCACACACATTAAACAAGCCATGCAGCAACTTATAAGCAAACCACATTGTTGTTTTGTTGTTCAGTCGTTAAGTCATATCTGGCTCTTCGTGACCCCATGAACCATATCGCGCCAGGCCTTCCTGTCCTTCACTGCCTCCCTAGGTTTGCTCAGTTTCACGCTCATTGCTTCAGGGATGCTATCTAACCATCTCATCCTCTGCCGTCCTCTTCTCCTTTTGCCTTCAATCTTTCTCAGCATCAGGATCTTTTCCAAAGAGTCCTCTCTTCACATTAGGTGACCAAAGTATCTGAGCTTGAGCTTCATTATCAATCCTTCCAATGAGCAGTCAGGGTTGATTTCCTTTAAGATTGACTGGTTTGACCTCCTAGCAGTCCAGGGGACTCTTAAGAGTCTTCTCCAGCACCACAGTTCAAAGGCATCAATTCTTCGGCGCTCGGCCTTCTTTATGGTCCAGCTCTCACAGCCATACATTACTACTGGAAAAACCATAGCTTTGATTATGCGGATCTTTGTCAGCAAGGTGATGTCTCTGCTTTTTAATATACTGTCTAGGTTTGCCATAGCTTTCCTCCCAAGGAGCAAGCGTCTTTTAATTTCATGGCTGCAGTCTCCGCCTGCGGTGATCTTGGAGCCCAAATAAATGAAGTCTTACTGCTTCCATTTCTACCCCTTCTATTTGCCAGGAATTGATGGGTCCAAATGCCATGATCTTAGTTTTTTTTTATGTTGAGTTTCAAGCCAGCTTTTGCACTCTCCTCTTTCACCCTCATCAAGAGGCTCTTTAGTTCTTCACTTTCTGCCATTAGGGTGGTATCATCTTCATATCTGAGGTTGTTGATGTTTCTCCCTGTGATCTTAATTCCAGCTTGTGATTCTTCCAGCCTGGAATTTCTCATGATGTACTCTGCATATAAGTTAAATAAGCAGGGTGACAGTATACAGCCCTGTCGTACTCCTTTCCCTATTCTGAACCAATTGGTTGTTCCATGACTGGTTCTAACTATTGCTTCTTGGCCCACATACAGATTTCTCAGGAGACATGTAAGGTGGTCTGGTACCCCCATCTCTTTAAGAATTTGCCACAGTTTGTTGTGATCCACACAATCAAAAGCTTTTGCATGGTCAATGAAGCAGAAGTAGATGTTTTTCTGGAACTCTCATGCTTTCTCCATGATCCAGCGAATGTTGGCAATTTGATCTCTAGTTCCTCTCCATCTATATTTGCAGTCTTGCCATTTTTCAAACATTTTTGACAGCATTTATTACTTCCTTTATACCCTTTTTTCCCCCTTGGACACTAACTTTATAGCATACATTTAAATTCCACTCTTTTACATATCACTATTGTTCCCATATAAATTTCTAAAATACACTTTCCAGCATCCCCTTACTTCAGTTTCATCCCAAATAATTGCATCCCATTTATTTTTAATTCTGTTCAATTTGCTCTAACCTACTTATTTAGTCCATTTCAACTAGTTTCAAAACAATTTTTATTATCATCAAAATCCCTCTGCATTTTTTATCATAACCGTTCTTTGTTTTTGAATATATTCTTTGCAACTCTCTTTTTCTCTCTGTATTTATTATACAGTCTAATTCTGTTGCTTTTTGCAGCAATCTTTCTGTAATATTTTTTTTTCATCCACAGCCTCTTTCACTTTATCCATTCATTCTACTGAGCATCTTCTTCATACTCCCTATTAGCGTAACTCCACACACTTCTGCGGCAGAATTCTTTTCGTTCTGTTTCAGGCAACATCCACATCTTTTTCCTCATGTCCACTTTATATTCCCTACATTGAGAGATTCATGTATCTTGTAATATGCTCTCAAACAGGACTCATACTTTCTCTTCCTCCTGTTCTACTTTCACTCTACTTTCTTTCCCCTTTTTCATGGACTCCATGTCCATTATTTTCTCAAGTTCCATGTTAGACATTATCAAATACAGAACTGCTCTTCACCCTTGTACCTCTTAGTTTTTTTTAATGTTTCATGATAAATAATCAAATCAATCATGCTTTTTTATTTATATTTATTCCTTTGCCATATACATGTATGAATTCACTTATGCTTAAGCTACTGTACTGTACATATTCAAAACAGATCTTTTCTATTGACCAAGCAATCACCATTGTCATTCATTCCTGGGTCTCCAAATGGTCCAATCACTTTTTCTGTACTCTCTTATCTTGTCCCCCCCACCTCCTCCATTCATGTTACTCAGCAGAATACATTTTCCCCCAGATCACATTTGTTCAGATTTTTATACATTTTTTTCTCAGAACTCATCTAATTATCACCATTCACTGTTGATATGCAACTATCACCAACCTATGAGTTGTTACTTTCGTATGTGCCCATAACTTAAGCAATACCAATTCATACTTTCTGGCATACTTTTTAGACTTTCATCGTAATTAAACCTTCACCTACACCATTCAATTCCCTGCATGAATTCAGCAGTTCCACTCCACAAGATCAGACCACCCTCATTCAGATTTGTTACAGCTTTCTCCTTTATCCTAACAGTACCTACTTTTTTTTTCATTTCATTCACTAATTCATGTTCTTTACCACTTGCTCCTCTTAAATGTGTAAGAAAATGTAAGACTAGGCTGAAATTGACAATTGTGATCAAAACCTGAAAATGAACCAAGTACCTATGCAGAGAGGGCAAAAGCCAGGAATCTTATCAAAAAGATTCCTTCAGAAAATAGATAAGAAGGAACCAAGTCACTAAGAGACAACAGAAATGTAAAAGAGATTTCATCAGAAAATGACCAAATAGGGTAGGTGAGATGCTCAAGGAAACCCTAATCCCATCAACTGCTACTAGACTTGCAGATCAATAAAGCAAGGACTTTTGGAGATAAAAAGGGGCCGTGAAGCCCACTCATCCTTTGAGTCTGGGTCCAGACTTGGCAGCTTCTGCTTGCTCCTCTAGCTACTGCCTGGTCAACCTAGTAGAGCAGGATTGGGGTAAGTGAGGGAGTACATGTGAACAAGTGAGCATGAGAACAATGTCAGACTTTAATCAAAAAACTTTACTGTGGCTTTAAATCTGGTGGGTCTCCGTGTATTCAATTACAGCCTTGAGTACCTCAGCATTCCAATTAGAATCTTGAGTACTTCAGCATTGGTTGAAAGTGATTTGTGAGTGTTCCTAATTATTTTCCTCCTGTCGACCAGAGCTGTGTGTTCTGTACATTCTAGCTACACCTATATGGACCTCCCAGCTAGGGGAGCTACAGAATCCCCATCCTTGACAGTCTGCATGAGTGGAGTAAGTGACTACAAGCCTAACCTGGGTATTTTGAAACATACCGCAAATCACAATCTTCCATACGCCATGGTCTTTATCAGACAGGCCTCTGAACATTAGCCTCTGCCACCATCATGGCTTTGATCAATCACAGGATGCTTTTTAGTACATTTAAGACAGGGGTCCCCAACCCCCAGGCCACGGACCAGGACCAGTCCATTGCCTGTTAGGAACCAGGCCGCACAGCAGGAGGTGAGCGGCAGGCGAGTGAGCAAAGCTTCATCTGTATTTATAGCCACTCCCCATCGCTCGTGTTACCGCCTGAGCTTCGCCTCCTGCCAGATCAGCAGCAGCATTAGATTCTCATAGGAGCACGAACCCTATTGTGAACTGCACATGCAAGGGATCTAGGTTGTGCGCTCCTTATGAGAATCTAATGCCTGATGATCTGAGGTGGAGCTGAGGTGGTGATGCTAGCCCTGGGGAGTAGCTGCAAATACAGATTATCATTAGCAGGGAGATTTGACTGCACAGAGACCATAATAAATCAATTGCTTGCAGACTCATATCAAAACCCTATCATGTAATGTGCTTGAATTCATCCCGAAACCATCCCCGCCCTGGTCCATGGAAAAATTGTCTTCCACGAAACCAGTCCCTGGTGCCAAAAAGGTTGGGGACTGCTGATTTAAGAAGTATAGACTAAATTAAAGCAGTATAAGTTACTATCTTTAGCTACACTTGTGCCACATGTAGCATTCCCTGCTAATGTTAAGGACAGCACAGCTTTGTCACATTTTGGCCAGTAAGTTATACACCCAAAGTCCAGTTTTACACCAGGCATGCTCATCCTATTCTGTGCAAACTAGGATCTCTAAATCTAGAGGTCACTTTGTAAGCCAATGTACTGTTGCACACATCCCACTACCTAGAAGATCTATGAAGTGTACTGACACTCAGGATGTTTAATAAAAGTACACTATTCTCAGTGCTTACTTGAAAGTAAGACACGTTGTATAATCAATTAGGTTTATTAGGAATAAATATAGCAGATTTACCAAAGAATAAATCCTGCTAAAGGTAATAAATCTTAATTCAGTGTAAACTTGTAGAGATTCCATAGGAAAATTGCAGCAAAAGCAGTTAATATTCTCATGATCCTTTAAATAAAATAAATGTGTTTACAATAGCATGTGTTTTCATGGATTATTGCCCATTTTATCAGATACATGGGACATTTGTCTGACAGAGTAGTATATACATATATTAGGAGTTTTCATTGTGTCTTCTGACTGCTAATTGGTGTTCATGGATGTGCTCTGCTTGTCTATCCTACATAGTGGTTGACCATGAAAACTCCTTACTCTCACAACACATGGACAGACTCAACCATAGTTTCAACTGGGAAATTCAGCATCTTAGACCAAGCTGAATCCAAAAACGCAAGGGAATTCCTGGAAGCTTGGTATTCAGACAAGACAGGCCATCAACCGACACACAGAGATAAACAACATTTACACACCATTCAAGAGAGACAACAAAAAAGAAACAAAAAGTCCAGTACACCTCCTCGCCAGCAATCAACACCCAGATAAACAGGGATTAACACCAGGATTAACACCAGAGAAACAATCAAGCAGTAAACAACAGCCTAATCTAGGAACTACCAAGGAAAAAAGATAATACCCCACCAACACTGACTGGGCAAGCTATTGTATATAAACAGAGAGCAAACCCCATTCCCTTCTAACACTGAAGATGTTACCTAGTCAGGTAATGAAATGTTTGCAAGAAAACAACAAAGCTCAGAGAACCCCAAGGACTCTACAGTTCAATCCTGAGCTACATATATTCTCTTCTACTGGTATCATAAAATTTGCTGCAATACAGCCTTAATTACCTTATGTACGAATGTCTATTTTATACTTTAAAACTGTTCTGTGCATGGCCATTCCCAGTAGATAATTATTATTAACTGCAACTCCAACATTTCATTTCTCTAACCTTCTTTTATTATTCCTTACTGTTTCCCACATCTATGGGTGTTTATACCTCTCTCTTAAGATGCATCTTTGATAAAGCTTATGTTATAAAATAGAATTTGTTAATCTAGAAGACGTCTCAAGGTTCTTTCTTGGTTTTGCGTTGAATTATTCTTCAGTTCTATCACTTCTGGCAAGGAAAAAGATTTTGCTAAATTCCATGGATAATGGCTTAACTCCTCATGTCATGCTAACATCCACTGTCATGGTAATACAATATCCATGAATTTGCAAGCCTTTTTAGGAAACACTGAAACTGCTAGCCATTATCACACCTTGAAGTAGAAGAATCTGCAATATGAATTACTCATTTGTGTGACATTTCTGAATGTTTCCATAGCAATGTTACTCTACATTTTATTAATGCATCTGTGCACATGCATGCATGTGCGCACACACACATACACACACCCCTATCTCTGCTATACCTTCACTTTTTCTGGATCCACTTTTGAGAATAATTCACAATACTGACCTTTGTTAAGGCACCAGATCTGGGCTGCCAAAATCCAGGGAACCAATAGATGGCATCAAAAAGCTATTTTTTAATATATTTCTTTACTGCCATCTCATGGTCATCTGGATTTTGAAGATTTGATTGGTCTTGTATTTACCTTTCAAAATTTCAAAGGTAAAAGGATCACCTAAAAAAAAAAAACCGCGACTCTACTTATGCATCCTGAACTTTGATGGCGACCTTTCCCCATGTGTCTGTTTCCTAACAATTATTCAGAAGACATCTTGGACTTGTGGTGCTCCATATATGGAATTCTTCCTGAGGAAGAGCTGCCTTGTCTGCTACTGATTGGCTGGAGCTTTCCAGAATTTAAAATTTCCAGATTTCTTTTCTCTTTTCCTGATTGTTACTTGGAGATACCTGAGTCATTTTCAACTTCTAGTGACCACACAGATTTTCTCCATGACGATCAAGACACCCACTCAGGGAAAATTTCCTGTTGTCTTTTCTCAGATCTTTCTGGCACCAAGCAAATACCTTTTTAAATTTCTCAGACTTTTTAAAATACTTGTTGGGTTGTTTTAGTTCTCCTCTGTTGTTGCTAATGATTTACACAGTATCAGCTGTTTCCTTTTTGCTGTTTATACTGATTGGCTGCTTATTGTTTAATTGGTTTTCATGAGACCAATGCAGATGTGGGCAGACTTTGGGCTGCAGGATTTCCTTCCTGTGGTTTTATTAAAACCCTAAGATCCACCTGCCAGAATTCAAGATCCTGAGCCCCTCAACTGGGTCTTAATTCCAGAACTGAATGGAACTCCTCATACTTCCATGCAAGTACCACCTAGAGTTGTTTTGATTAATAATAAATAATACTTTAAAAAAAATAATGATAAATATAGGACTGCAAAAAGTTATGTGACTGCAAGGCATTAAATATCTCTTTGCTGCCATCTGGTGATCATCTGGATTTGTACAGCCCAGATATCGTAATCCTGTGCAAATACCTATTCCTGGATTACCCACCCATTCTTCCTTTCAGCAGTGTACTGATATGAGTATTTTGTTGCTGCTATTCTTCAACAACTGCAAGTCAGCACTACGTGCTGATTTGCTGATAATACTCAGAAATTTGCCAGTACAGGTAGTCCTTGCTTAATGACCTTAATTGGGACTGGAATTTCCATCGCTAAGCGAAGTGGTTGCTAGGTGAAACATCACATGACCACACCACTTAGCAATGGCAGTTCCGGTAGTCCCGGTAGCAGTCATTAAGCGAGGACTGCGCCGTTGTTAGGCAAGGACCTCACACTTCTTCTGCTCTGCCGTGCTCACCTCCACTTCAACTCGCCCACTTGCCTATCTCCTCCCCATCTCTGCCCCTTTGGCTGCTCTGTGCTCCATCACCCCTGCTGACCTCTGTTGTCTTCCTCCTCCTGCTGCTGAGGGCAGAGATGGGGAGGAGATAGGTGGGTGGGGGAAGCCGAAGCGCACGCCGCAGTCATAAATGCGGGTAGGTTGCCAAGCACTCAAATTTTGATCACATAACTGTGGGGGCACTGCAACAGCCATAACTTCAATGACCGGCCATAACTACCATTCATTCAGCACCACTGTAAGTTCAAATGGTCACTCAACGAATGGTCATTAAACGAAGACTACCTGTAAATCCTTTTTATTTTATTTTTCTACTTTTTGGCTTTCTGTCCACCCTTGCAACCCTTATATCAGTAATTTACTGAAAATGTTGGTTGCACATTGCATAGATACATCGCATGGAAGTTGCTGCTTTTGCTGTGTAATAAATTGAATTACTTACATGAGCTTAGTATTACGACTCCCTGTTCTCTGGATGGTCACCAATTTGGAGCATTTGGGTTTCCCCAACATGTATTCCCTTGAAGTCAATTTGCATTTCCTCTGCACTGATCTACAAATTTGGGGGACCTATGACACAACTAGTATTTATGATAACCAGGAATTACTCCTTTTCAAGAGCGTGGCTTTGTCCCTGACATCACGCTGTCTCCTTTTCCCCAATTGGGAAAAAAATATATCCCCAGTGGGATGATCTGTGTCTCTTCCACAATTTTAGGATTTGGAAGAAGACTGAAGCTTGATAAGGAGATCATGATAAATTCATCATCGTGAGTATATAGAATAACAGGAATAAGTAGACCACTGATGACTCACTGGCCATCTTGATGCTAACTGAAATTGACAGCAAAAAAGCAACAAGATTAATCGTGCTGTAAAAATCCTATAAGAAAGAGCAGTCTAGTTGTGGGCTAGTTTGCAGGTTTTAGAAGGTGATATATAATTTAGGCATATTATTTTTTTCACTGACCACACAAGCTTCTTTCAGCCACAAATAATTTTAGAACATCTTCCATAATATCACTTCCAGGCTGAAAGAAAGAGAGCAAAACGTTTATCCCGAAAGGTAATTCTGAGCAGCTTTAAAAAAAGAGAGAGATAAGCTTTTAGGATGAAATTGCCATCCCAGTGCAGCTCTAAACTTTAGTCCGATAAGGTAATACAGTTTATCATCAATGCTATAAAGACAACTAAACCTTATTTTGCCTCTGTAAGCAAAAAATAGTACTGTTCCCTATGTAAAATACATTTACATCCCTTAAATTATAGCTCCTTTGCTCCCAGTGAGCCCCTATGAACTGTTCCACCTCACTAAAATAGGCAATGAGGGTTGGCAACTCACCCATGATTTCTGAGAATATCTCTTTGCATTTCTAATTATGAAACTGCTTGGGATTCAAACAGGCCCATTTGCAAAGTCTCTCGCTCTACTCCATTTCAGACACAAACAGCTGAAGTATGAAAGGAAAAGCGGAACAACAGAAAGACTGCATTGCTATCTAGTCCGTGGTTCACTTGCTTTAACTATTAATACAGCTTCTCAAAGTCTGTTTTTCCCATTTTGCTTCCCCCACTCCCTCCAGAGAAATCAATTGGACTTAGGGAATCCTGTTTGCAAATTTTGTCCTGAAAACTGACATGGCTCAAAGTTGAGTGAGGGAAAACAACCAATTGCTTGTTTTCAACATGCCATTGCTTGTTCTCAACAATACTCACACGCAGGGTTGTTGAAGGTTTCCTAATGCAAACTGTGAAGGGTGCTTAATGCATTCTAAAATTGAGATAATACAAGCCCAGTTGAACTTGCTAATTCACACCTATCATATTTCCTGGATTTTACCACCCAAAGCTTCTCCTATCTGCTCTACCCCAGGTAATTTGAAATAGCTTTGAAATAGCATACCGAAGCCTACAGGGTCAGAAGCAGTGTACCTCTGAAATGACCCGGCTATTCTTGTAGTGTTCTGCTTTCAAAAAGCCTCCTGTTTGAAACTGACTACTGGCTGACTGTTTTGGGGAAGAGAATGCCACAAAGGGTAGTTGAGCCCTTTTGGAACTTCACACGCTGCATATAAATACTTAGAAGTACAACACTTGGAAATATAAGCTGGGTGAACCATGAAACAACAGTAGGCATTTTTAATTGAGAAGTGGTGCTACCCCAAGGACTACTGATATGTTTCAGACTGGGAAGTTCCCACATAACATTAGCAAGGATAATGGAGACTGTGGTCTAATACATGTATCTGTTTTAAAGGCTGTCTGTCAGGACCTGCTCAAGCTATCATTCAAAGCCTAGTAGAAAGTTTGTTTAAAATGTAGAATAGTGATTAATAGTTAGTAGGTTAAAATGTTAGTTAAGACAGGAACCATGATTTGTATACCCGCTTGCTGGCTCCTGCCATAAAAGTCAGAAGGAGGGAGGATAATAAAACAACAAGGGCCAGGTGCAACCGTTATCTTGGTTGGAGGCGCCAGCAAGGTCGAGCAGCCATGAGACCCGGGAAGAGCCGCGAAGAATTTCAAGCGGGAAAAGTAGAATAGAGGGGGGTTAAAAGGAGAGCTTTAGGCTGAGGAGGACCAGTCTCTATCAGAATCTCCCATTTTATATTGGTAGGGGTAAGGAGAAATGTCTGCATTCTGTAATACATATTGTACTAAATAATATATTACAATCAATATGAGTACAATCAAGATTAACACCACTATTTGTCCTTTCTACTGTATATAATAAAAACTTCTGAGTGAGAGAAATATAATTTCTGATAATCTCATAGCAAAGGAAGGAAGGTGATTCTCACAATAATCAGAATGCAATTTATTATTATGCACAAAATTTAATAGAATTGATCATTTATATTCGTTGATTTCCTTTAAAAAGAGGATTCTAACTGCAAAAAGTTGAGACATTGCAAAGAGTTCCAGTATATTTTTTTCCCTTCAGTTTTAAAGATATAAATTTTTACTCTGGATGAGAGAGAGAATATAAATAAAAGAATTCCAACTTGATAGCCCTGGGACCTGAAGCAGAACAGCTCTGGCCATTTCTCACAACATGGCCCCCTCCAGCTGTCAAGCTACTTCACACCAAGGAAACTGTGCAGTGTCTGGCTAAGACATTTTTGAAATATGATGTCTAAGGTAAACCAGGAGTTCTGCTGGAGGAAGTAACTGTTTGCACAAAACCCAGTGTGGTGAATTTAAAGAATAAGCTGTTCTGGATCAAAATTCTTCTCAGCTGGGAAGTCACTGGTGAGCCTAAACCCAAGCCAAAACCTCTTTGTTTCCACCTCGCTCTTATCTATAATATGGGGACAACAACAGTGGCCAATAACAACAAAGCTAGTGGAGATGACAGTATTCCAGCTGAGTTATTTAAAATACTAAAAGATGATGCTATTAAAGTGCTGCACTCAATATGCCAGCAAGTTTGGAAAACACAACAATGGCCACGGGATTGGAAAAGGTCAGTTTACGTTCCAATTCCAAAGAAAGGCAGTGCCAAAGAATGCTCAAACTATTGCACAATGACGCTCATTTCACATGCTAGCAAGGTTATGCTCAAAATCGTACAAGCTAGGCTTCAGCAATACATGAACCGAGAACTACTGGATGTACAAGCTGGGTTTCAAAGAGGCAGAGGAACAAGAGATCAAATTGCCAACATTCGCATGGAGAAAGCACGAACGTTCCAGAAAAACATCTACTTCTGCTTCATTGACTATGCAAAAGCCTTTGATTGTGTGGATCACAACAAACTGTGGCAAATTCTTAAAGAGATGGGGGTACCAGACCACCTTACATGTCTCCTGAGAAATCTGTATGTGGGCCAAGAAGCAACAGTTAGAACCGGTCATGGAACAACCAATTGGTTCAAAATAGGGAAAGGAGTATGACAAGGCTGTATACTGTCACCCTGCTTATTTAACTTATATGCAGAGTACATCATGAGAAATGCCAGGCTGGAAGAATCACAAGCTGGAATTAAGATCACAGGGAGAAACATCAACAACCTCAGATATGCAGATGATACCACCCTAATGGCAGAAAGTGAAGAAGAACTAAAGAGCCTCTTGATGAGGGTGAAAGAGGAGAGTGCAAAAGCTGGCTTGTAACTCAACGTTAAAAAAACTAAGATCATGGCATCTGGACCCATCAATTCCTGGCAAATAGAAGGGGTAGAAATGGAAGCAGTAACAGACTTCATTTATTTGGGCTCCAAGATCACTGCAGATGGAGACTGCAGCCATGAAATTAAAAGACGCTTGCTCCTTGGGAGGAAAGCTATGGCAAGCCTAGACAGTATATTAAAAAGCAGAGACGTCACCTTGCCGACAAAGATCCGCATAGTCAAAGCTATGGTTTTTCCAGTAGTAATGTATGGCTGTGAGAGCTGGACCATAAAGAAGGCCGAGCGCCGAAGAATTGATGCCTTTGAACTGTGGTGCTGGAGAAGACTCTTAGGAGTCCCTTGGACTGCTAGGAGGTCAAACTGGTCAGTCTTAAAGGAAATCAACCCTGATTGCTCATTGGGAGGATTGATAATGAAGCTCAAGCTCAGATACTTCGGTCACCTAATGCGAAGAGAGATCTCTTTGGAGAAGACCCTGATGCTGGGAAAGATTGAAGGCAAAAGGAGAAGAGGACGGCAGAGGATGAGGTGGTTAGATAGCATCCCTGAAGCAATGAGCGTGAAACTGAGCAAACCTAGGGAGGCAGTGAAGGACAGAAAGGCCTGGCGCAATATGGTTCATGGGGTCACGGAGAGTCGGACACGACTTAACGACTAAACAACAACAATGGCCTTCAAATGTGATGAATTACTACCCACCATTTCCAACCAGAAATGGCATTGGCCTGCTACTTGAAATGATGGGAGTTGGTGGGAGGCCAGGTTGGGAAAAGCAGGGAAAGAGGCTAAAAGTATAATCTTAAAGTTACCTACTTAAGATAAGTTTAAGTGAAGTTGGCAGCTTTTACTTTTGAATAAAGTTGCACAGAATCATGCATAAAGTATGAAAGCTAAACTAGAAATGGAGGAATCTGTCTATTTCAATTTCTCATTCATTTTGTATCTGTCAAATTCAGTTTTTATTTTTCCATCCTTAAGTTTGATTCATCACATTTCTATATTAATTGGAGAATTTTTTTGGAGAAAAGCTCCCGCTGCAGTTCCCAAACATATGCATTGTTGCAATTTTGCCTAATGTATAGTTTCTGCAAATATATACTTTTAATTCTCATGAATATATACATTTTAAAATATTATCATGCCCATATGCACTTGAGGCAGATGTTTCTCCAGTAGAAGGGAGACATGTTTTCCTGGCAACATTTGGAGATGTGCCATTTTTAAAAGATAACAATTTTGAATGGTATATTTCTTCAAAAATGCAAAATTAACGCATAGACAGACTCAACCACTGTTTCAACTAGGAAACTATTAGCCCCCTAGACCAAGCCAAATCCAAAAATACTAGAGAATTCCTGAAATCTTGGCATTCAGACAAACCAGCCAATAACAGACACGTAGAGATAAATCACATTTACACACCAATAAAAAAAGACAATAAAAAATCTACGAAGGAAACAAAAAGACTACAACAAATCCCTTCCAGCAGCTCACATTCAGATAAGCAGAGATCAGCACCAGACAAACGATCAGGCAGAAATCAATCAAGGTACCACCAAGGAGGAAACCACACCCCAATCAAAATTGGCAGGGCAAGCTATTGCATATAACCAGACAGCAAACCACACACTCACTCACATTGATGATGTTACCTAGTTGGGTAATGAAACGTCTACAAGCAAACAACCAAGTCCTGAGAGCACCAAGAACTACAAAATTAAAAAAGTTTCCATTCAAATGTAAACTAAACAAAAAAAAGAGTTATATCCAGAACACATCTTTATTGATAAGAAAACCTTCAGAGCTGCTAGAGTTTTAACTGGTCATATTAATCCCTAGGGCCTATGAATACAGTACTCCAATACTCCAGTACTAACATAATACTCTCCAATGTTATCCTTTCAAAGTAAACTTGTAAGGTAGATTTGGCTCAGTGAGAGTCACTGGGTCTAAGTCACCTGGGAGTTTCTGTAGCAGAAAGTAGGATTAGAAGCGTCTACAAGATTGAAGGCTTTTGTCAAAATGATGAAAACAATGTCATGCTATGACACAAGCTCCACCCTTGTGGACATATATGCAGTATCACAACGTATGTACAGAAAGGGTAGAGTTTATTTGCAATGGTGCTTTATTCGTCTCCCTTGATACCACACCTAGATACCTCTGTGTAAGGTCTCCCTGAACCTAGTCCAACACATTAACCATTACATTATATTTGTTCTTTTAATTGACTTAGGCTTTTTAAATAATTCTTTATTGTCTTAAATATTTTAAGCCATGTTTTTCCATGGTAGTTTAGACAATGGCTATTGAATGACAACATCCTTAATCATCAGCAAGCACAATCTGGAGGTGATGGGTGGGGCAATCCAACCTGCTTGGAGAACCTTTGTTAAACTCAGTTTTTCAACAGTGCTCTTGTCTGTTTGCTTTGCTTGCACTTGTTTTAATTTCTGTAAACCACCTTTGTAAATTTCTGTATGTAATAGAATAGTTAATAGCATATAGAGCCTCTGACAAGAAAAAAATGAAGCTATCTTGCAGAGTCCCCCAAGCTTGAAAGAACAAGCTGGCTAGCCGCGATGAAAAGGATATTAGCTGTAATTCAACATCTGCAAGAGCATTAATTGGGGGAACTGATTTAAGAACCTGGATTATATTTAATCAGAGATATAGCCTACGTCTACTTCTTTAAAAATATTTTGAAAGGCTCAATTTTCAGTACTGGTGTAAAATAAACTATTTTAAGAGTATTCATCTTTCCTTCTGCTGAGACCTCTCTGTCAGATTTTCAGACCATTTGGAGAAAAACGCCAGGGACAAAAGCATAACCTTTCTATTTTGCTTCTCAGACATAAATGACATCTTTTTCAATAAAGTTTTCTTCAAAATGAGATACTGAATGCTTTAAGACAGCTAATCAGTTTGAGGTGGGGGAACGATATAGTAGCAGGGAAAACGGTTCAAACGGTGCACAGTTTGATCCCTAGCAAAGGCCAACAAACGGAGCCAAATACACAGAGGGATTTTGAACTCATCTGGGCCTTATTGCATCAGGTGACGTCCTCCTCTGGTAGAAGTTTATGAAGACACTCAAGCCCTGCCAAAAATCAAGTTGGCAATCTCAGTGCAGAGTTTTAAATGTGAAAAGCATTTATTGACAGAAAAGCTTGTTGCCAGTACTGCTCAAAGCTGTTTTAAAATTGTAATCAGAGAACAAACTGACAGACTTCCAATGTAAATCTCAAAGGAGGAAAGCTTTGAGGGGGGAAATGGTACTTGTTCCTTTACCCAAAAGAGGAGCTACGCAGACATTTCTTGAAATATTAATTCCCTGAACAGAAAGGGGGAAATTGTAATAAGGACTACAAAATCATTTCTACCCATTGGTTTTGTTTGTGTAACATGTTAAATCCCTTAACTGGAGTTTGTTTGTTTGTTCTTTATTATGGAAGTTATGTCCCTATATATATATTGTCTGTTATTCAACAAATAAATCTCCCAGTGAAGTGCTTTGGAAAGCTGGGAGCAACATAAGAGAAGGCCTTTACCAGAGTCAAGCTTCTGCCAGCAGGTGTTTCTCCAAAAGGGTCTCCTGCTGATCTAAGTAGCCAGGCAGGTTACTAACAGGAGAGACAGTCCTACAATAGTCAGGCCCTAAGCTATTTATGGCTTTATAGTTCAGTATGAACACCTTGAATTGTGCCCAGTATGCCACTGGAAGTTTGTGGAGATGTTTCAGTGTGGGAACCACATGATCCCTGTAACTTGCACTGCTCAGAGTACCAACTGCAGTTTCCAAAAAACAAGACAAGTTGTAATTGAGGTGTGGGTAACTTTTGCTAAGTTTGGCCAGTTCAGTAGGGATTGCAGTTGGGACACAAGTTTTAATGTGTAAGCATGCTCCTTGCAACAGCAAGCACTTACAAGTACAGTGAGGGTAAGGGATCAAGGAGCCCTTCCAAACTGCAAACCTGATCTTTCTGTGGGAATACAGCCCCCTCTAGAGCAGGCATTAATTCAGTCTCAGAGTCCAGCTTTTTTTCTCATTAACAGCTGTCTGGATTCAATTTCAGCTTCTCTCATTCAGCCCATTACTGAGGTTTGGCACTATTCAAGGATACTGATTGTTCCCCTGGATTAGATGATAAAAGAGCAGTAAAGCTAGGTGTCATCTGTGTAATGATGCCACCCAGCTCCAATGCTCTGGAAGCCCCAAGCATTTTCATTTTGATGTTAAAAAGCATGGGAAACAAGACAGAACCCTGAGGGACATCATAGGTTAATGAGACAAATGTCAGACAGCCTCCTAGCACAACCCTCTATGTACAACCCAACAGAAGGATTAAATCATTGCAAACAATGCCCCCAAACCAAGCCCAATAAGGGTCCATAAGGATACCAGGATGGATGGGACTGAAGGCTGCCACCAAAAGGTCCAAGAGAACCAGCAAAGCTGCACTCCCTCCATCCTGTTTCCAGTGTCAATTATCCACCAAGACATCCAAAGCAGTCTCAGTGCCACACTCTAGATAAAATCCTGAGTGAAATCTGTCCAGAAAATCAGTTTCATTCTGATGAATCTGGAGGTGGAGGCTGCAACTTTTTCAAATTCCTTGCCCAAGAAATTTGAGACTAGCCTATAATCAAAGAGGTGTTTCAGGACAAGGGATGGCTTTTTAAATAAAAGTTTTATTTTATAACATCCTTCTTAAGGCATGCAGAAGCACATCCTAGGCTCATGGAGGCACTAATCACCTCCCTTAATCATAGGGCCATGGTTATCATGCAGAAAGAGCAAAGACCTACCCCAATACTGGGGTCCAAATTTAGGCAAAATCGATTGCTTTGTTGGCACAGAATGTAGGAAATTTTTCATAGCAAATTTCTGTTAGTTCTGTCTTCTCTCCCCGCAAACCTTAATATAATGCATGTCAGCCCTTCAAGGTAGTCCAGGCAGAAAACCAAAACCAAAACCATGAGTACTAATACTACCTTTATTGTAAGGTTACATAACAGAACCTTGCAAGTCTGAAAGCCCTTACCCCTTCTCCTGCCTTTACTTTCCAGAGAACTAGGGAAGGTCCCTTCTGAGATGCTTTCTCCACCCCCATTCCCCCTTTGGACTCAGATTTCGTTAAACAGACCATTGTCTAGGCTGTGGCTCTTCCTCCTGTCTCCCAAGGTTATTCTCACAGCTCATTACAGTGCAACACAGCATTGCTAGTCAGTTCTGTGCAGATGCAATGGAGGCAGAAAAGAATGGCATTCACTGCAGTGCAATGGGATCTCAGTTGAGTCTAAAGAAAGGCCTGACCCCATGTTCAAACCAATTCATTGCGAGAGTTTCTCCATTTGTGCTTCCATTTTCTGCCCATCTGCTTCATTGTGCTCAGCTCCAAAGTAGACCAAGGTCTGTTGGAGGGAAGAGGCATGCTATCTCCATATTCCACAAATTGGTCAGGGCTTTGACAGGTGTACCAACAGAGGAAATGGGAACTTCCCCAAGCACATTCAAAAAACCATGGAGATGCATCAGATTCTTGGGTCTACCACTCCTGTAGATGTTTGTAACAGCTGCCACTCTAAAACTGAGCAGAGAATGATCTGTTTATCACCACAGTTACAGTGAACTCTTCCAATCCCAGATCACTGGCACATGCTACACAGAATACCAAATCCAATGAGTATCCTACTGCATGTATGGGGCCAGAGAGCACTTGGGGTGGATCCAAGGTAATCATGATGGACATGAAATCCTGGGCCTCTAACTGACTGGACAAGCTCAACATGGACTTTGAAATCTTCAAGAGAAGAAATCTAGGCTAGTTCAATGCCATGCCAGCAAGCATCACGGCTAGCTCAAGAAAGAGAGACTGCTATGCAACAGGATTGTCACTATATTCACAGTATCCTTACACTCCCCCAATCAGGACCACCTTTAGGCTAAAGCTAAGTTGGCACTAGTCTAGATTGCAAAGTTTAGGGGGAATCAACACTGCCCCTCCTTCCAAATTATTCTAAAAATGCAAATGTTCACATTGGCGGAAGTTGGCAACATCAGTCAATATGGTCCAGGGGCACCATATGCCCTTGAGCTGACATTTCTCCCAACCATCCAAATGCAGCAGCAAGCAATTTTCAACACAGAATGCAAAATCTCATTCTTTATAGGAATATTCATCTTTCCTTCTAATGAGAACTCTCTATCAAATTTTCAGACTGCAGGGATAAAAGCTGAACATTTATGTTTTGCTTCCCAGACATACAGGACATTGTTCTGAATAAAATGTTCTTCAAAGTGAGACACTAGATACTTTAGGAGAGCAAATGTTTGAAATGATGCATGATTTGATCCCTAGCAAAAGCCAACAAATTGGGCCAAATACAAAGAGGGTTTCTGAACTCATCTGGGCCTTGTTGCATCAGATTAATTTCTCCTCCAGCCAGAGTTTATATAGATACAGGAGCCCGGCAAAAAAAAAAAAAAAAAATGGCAACCTCAGTGCAGAGTTTTAAATGTGAAAGGCATTTATTGACAGAAATGCTTAGCTGATGCCAATACCACACAAGGCTATTTAAAAAGTGCAATCAGAGAACAAAATGCTTGGCTTCCAATCTAAACTGCAATGGATGAGAGTTTAGGGGGGAAAGTAATACTTGTTCCAGTGAAGCAAGGCCTGCATTCTTACAGATTTTAGTCCTTCAGTCAGAAGGAAGGGAGAACAGTGTAATGGGAATTATAAAAACATTTCTATACACCAGCTGTTTGTATAACGTGCTGAATCCTAAACTGAGTTTCCAAATGTAATTGCTACGCTCACACTATATGTTTGTGACGCTTCTTTGCTTTCCAAGGACTGGACACCCCACAGCATAGCAAATCTGTACAAAATGCTTTATTGCAGCACACACCTTCCCCAACAACAGACTACTGCTGTCCACCCATCTAGGACTTGCATGGTGATGTTGCCATGTAACTATGTCTTTAATACTCAGTCCTTTAATACTTTGTTCAAGCAAAAGTCTATAGGTCTGTAAAGTGGCATACAACCTTTGTCTTCTTCTAAAAGTTCTTACACCAGTTGGGGTGAGGTGCTGCTTCAGTGTGGTTGTTCCTCTTCTAGTTTCTACTGAGCTTCTGGCAAAGCTCTAGGCAGGACTCCCACCAGGATATGCTGCTCACCATAACTTGTGGTCCTGGCAGTTGAATGATGGTCCTCTTGCCTGCTTGTAATAGCTGCCAATCTCCAGACATCTCCTCCGCTTCCCCGTCCGTATGCTGTTTGCTCATCAGCTCTCCTCTACACGCACCTTCCCCACTCTGTCTTAGCATTTGCTTTTGTAATCTAAGAGCCTGGGTGGGGTGAGGCTGCCTCTGGACGTTGCACATCCTTAAAAATGCCAGGGTGTGGCTCCATTATCACAGGCAACTGGAACGCCAGCTTGGATGCTTGTGAGTCAAGTTGTGAGTTAATGAATGAATGTATGAGGGAAATGGGGTGAGAAGCGTTTCTGCCTGGCTTCAGCTACTTTTTCCAAGTACAAAGAGCAACCCCAACTTCATTCCCTCACAATGCTGTACTAAGCAAAATGTATTATAAATTACTGAGATAGTCTGTTTCACATGCCAAGCCATGGCTATGCTTCCCATAAGACACTGAATTAAAAACCACCTAACTTATTTTTAGCCTAGTCTAGGATGTTGTGTGAATGTGGAAGCAATTTTTGCAGTTGAAAAGCCTTTTGCGGTATATGGCTTTGTATATAACAGCTGCCAGGATACTATATGATTTTTACTGGAAATTACACATAATTCCTGCTTTGGAAGAATGGCAGACTAAGCTGGGGAGGATGCATCAATCTCAAAAATAACTCTGTATTTAAAAAACAACTTTGATATAGAACTTAATTTAACCTGGAAAATTAAAACTATTATCCACAGTTTACGGATAATAATTCTGCGCATGGACTTGTACCACATCTGAAACGTGGGTTTCTCCTAACAAAAGGTTTTAAAACATTAAATCTTGCCTGTTTCATTCTAACAAGGATGGATTTTCTTAAATTTGATGGAAATTTCTTTTAATTATCTATTCTGATTCATTCTTAGAATATTGGCTTTTGATATTTATCATTGAATTGATTTCTATAACAGTTAAGATCAGCTTTTATATAGCATTAATCTAAGGTTACTCTGAAAAGTCTTGCTTAGTTTTACCCAGCTTGTACATCTCTTTTTATTTTTGTTTCTCCTTTTTTGCCTTTTTTCTTGGTTGTGCTTTAAAATATCTGTTAAAATAAAACAAAATAATAAAAATGGTGAGGAAGGATGGAGTCACAGATGTTTGAATCTCAGGTTCCTATCCCCATGGGGAAGGAAATCAATATACTGCAGTTCTGGCACACTTGTAAAGAACAAACAGCACACTTTTCATGATTATTTCCTTCTTTGAATCCATTTGGACAGCAAATGGGTTACACTTCTGAATCTTTTGCAAGTTTTAGGGTCCATGTATGCTAAACAGGGATTTTTGTTTCCAGCCTCGAAAGCTAGCAGGCATATTTGGTTATTAATAACTAAGTGGTTACATTTTGATCCCTAATCACATGAGAAACTGACGTCATGGAATAACCCAAATTTGAAAATAGTAGGAAAGATTATTTTACTGGAATGCTTGAGCTAAACAAGGGATCAACACTTTCGATAAGCATGCTTTCTAATTCTTGTTTTAAAGCCTTTGAGAGATGGTGTGTTGAATATGACTTACCTATAATATTTGCTTGGCAACATATACAATTGAGACATGCATTGATTAAACAGAATGGCCTGGATGCTCTAGCAGGTTCTAAGGTACAGTACCTGTAATTTCAGGATCCTTAAGAGATGCAGCACTTGAACAGAAACCAGCAATTCATTTTTATGAATTAAAAAACTAAAAGAAAATTAGTATTCATGTATCTCAATTACAGAATGAAGAACTGGAATATCTAATTTTGGAGAATCAATGGGTCTAAGAGTTAAGAAACTTGAAATATATTCCTAAAAAAATATAAAAATGTATTTAATTCATCAGAAACATTATTTCATGATTACTGGAATCCTCAAAGAATATTTTAAAAAGGATGGGCATTAGATTTTTATTTTGGCAAGGTAAGTAATTTGAAGGTACTTTAACTCTTAAGATCTGGTCTTGTCCAGCTAAAGCCTTCTTCTGGTTTCAGATCATTATCTGTGTCAGTTCAATTTCCAGGAGAAACATTATAATTAAGGATCTAACTGTGATATTGAACTATATTATTAAAGGACTCTGGAATGCAACCCCAAACTTTAACACAATTATGGGAATGGGATCTTGATATAAATATTGAATACAGGTAGTCCCCAGTTTAAAAACGAGTTCTGTTCCCAAGGTCTGTCCTAAGTCGAATGTGTATGTAAGCTGGAACAGTATTACTGTATAATACTATATAAGTAGTATTGTGTAATTAACTCGAATCATTGTGTATTTAACTCAAATTTTGCTACAATAGGCTCCATTCTTAACTATGGGTCGTCTGTAAACCCATAGCCTACCTGTAGAAAAAATGAATTCCTTGTGGGAACAAAAACCACTAAGATCTATTCCTGTAGAATTAGGGGAAATTTATTGAAATGAATATATTGTTGGCATGATACATCAACCCAGAAAAAAATTCAAAAAGTATATGCTGTTCAGGTCATGTTGGAACATACTGGCAAGTAAGATCAGATTGTACCTAAAAAGTTTTAGAGGGCAATCTTTAAGAAGACTAGTGGAATCTGTATTTCACTAGTTCTAGCAACAGCAGAATTATATCATTTGTCATTGTTTAAAGAAGAAAATGAAAATTCTAAAAATAAAGACATGATTAGATTTATGCAGGTAACAGCAAAAATATCTTTAGCTCAGAAATGGAAGGAAACCTCTGAACTCTGAATCTTTGGTATTCTAAATTATTAGAAATTGTTTTAATGGCTTAGAGTTAGAATACATAAAATATAAAGTCTTGGGTATAACAGTTCTTTCAATCTAACTTAGAAACATTTCATATATATTGTTAACCACAGTGATGAAGATTTTGTGGAGTGCAGATACCTAATTATCTTTGGGGGGTGTTAGGAGGGAGCCTTTAATTTGGTAAATGTCATGGTATTTTTTACATTATTTCTTGATTCTGTATTTTAATTTGTGTACAATAAGGAAAAATAGACTAGAGCAATGGAGATACTTATGCTAGCACAATCATACTTGTGGTAATTCCAGAACCATCTTCATTCTTAACAGACTTACAGCAGCTTCAGGATACCAAAAAATACAAGCAATGGGCTGGACTGTGATTAACATATGTTAAAGGAAATTTCCATTTTGATCACAATCTATCATCTTGGTTCAGACAACATGCTATGCCAAACCACAATAAGATTTAATGTGCCTGGTCAACCAGATTACTATGACTCTTGTTCTTCTGTTCCTCTGAAACACCTTGTTGTTGTTTAGTCGTTAAGTCGTGTCCGACTCTTCGTGACCCCATGAACCATATTGCGCCAGGCCTTCCTGTCCTTCACTGCCTCCCTGAGTTTGCTCAGTTTCATGCTCATTGCTTCAGTGATGCTATCTAACCATCTCATCCTCTGCCGTCCTCTTCTCCTTTTGCCTTCAATCTTTCCCAGCATCAGGGTCTTCTCCAAGGAGATCTCTCTTCGCATTAGGTGACCAAAGTATCTGAGCTTGAGCTTCATTATCGATCCTTCCAATGAGCAATCAGGGTTGATTTCCTTTAAGATTGACTGGTTTGACCTCCTAGCAGTCCAGGGGACTCTCAAGAGTCTTCTCCAGCACCACAGTTCAAAGGCATCAATTCTTCGGCGCTCGGCCTTTTTTATGGTCCAGCTCTCACAGCCATACATTACTACTGGAAAAACCATAGCATTGACTATGTGGATCTTTGTCAGCAAGGTGACGTCTCTGCTTTTTAATATGCTATCTAGGCTTGCCATAGCTTTCCTCCCAAGGAGCAAGCGTCTTTTAATTTCAATCTCCCTGCTGATGGATCTGATAGCAGAGAATCATGCTAGCTGGGTCAAAAATTATAATTTTAGAAATGCAGTCCCCATCCATTATCTCCAAGGGAGTCTCTGCACCATGAGAGTATTGGAAAGGCTTTACAACATTACTACTCTTTTCTTATTGATCAGGTAAGAAGCAGTAGGTGTGATTTCACTACAGTCCATCCACGTTTGAGAGGGGTGTTCTATGCTGCTAGGTATTATCAGTGAGTTCTGTAATGGAAAAGCTTGTTTTTTCAGTCACCCTTTCTCTCCAAGACATCTTCAAGAACTGGTATATGGAACAGGTTAATGCACTGAATGTAAGCATTCCCACAATGGAATTAACCTGATGGCATTAACTGAAATTGGACAGCATGGGGATCCATGAGAAGACAAATGATGACACGTGTATGATGACATCATCACACAAATGCTGCAATTTACACGGTTGCATCAGGGGTTGGAATGCATATCTGTGATGTCATTGTACACATGCCAATACTACAGAGTTATCACGATCTGCTGTGGATGTCACTGCATTACACACTGTGTTTAGGGCCCAGAGAACAAGCTGACTGGGTCAACTAACCCCTTTTTACAAACTGGGTCAACTGACCCCTTTTTACAAACATTAACCTCTTTATTATCCAGTTTAGAATACTGTGGGAACAGGTTGATTCTGCTGTCATCTGAAATCACATGTCCATGAATGGACTGAGGAGGAGCAGTATATAATCAACTGCCTCACATTTTCAGCCATTTAAGGTAAGTAGGCCTTCAAAGACATTTGGCCTTTTTGACTTCAGCTGCAAATGCTGCTCATTATGTAAATATTATGCTGTTAGGGAAGAGGCTTTCAGTAGCCAGTGGTGCCTTCCTAGAAATTTTCCCCAGGGGAGCTAGCCCTGCAACTTCCTTATTAAAAGGCAGCTTTGAAAGGTAGAATGAGAATAGTGACCTACATTCCATATAAACAAGCTCCTGCAGACCTGGCATATTTTAGTAATATCAAATGCCATCTTCGTATGAAGCAACCTCTTTCCAAAACTTCTTTTTTGGGACAGTTTGGTTCTAAACTGCAAACTGGGCAACTAACCGGGTGAGAAGAAATTCCAGAGGGGTGGAAATGTTAATCCATTGGAGAACATGGTTCTATGCCTCTAGCCCAAAGTAAGCTGTAATGAATTTGCTTTTAAGGTACCATGTGACTCTTTCTTGTTACTCTGATTGTTGGTGGTGGTCTGCCTAGCAGGTTGCCATAGCCACCACTAGTACTTCCTCTCCCCCAACTATTGTTTGCTCTACAGTAAACTGAAATTAGTTGGAGTTTCATTTATAAATGAGAAATTGTGCAGAACATGCTATCAGTGCAATCTGTCTAAAACTGTATACAGGTAGTCCTTGTTTAGCAACAGTTGGGACCAGCAACTCAGCCTTAAGCAAAGCGGTCACTAAGCGAAACTGCAACTGTTCTTATGTTCTTACTTCAGCTTTCCTTTGCTTTACAGACCTGAAAAGGTCATAAATGTAAGGAATGGTCATAAAGTTACTTTTTCATCACCATCGTAACTGCAGTCCCTAGACAAGGCAATCACTAAATGAGGACTACCTATCCCCTGGGGGATACAGTGGTGTAGTGGCTTAATGACACTGGTGTTTGCCAGCCAGAAATGGTCAGCACTCCAGCGGTTCGAGCCCAGCTCCACGTGACAGTGTGAGCTCCTGTCACTCGTCCCTAACTCCTGACCACCTAGCAGTTCGAAAACATACCATCTGCGAGTAGACAAATAGGTACTCCATTTTGGTGGGAGGAAATGCTGGCGGTGCTTTGCGTGGGGAGCAGAAACCGGTGCTGGACCCGACCGGACGTTGGACGCGACTGGCGGAAAAAGATCAATGGAGGAAGATAGCCCGGATGTGCTGACTCCCTTGTGACCGCTGCTGGCCATATAGAATAGGTTGTAAAATGTTAGATAGATAAAGATAAATGTTGTAAAATGTTAAGTTGTAAAATGTTAGAATGTTGTACTATGTGAGCCGCCCAGAGTCCCCTATTAGGGAAGATGGGTGGAGATAAAACTAATGTAATAATAATAATAATAATAATAATAATAATAATAATAATATTATTATTATTTTCTTTCCAGCAGGTGAAAGTATGTCTCAGAAGTAAAAGCCATGAATTGCACTGGATTGCCTTCTTTCCCCACTCTAATGTGCTCAATGTGTTGAGATTGTGGCTCCCAGAATTTCCAGCAATATGTATCGTAGACCCAATATATTTCAAGGGCTCCAAGTCAAGAGAAGGTGGTCAATGGCATGAAGAAAAAGGCATTATTCTGTTTCTCCCTTAAACATTCAAACTTGGGCATCATACGATGAAACCAAAGGCAGGACGATTCAGGACAGATGCACAAGTGTCTGCAGTGGGCCAAGGAGGCAAGTGACAAAACATATCACAACATTGCAATGCAAATTCCACCCTTTATGTACTTGCAACGTGACATCAGGATGCAAGTATGAAATGGCAGAGTTTGTATTCTGCCATTAAAATGCTTCTCCATTTTAGGCAGAGAAAATAAATACATACAATATTTCCTGCAACAAGATTTTATATTTATGTATACAACAAATTATATATTGCCCACTCCTGAAAATCTAGATGGTTTAACTCACTCACAATAAAACAGAGCAATCTCCAAACACAAACAAATTTAAAAAAAAATAAAGTGAAACATGTTCTACAGATCATATTAGAAAGGCAGTTCAGAACCACCATTATTGCCTGAATACTTTAACAGAGTTGAATAGTTTTAAAAGCTTTATGAAAGGATAGCACAGTAGAGGCCTCATGAGCATCTAGGGTAAGCTGCATTATAATGTAAGGGCCATGGCTAAGAAGAATTGCCTCTGGATCCCATCCACCTTATGTGGGTAGAACTCTCAGCATCCCTGCTCAGGATGAACACACAGGACAAGCAGCATCTCATTAGAGGACAAGGTACTTGGAAGCCAACCCATTAGCAACTGGGCCACTGTATTGGACCAACTGCAGTTTCCAAGTTATCTTCAAAGGCATCCCCATGTAATGTGTTTGCTGTGGTCCCTGCATAGCAACAAGGACATCAGTCACTATCATAAGTATTTCCTGGACCAGAAAGGCCCACAACTATTACATCAGCCAAAGTTTGGCAAGTCTCTCCTGATCACAGCCTCTTTGTTGCTTGAACAGGATCTATAAGTCTAGGACAATGGCAAGTCATGGACCTGCTCCTTCATAAGGAGTGCATTCTCATCCAGAACTTATGTTAGAATTAGAGTAGAGCCAGGTGTTCTACCTAGAAACAGGACCTCTGTCTTGCTGAGATTTATCTTAAGTTTGCTTTGTTCCATCTACTCCCTCACTGCCTCCAAACCCCAAGTAAGGACCTCCATCTCAGCCTGGGATGGAGATACATATAATTATCATCAGCATATTGATGACACCTAATCCCAAACTGTTGGATGATATCCCCAATGGTTTCATGTAAATGTTGAATAATAAGAGGAAGAAGACTGAGTCATGTGGTATCTCACATTGGAGCAACTATGGCCTCAACACTTCCTCCTTCACAATCATCAGCCAGAATCACCCACTGAGGAAGGAGCAGAACTTCCTTAACAAGATGAGATGATGGCCACTGAATCAGATATATTCAAAGGAAGCTACGTTCAACCAAGTGAGGTCATTAGTCCATCTATGCAAACTTTGTCCATACTGAAAGGCAGAAGTTGCCCAGGGTTTCAGACTAAACTCTTTCTCAGTCAAACATGGAGAAATGAGGGACAGAACCTGAGACCTTCTGCACTGGAAAGCAGATGTTCTATCACTGGAGGAGGAGAGGTATATCATTAACTGTTCATCATTGTGACTATCCAGATTTAGAAGCAGTGTATAACTAATTACTGAGGAGACTGCTGCTTTCCTGCTTTACTTGTGTGCTTCCTAGAGGTATCTTGTTGGCTCTGCAGGAAGGAACTTTGCTAAGATTCAGCACAGATCTTCTTGTGATTGTAGAATGTCTATATTCAGAAGAATACCTCTGAATCCCAGTTGTTGAGGGGGCAAGCCATAAAAGTGTATTCATTTCTTGCTTCTGAGGTCCTTAAAAGGACTGATTGATCAAAAGTAGAAAAATATGATGCTAGATGAAATAGTGACCAACATATCATCATGAGGCTTAATCTAGAGAAACACAAGTAGGAAATCTAGCAATGACATTCTGTTTCTAACTTTTACACAAGAGCTACCAAACCATGTTGCACAACATGGATTAGGTACAAGCATGCATCTTATGCAAGGAGGAGGAGGAGGAGGAGAAGGAGGAGGAGGAGCAGCAGCAGCAGCAGCAGCAGCAGCAGCAGCAGCAGCAGCAGCAGCAGCAGCAGCAGCAGCAAAATGCCTTCTGTGAATAGGTGTTTTCAGATCCTATACATGACTGGGCAAAGTATTGTAAAAGCAGGCTTCTTGAAACAGTGCAAGAAATTGTGAGATGTCTTTTTATTTTATTTTATCATGAAATAAATATAGTAATTTTTTAAAAATTCTGCTCACGGAAGGCCCTTCTTTTTCTGAAAGAACATTTTCTGGATCCTATCCATGAGATTTATCCAGTCTGTGGTAGGCTGTCATAAATGGATGTTGGGATTTAATTGAGAGTTTCTATAGAACTAAATACTGCCTGTCAGAGCCATAAAATGATAATGTATTCAAAAGACAAATTATGCAGTTTGGGGTACATAAAACCTACTAGAAGATTTCCATGGGAAAACAGTTTCAGATAGTTCCAAATTGCACTACAGTTGATCATTGCTCAATTTGATGAGTTTTATTTGGGCATTTTCGCTCATGGTTATGTTCTCATTGCTCTATGAAAACAGTTACCTATACTTAGCCAATGACTAAGTATTAGTACACTGAAAGGGATACATGAATAATTAACAATAATAATAATTCTTTGTATCAAGGAAAATGATTCTTTTTATTACTCAGCCAGAGTGAATATCTGAATAATAGTCATCAAGGGATTCCTAAACTTTTTTGTCAAAACAAAACTGAACCTTAAAAAGAGAGAAAGCATGAATAAGGAAGGGTACCTTTCAAAGATCTGCCAGTTCCCTTGATTTATATATTTATTATATCAGCCACAAAGGAAAGAAAGGTTTAATGTGGTAGGAAATAAACAGTTTCTTTCTCCACGCAAATGGGTTAGATTTGCTTCCTTTCATAATGTTTAAATGTGCCATATAAGCTTCCTTCCTAATACAAATGAAAACATTCTTTTACTGTAATCTTCTGGCATTTATCACCCACAGACAGTTTTGTACAACAAAAAGCAAAGATTGTTTCATCCTTGCAAGTAAAGCAATTAAACAGAGTGATTAGTTCTGTTTCTTCTTATCTGGGAAGAAATCATGAGAGAAATTAGCACATACACTAGACTAAAATAGGATTACATAGCTTGTGGTTCAGTATATTATGGTGTCTCAGCATGTTGTGTAAGCCCACTCATCACATGAAGCCATAATATGATTTATTTGGACACATCATGGCATATGAATACAACAATGTTTTATTAAACCATGATTAAGGTTTAGCATTGCTAAAAGGAGGTGGAGAAGCTCAATTATAGTATCAAAGACATGGCCAGATGCTAACTATGGAAAAGATCATGAACTGCTCACGTGCAAGCTCAAAGTTAAGCTAAAGAAGAAGAAAGCTGGTCAGTTTCCACGATATGAACTTGAACATATACTGACCATTTTCAAGGAGAACATCAGTAAACACTTCTAAGTCGAACCTCATTGGTAGAGAACCATGGGAATTATGGAGTGAACTTAAAGAAGTTATTAAGGATGAATGTGAAAAGAGACTGTCGAAATGAAGAAAGAGAAGAAGGCAAACTAGATGTCAGAATAAACCATGGAAATTACCAAGAAAAGAAGAGAAGCCAAAGACAAAAAGACAAAAATCTCAGAAAGAACTTAACAAAGAGAGAGCTGTTAGAAGAGACAAGAAGCAGTACTACAACAACCTCTATATAAAGACATTGAGGATGGAAGTAGACATGGAAAAACAAGGAAAGTCTTTCAAAAGATCTCTGAATTCAGAAGGTGGGTCCAACCTCAAATTGCTAAAGGACTCCAATGGATAGATAGTAACGAATTCAAAGGAGGTCAAACATGGAAGGAGTATACTGAAATAGTGTATAGTAGAGATGTCAACATCCAAAATACCTTAGAAGATATTCCCTACTTACAAGAACCTCTAGTACTAGAAGATGAAGTTAGATCAGCACTCCGGTCATTACCAAGTTGGAAGGCAACAGGAACTGGTGGAATATCCACTGAAATATGGCAAGCAACAAAAGAAGAATCAGTCAAGGTTCTAACCAAGCTATGCCAGCAAATCTGGAGAACAACACAATGGTCAACAGACTGGAAGAGGTCAATCTACATTCTAATACCTTAACAGAGTGTGCAAACTATTGTACAATATCCTTAATTTCATGTGCTAGCAAAATAATGCTTAGGATCATTCAACACAAATTAGAGCCCTACATGGAAAAAGAGATGCCAGATGTTCAAGCTGGCTTTAGAAAAGGCCAAGGAACATGAGACATTATTGCTGATGCACAATGGATAATTGAGAAAGCCAAAGAATATCAAAAAGAAGTCACTATGTGCTTCATTAACTATAGAAAAGCTTTTGATTGTGTCAATCACATCAAGCTGTGGAAAGTGCTCAGAAAAATGGGAATCCCAGAACATATCATTGTCATCATGAGAACTTATATACAGGTCAGGAAGCCTCAGTACGGACAGAACATGGCAACAAGGTGGATAAACTCAGTTACGGTGATGATGGGGATGCCGTTGGAAGAGCTGAAGGACCAGGTTAGGGACAGATCATCATGGAGAAAACCTATGTGGTCACTACATGATGGCACATAATTCATCAATCAAGGTTTAGCATGTTATACAAACCCAGCCATCACTGAACTCAGCCAGATGTGCTTTACTTAACTGTGCTTTCTTGTCCCTGCTCTTCATATTCCTAACTACTGCTGGGAAGATGGGGAAACACATGCTATGTTTGTATTCATTTTCATCACTGCTCACTTTCACAGGGAGAGGGAATCAGAGGAACAGTAGGTTATGTGCTCTGGGCATAAGAGCTAAGTTCAGTTTCCAGCACCTCCTGACAAAGCATGCAGAGTTGCAGCACATCAATGATGAGCTGAAAATACTGGATTATATAAGGGGATTACCTGATTTAGTATAAGACACTTTTGTATGACTTTTCAGATCTCCATCCTCAGTTGCAAGGTCACAGAATTTCTTCAATACAGAAGGGTCCCTAAGTGTTGGGAAACTATTGTGTGTATCTTCCAGTTTAGTTTGCACTCTGCACATTCCCAGTCCCTAACCCAAGATGAGGGTAAGCACACAAGCCACTCAGTTCAGCCAGCAGAGGAAGATGTGAACAACAGGCAAGAGATAAAAAAGGGTTAGGACTTAATAACACCAATCCATATTGTCTATATATCTATCAAAAGGAACCAAACTTTGCAGAGCCACTGGAGACAAGACTGTGGGTAATTAGCACGGGCAGCCCCAAAGGGGTTATAAGCCTTTGGTTATTCCAGCTTTCACTCTTTTGTGTACATAACAACAGCAGAAGAGAGATGGGTAGTAACATTTCAGGTGATCCCTCCTCTATTCCACACTATTAAAAAAACAATTTGATGAATGGGAATGATGTATCCAACATTAAGAAGGAACCTATTGCCTTAGCATTGTCTGGGGCCCCTAGGAACACCATGGCCTTCTAAACCCCAGCATGCGATGTTTTATTGATGTCTGAATGGTTGCTGATTGTTCCTGTTGAGAAAAGGAATGGCTTTTCTCTGAGGAGATCATAATTCCTGCACTTTCCTCGCTTGCTCTTGGTGCTGACAGCAATAGCAAGGCCCGATTACATTCCCACTCCAGGCCTACCATTCCCAAACTTCCCAGGGAAACCAAGCCTGTCTTTTGTGAGAAAGTGGGTTGCAGAGAGACATTTACCTTTTTCTAGCAGGGGCATTTTAACTTTCCCTTTCCTGCCTCCAAACGTCCATCATTAAAGTGGGCTTTGACAAAAAGTGTTTTCAGGCCAGGGACACATTGCCAGTGTCAGCCAGGAATATACCATCACATCCTTGGGGGGGGAGAGGGAATGATGAAAGCACCACCACGCTAAAACAGGTCAAGCTCCGCCCCTTTTGTATGTGTGCGGTGACATCACATGCATGGAAGAAGGGGCAGATCTTGCATCACAATAACATGGTGCTGCTTTCATCATTTGGACGGAGATTCCTCTGGATCTCACTGCAACTAAACATGAGCTTCAGATCAAATACTGAATATTAGGAGAAAAGAGGAGAAACTTTGCAAAGAAGCCAAATGGCTGAAGTGGCCCTCTGAACAGCTATGACATAGTCTAAGTGAGGCATCACAGGAAAGAGACATGGTGCACTTCCCTATGAAGATATCCATTTAATCATCTCCCAGATCTGCACAACATTGGGAACAATGTGGGAAATTTAAAATCACAGGTAAGGCAGGATCCTGCTTATAAAGAGGAAGACCACAAAACTCCTACAGCCAGTCTAAAAATGTCCTAGGGCACCAATTTCCTGAAGTAGCTCCTTTCAAAATCTTTTTAAAATGTAGGTTAGGAAGCAATTATCAGAGGCCATCAACAACACCTGCGTATTTAATGAATGCAAGCTGTATTTACTAATGCCGGAATATGGATAAATATTACTGCTCACTCCAGGAGCCCACAGTTTCTCGTGAGTATTATTTGTTTTCCTGTGGTAAATTATTTCCAAAGTGTGCCTGAGCAGCACTAAGTGCTAACTTCATAATATGCTTCAAACAAACATGATTGGTGCTTCAGAGCGTGAAATAAGTAAGTTCCATGGAGGATTATATTTTTAGCTCTGCCAGCCACACAATGAAGCATTGGCTTCTGTTGGTATCATCAGCATCACAAATTTGAAACTGAAACAATAGGGGTGCTTGAAACAATTGGGAAAACAGAATTAAAAGGAATAGGAGTTTTCTGAACTTTTAATCATATAAGAGGCCCAGCTAAGTAAGCAGAGAAACTGCTAAAAGATATTCCTTTTCTCTATTCGAGGTAGATGGCAGGTAGTAAAGCTTATAAAATAAACTGATACTCACCCCACCCCAACAGAAATCTTTCTCAGACATACACAGAGAGAGAAAGAGAGAGAGAGAGAGAGAGATCTTCTACAGCAGGGTTCCTCAACCTTGGCAACTTTAAAATGGGTGGACTTCGACTCCCAGAATTCCCCAGCCAGCAAGGTTGAAGTCCACCCATCTTAAAGTTGCCAAGGTTGAGGAACCCTGTTCCACAGTCATACTAAATACCGTTGTTCTCCTAGGGTCACCTGCATGTGCAACACCCATCATGTGCAACACCCCTAAAAAAGAGATGAGCTTTGATCATGTAGTACTAGCTATGGTCAAGTTGTGGCCAAGCCATAATGTGGCTTCTTTGTTTTGGTTCTGTGTGATGTAGGCACTCAGCCAGATAGATTTCCCATTTGTCTTCCAAATTAGATACAAATTCTACTGCCTCAACCTTTTTCTCCCAGATCAGCTAAGCTACAGGCAACAGACTCTTTAACACACATACCTCTTAATTACAAAGATTGCCAGGATTTTGTGGAGGTTGACTCATTGATTAATTATTTAGTTCACTTTTCTATTGTCAAAATCATACAACACACAGTGGTTTACATTCATAAAAAGACATTAAAACAAAACATAACACTACACAGGGAGCTCTGCTGAATCACACCGTCAATCTGACCAGTCCAGCATTTATGATCAAGGCTGTTACTTTCAGAAAAAATACATTTTTTTGAAGGGCTGGAGAGACGCAACCAACCAAACCAATCAGCTTGCTTTGATTCAAAACTACAGGCGAATAAGACAGAGGGGAGGAAGGGAAATTAAACTGTCACATAGAAATGTTCAGCTTCACAACGTTCTGCAAAAGAAGAATTCTGCTACTTTAGCTTATATCTTATGAAGGTTTGCTTTATCAAATTATCAGTGCTGGTTTTGATGGTTGTACATTATATTCTCTTCAGAGTCAAGGGCAGTGTTCCACCAGTTTCTGGGGAGAAACTCTGGAAGAAAGCCATCACCCTCCTCTCCACACCTGTGAACTTTTTAAAAGCATCCTATGGCCACAGAATGATGGACTGGATAGCCATTGGCCTGATCCATCATGATTGATTGAAGGATTGATTATGTGCCAACAAGTCATTTTTGACTCCTAAAGACCACACAGATTTTCTCCACGATGATCTTTCCCTAACCTGCTCTTTGTTCTTCTTCTATTTCTAGGTTTATATGAATAGCTTTTACAACACAAGCCAAGAAGATTTTTATATATGTACATATTAAAAAGTATATCCTGCTTTCATCCTCCCACTCATAGATTGTTGATCTGATCTAACAAGGCTCATTGTACATCTCTATGTAACTCTTATTTCTGTAGAAGCTTTACTTTTTGCCAATCCTGATTTTCCAACTTACCAGCTTCATAGGATGACCCTGAGTTCACTGGATAACAAAGGAGAATTTTCTCCCTATTCATGTTTTCTTCAGCATGCGTCATGTTACATATAATTTTATGCAATATACAAGCATAACTTTATAATTATTCTAATTTTGAATTGGAAACAAAATCTCAAATTTTATCATGTTTTCTTCATTTGCTCTTACCATTTGATTTCTTTTTCCTGCATCCTTCCCAGCTCTACAGTATCATTTTCTGAAGTGCAAAGACCGGAACTGTACATAGTATTTCTAGTGTTACTGCACTACCGGTTTATATAAAGGCATGATGATACTGTCAGTTTTATTTTCAGTTCCTTCCTCTCTTTCATGTATTTCAGCTGCTCATTACCATTTGTATGTGAGCTTTTCAAGCGTCATGCAGAATGAGGAATGGAAAATCTGCACTAGTTAAGGCCAGGAGTGTGGGATGTGATGTTTTGGAATGCTTCTCCATATTCAAACAAACTAAAAGGTCCCTGTGTGCATATTATTAAAGAAGTGACCTGATAACATTTTCTGCTCTCTAGAGCAATTCTTCTACATGCAGGGAGGTTTTTAGCCCCCCTTTTTATGTATGGGAATATTATCAAAAATATAACCCCTACCAAGATGATGCAATCCAAAATTCTGCGACTTCCCTCTGAGTAATATGCAAAAAGTGAGTCCTGCTATATGCAGAAAACTCCAAAAGAGTTTCCGTTTTGTTTGCACAAGGAGGAAGAGGAAAAATATTATAGGAACTTTTACTTGAATATCCCTTCCCACAGGAGCGTATGAGAGAATCACACCGATGCTACTAGGCATTTTAACCCTCATGTCCTGCTTAAAAACTAGCTTCTGCTCATGTCTCTATATCTATTAAATGAAATAATGGGCATGTGCAAAATGGCAAAGGCCAATGAAGCTGAAGTCCCCCAAGAGAGAGACTGCCGCTGCCTTGGCATCAGATGTTGGAGGACAACATTCCTCCTAAGCCCTATTTTGGACCTCCCTTTCTATTGGAAGATGGGGCTGTCTAGGTCACAGAATCTCTCTGCACTCTCTCAACCAACCTGCTTCCTTCAGGTGTGGGTGGAGAAATGCTGTCCCATTAGCAGTGCTGAAGTAAAATCCAGTTCACAGCCCAGCCCACTTTTATACATTGAATGGATGGGGTATGGCATCTTAAGCTTTGCATGGCAGCAAAAGGTTTGCTTGTTCTTCTCCAGCTCTGTCCACCACCTGCTTTCTCTCTCTCCTTCATCAGCTCCTACCACCAGCAGCACACAGGAGATGTCCTCCAGAGAAATCCTTCCTTCCCTGCTTAACCAGCTAGCAAGAAAGAAAAGACTCTTCCAACAAGCCTCTCCCACTCAGCTTCTGTGGTGTGGGAGCAGAGCAGAAAGGGAGCCACATCTCAACATCGTAAGTTGCCTTATACTAACCCAAGCAAATGGCCAGCCTGGTAGTATTGCTGATGTTAGTCTGTCTCAACATCTTCCAGAAGTTTAGATTACAACTTCTTTACAAGGTTACGTTAAATAGCCATTTGTCTGGGATGGTATGAGGATTCCTGCCCTGGGCCTCCCAACCCTATGTTTGTATGGGTCTATGAACTGCCATCACTACCATCTAGGAATTTAAACATTTCCTATCCTTGTCTGTCTTCTATCTAAGAAGCACCTATTTCACTTTTACCACAGACACCCACACTCAGAGGGGGAAAAAAGCAAGAAGGGAAAGAACTCAGGCTAAAGAAAAGCTAAATGTTATGACTGACCTGGTTCGGTTCCATTCCTTTCAATTTTACAAATTAAGCCTGGCAGAGTGACTAAAGAAAAAATAATTAGTTAAATCCAGAATTTTGGCAGATGGATACCTGCAAACCAGCACCAGATGAATTCAAAATAGATTCCCCTTATGTGCCAGCAAAAAGCAGCCTCGACAAATTACAGCAAAAAAAGAAAAGGACAAAAAAAAAAAAGTGGTGGGGGGGGACAGGACAGGACTTGTAATTTAGCCTGGTCAGACAAATCTTTCATTAAATGCTGGCATCAGAATGGAAATCTGAAAGTTTCATTAGAGCTGAGCAAACAGTTCACAAAGAGCTAGTTTATTCATCAATTAACTGCACACCCTATTGATAGTCTTCTTTTCCCCCCTTCACAAACTGACTTCCTTGTTTTTCAACCAATGGTATTTGGGACTGTTTTTAGATTCCCTCCATTTTAACAATGCCAGGGAGACAAAAGGCAGACCTCCCAACTAATTCCTTTTCCTTGCAGAAGTTCTTGTCTTCTGGTCCAAAGGACTACAGCCTCCCCAGAATTAAAAGCTAATTAAATTCAGGTTGAGGAGGAGCTCTGGAATGGAGGAACAGGTTTTGGAAAAGGGCACTAATGTAGACACAGCCTCAAGGGGAAGGTAAATGCATGAGCAAATCGAGATTAAAAGGCTCCGCCAAAAGTTATGCAGCATTATCAGGGTCTCTTGACCATTACAGATAAAAAATACTCTGCTACCTCATCCTTGCATTTTGATACTGCATTTTGAAAATGTGTCCCTTGTATACACTGTGGGTGGACAGTCCATGCCCCACAGACCATTTGTAGCTTTGAACTCCCCTTTTTGGCAACTTCTGAACTCACAACTTCAGCAAATGACTGAAATCATGTCTCATGACCTCAGCAACTCGTGTCTCATTTGGCAGCAAACCACAAGAAAACCAAGACACTGTTTTCCCTCAGTTCCCCTAAGCAAACTAACAAGAATGTAAACTGTTGCAAAGATATGACATGCCTTAAGATGAACAAATATTTTAAAAACCCAAATAAAAAAGTGGAAATCCAGCCTCCACCCATTTGCATGACATCAACAGCGTATCCCCTGCCACTTTTGGCTACCAAAATTTGCCCAGCTTGCTATATATGCAATGCAAATCTTTATGTAACTGAGCTATAGTCCCTTTCTCTCCACCTTCCATAGTCTGGCACTCTTCAGTTGGGACAGTGTTCCCATAAGCTAGGGCAAATATGTCTTTTGGACATACTGATTATGGGATCTGTAGTCCAACATATTTAAGGGCACTGGATTGGGGAGGGCTGCCCTATCCAAAAGAAGTGAAATTGTTGGTTGAAGTGGAGGAGACCTCACAACATGTCCAACATGTGAGGGCCTGATTAGGCTGTAAATACTGCTCACAGTAGTAAAGTGATACTGATTGCAACAGAATGTACTTCCTTTTGCAGTACTCCAGGCATTCTAGAAAACCCATCTTGATATTCAAAGTGGCAAAATGTCTTGTAGTCTAAAGCTATTTACAATCAAATTTCGTCAACTTGGTGGAATGCACATTGACTAGAAATAAAGACCTTGATTGACCAACTATAATCCCACCTGAAAGACATTTCAGCAAATGTTGGGTTTCTTGAGAATGAACTGTGGTGGAAAAAATGGATAAAAGGAAAAACCCTCTTAAACCAAAATAGTAACCTTCTTCAAAGATGTCAGACTTTATATGACATCACCAAACAGCAACTGAAAAGGCTTCCTGCTGTTATTTTGTGGCAATGCAGAATCAAATCAGCATGCATGTGGATTTTGTTTGGAGATGTGGGAGGGAAATAAATAATAAAGTGATGAATAAATTATCAACCCAAAGATATGTGGGGGGAGGGAGTCTGCACTGAAATGAATTAATGACAAAAGTGAAGAGCAACTCTGCCCTGCTAGCAAGCTTGCTGTAATACAGTACACCATGTTTATTTCAAACTCCATCCTATCACTTTTCATGGAATACTCCCACATTTCTCTCCTGTTGTTTAAGGCTAGACTGCAATGTTTCTACAACTTTAAAGTAACACATGGAACTCCCCTTTCCTTAGGGAAAGTTAGATTCAGGACCAGACTTATATTAGAATGGGTGGAATATCCTGAATACCACTGCTTGCATTTGTTCAATTTCTGAGCACTGTAGATTTGCATTATATATGTAGATTTGCATTATATATGTTTCCAAGGGTTTGGAAACCAAGCCTTATGAGGAAAGAGGACTGGGCATGGTTATTATATACACAGTCTGCTTATTCCTTTCATATAAAACTTCCAATAACAGGATTTGCTCTTGCAAAGTTAACTATTTGCATCCTTTTTCACAGCTATTGGGTAGATAATAAAGTAGATTATGTTTGGTGCTCATTGTGCTCACCTTGTTCCCTCCCATTCATTCCAGCCCCAGTGCAAGCCAGTGCCCCTTCAGCGGAAGGAATTTGGGGGATCTAACTTTGTAATGGATCTGTTTACTTACATGGGCTCTAGTTGAGCAGGCACTTCCAAAGGCACAAAAGAAAACATAGTTCCACTCTACTCTGCCCAGATCAGACCATATTTGGAGTACTTTATCCAGTTCTGAGCACCACAATTCAAAAAGGACACTAACAAATTAGAGCAGGTTTAGATGAGAGATACCAAAATGGTGAAGGGTTTGGAAACCAAGCCTTATGAGGAAAGAGAACTGGGGATGGTTAGCCTACAGAAAAGATGACTGAGAGGAGATATGATAGACAGTCTTCAAATATCTGAAGGCTCATCACACAGAAGGGGGACTGGCCTTATTCTCCACTGCCCCAAGCAGGAGCAGATCCAGTGAGTTAAAACTAAAAGGCATCAGGAGGAACTTCCTGGCTGTATGAACTATCAGCATATGGAACAGTTTGCCACATGAAACGGTGAGTTTTCCTTTCCTTTCCTTTCTGTTTGGTGGTCTCCAAAGAGAGGCTGGATGATCATCTTTCAGAGATGCTCTAGTGATGTCCAAAGTCCCTTCCAGCTCTGTATTTGAATGACTCCAGCCTCAACTATTGACTCATTAACCTTCAAGAGGAGGTGCCAAAGAAGGAGTCATCATCTTGCAATTCAGACTGAAAAACAACCTGTCAGAGAACACAACATGGATTTCAACCTGACATCCAATATACAGATCACTAAGGCCTCCCTTAATTTAAAAGTTCCCAAGCTTTGAAACCCATCACTCTCAAGAGAAATTAGTGCGCACTCAAAGTAATCTTTCCTGACCTGGCACCATCTAGATGTGTTGGGAGTATAACTTCCACAGTTGCCCAGTAGCCTTTGACCACACTGGCTGGTAATTCTGAAAATTGCAGTTCCAACCAAGATGGGAAGGCCACACTGGGGAAAGCTCACTTCAGGTATTAGATGAACGAAGAAGCAACACAACAGCAGTAAAATAAAACTTGACCCTTCAAAGATGTTCATCACTTCTTAGAGAAGGGGAAAAGCCTGAGAAAGAAAGTAGGACCAAACTTCTTATATTTGGTAGGACTGGCTTAACCCATTGAGTCCATTCATACCTCTGAAGCATGGGAGCACTGCTGTAGCTCAGCTCCTTCATCCAGATTATGCTAGTAACATAAACTGCCTTGGACCATGTGAGAGGAGTCAATACTGTGGCTTCTTTCCAAGTGAATTTTATCTCAAGGTGGGCTATTCACTTAGGTCCAGAGCTCCTAATACTACCTGACACTAATATAGTAGTTCCTATACTGGTAAAATAGGGTACAAAAAGGAAAAGTAAAGGTAAAATTGTTCTCTAGCAAAACTACAGAAGTGGTTTTCCATTGCTTTCCTCTAGAATGTTTCCAGTCTAGCACATAGTCCTAGGAGTTCCTGGTAGTCTTCCATCCAAGTATTAACCATGCCAACCCTGCTTAGTTTTTTTCAAGATCAGTCAATATTAGGCTCATCTGCTGAGACTCTAAGGAGGAAACCATAATAATATCAGGACAGAGTTATCTATGGTTCCCTAAAAAAATGAACTAATTTCCATTGGATGTATGTACAAGGTCAAAAACAGGAGAGATGGAACCATTTTGTCCTTATCCTCATACTGCACCACCATATTTGTGTGTGTAATGCCAACCCTACATAAATGTGAGCTGTTATTTTCTTTATGAAGCCCAGACAAAAGGATGGGAAGCTATAAGGAAACTGTTAGGTATGCACAAAAGAAATGTGGGATTTATCGTTTCAAATAAGCACTGATGATTCTCATGAATATTTGAATGCAGCATTTTTGTACTCTTCGCTGCAATGCTTGACTCACTTCAACTCCAGGATCCATGCTAACACTGGGAGCTTGTCCTACAGAACTGCCTGGAATTAGGAACAAAATTAGTAATTACTGACGAAGATCAGTAATTAAATGGGTAACTGGTTAAAAACAGGAGCCAAACAATAAGTATAAATGGATGCTTCTCTCCCAGCGAGGTTCCTCACTAATTTGTATTTGGACCATTGCTTTTTAGCCTGTTCTCAAATGATCTGCAGAATGAGATAACAAAGGCATTGATGCCAGTAATGACACAGTGAAGAGCTCCAAAAACACCAAGAGAACTCCAAAATGATTTCCTCAAACATAAGGGATCTTGCAATGGTGATGGATAATTCCGTGAAGATGGCACACAAGCACTGGGAAATTGTCACTTTTTAAAAATTTTCCCGATATTCACATGAGAAAGAGAAATCTAAATAGTTGCAGTAACTATACTTCAAGGTCATCCATCAGATTGTGCAAAAGAGTAGATTCTATATTGGGAATCATTAGGGAATTAAGGAATTAAAATAAAGCATTTGTTCAGATCAATAGTACAACTGCACTTGGAAAGTATATAACTGGATTATTGCACAGCTCATGTTGTACAGCCAGAAAAGATTCATAAATGGGAAACAAAAAATAATGAAACGCATGGAACATCACAATAAAGCTTAAAAGATTTGGATGTATTTAGCTTAAAAAAATAAGTAAAGGGGAAATGATAAGGGCCTATAAAATTATGCATATTCTTAAGAAATTGTATACAGTAAAGTTTTCTTCCCTGTCTTCAAAGTCAACCACTGAAGTTAAGTGGTGGGAAATTCTGTCATTTATATAGTGCATCATTATCTATGGAGTACAGTAACACAAGCCATCCAGCTTGGATGACTTTAAAATAGTATTAAACAGGAGTGGGCATCACTTTGAAACACGGGGGGGTGGTGAAGATCACAAAACACTTTTGCGGAGTGAGGATTACAAAACAGGCAAGGCTATATTATTTTAATATATTTATGTATTAAATTTAAATTTAAACTGTATTATTTTTATTTATTGATTTATTAAATTAAAATGTATTGTTTTTATTTATTATTTATTTATTTATTGAATGTATATGCCGCCCATCTCCCCCAGAGGGTTATTATATATTAGACTGGAACTAGGTTTGGGGGAGATTGGGAGATCCTTGCTATTTTTTAACTGTCCTATATCTACTTTAGCACTTATAGTATCTTTTTCATGTGCTTTTCACTTCATAATGCTGGAAAAAAATCTTTCTGTTTCCAGCCATCATAGTCAGAGGGGCATGGGGAGGGCACAAATAGGGGGCTCAAGAAGAGCCAAAGATCATCCACCTTGATGTAAAAGGGTATTGTGGAGGTAAAAACTAACCAAAGCAGTATCTCATGATTGCAATACATCACTTCCAGGGTTGGAGGAAGCATGCTCCTCCCTGCAGCTGCTGGGGCATGGGGATGAGATGTGCCGTTGCCCTTAAATCCAACTTAGGGACTCTCCTGAGGCATCCAATTGGCCACTGTGGGTACAGCAGGCTAGACTAGACATGCTTTTCATCAGAAACCAACCCACCTTATGTTCTTTCAATGGGGATCTTTTTTGAAGACCCACAAAGAAACAAGCCGGTCTATTCCACTATAAATTAGCGAGCATAGCTAGGATTAAGAATCTCTAGGGCTAGAACAAATGACCTTTATTTCTGTGCATGGTTATCCTGGAATATCGTACACCATTTTTAACACTAAAATGTTTTCTTGCTTGTACCAGCATCCAGGCCAGCCAGTGGGTAAGAAGAACTATTAAAGAGTTCTTATTTGAACTGGGAGTTTTCTTGGGCAACTAGCATCATCCTGTTATCAATGATCTCATGCTCAGAAGTTCCCAGTACAACTTATAGTTCTCCTGCCTCAACTTTCTTTGGCACCACCCTGCCAGCTAGAAAATTATGTTGTCATCAAATTACTGGAGTAGCAAATGGCTATTCTGCTTACTGCGCATGCATTTTAACTTTGCATAGAAAGGTTACAGATTATTTCTTGCATTTCATGACCTCTTGGCCCCCAATTTACCATCTATGTCCATATAACGATCAATCTGTCAGCTGAGGTCAGTATTCTGTGCACTACTTGTAATAAAGAGGGACTGAGTCCAGCAAAGCTCCTTTCACAATAAATCACAACCTCAAGTCTTCAAGGAGCAACCAGTCTCCCCTCCCATCTTGTTCATGTAAGGACTGATTTATTTATTTGATATATTTCTACTTTCCTTCCCAAATAATCATATCTCAAAGTGATTTACAATACAGGTATTAAAATATAGTAATAAAAATGATGCCTTAAAACAATATGAAGATGTATTCATTAAAAAGTGCAGGGAGGAAAGCAAGTCATCCAACATATATACAAGGAAAGGCTGGGTGATGTGGTGGGTCTTCCACAATCACCTAAAATATGTAATATTTTGTTAGTTAATTAATTAATCAATTGTTTTTCCAGTGTTTGTATAGTGCCAATTTATGGAATGCTAAGCAATTCATGACAGATAACCACAAAATGTAATAAAAATAATTGAATTACTACAGTAAAAATAAGATAAAATTCAAGTTAAAATACACCATACAACCCAATTTAAGTGCACTATTTGTTAATCTCCAAAAGCTGGTCAGAAAAGCCATGTCTGAAGATGAAAAGCATGGAAGCCATCTAGCTCTTGGGGGAAACAAGTATTGGGAGAGCAACAGAGAAGCTCTGAGCCCTTGTACCTTTCATCTTCTGGGCCACGGGTATACATAGTACCCCCTCTCATACAAAACTATGCAGCGGTTCTTTCAACCTCATTCAAAACAGGAAAACTGTCTGATTCCCCTACTTGGGATTGTAACCCAGACGTTTTTCTTCTGTTTTTATTTGTGATGTATTTTAGGTGCAAAAATCCTTTTCTCAAGGGTCGTATGTTGATGAAGATTCTCAGTCATCTGGGTGGAATTATCTGGAGGTTGAGTCATGGCAACTTAACTTTTTTTTTGGTTTGATACATTTCACTGCTTGTGCAAGCAGTTTCTTCAGTCTAGAAAGTTGGTTGGGGGGACCCCATAAATGTCTTCCAGGGTGGCTGCATTTCTCACTAACAGGATCGGCTCGTTAGGGGACAATAGGAAATGTGATTAGTAGAGTCTTTGGGATGTGAATGTCTTACTCCTAATCCCTCACTCATCCCCAAGTGGGTCATTAAGTGCTGCCTCCCTGGTGAACTTGTGAAGTGGTCTTAATCTTCCTGGGGACTGATGAAAGAGCAGCATGAAAAATGGGAGACAAGTTGTGTCTGAGGCCTCCACCTCTGTTGAGGGAAGGATTTTCCACTTTGGCATAAATGGATTCTTTCACTCCTCTCTCAAACCACCTATCTTCTCTGTCCAAAATGTGAACATTATTGTCCTCAAATGAGTGTCCTTTTTCCTTTAGATGAAGGTAAACTGCTGATTCTGGCACTGTGTTGTTGCTCCTCCTGTGCTAGGCCATCCTGTTGTGTAAAGGCTGTTTGGTTTCTCCAATGCAGAGCTCTGAACACTCCTCATTGCACTGGATTGCTACTACATTGCTCTTCTTATGTTCTGGTGTTCGATCTTTAGGGTGTACAAGCCTCTGTCTCAGTGTGTTAGTGGTTTGAAAAACACAGGTATGTGGTGTTTTCCAAATATCTGTTTTATCTTCTCCAACACACCAGCCATGTATGGAACCAACTTTCTAGACTGAAGAAGCTGCAACAAGCAGTGAAACATATCAAACCAAAAGAAACAAAGTCCAGTTGCCATGACTCAACCTCCAGATTTTCTCAAGGGTCATTTTTAGCCAAAACAAAAGCAATAAATATCATAATGCTCTAAGTACATTGAGGATCAGGCCCTGTAACCAGAGGAAATATAAACATACTGTAAGCCTCTCAGCTCACATTAGATGATAGATCAAAATTAAGCTAATCATGCACTGCCAATCAATCATTATCCCAAGAAGCTTCCACGTAAATTCCACCTGCAATCCATCAGCTGCTCCACTGGCTTGATATAATTAGAAAAATAAAACTACCTTTACCGTTGAGAAAAAAAAATAGCACTCTTCATATATAGTAGCAATGGGCAATCTGCAATCCCCACCCTAATTTGGTAAAACCTGTCTTAGCAGAAAGTAGCATTGAACTAACTTTGTTTGGGTTCAGAATGTAAGCAGTGTTAGGCCTGATTAGGATTTGGATGGGAGATCACCAGGAAATCCCAGCGTTGTAGGCTGGACTGGCAAATTGAAAAGATCTCTGGAAGAAGGTAATGGCAACCACCAGAAGATGCACTGGCAGAATATTTTCTTCTGGCTGCAACCCACTGGTCAGGGAGGAAGGAAAAATGGTATCAAGCCTCACACAGGTGGGCAAGATCATGGAAGCAAGAATTATACACACTTTAGTCAGGTATTTTTAATGGTCATGGGCTGAATATACTGTACAATCTTGGAAAATGCAAGAAGAAATTCCAACCCTCATTTACAGTGAATTCATTAAGGCAGAGTCTCTTGGAATGATTGACTGATGATTCACATTTTGAGGCTGCCCGACTCCTTGATGACTGCATGGCTTACAAAAAAGAAAAGAAATGAAAAAAATATAATAATAATAATAATAATAATAATATATTTTTAATGTATATGCTGGCCAACTCCCAGCAACTCTGGGAGAATACAGCCAACTGGAAAAACAGATACTCAATCTTAAATTAAACGAAACCAAACTAACCTTAACCCGATGCCTGGGATAAAAACCAGGTTTTGAGTAATTTAGGGAGGTAATAGGGGTGGGAGCCGCATACATTTCCAGGGGAATATCATTCCAGAAGGCAGGGGCTTTAACCGAGAAGGTGCACCTCCTGAGTCCTGCAAGATGACAGTGTATAGTAGACACGACTGGAGGACACCCTCCTGCTTGATCGCACCGGATGGGCAGAAACACTTCTTCCCAGGTTTCCTGCCACGCGGGCAGCGTTGCTGTTTATAAAATACAGTAATTCCCCTTCTATCTCTTGATTGCTTATATCTGTGTTCCCTTCCTTTCTCAGGCTCACCACAATCTCTCACAAAAAGATGCTACCATCTCCCATGCCAAGGCTCCATTAGTGGCTGAAAGAGTCCAGCCTAATTTGTCCCATCTTTTGGATGGGAGAACAGAAATGAAGAACATAAACCAGCATCTGTCCCAAATCAACTGTATATAGAGGTATGGGAAACATCCAAGCCTCCTCTTGAGATACTGCAAGAAAGCACAAAGGGTTTGAGAGTGACCTGAACTGAACTGCCATTCCCATGCACTCAGAACTGTCAATTAACTTATAAAGCTACCATTTTGTGAAACTATAATACATATATTATTTCTATTTGCCCTTTCTGAACAAAGCCCAATTGCCGGTAGCTTCAGTCCTATTCACTACTGATTTTTGTTCTGCCCATCACTATCCTCCCACTATTGTGGTGTGCGGCTTTTCCCGAGGAAATTTGACTCTGAAAGGAAAAAAAGTTCCCCCAGCATTGGCAGATAGGACATAATCTAGCCACAATTAATCACATCATATACCCCCATTATTTCAGTAGGAAAGAGTTCATCCCAGATCTGTCACTACAACCTCCATCATTTCGAGTCAGATGGGTCAACAGCCATCCCAAACCAGAACAGAAATGGGGAAAGGGGGGAGGTAACTATCAAGTGCTTCCACTGCAGGTTAAAGAGTAACTTCTACAGAATTATATATGGAAAGTAAAATGCTGCAATTTAGACCGAGAAAGTGTTATTAATTTATACAACAATACCAATAGATATTGCATGGGGCCATGGAGAAATTGTCTAACATCTATTCTCTGTGCATTACACAGGTTGACACTTTTCTTCCAGGATAAATTCAAATTGATGGTTTCAATTTTTAATGCAATGATTGGTAGCATGTTTTTCCCCTGCAAACACCTTGAGATCACACTGCTGAAATCTAACTGCAAAATGGGCAATTTTTAGTGGGGAATTTTTTTACCTTGGGTTTTTAAAATATATATATATTAGGGTGGAAATAAGAGCTGGAGACCTCTGAGAAGCAACCCTATTTCCACTATTAACCTTACCCTAAACAGCCAAAAAAATAAGCTATTGAAAGTTCATTAACTGATCTTTGGCTTCTAAAATACAATCTACTTTCTGGCGTCAAGGAAGCATGTGCTTCTAACCACTTCTATAATGGTCCAGTTTCAAAGAAATCCAAGAATCTCTTCCTTTCTTTGTCATTTTTTCCTTTATTTTTTTAAAAGATGCCATTAATTTGCTTTTAGCTGACTTTTGATGGTCAGAAGTGCATCAGAAAAACAGCCTAAAGGACCTAAGTAAAAATAAACAAAGCTGAGAAGATGAAAGATGGGCTTCCTGTCGAGTCCAAACAGTGAAAATGTGCTACGAGACAACAAAATGGAAATGCAAGTGCTACAGCAGCAGCAGAGCTAAATAAATGTATCTGCAGATGTAGAATTCACTGCGATTTTCAGGAAAAATGAGGGAAATTTATGCCAGTACAAGAAGGGGAGTCATGCTGGATCAGGCCAAGGATCTATTTTTATCCAGCAAGTCACAAATAACCATTAGTAAGTGGGGATTTGAGCTGGGGCCCCTTTCCATATGCCAAGGCTGTCCTGATCTGAGATTAGCACCAGGTCCCAACACAGTGAAACTTATACAGGTCCTCAGTATTCTCTCCTTCTTCTGAAGCCCTTTCCTACATCATTCCTGATTGCTCAGAAGGGCAGTGAAAAGAGTGAGAATGGTCACAGGTTAACTACCATTTTTCATGTTCTCCTATTAGCCACACAGAAGATCTAACGATTGGTTCAATGGAAGGTATTCAGATAGAGTTGCAATGAGGATATATAGGTAGTGGTCCAAAAATGCTGAAGAGCACATGAAGGGTAAAGCCAGTGCCTATGTGAAGTGCCTGAACCATTGCAACCCAAGTCTACCCACTAGATCACTCTGCCAATCAGTGGTGATCAGCTAAATGGAACATCTGACTTCAAGGGTCAATATCGCCCTTGCTTTCAGGTTAGTGACAGGGGATTTTAGACTAATTTTAAGAGTCTAATTTTAATGTTAAACTTAGGCTTCACTAGGGTGCGCTGGTGAAATGGTAACGTATTTTTTTTTGCTTACTTTAAAATGTGGCAAGCCAATCTTACGGCATTTGAGGACCTCCCTGTTTATTCTGTAGAATGGAATTCTTGACATCTGTTCCCAAATCCTACCCTTAGGTGCCACCAATTCACACTTCATTGTGGTTTACTGGAATTGCCCTGCTAGCAGCTGTTTAAATAGAAGCAGGATGCTGCATCTTTGGTCTGACTCCGCAGGAACCTTCTTATACTGTACAATTATGCAAACACTTGACTTCAATTCAGAATTGGGTGGGCAACTAAAGCTCCTGTCTGCAACCTCTCAGCAGTACCATACTTTACAAGGGCTACCCATCTGACTTTTCCCAAGAAAGCTTCTTATTAGAAAATGTATTCTTCCTGATCTAAATTCACCCTTTATCTGGGATTAGTACATCTCCTCTGCACTGGAATCCACCAGTTGGTGCATGAGAGATTCGTATCAAGAAAGCCTTCTTCCGCAGAGTTTGTATATTGCAAAAAGATAGTGCGCTCGGGTCATTAACACAAACAGTTCTCTGAATCAGCAAAAAGTCTCAGCTGCAAATGGCAAACCCTAAATAATAGAAAATGAAGGACTATGGCTTACCTCAAACCTGAATGCTTCATATCCAGAAAAAAATACATAGTTTAACTAGTTTTTGTGACATAGATAGATAGATCAATAGACAGACAGACAGACAGATCCTATAACACTAGTCTGGAATCTTAGCAGCTTTTGTTGCTCAGCTAGCATTAGCCGATAAGTGCCTTTGACAAACATGCATGACACTTGAGGACATCTTACTATCCTAGATAAATCAATGAGTAACAGAGTCATGTGGCATTATTTATTTATTTATTTAGATGTATGGGCCAGCAGATCAAAAGATTCTACATATTGTTATAAAAGGTAAAGAATTGCTCAAGCTGGTGTTTTCAGGCATATGTCCATATAGTTTCCTTGGCCACAATATCAAATTATTGGCCCTCAGGAATATTTTTTTGACTTCTCAGCCTAAGCTACAACTCTAGGACTTCCAAGGGGATTCTCACTGAAATACTAATCAGGTCCATGCTGCTTAGCTTTTTGGAGATCAGATGCTACTACCGGACTGCACTACAGCACATCACAGACTAGCCAATTTGTTATCATGTAAGCTTTTGTAGATCACAGTTTATATCACCCAAGCATGGAATATCTGGGAACCAGGATAAACATGCAGTTATCTATATGGAGGAAATTCCTCTTTAGAAGAAGAAAAACTTCCCAATTTGTTGTTGTTCAGTCGTTAAGTCATGTCCAACTCTTCTTGACCCCATGAACCATATTGGGCCAGGCCTTCCTGTCCTTCACTGCCTCCCTGAGTTTGCTCAGTTTCATGCTCATTGCTTCAGTGATGCTATCTAACCATTTTATCCTCTGCTGTCCTCTTCTCCTTTTGCCTTCAATCCTTCCCAGCATCAGGGTCTTTTCCAAAGAGTCCTCTCTTCGCATTAGGTGACCAAAGTATCTGAGCTTGACCTTCATTATCAATAATGAAACAAAGGAACTTATAAAACATTTTTATTGAGATGCAGCTGAGTTCCTGTGGATTCTGTTTGTGGAATTCACTTCTGTCTCCTATAAAGGATCTCTGTTTCTCTATCCCAGGGCCTTCTACTGTAAAGAAAAACAAAATGAAATATATGGGCAGCCTTTGTCCAGCACTCATAGTGCAAAGCAGAGAAGAAACAAGGAAAAGCATGGCAGTGGAAAAAAATTCATAAGATTCTCAGAGCAAGAGCAGCAACTTACTGAACTTGAATTTTCCACCCATTTTTGAAAAGTAATGTTATATATAAAAGATTCGGCCCATTAGTGACTCCAACTGCTGAACCTGAGTTCACTCAACATTCTAACAGATCTAACAGTTGCTTTCACGCAACACACAAAACTTGGTTGGTTTTAATCTTGGTTAGATTTGCTTTGTTTTCTGAATAAGGTCTGGGCTACAAATATCCAAATGACCACAACATGGTAGCAAAGAAATTGGAAAATATAAACTCTTTGCTGTCATCTAGTGGTCAGTCAGCAGGGGTGTCCGCAGAGTGTAGTCAAAAAAGTCAAGATGGTGGCCGTGATGGTGCAACTGAAGAAAGAGAGAGAGGGAGAGAGATATGTTTCCAGCAGTATGGCCTCCAACTCCCAGACTTCCCCATCTAGCATGGCCACTGAGAGAATTCTGGGATTGAAGTCCATATATCTGTAAGGCTCCAAAGCTGGAAAAGGCTGGTGTAGCTTTCTCAGAAATGAAAGAAAAAATCTCTTAATTTCTCTGCCATTTATAAACCCTTCTAAACTAGGGTGCTAACCTGGAGCCTCTTGCATGCAAACCAAGTGACCCACTAATCTGTTTTGGAAGCTCCGCACATTATTTGCTTTAGGAACTGCCTGTTGAGAAGCAAAACTCTTTTTCTTTCTCACCTCAGTCCATTAAGAACAGACCCCATGAGAAATAGGCGTTATGCTACAAGGACCTGTTTGCAAAGATGGACATCAGCACATACAAAGATTTTGTCTGAATTCCATGCACCCTGTGAAGCTGGCTTCCCAGAAGCAGGCTGTTAAGTCAGCGGGAATGTTGCTAAGAGGCTAGTGCTTATAAAAGATTAAGGGAAACATTTTCAAAATCACTCAAATAACTTTAAAAGCTTACACACGTTCTTTCCATATTTTTTCTTTCTCCCTCTGTCTCAAATGAACTGACACCACAAAAATCAAACAGCATACACACAGTAACATTGGAAACATAATTTGTAAACACTGAATTTCCATTCAGAGGGGCTAGATAGCAAATTCAGAAACATTAGAAATATGTAATTATTTATACCATTTCATCAAATAACAGTCTCCAAAATGGGTAACCATGCTATTAAATCTGGCGGTCCATAGTTTTGGGTTGGCCTTGGGACACAGCCAAAATCTCTGCTTGTCATTCAGAACAAGGTAGAATATTGTGCCTTCTCATACCTCAAACCAACAGGGAGAAACAGGAATCCTTGTTGAACTAAATTTCAGAAATACTTAGAAAAATTACTTTTCAAAACATCTGTGTTTAACCATCAAGGGTGAAGTCTATCTCTATGGAACAGTATACAGGTAGTTCTCGGGTTATGATGGCAATTGGGACCGGAATTTCTGTCACTAAGTGATGCAGTCGTAAAGCATGACATCACATGACCACATCACTTAGTGACAGCAACCCCACAACCCTGGTTGCTGTTGTAACGCTAGGATGACACAGGTCATTAAGCAGGAAGAGGCAGGAGTCCCAAGTAAGCAGGCTGGCGGGTGCATGGGTACTGCAGTGGGGTGCCACGGACAGGCTCTCCAGAATGCAGGTGAGTGAGCAGGTGTCATGGGGTGCCACAGGCAGGTGCTCCAGAGTGGGTCGGCTGCATAGGTGCTGCAAGGTGATGCTGCAAGCAGGCACTCTGGAGCATGGGCAGGTGAAAAAGCAGCAGGAGCAGGAGTGACTTCCGACTTCTGCTGGCTTCCTCACTGACGCTGCTTATGGAAAGCCAGCAGGGAAAGTCAGAAACTGTGATCGCACAACCACAGGGATGTCCCAAGGACCAGTTGTAAGTCTCTCTTGTTCAGCACCATTGTAAATTTGAATGGTACTTTGATGTAACTTCACTTGTCGCTGAACAAGCGGTCATAACCCAAGGACTACCTGTATTTGGCAATGCAAAGATGGTCCATTCAGTTTGAAAGCATAATATATTTTTAATGTATTTTACTGTTTTTAGCTTTGTTGTACGCACCCAGAGTCACCTGTGGTAAGATGGACGGCTATATAAATTTATTTAATTAATAAATAAATAAATAATCAGATCTTCATGATTGATAACTTCCATCTGCTACAGCCAACATGGGCAACAGTGAGAGATCCTGGTAGATATAATTTAGAAACAACTGAATGGTCACATCTTGTACATCCATGTGCCATAGCATTTGGTTTTAGGGATTGATTTACATAGTGAATCATGAACATAAGAAGGAAAGTTTATTGTGCATTCATTAATATGGGAAAAAAGCATGATAAAGTGGCTGGGTTGGAATTATGAATATTATATGCAAATATGAAGTTGATATACATATGACAAGAGCAGTTTATGCTATAGATATGGGATAAGAATAGTTTATGATATAAATAAAGCATGTGTGAGGATAAATGGAATGCTTCAAAAATGGTTGAACACAGTAAGGACTAAATCTAGGATATGTGATGTCCTTTTGGTTGTTTAATGCCTTTATGAATCAGTGTATAAGAATATTTGTGAAAATGTTAGAACGGGGTTGCAGATGTAAATATATATGGGTTTTTGTATGTAGATGATGCCATTTTGTTGGCTGAGAACCTAAATAATTTGCAGTGAATGTCAGATAAATTGCACAGCACAATAAGGAGTATAGATCTGAAACTTTATGTGTCTGACAGAAAATTGAGCAAATTATACATAAATGACCAAAAAGAGCAAGTAGATGAACTTGTATACCTTGACACTACTGTGGGTATTTTTAAAGATGGAAAATGGATGGATGCAATTAGAAAGGGAGTAACATATGGCCTGTTTTGAGGCATGAATGCTTGTCCAAAGGAGTGAAAATGGCTGTGCTTTGGCCCAATTTCTTATGTGGAAGTGAGAGCTGAGTATCAGAGAAACATAAAAGTAAGCTGAATGCAATGGGAATCAAGTATTTAAGACGCATGTATGGTAAAACAAGAAAAATAGAGTCAAGAATAAATGTCTGCTATAATGAATGGACTGAACACAAAAGTGAGTGACCAATATGAAAAAATTAAGTTGAATGAAAGAGGATCAAACTGCAAAACAAATATATGGAGAATGAATGAGTTGAGAGGAAGGGGAAGACAGAAAATCATGTCTGTATTTTTTATTTATTTGCCTTACTATTTCTTACTCCTTCTCTGCCCTCTGCACAGCATTGCATATCCCAAAATAGAACAGCATGTTGGATACGTATAGCCATAGCAAATCAAGCAATGTTACTTTTCAACTTTCCTGATAACTAACTGGTTGCAGTGTTCCTTTATTTTTGTATCAGCCAGCTAGAAGCCTGAGAGCATCACTCGTGAATAGATAGAGCAGAGAGAAATGGCTTTTGAGTTTTCAGACCTAAGGGAGACATGGAGTGTAGACAGACGGAAACCAACCTACCACTAACCAATCTACTCAGTCCATAATCTTCCATCTGAAAGTGAATTTGAATTACAAACCTTGTACCAGAAAGCCTAGACGTAACTGTAAAATTTCCCTGCTTCTTCTTTTCTTATGCTTTTTCAAGCACTTTGCTTGAAGAGTTCTGGAGAACTCAAAAGTTTGCAAGACCTTCAGTGACATTTTGGTTGGTCCTAATAACGCTAAAGATTTTGAAAATTCCTTTCATGGTTGATTGCTTTATATATTGATTTTCAAGGCTCAATACATTCCATGCTTAGGAGAAGTACATAAATTCCACCAGCACCCTTGCCCAACACGACAAATCCAAAGATGCCCTCACCAACAATCATCAGGCAAATGCACTGGTGGACACTGACTGGAACAGTAACATTATAAAACAACAAGAGCCCAGGAGGCAGGAGGACAAAAGAGCTGTGAAACTACTCAGTGGCAATTCCATCCAAACCCTGGAGAACCTTACACGGTTCTTTAAGCCAGAATCTAAAAGACAGCCAGGTCATTCTTCTCCAACAAATGTGCATGGCAAGGAGTACTCTGTCACTTGGATGCCCTCACCAAAATGGTCATGTCCCTAGTTAAACTCACTTCCCTCAGAAAGTCAAGGGATCCAAGGCAGAGTCACCAATGAACTGAATAATTAAGCAGCTTTATAAGATGTGAAAAGTAATGCAAGACGATAGGACACAGAAAAGACAAAATTCCAGTGACTGGCTAAAGTCTAACAAAATTCCAACCAATTACTGAAACTTTATCCAGTATATAAGCTAATTTAATTCAATCATCACCATAAATTGAGGGAACTAGTCATAATTTTTTCAATGGCATGTGGCCATGTTTTACATAAGGAATGTCTCCCATCTGCATTTTTCATACTGGCTTCTTTTAAACAACATGTTCTAAAAGTATGATCACTGGAACTTTCTAGTTGATTAAAAGTGATTCAACTGATTAATGAACTGACCAAACAAACTGACCAGACTTTGCAAATATAGTGTGGGAAGAAGAGGAAGCATTTTGTTACAAATCTGTCAAGGCCAGTGAAACTCTTTTTATGAAACTGCTGGAAAATAAAGATTTTATACCCGGAAGGAAAGACTAGGAGAAAGACAGCATGTCACAGAAATGGAAATATTGATATTATTAAAGGATGCTACTGGAATCTAGACATCCTGAATGTTTTGACTGAAATAGGAAAAATGGTTCCTTGTGTGCACTGGTTATTCTTTGAGACGGTAATTTGTTTCAGGTGAGTGCCTTCTGAAATTTCAGTGTGTAACTTTAAGTCTCACTAGTGTCTCTCAAAATAGCATGCAGGACAATCACCCATCCCCAGTTAAAATAAAAGGTTGCTTCCCCAGCCAGATGTCTGGGATTACAAATCCTATCATTCCTGGCTTGCATGGTCTATGATTAACCCTTTAGTGGTTGGGGAATTCTGGGAGTTGAAGTCCACATGTATTAAATTTGCCAAGGTTGAGAAACCCTGCTTTAGTCCAATCCAACCAGAGGGTACCATGTTGGGGAATGCTGATTTAAGATTATGGCCTGCTTTTTGCCCCATAATTCATCTCTTGAAAATGAAAACCCAAATTCTCAAGTTCTTTCAGGGTGGTATAATTTAAAAAATAGTCATCTGGTTCTTCTTTGAAAGACTGTCTAGAGGTGCTCTGAAGATCTTTTGATGCTGTCCATAGTTACATGTGTCATTGGAAGTACAGCAGGCTACATTCCTCCTTCCACCCCCACATTCCAATCATCTACTAGGAAAACCTCACCTGGAAAACTCTGACTTGGTGGCCTCAGGAGATATGAGAAAGCAAAAGCACCCCTCTTCCTGCTCAGATTAACCCCATCTGGTGTCTTCTTTCCCAGAACAGAATTATCCAATAGCTCTGACATCTCTGCTTCCTTTCCTTTGATATCTCTACTTTGTCCATTAAATTATAGCTGCATTGGCAATGCACAAAGTAAATAAATAGATAACATTTTAATGCACATATTAAAATGTTTGTGGATTGATTTTTATGCCATCAACGTAATTGCTGCTTGTAACCCAATTGTTGTTGGGTGCATAAAGTTCTCTTTAAAAAATCTTTTGGCTACTTTGTAATTGCACTCTGCGTATCCCAGCAGAATATGTACATCTTCTTAGAATTGAAAGATTCTCCAGTATATGGTACATCTCAGACTTGAGAAAGCTTCCAAATAAGTCTCTTTCCAAAGTTCCTAAGGAAACTGATCCATAACTAGTTCGAGTAGCAGAAGCAGAATGTTACAATGAACAGTACTTACAACGGGGGAGTAAGAGGTTTTCCCTGCATCAATATCTTAATTATTTATCAATGATTTGGGATCAGGTAGGAGCACTTAGGTGACCCATGTTTAAGGATGGCATCAAACTAAATAGGATAGTGAGAACCAAGCAGACCATGTTGACATACACGTTCATCTAAAATATGAGAACAGGGAACAAAATGACAAATGAGATTCACTATAAATATAGAAGTAGGACACACTGAACAAAAAATCTCAAATCCAAAACAGAATCTAAATACACAGACAATTTATTAGAGTTTAAACTGGCAGTGAAGTAGGAAGAATGAGAAAAAGTGGGGAAATTGGCAAGTCCTTAGTCCACCAACTAAGTTATTTACTTGCTTTAACAGTATGTAATCATCCAAAATAGTTCAGAGTGATACATTCAAAAATCAAAAAATCCATATAAAAAGTATCAGTATATTTAAGCTGAGAAATATGAAAGCTCTTTCAAAGAGTCGAAAAAATTAAAATATCTATGACAAGGTAGATATAGTACAACTATAATACGTAGTTATCTATTATCTATTATTAGATAATTATTATAACAGGATAACATGAGAAAAAAGTAAATGGATATCAGGTGGTAGGAGTGCCACCACAAAGAAAGCCCTTTCTTCTGCAGATGAAAAACACATTTCTCTTAGTAATGGAATACAAAGAGTGAGATCCCCAGCAGAGCTTGACACAGATTGTTAAGGAAAGAGATGCTCTTGGGTATTTCAGTTACAACTGCACAAATCATTCTGTGCATGCAACAGCTGGTTTCAAGTGATGCATACCCAAACCAAAACATGAGGGCTTCAGATGTTTTGGTATCTACTGTATACAAAACGAAGCACAGCTATTTTGTTCTGGGTAGCTGCTCAGAAGCAGATGGGAAGGAGAGAAAAAGCCAACCACATTGGTAGATGAAGGGAAAGAAGGGAAGGAAGATACTGGAAGGGAGATGGAGGCAGGGGATATTCCATCCTGGGAAGTGTGGAGAGGAAGGGCGGGGGGGGGGGGGGACACAATAGCTAAAAACCACTCTAAGGTTCTCTGGATTTTCTTTTGTCTGAAACTGGGGACAATCAAAATGCCACTGGTGTTGTTTCTGCTCTGCTGGGGTCAAACAGATGGTGCAGCAAAGCTCTCAGGACACAATGATTTATTCCAGGTTTCAAACAAAGCCTACTGTCTGTTTTATGCATACCCCTACTGAGATCCATTAGGTTCGGAGACTGCCAAGATGAAATGTTGGACTTTCTGCCTGAAATTGATGGGCTGTTACCAAACTGCCATTCTCCCACCTAACTTCCAACAAAAGCAAAGGAGAAATGTTGACAACCCTCCCAGGAACTGGAAGATTGGAGCTTGAACAGCTCTTTCTCATTGAATTACACACTGGGAAACTTTAGGCCCCATCCCTCTCAAATTTGGCTAGACTTTAAGATGAGGTGGTGATAGTCTCTGTTCAGGTAAACCATCTAAAAGATTTGAGCCAGTTTAAAAGAGGTTTTGGGGAAACAGCTGCTAGATTTATGTCCTTTCCCGCATACTTCTTTTTTAGAAATTACATCCTCTGTGCTTCAGGAATCCTCTTCAAAGGCACCCAGCTAGGAGGAGAAAAAATGGAGAAGGTTTTCAGATTGCTTTATATAATTGTTTCCTGTAGATTTTTGCCTGTTTGCTGCATCAACAATACAGTCTTAGATGCCAGCTTCATCAGAAGAAGGCATAGAACTTTCACTACCTTTTATCATCCTCGCTTAATTTACTGATAATGAACTTTACTGATCATCTGGAGAATTCTTTTCTTTCTACAGAATTTAAATACTCACAGAAAAAGAAAGGAGCCCAACTCCTTTCCCCCCTCCTCACCTTACCTCCCCCTTCTGATCAAATGAAGTTCTGTTTTTGTCCTGGAAATGACTTAAATCAGCACCAATTTAAGGTTAATGTCCACAGCTATCACCGTCTGCGCCAAATAGAAAATCATGCTGAAACGATGAAAATTGCATTGGGTCATTTCCCAGCCGTGTATAAAAACGAATAACTTTTCATTAGATGCATGCTGTCTCCAGCTTCAACAAAGCAACCGGCTCCAGGTCATCTCCTGTTCCCCAGTTAGATAAAATGCTGCTCTCAACAGACTGGCCTGCTCCAATTGCCACTGGGCGCCAGTGTTAATTGAAAGCTTCCAATGCAGAAATATTCTATTTCAACAAGACCATTTGCTTGCCTTCTGGCTCTTAGAAGAGTTCTCTAGGAGGCACAAAGAAACCCATTCAGTCATTCATTTGCTGGTGAATGATCTAACACCTACTAATTTAAGCCTAGGATGGAAAACTGAATTCCACAGGCCTTAGGCTAAAAGTTCTATGCAGAGCAGATATTTTATCTAGGCTGTTTAGCTCAGTACTGCCTACATCAAGGTGCATGATCTGAGACCTAAGGCCACAGAAGTTCCACAAGGCACTGAGTGCATTCCTAAGAGCCTCCCTAAAAATTGTCACTTAATTCTAATTGTTCATGTGAAAGAAAGGGGAAGCATTCAGTACACATGGAGAACTATCATATTAACTGCACTGAATGAATGGAATGAATGTAGTTTTCCAACTTGGCCCTGACTAACACTTTGTTTTGGCACCATCCATATGGGTGAATGGCACCCCAAATAAAGGCCAATGGGATCTCTTGGCTCCAAAATATTGTGCAGCTCTGCTCTATACACAGACAGGTAGCAACTCTCCAGGATTCCAGGTAGCAGTTTTTCCTCATCCCAAACCTGAATTTGGGATCTTCTACATGCCAATCATGTGGGGTTGAACTGCAACCCAGGCTAGAGATTCTGGGAGCTGAAGTCCAAGTCTAGACTGAATAAGACTGCTCTACACAATCTTCAACAAAGGAAGACATTTGTCTTCATGTCCTGATTATGAGCAACTATCTCATTGTGGTATCCCCCAATGAGTTTGAACCTCAAAACCTGCCTCCTCAACCAGTACAGTGACAGATATAAAATCTGACACTGAATGGACATTGGCCTAATCCAGAAAGAAAATTTTAGCCAATGAATAGGTTAAGGGCATTCTCATACAAGGATGCCTAGCTGACCATTCTTTTCTATCCCCAACCTTCATCATCATAAAGGCAGCTACTTCTTGTGTCAAGCTTCCCAGTTGGGACCAGGCAGTAAATCAGAGATCTTCTGAGACTTGATAGCTTAACTGGACTCCTTGGCTAGATTTAACAGAAGGCCCACAGACATGGCTTGGCTAGATTGGAATCTTCACTGCCCTGAATAACTGTTTCCCACCACCAATGAGCAAGTACAAACTCCCCCTAATGTTTTAAACTCATACTTTTTTCTTCCAACCCTTGCCACACATTAACAGGCTCCTGGCATAACATTTGGTGGCCTTGGATCTGAGTGGTTGCTATATATTTACAGACTCCCTGATTACATAGTGTCCTATGCATTGACTGCAGGCATTGAGCAAGGGGCCATCTCTGCTTTTATCTAGCCAGACCATCAATCCATCTAACCCAAAGCTGGTAGCAGCAATCCTGGGGTTCAGACACCGCCATCTGGTGGTGTTAGGAAATGCTTCTGGGATAATCTGCATCGACAGCAGATGCTCTACTGGCCTCAACGATTACATCAAGCTAACTTAGCCTGGGCCTAATAAGAAATGTAGTAAACACTGAATGTACCAGGTTAGGCAATTTTGGAGAGGCAGCTGGTGCATTTATTTATATTTATTTATATTGATTTATATGGCCACCCATCTCACCAGTGCAACACTGGGTGACTAACAGAAACTAAAATACAAGATAAATACAAGATATATTAGATAGATAGATAGATAGATAGATAGATAGATAGATAGATAGATAGATAGATAGATAGATAGATCCCAACCAACTAATACATAGTTGCTCCTGAACACACTTTCATCAACAGAATGGGCTTGATTACTCTCCTGGCCCACATGCCTGGGAAAACAGCCAGATCTTAAAGGGTTTCCAAAAGGGGAACAGAGTCAGGACCAGCCAGACCTCAGGTGGTACAATATGGTGTTCCAGTGGGCAGGTGCAGCTCAGAAAAGGCACGCTTCCAGGATCCTGCTAGATGGGACCCGGAGTGCGCCCCTCCTGCCTGACCAAATGGGAACAGGTAGAAACAATGGGATTCAGGCAGTCCCTCAAATATCCTGGCCCCATGTAGGATTTTCTAAGTAATAACCAGCACCTTGAATTGCACCCAGAAGCACACTGGAAGCCAGTGCAGTTCATGGAGAAAGTTGTAACATGGGCATAGCGAGACACCCCCATAATTGCCTATACCACTGCATTCTGGACCAACTGAAACTTCTAGATGTTCTTCAAGGGTAGTCCCATGTAGAGCACATTGCAGTAATCTACTCAGGAGGTGACCAAAGCATGAATGACTATCCACAGTGCCTTCTGACCCAGGAAGGGGCACAACTGGTGCCTAACATGAAGTTATGGGAAGGCCTCCGTGGCCATGGTTACCACCTGCTCTTCCAACCACAGCCATGAGCCCAGGAGGACACCTAAATTGCACACTGCTCCTGTTCTGGTTCCATCCAGAACTAAGGATGGAAAATCACTGGAACTAAGAAGCCCTAATACCCAAAGCTACTCCATGTTGCTAGGGTTAAGTTGAAGCCTGTTCATCTGCATCCTGACCCCAACAACCTCCAGTCACTGACACTTGGCCAGACAGTGGTAGAGATATACAGCTTAGTATCAACAGCATATTGATGATACCTGTCCCCAGCCCAAGGCAGACCAGAGCAGGAAATCAACTCCACAGGAAGGCTAAAACTACTTTTATTGAGATTGGCTATAACAAAATCTTGCAAGTCTGATTGTGCTGTACCTCCTCCTCTTCCTCATGTTCCAGTGAATCAAGGCGGAGCCTGCCTGAGCCTCTTCTGAATGTTATCTCACTGTTCTGGACTTTAAAAATGCTTCAGCCCTTTTTGCCTAGGTAATGGTTTTTGCATATTTCCATCAAAGTCATCTTCCTTATTCTGTACAATATTTCACCTCATGCATCAAATAATCTCATCCAGATGCTTCGTTTAGATGTTCTATATAAGGAGTGAGAAAGAGTCAAGTCCTGAGGCACTACACATAAGAGATGCTGTGGGGCAGGCCTCTCCTCCCCTATCAACACTGACTGGAAGCAATCCTAGAGGAAGGAAAAGAACCAAAATAACACTATGCCCCAATTCCTAACCCCCGGAGCCGGTCCAGAAAGATACTACAGTCAGTGGTACTGAAGGCTACTGAGAGATCAAGGAGTGCAAGGATGGACGTACTTCCCTACTCCTGCTCCCTTAGAATTTTACAAACATGCTGTGCCTGACTGCCATGGTGGAATTATCTGCTCACTAAAAGTATGCTCTATTGTGCATGACTAAGTTAGAAAGAATCCATTTATCAGAAGACAAAAAGTAATGTTCTTCCCCACAACTCCTTATAATCCACCACCATGATGCTCTCTGGCATCCCAGAATAATTTTGGAGGGTTTTTTCCCCTGGATAGCTGCTTTGGTAGAAAAAGTACTGTATTAATTAACAGAATGCAGCTCCCTACTGTTTCGTTTTGTTTACAAATGCCTTAAGATGAAGCCCAGAGGCACTCTTGGGAATAAAGGTGATGCTAAAGTCTGACACTTTGCATGACAAATTTACACTAATCTAAATAATTATAATATTAATAACAACAACGAGGTCTGGTGGGGCAGGATCCTGGCAAGTACCAGGAGAGGGATCTGTGAGCACCAGATTATCTACTCTTAACTTACGGTGACTGCACTGACTTTCCAAACTTCTCTTCCCAGTATGGAGATCAATTCCTTTTACCTGGAGATGTTCATGCCTGAACCTGGGAAGCAGAAGCCGGAATTCTGAACTGTAATTCACTCTGGTCAGTGCCACAAGAAGAAGGCCAGATTCTGCCACAAAACAAAGACATCCAGTACTGCAGCTAAGCTATTCTAAATCTGGATATCACACTTTCACGAGTGGGGGCTTTTAGTTAGTAATGTGCATTCACTTACTTCAAAATGTTTTCTACTACGCCAGAGTCCTGGTCCTTTGCCCCAAAACTATGTCCTCATGACATCCCTGCATATCTCAAGGGGTTTTCTCTCTTGCTTCACTTTCTGCACTTCGCAGAGCCAGAGGAGGTGACATGGCAAGTATGAAGTCAGGCAATGCAACAGACGCCCCTCTATCACTGTCCTGGTGGGAAGGGACCGTCACTCAGTGGCAGAGTACATGCTTTGCAGGCAGAAAACTTCCCGTTCAATCCAAGACACTTTCAAGAAAACTGATCTGATATATGTAAGCTGTGAAGGGCTTGGGTCTAGGAACCACAGAACTGGCTCTGAGTACAGAGGTAAAAGCTTTGTATCTTCCAAATGAGAGGATGCTTTGTGAAAAGAGGTATACGAAAACACATATCAGATGCTGCCCACTGAGAATGCATGGGTTCTCACTAAATGGGGATGCACCAAATATCCCAGTGCTGGGGGGTGGGGAAGCACTGCCTTGCCCATTACCCCATCCCATCTCACTCTAAAGTAAGTTTCTAAAATGTTGAAAGGGCTCCTTCACTTTGTTGACCTGGAAGCTGGGCCAGTCCATTCTCAGTGCCCCCTACAAAGTGAGGAAGAAGTGATCCTTGTAACAGCCAGCATCTGTCTGGAGAATGTGTATGAGGTGAGAATGTACATGGGGTGGGGCGAAGGACTGTCAAAGGCCTACAGAATATGACCATGGAAGAACTGTAATTGGAGAAACTGATTCTCCATATTCCTGGACCAAGTTGCTGCTTACTTTTAAAAATAAATATATAAATAAGATACCAACCCACCCCAATTCAATGCCTTCCAAGCCTATTGGATTTCAAGGGTGCAACTCCCCAGCCAGCACAGCCCGGGCTTCTGAAGGAGGCGCAGCTGCGGAAGCCCCGATATAATAGCTTCTTGCAATGCGTACTTGTCACCACGAAGTTAACGTTCTTCTTACACTTGACTGATGATTGTTCTCTGCTCGAACCTTTCCACAAAAGGGAGGTATAAATGCTTAAATCAAGTACGCCACCTGGAAATATGTGAAATATGCGTAGGAAGGCTTCATGCTGCAATCTAAGAAGCCACGTAATTCTAGTACTTTGGCCACAATCCAAGAGAAGAGGCTTGCAGAGCTGGTGAGGAAGGAGAGCCAAGACTCTTATTGCCTCTGCACATGATGTCCACTTCACTGCCACAGCCAAAGGTTAGAAATAAACTGCTCTCAGCATCTGCGAATTAGTCTAACTGCCTTTCAAGCCATCAAACCGAGTGGCCATCAGCTCTTGCTTGCCCACTCTGTAGGGAGGACTTCAGTTCATGTTTGAAACTCAGAGGTGTTTTCAGAGATGGGGGCCAAGGGAACTTTCCCCCTCCCAGCCCTTCTCCTTTTATGAAACACTTCAAGTTAATAGCAGAAATGTATTATCAGAAACCTAAAACGGTAGGCAGGTTATCCACCAAGGAATGCGTTCCCACCTGTCACACCGCTTTTCTCCGGTGCCACCATTACTTGGAGCCTCTTGTCAATCCATTTTAAACAAGTTTTAATCATATGAAACATATCTCCCCCTTCGTGCCCTCTACGCCTCGTTTTTTTAAACCTCTCTCTGCTTAGTCGTCCTTGAACAGCAGCGACCCGCACCCTGATTCCCACATGCAGGAACACTGCGGGACGATGATTCCTGCATCTTATCCGCTGGCGATCTCATCCATTCACACGCATGCCGGGCAAGACTCGATGCAGCAATCCTCAAGCGTGCACGCGACTCCAGCTCTTTCTCGCTTGCACGTGCACACGTACCCGCAGATGCGCATACAGCACGCACCTTGCGCGGGGCGCCCGTTGCTTCTTTCACCGCGCGCGCATACGCACACCAGCATAGGGACCCCCTCCCCATTCAACCCACCATTTTCGCACAAGGTGGGAGGAGAAATAACCGCCCTCCACAGCAAATCACAAAACAGCTCACGGCAAGTGGACATTCCTAGCCAAGCTGCGGAGCGTGGAAGGGGGCGCCCCTCTTCTCTCCGCCGCCCGCTCCCCTTTTCCCCAGAATCCAGCGCACCTTCTCCAGCAGCCCGCCTGCCCGACCCACGCCCTCACTTTTGCCGCTGCGAGAGAGCCGCCTCCGAAAAAAGACCCATCTCTGGAGGAGCGGCAGCAAAGTCGCGCGGGAAAGGAGAGGGTTAAAAAGTAAGAGAGGATATTTCCCTTCCCCAAAACGGGCGGCTCACTTGTGCGCAGGTTTCTGCAAGACCCCAGATGAAACGACGCCCTCCCCCTAAAAGGGGGGGGGAGTATTCCACCTCAGCCAAGCGAGCCACCCCGCAAGCCGGCACAGCGCAGCACCCACACGCGCGAATTGCCCAGCGGCGCAGCCTACGGCCGCACAGCTTTCTCCTTACTTTTCTGGCTGGAGTACCCGGGGTAGTAGCCATAGTAGCCGGTGATTCGGAGGATTCGGTCCTCGATGGTGGCCACCCCGTTGGGCGCCGCCTTGACATCCATGCAGAGGGGCTCGGACCGCCCGTCCGGGCTCGTCAGGGGGTAGCGGCGGAGGCGGCAGCGGAGGAAGAGAAGGAGGAGCCGGCCGCGAAGCGCTGGGCAGACGCTGGACTCGGCTCGGTCGCTTGCCGCGCCCGCGGTTGCAGCGTGGGCCAGCCTGCTCTGCTCGCGGCTGCCGTTGCACGGCGGCTCCTCGGCGCACCTTCTCCACAGCGTGGTGCAAAGAGCGGCGCCTCTGCATGATCGCCGAGGCCGCCGCCGCCGCCGCCCCCCGTGTAGCTCCCCCACAGCCAGCCTCCTCCTCCTCCTCCTCCTCTCCTCCCCCTCCCGCCTCCGCGAAGTTTTCGCGCCGTTCCTTCCGTCCTGATCCACGCCGCGAGCAGCCAAAGTTAGTCGGCTGGGCGCGGGCGAAACCGCGGAAGGGGCGCGAGGAGGATTCGCGCTCCCCCCCGTCGAGGGAGGAGCTGGATCCAACGTGGTGCCCGGCAGAGGCTTCGGCATACGATCCCCATCACTCCTGGCCAGTTAGCGGTGGTGGGAGTTGTTCTTCTCCCCACCAAGTTCATTGGGACTGACTTCGGGCATGATTGGGACTTACAACTCCCATCGTGCTCAGCCCACATGGCTAATAATGATAATTGATGGGAGTTTCAGTCCAGCACATCTGGGAAGTGCCAGCAGGGGACAAGTGTTACAGAGTCGCTCTGGAGCTGGGTTGCATCTAAATCTAATGAAAGAAAGAAAGAAAAAGAAATGGGGAAAGGATGAGGAAGGATGCATTAGATGCTTAGAAAATGAGGTATTTATGAATAACCTGATCTTATAAATAATGACATAATTACTGTTAGGGCACCTCTACCTTCTGCTCTTCTAATGAGGCTCCAAACCCTCCCTTTCTACTGGTACTAGCACTTTCTAATATAAACAGTGTCCTTTATTGTACCCATATGTTAATTCCCTTCACACCACAGAAAAGACAACAGCCTGGTTTTTGTTTCTGCCCCCTTCCCTTCCAGAGTCATCAAGCAGCTTCAGTTTGCCTGCTCTGCCTATATGCACTTCAGCATCATGTATGTGAGGAGAATATTATTTGTTCACCACAATGCTCAGGGTTAGTCAGTTGCCCAGAAAAATGATTTGGTCAGTCATGTTGTCTGAACACAATCAGTATGGTACTTCATGTGCTTTTCTTAAACTATTTCTGGGAGCAAAGAATGCACCATCCACTGAAACAGATAGGAAAGATCTTCCATTCAGGAAAAACATAAAGTTCTCCTTTATAAAAATGTGTAATTATGGTACTCCCTGCCATAAGATGGGGCATAGGTTCATAAGTGACTGTTAGATCATAATAAATAGTACCTTCATATTTGGATGCAGTATACCTTTGAAATACCAGGTGAAAGGAGCAAGCAGTAGAAGCCTGTTACTGTCACTTCCTCTTTGGAGATTTCCCAGAAGTATCTAACTGATCACTACTGAAATCTCTCTGCCTGGTCAGATGGACGTTGAGTCTGAAGTAGTACGCTTTTCTTAGGCTCTTAAATTATGGATTCTCCAGTCCTTTAAAGCACTGTTTCTCAACTTTGACAACTTTAAGATGTGTCATTGTTTTTTTTAACACATTTCTCAAACGATAAGCTTCATTATCTTTGCAGAAAACAAGGTCAAACAGAAATTTAGTAAATGATAGGGGTTCGTGTATGCGTATGTGAGTATCTTGATTTTAACACATGCATAATAAATGTACAGAGATGCCTACTGAGGCAAAAACCATTGTTGTTGTAACTTTTTATATATAAGAAACAGTTTGAAATGCTTATTTCACAAAGGGCAGATCATGCTTTCCCTGCTTCCAGGAGCAGTTGGAATGCTATTCTGTGTATCTTCTCTTTCCTCTTTTGTGTATGTCCTGCTTATAAAACAGTAGCTACAAGAAGCATAGGGGGACTCCAAAGATGCCTATAGGAATGTCTGGAGTCTCAATATAGCAACATTATTATGGATGGAGCGCTGGATCGATGAAGCACTTGAGCATAGCTGGTGTGGGTCTTCCGGGCTGTGTGCCCATGTTCTGGAAGTTTTGTTTCCTAACGTTTCGCCAGCATCTGTGACCGGCATCTTCAGAGGGCAGGAGCACAGACAGGAGCGGTTCTCTGGGCACAGAGAGAACTGCTCCCGTCTGTGCTCCTGCTCTCTGAAGTTGCCGGTCACAGATGCTGGCGAAACGTTAGGAAACAAAACTTCCAGAACACGGCCACACAGCCCGGAAGACCCACACCAGCCATCGTATTCCGGCTGTGAAAGCCTTCGACAATACACTTGAGCATAATTTCCTGGGTTTGTCTAACACCCACAGTTTTTGGAGTCACTGTGAGATATTTGTGTCTGGAGTGCTGAGGCATAGTATCTGTTAGGCTTTGTGTTACCAATGTGCTCAAGTTCCCATGCATGAAATGAAACCAGGCTTTTTTGGCAAGATGCTCTCATAGCATGCAGGGTGCCCCCTTTCCACAGTTCCCCAATGGCCAACATTTCTCTTCCGAGTACTAAGTCTATGTATCGTAGTGCCAGAGGGATTTAGAACTCCATGCCATGATTCATATAATCTGTTGTAGGCTACTGTGCTATGCCCTACATTTCCTTTAACCATTTGGCTGGCTACTGTGGGAACAGAAGTCAGTAGATGGGCCCTTTGATCTGATACAGTGCAACTCTTCTTTGGTCCATCAGCAGGAGTTTAGTACTGGATCTTGTTCAGAGGATTAATTCATTTCCCCACTCACCCAGGCAGGACAGTTGATGGCTGAACAGGGAATCAGCAGGCCCGTTTCCTGATGTCATCTAGTCTCCTTAGAGGAGAAGGTGGGCAACTGTTACTCCTGCATTGTCCTGTATGGAGTACTTCTGTCTGTGCTATTTACCCTTTATAAAGGCAGCTCATGCAGGACAAAGAGGAAAGCCAGCAGGCTGACCTCTCTTTGCAGGGCATGTTTGGTGTGCACAGGTGGCACCGTGAGCCAGATCAGCCAGCCTAGTAGATAAAATTAAGCCTGTGGATCAGAAATTCTTCATTACAAGGTTAAGTCTTCCTTTGTGTGTGTATGTGAGAGAGAAAGAATGTCTTATACTATATTGTACAGGCCAAAAAGGGGGTAGCTATTCTTTCATTCCTCACCCCCCCCCCTGTAATCAGTGGGAGGGAAATTCCCTAAACATTTACCTGGGATGCTAAAATATACTATCAATGGGTGTGCATTTATGAATGGAAGGAATATTTATTTATTTATTTATTTATTTATTTATTTATTTTAATTCTGAGGCCACCAGATTCCTGAACCATTCCAGATAGCCTACAAGAAAAAGAAAACAACATATATAGAAAAGAACCACAATGAACCAGAAGACAGCACACTACCAATAAAAAACCAACACCATGGGGACTCTGCAACCACTCTATCCCGCAGCCTGGGAGAACAAGCAAGTTTTAAATGATTTTCTGAATGACATTGGGGCAATGTCATTCCAGAGGGCAGGTGCTGCAAGAGAGAAGGGCCCCACAAGGTGACACTGTTTAATCCATGGGACCTGGAGCATGCCCACTTGCCTGTCCTGACCGGACAGGCAGAAATAATAGGAGACATGCGGTCCCTCAGATAACCAGGCCCTGTGCCATGAAGGGCTTTATAGTGATAACCAGCACTTAGAATTGTACCCTGATACTGACTGGTAACCAGTGCAGCTCATGAAGCAGTGGGAACATGTGAGCATAACCATAACCACTCTCAAACAGGGGTCCCAATGATCCCAGGCTCCTGCAATATCTCCCATCTGTCAGTCTTATAAGGGCAAACCAGACCAAGAAACCAATGCCGTATAGGTCATACTCCAATACTTTTATTGGAACAGCTATAGTAACAGAACCTTGCAAGTCTCAATGTGCTTCTCCCTTTCCCCGCTTAATCTACGTGTGACTTAGGGAGTGCCTTCTCTGAGAAGTTTTCTCAAATTAATTTCTTGGACAGGACCCAAACCCATTTGTCTGATTGTTGCCTTGGTAGCAGCTCTTCCTTCTGACCTTCCCAGCCATTCCTTATTCCCTCTACATCATCTCAGTCTTGATGTTCCTCCCTGTCCTCTTACCCCACCTCCCATACCTTCCCACCCCCTTCTCCCAGGCCAAAGTATCCATCCACCCCACTCACAAATACATCCACTTGCAATCATTCACTCAATCACACCGGATATAGGATTGGGTGTCTCTGTATTCCTTCCTACTCCCCCCATGCCCCACCAATCTTGATCTTTTTTCCCCCACAAATAGAAAAGTACCACAAATAGAATGTCACTGATGTCTGCTTGTCACACATGTTTCAAGTTCTACTGGCTTTGTGAGGTTTCTAACATTCTGAGACATCACACAAAAGTTCTTGTGAATAGAATTGAGGCTTAAATGAAAAATGCCACCTTCTGTTTTCTAGGTCTGGAGATATTGAAATCTACAGAAACATTGTCCACATTGATTTCAGCTTCAGGTCAAAGACCAAGGTCAGAAACAAGTCAGTTGAAGGGGCAAGAAAACAAAAACATTGATCGGTTTGATCTGAAGGTTAAAAATAATAGGATGGGGCAAGCCGCAAAGTTCAAGTTGTTTCTTGAGAACTCATCCTGTGGAATTGTGGCTGTAACTATGGCTCTTGTCCAAGAAGAAATGCTGGGCAGCTGTTAACTATAGACCTTCTTCAAGTATTATGTATGCATTCCATTTGTTCCTGCCACTTTTGGTGTATTCAGTACTTTTTTTCCATAAAGTAACTCAAATTTCATCGGAAATTGGGGAGGTTGGGAAAAGATGGACATCTTTTAAGGGGGTGAAAACTGCCCCACAGATGTCCTTCATTGGTAGTAGTGGACAACTATTCAGCTTCCATGATCTCAGATGTACTTCCTTTTTCATAAGTGTGTTAACCATGCCCAAAATGTTTTTTTTTAAGCTGCAAATACGCAATCTCTTTTCCTTAGCAGCAAAGAACCTCCTCTACTTTTCCACTCCAAAGGTATATTCTCCCAAAAAGTTCTGCTTTCCTTCATTTCAGATACAGAGCTGGTCCAACAATTGTACAAATTTGTAGATGACTTGGATGGGGGGTTAGAAAATACTATTGTCAAACTTGCAGACAACCAAAAACATGGGGGATAGCAAGCCCCTTGGAGAACAGTATCAGTATTCAAGAGATACTTGAGAAACTAGAACATTAAGCAAAACCCAGCAAGATAAATTTCAACAGATTTTTTTCCCCCTACATTTGGTAGGGAAAAACAAAGGTATGAGTATATGATTGCCAGGAACATACTAGGCAGCAGTGCACACAAAAAGGTGATGTGTGTCTTGGTGAATCACAAGCTGAATATAAGCCAACAGTTTGATCCAGCTGCAGAAAAAACAAATGTAGTCCTAGGCAGCCTTGACAGAAATATAATGTCAAGAAATTTCTTTTTATCTTGCATTAGTCACTCTGCACCTAGAATATTGTGACTCCTGTTCTGGACACTGCATTTTAGGAAGAACCCTGGCAAACTGGAGCATATACAGAGAACAACAAGGGGCTTCCCCTTCATGGATCACTGCCTTGTCGTGGCGAAGGGGCTTGCGTAACTCAGTGAAGCCATGAGCTATACCATGCAGGGCCACCCAAGACGGACAGGTCATGACAGAGAGTTCTGACAAAATGTGGTCCACTGGAGAAGGAAATGGCAACCCACTCCAGTATCCTTGCCAAGAAAACCCCATGGACAATGTTAAAAGGCTAAAAGATATGACGCCGGAAGATGAGCCCCTCAGGTCGGAAGGTGTCCAATATGCTACTGGGGAAGAGAGGAGGGCATTTCCAAGTAGCTCCAGAAAGAGTGAAGCGGCTGGGCCAAAGCCGAAAGGACGTTCAGCTGTGGATGTATCTGGAAGCGAAAAGAAGGTCCGATGCTGTAAAGAACAATATTGTATAGGTACCTGGAATGTAAGATCTATGAACCAAGGCAAGCTGGATGTGGTCAAACATGAGATGACAAGATTGAACGTCGACATCTTGGGAATCAGCGAACTGAAATGGACGGGAATGGGTGAATTTAATTCGGGTGACCATTATATCTACTGCTGTGGGCAAGAAACCCTTAGAAGAAATGGAGTTGCACTCATAGTGAATAAGAGAGTGGGAAAGGTAGTAATGGGGTACAACCTCAAAAATGACAGAATGATCTCAGTGCATATCCAAGGCAAACCATTCAATATCACAGTCATCCAAGTCTATGCCCCAACCACTGATGCTGAAGAAGCTGAAGTTGACCGCTTCTATGAAGACCTACAACACCTTCTAGAACTAGCACCAAAAAGATGTCCTTTTCATCATAGGGGATTGGAATGCTAAAGTAGGAAGTCAAGGAGTAATCGGAATAACAGGCAAATTTGGCCTTGGAGTACAAAATGAAGCAGGGCAAAGGCTAATAGAGTTCTGTCAAGAGAACAAGCTAGTCATAGCAAACACTCTTTTCCAACAACACAAGAGACGACTCTACACATGGACATCACCAGATGGTCAATACCGAAACCAGATTGATTATATACTTTGCAGCCAAAGATGGAGAAGCTCTATACAGACAGCAAAAACAAGACCAGGAGCTGACTGTGGCTCAGATCATGAGCTTCTTACTGCAAAATTTAGGCTTAAATTGAAGAATGTAGGGAAAACCACTAGACCACTCAGGTATGACTTAGATCATATTCCTTGTGAGTACACAGTGAAGGTGATGAATAGATTTAGAGGATTAGATTTGGTAGACAGAGTGCCTGAAGAACTATGGACGGAGGTCCGTAACATTGTACAGGAGGCAGCAACTAAAACCATCCCAAAGAAAAAGAAATGCAAGAAAGCAAAATGGCTGTCTGATGAGGCTTTACAAATAGCTGTGGAAAGAAGGAATGCGAAAAGCAAGGGTGAAAGGGAAAGATATAAGCAACTGAATGCAGATTTCCAGAGAATAGCAAGGAGAGATAAGAAGGCCTTCTTAAATGAACAATGCAAAGAAATTGAGGAAAACAATAGAATGGGGAAGACTAGAGATCTCTACAAGAAAATTGGAGATATGAAAGGAACGTTTAGTGCAAAGATGGGCATGATAAAGGACAAAAAGGCAGGGACCTAACAGAAGCAGAAGAGATTAAGAAGAGGTGGCAAGAATACACAGAAGAACTATACAAGAAAGATCTTAATGTCCCTGATGTCCACGCTGGTGTGATCGCTGACCTTGAGCCAGACATCCTAGAGAGTGAAGTCAAGTGGGCCTTAGGAAGCATTGCTAACAACAAAGCTAGTGGAGATGACAGTATTCCAGCTGAGTTATTTAAAATACTAAAAGATGATAGTGTTAAAGTGCTGCACTCAATATGCCAGCAAGTTTGGAAAACGCAACAGTGGCCACGGGATTGGAAAAGGTCAGTTTACGTTCCAATTCCAAAGAAGGGCAACGCCAAAGAATGCTCAAACTATCGCACAATTGCACTCATTTCACATGCTAGCAAGGTTATGCTCAAAATCCTACAAGCTAGGCTTCAGCAATACATGAACCGAGAACTACCGGATGTACAAGCTGGGTTTCGAAGAGGCAGAGGAACTAGAGATCAAATCGCCAACATTTGCTGGATCATGGAGAAAGCACGAGAGTTCCAGAAAAATATCTACTTCTGCTTCATTGACTATGCAAAAGCCTTTGATTGTGTGGATCACAACAAACTGTGGCAAATTCTTAAAGAGATGGGAATACCAGACCACCTTACCTATCTCCTGAGAAATCTGTATGCGGGCCAAGAAGCAACAGTTAGAACCGGTCATGGAACAACCGATTGGTTCAAAATAGGGAAAGGTGTACGACAAGGCTGTATACTGTCACCCTGCTTATTTAACCTATATGCAGAGTACATCATGAGAAATGCCAGGCTGGAAGAATCACAAGCCGGAATTAAGATTGCAGGGAGAATCATCAACAACCTCAGATATGCGGACGATACCACCCTAATGGCAGAAAGTGAAGAAGAACTAAAGAGCCTCTTGATGAGGGTGAAAGAGGAGAGTGAAAAAGCTGGCTTGAAACTCAACATTAAAAAAACTAAGATCATGGCATCTGGACCCATCAATTCATGGCAAATAGAAGGGGTAGAAATGGAAGCAGTAACAGACTTCATTTATTTGGGCTCCAAGATCACCGCAGACGGAGACTGCAGCCATGAAATTAAAAGATGCTTGCTCCTTGGGAGGAAAGCTATGGCAAGCCTAGATAGCATATTAAAAAGCAGAGACGTCACCTTGCCGACAAAGATCCGCATAGTCAAAGCTATGGTTTTTCCAGTAGTAATGTATGGCTGTGAGAGCTGGACCATTTAAAAAGGCCGAGCGCCGAAGAATTGATGCCTTTGAACTGTGGTGCTGGAGAAGACTCTTGAGAGTCCCCTGGACTGCTAGGAGGTCAAACCAGTCAATCTTAAAGGAAATCAACCCTGATTGCTCATTGGAAGGATCGATAATGAAGCTCAAGCTCAGATATTTTGGTCACCTAATGCGAAGAGAGATCTCTTTGGAGAAGACCCTGATGCTGGGAAAGATTGAAGGCAAAAGGAGAAGAGGACGGCAGAGGATGAGATGGTTAGATAGCATCACTGAAGCAATGAGCATGAAACTGAGCAAACTCAGGGAGGCAGTGAAGGACAGGAAGGCCTGGCGCAATATGGTTCATGGGGTCACGAAGAGTCGGACACGACTTAACGACTAAACAACAACAACAAGGGGCTTGAAAGGAAATATTATGAGGAACAGCTGGAGATATTGGGTATTTTAACCTGGATAAAAGAAGATTGCAGGGAGATATAGAAGATATGGAAATTACATGTGGGTTTGTATTTGGGGTTTTATTTCTGTAAGCCACCCAGAGTCACTGTGAGTTGAGCGGCCATATAAATTGCTTAAATAAATAAATAAATAAATAAATAAATAAGAAGGTTGTTGTGTGAAACAGGCAGAATTGTTCACAGTTGTTCTTCCTTGGGCAAGAAACAATAGGCTTAAAATTACAAGGAAGAAGATTTCAATTGGACATCAGAAAAAAAAAATCCCAAAGCTAAGAGCAGTTCAACAGTGGAACTAGACCTGTGTTTCTTATTAATCCTCCAAATCCCTCTCAGGGGTCCTCAAAATCAAAATTATTTGCCAGTTCAAGATAAAAAATAATACAATATTAAAATCCCATCAAACAATCATGAGAAGCGGCAGTGAAGGTATCAATCTTAATTTTTAATACAGGAAATATCAATAAATATAACCCATACAAACAAAAGCTCTTTGGGGGTCCTCCATAATTTTTAAAGGTGGGCAGGGGTCTTGAGAGAAAAAAAGTTTAGGAAACACTATGTGAGGGGATGTATCTATGAAGGGGAAGGAGGGGGTGCATTCCAGGAAGGGCATAGAGACAAAAGACAACACAGTCCAGAGCTGGGGCGTGGGAAGCATAAGAGGTTCAGGATAGCCACTCCCTAGAATCTCCCAGGGTTTATCCACTTGTTGCAGTAGTATAGATTTAGTCTGGCAAGATTCTGTCTATATGGCGTAAGCAAATAAAGGAACTTAACTCAAGTGGACTGTTTCACTGTTGTTCTTGGGCTGGGCCTGACACGCTGGCCGAGATGATTTCCAACCCATACATTCCATGATTCTATGAACTTCCCACATAAAAGTCTGCCTGGGTTCATTCAAACTCGAAGGTCTGTGACATCCTGACATAGATCACTCACCCTTTTCAGTGAGTTTTCAGAAGATGTTTGCAGTCTAGGTTTCTAAATATGGCTACACATACAGGACCCTTTGCCTTAAATCCTACAACGTACTTTTACCTGCTATAAGGCCTAGTGCTGGTTTTTGATCCAGAATTGTCTAACTACTCACTATTCACAGATTTCATCTGTTCCTAATAAATCTAGGTGTAGAGACTCTGCAAAGGCAAGTTTGGGATCTGTCATCTGACTCAACAAAGACAAGTAACAGCCAGGGTCCTGGGTTTGAATTCTGATGACTTGTCTCTTGCAGAGGCGAATGATGAGCTGTTTCAAGTCAATGTGAGCATATGTAACCAACATGTTTTCTGTTTGTAAGCATTTATCTCGGTGCGTGCATTTGTCGAGAGATGTAGGTTATGTGTAGGTTGCTTCGCCTTACTCTCAGCTACTGTATATGGTGTTTGGGTGTGCAGGTGTATGTGTGTGGAAATTTTAGGCTGAGATCTGTTTTGAGCCAGAGAGAGAAAGTTGAAAGCAACGTAGGTCTGTCCTAGCTCTGTCTGTACTTCTCTGGCAGCAAGTATGACATGTCCCGCAAGCTAAGCTGAAAAGTCTTAGGTCTATATCTGCAGCAACCTCAGTTCAAATCCAAGTCACGGCACCAAACTGTTGTGGCTGAAACCTGGCTTGACTAAAGCAACCAAATAAATCACTTTGAAGATACAACATAAATTTATTAGGCTTGCAAACAGTACAGAGTACACTGAGCTCCCAGCAAAGCATTGGCAGCTTACTGAGCAGCCCTGAGCAAACAGCTTGTATACCTTTGGCCAACTGCATTTCAAAGGCAAGAGAAAGGAAAAGGCAGACATAGTGTAAATCACAGCATGATGTTGGGATGTTTTTGATAAACCCATCTGGGTGACCTATTTATTTATTTTTACTTATTTATGAATCAAATGTGTATGCCGCCCAATTCACTATACAAGTGACTTGAGGTGGCTCACACATAAAAAGCATAAAAACAGCTGAAAACACAAAACAAAGTTTCAAAAACTACAAATGGAGTTAAAAAGCGGAGAGAGCATCCTCAGGGCACTAACCACCCCCAGCGTCGGGAGTCCCCATTAGATCCTCAAGCTAGTCAGCAGAGCCAGGTCTTAAGGCTCTTCTGGAAGGCCAAAAGAATGGGGGCCAATCTCACCTCGGGGGGCAAGATATTCCACAGGGTGGGGGCAATGGCAGAAAAGGCTCTCCTCCTAGACCCTGCCAGCCAAAATTCTCTAGCCAACAAGGCCCGCAACATAACCTTCCTGCCAGACTGGGTGGGACGGGTTGATGTAACCAGGACGAGGCAGTTCCTCAGATAGCCTAGGCCATGCCATGAAGGGCTTTAAAGGTCATAACCAACACCTTGAATTGGACCCGGAAGCAGACCAGCACCCAATGCAGCTCACCCAACAGAGTGTTATATGCGCAGCCCTGGGGGCACCCAAAACTGCCCACGCCGCCATATTCTGCACCAGCTGCAGCTTCCAGACACTTTTCAAAGGTAGCGCCATATAGGGCACATTGCAGTAATCCATGTGGGAGATGGACTACTGCACTCATGAGGGCATGAGTGACCGAGAGAAGGGCTTATTATTTATCTCTTCCTACTAGGTTAGCATGCCAGCTATACTATCTCCGAAATATGTCCAGTGAACATTTACTGAGCTACTGGGTCCTGACTGATTCTCCCCCCTGTTGCCACTCAAGGTCAATTCGGCTTGCTGTGAATGTTTAATTACAAGGGCATTTTAAGCAGTTAACATGGGGAGGGGGGCATCTCATGGGTTTGATAGTGAATGTATGGGGGGCACCTTTCACCATCACATTACACTATTAACTGACTTCAGTCTCGGATCTGCAGTGACATTTAGTTTATCCTGTTTACATGTGGATGAAGTCTTGGTGAATGAACCCAAGAGGTAACCGAATTTGGTGAGCCTATAAATTGTACATGAATCCAGGACAGAATGGTGGTTACTTTACTAGCTTTCTAAGAAACGAGACAGCTCTTAAAAAACTTTTCTCTCCTGCTTTCTTCATAAAGAATAATTGCACATACAGTTCTCACACACCAGCATGGCTTCTACAAGGGTCATTAATTGAACATCACCAGCAACTATCCCACCGAGGGTCTGCTACAAAGACCTTTTATTGCTTGAATCTTCTTTGCATTACCTGCAACATTTTATTTCCTGTCAGGCCTCCATGTGAGAGGCTCTGATTTGGTAAAATAAACTCTGCTTTTTATTCTCCCCATATATACATGGGGAAAAGAAATCTGCTATAGCAGTGTTAGATATTTGATCAGCTCTCAGATGGCAGAAAAGAATACAAAATTAAAAGCCCTCAATTCCATAATAAAGTAATGTCTGTTGAGTCCTGATGGTTTCATGAATAGAGCCACAGAGTTTTCTTACCTGGAATTGGTTTGGCAACACCTACTTTCTTCTTTCAACTTCTGAGTCTAACCTACAGCCCTGGTATTCTTTAGTGGTCTCCCTTGCAAGTTCTAATTTGGACTGATATTGCTTTGCTTTCAAGCCCAGACAAGGTCTACTAAGTGTTCAGGTGCCCACATGTGGAATATTGGGTATACCTCTGATCAATGCACCTGGAAAAAAGGATATTGTAGAGCTGAGAAAAGAACAGACACAACCAAATAACATGATCTTTTGAGTGTGGCTGGAAAAATTCCCCCAGGAGGAAAGATTACAGAGTTTGAAGTTTTTTATCCTAGAAAAAAAAGGGAAGATGGCATATAGCTGGCATAACAAGGACCAGCAGTTCCCAACTAGAGAGAGCCATTATTTCAACAAAACCCAACTGCTTTCTATTACTTTGAAGAGAATGGCCAAATATCCAATATCTTGGAAAGTCAGGAGGAGAAAGCCTAGGATTTAAACCTTGGAGCAGAGAGAAAGAGAGAGAGGTGTCTGTGTCCACTTGTCTGTGTGTAGGACTGTAGCACAATAATAACTTAAAATAGGCAGATCTTGCCTACAATTAAGCATCTAAACTAGCCAAGTCACATCCAGAAGTCTACTGCCAAGGAAGCCAATTCTATAATAAGGGACAGAGAATCTGGAGAGTCTAGACTTACAGGCTGAAGCAAGACAGATATAATAGGTATTGATTTACAGGGATGCTCAGGAATACACCAAAAGATGCAGCAACATGCCTAAGAAAACAGTATTAAAGGGCTCAAACGCCTGTTGTAGAAGTGCTGTATTTCAGGAGGAACCATTTTGTAATGAAAAACCATCTTGTTCCAAAAGCAATAGAATACACTATGTAATATAACAACAGTATAAATCTTGTAATGTACAGCTAAGGAATGTTACCCGTGAGCCACCCAGAGTCACTTAAATGAGATGCACGGCCATACAAATCAAAATAATAATAATAAATACTATAACTATACTAAGCAACTTTTTGTGTAAACTTAATAGTCTCCAAGAATACAGGTTAAAGATTGCTGGACCACGTTGTAGTCTGTACATCTGGAAGTTGCCCAGGAACAACAGTGAGCTGAAACTCGTATTCTGACCGTGTGATCTGCAGAACTTCAGAGAAACGTCAGTTGTCCCTTTCATGGCTAGAGACTGGGTGTATCAAAAGGTTCATCAAAGAAAAAATAATTTGGTGCCATGGTGGGAGGGATCTTACCAAGTTCTTTTAGAGTGCTGCAAAGCTATTTGGTATCAAATCTTGTGTTCATCTTAGTCATCTTCATCCTGCTTCTGTTATTGATCCAGAGTGGGTGACGTCTGGACAACAAAAACCCAAAGAATGATTATCCTGCTGCTAATGCTTCCTTATTGTACTTAATGCTTCTGTTCCCTCATATAATGTTTTTCATTATGTGTATAATGCTGCTGATGTCCTCAACATAAATCAATGTTGGATTTGAGCTCATGTGCCACATACACTGATGGTCTATCTATGATTCCTGTTCCCCTTACTATAATACATAGTTATATTACATATTCCCTAAGCTTAGCATCATTAAGGAAGAGAGTAGAAAGGGTGGGATACTTAGATACTTGAACTATGTTTATCCCCAGCTCTATCTGCATCTACTCATTGTCTTCCCCTGTCCCAGTAACTTTGTATCTCCCTCTACTATTTCTCTTCAAGTAATTTACTATCATTCACTCTTCAACCCATCTCTTTATCACACATACTTTTCAAGTATTCCATTCCCATGGTATTCAACTTTTGTATGTCTCCCAACATCTCCAACTTTCTCTTCTATAAAACAAGGTGGGAAGAAGCACATTTCTACATTGCCATTTTTGCTTCTTTCAACAGATTTGTTACCTATTACTTTTCTTTCAGTATTTGTGTGTCTTGCAGTTTCTCAATCCATTTCCCAGCTTTAGTAAACATCTATAGAGGTACGCAAATTCTATTTTTTTCTTTTGCTGTTTACTTGCAACCATTTGTTCTATTTTCCTGTCAAATACAACTGCCTTGTTTTTGATATATAAATGTTCAGTCCCATGCTCCTGATTGCGCCATACAATCTATTTAACATTCCCTATAAACAGTTTCGATTTTTGGCCAACAGTGTGACATCATATGCCTACGTGGCATCATCTCTGTCATGCGCAATTCATGTCCCAGCAACATGCCTAAAGCCCAGAACATTCCATAATTGAAACCCATTTGCATTATCTACCCTTTGATCTAAATAAATTGCATTTCACCCTCTGGGGGAGATGGGTGGCATATAAAATGAAAGAAAGAAAGAAAGAAAGAAAGAAAGAAAGAAAGAAAGAAAGAAAGAAAGAAAGAAAGAAAGAAAGAAAGAAAGAAAGAAAGAAAGATAGATAGATAGATAGATAGATAGATAGATAGATAGATAGATAGATAGATAGATAGATAGATAGATAGATTGATTGATTTCTTGGCATAAAGTTACAACACACTACTCAAATTCTGCTCATTGTCATCTCTCATACTCTTTCAATCTAAATTTGGCCAAAGAGCTTCCCAGGCACACTTAACAAACGAATCTCCTCCAAGTTTTTGCTTCTACTCTTTCTATCTGTCCCTTTATGGAGGGGAATAATAACCAGATTCTTCCAATTGTCGGGCTCAAGTGCAGTCTTCAGACACATCCTAAACAAGTCATGAAGCCACTCCAAAAGCAAGCTACATCCAGTCACATGATCTACACCTGCGCTCTTACCATTTTTCAACACTGTCAAGCATTTATGACTTCCTTTGCAGCCAGAATAATCTTTTTCCCTGGATCATATACATTTGGAATTGTATTTACTTATAATTTCCATAGCAGCCAACTTGTACAAGATTCCAGGAGGCTTACAAGGATTAAAACCAGTGACGTAAACAGTTTAAAGCAACAATAAAGATGACCATACTGGGGATAAAAATAGCAGACCATTCAGACTCAGTAATGGGTTCCCATAACAAATAGTGGGCTCATGTAAACTGTGCGGCATTTTGCAGTTTTCCCAATACTCATCCCTAGCTCTTCCCTTATTAATAATACAACTATTATCAACCTATGGATTCCTACTTCCATACATACCCACCCCAATCTAGACCAGTGTTTCTCAACCTTGGCAGCTTGAAGATGTGTGGACTTCAACTCCCAGAATTCCCCAGCCAGCATTCCACACATCTTCAAACTGCCAAGGTTGAGAAACACTGGTCTAGATGACACAAATTCATACTTTCTGAAATACATTTCAGCCCTTTCATTCATAAAAAAACCTGCACCTTCACTTCTATGCATATGTTCTTCACCTCCACTCTGCAAAACCGCCTTCTTCAAATTTGTTACAACCTTTCTCCTTTCTCTTTGTTCACAGACACACAATATATCTATTTTTTCTTTCATCTCATTTGCTAATTTATGCCCTTTACTATTTCTTCCATTAGATGGCCTTAATAAAATATTACATGTACTTTATTAGAAAATATTGTAATGTATTACATTCATTTAGTTAATGTATTGCTATACTGCCTGTTTAAGCAAGTTGTTACTCAAATTCATGGGTAGCATTTACATTCCGTCAGTCATAATTGAATCCCTTTAAAATTAATGGACTTAAGTTAGCTATTATGACTAATTCTCTCATTGATTTCAATCATGCTTCTCATAAGAAATAACATCCTGCAAATGGTACCTCATAAAAGAGATGTTAGGTTAAATTAAATTTGCTTTTTGCATTTATGTTTTTTCATGAGAGAAAGGGGGGGAAAGGATGGCCTTCTTATTTACTTCAAAATAAGCCCTATATTTAATCGTTAATAAGAGGCAGTTTCTTGAAATATTGAACAAATTTAACCCTTTTCTCATGTTGCAGGTGATGAAAAATTCATTTCAAGTGTATATTTACATGGAGAAGCAATCTTTTCTTGGTGCCAATGGGGATTATTCCATTCATGCCATAATTTGAAAACTTCATATGTTCCTAAATTTTACTGAACTTCATTCAGAGATGCTACTGATGCTGCTTCTCATCTGGTACCCAGATCTTTGCCTATGTAACCATACCAGCTTTCTTGGAAAGAAGGAAAATGCATTGGGGAACTAAATTGTTTCTGCCCATCTAGTATGTTCAGGCAGAGTGTGTCTGCTCCAGGTCCCCTCAATTAAAGGTTGTTATCTTGAGGGACTGAGGAAGCGTGCCTCCTCTGTCACAGCTTCTGCCCTCTGGAATAGCATCCCTCCAGAGATACATTTGGTGCCCACTCTCTTAGGCTTCCAGAAGGTCCTTAAGACCTGGCTCTGTTCCCAGGCCTGGGATTAATGTGTTGATGGAGTCCCTGTTGTGTTTTGTGTTTTTATGGTGTCAGCCGTTCAAGATAAAGCAGATTTGAGTACCAAAGTTATGAATACTAGAGCTATTTTTATTATAGGGTTACAGTAACAGAATCTCCTCCCTGCCTTTATCCTAAAGAGAACTAGGGAGGGTCAAGTCTGAGACATTTTCTCACATTTCTGGTTTGGACTAAAGGTTTATCTGACCGTTGTCTTAGTTGGGATTCTACTTCCTGTTCCTCAAGGTTATTCTCACAGCCCGTTATACATGGCTAGGCAATTATACTTTGTGGGTGTGTTTTTAATTGTTTTAAATGGTATAGACAGTGTTGTAAGTTTCCCAGAGTCGTCTAGAATGGGGCAACTATAATAAATTTAATGGAGGAGGAGGAGGAGGAGGATATAAATAAATAAATGTCCTTCTCCACCAGGCCTTGAGAGATTTTCAGTGGTGATTTAAAACTTTTTGTGGCTGCTGGCCTTATTTTTCCCTTCAAAGACATTTTAATCAAGTTTCTCTTTACTGTAATTTCTCCACCATACATGTTCCCTGATTTTTGAGGGGTTAACTTTGTGACCATAAATCACAGAGCAATAACTCAGTTACATCAATGTTGACATAGTAGAGTCAATAATAAATTAGCACCTTACTGGGGATTTAATTATAACATAAATCATTACTTCAAGGATTTCATAAGAGAACTTGTGCAGAGGAGCTGGAATAATATGGCAGAAGAGAGCAGTGGATTTGGGTTGTTTCCACATAAATATGTGAAGAACCTTGTTGGAACAGGCAAAGAGCTCATTAGTTCAGCATTTTGGGTTACACAGTGTCAACCAGGTGCAGGTAAGGAGCTCACAAACATGGACAGGTGGCCATAAGGTTAGTATTCATGCTGCCTGTGATTCCAGAAATAATAATCAGGGCTGTTAAAACTAATCGTCCTTAATAGCCTGATCCTCTATGATTTGCCCAGGCTCCTTTGAAAATTGTCTCCATTGGTGCCTGCGACCACATCTGATGACAGCAAATTCCAACTGTGCATTATATTAAAAAGTATTTTGTTTTACAGGTCCTGAATCTCCCCATTTGTCAGACTTCCCTCCGTGCAGTCTAGTCTGGAAACAGTCAACCCAAGGAACAAGAATCTAAGAGCTCTGATTAACAGTGTTTATTAGAAGGAAAGTTAAGGTTAAAACGCAAGAATCTCAGCAAGTACCAAATTTTTAAACCAGACATGTATATACAATTTGTGTTAGCAAAACTCTTTTTCCTCATGCCCCCTTCAGTATCGAGGGGAGGAGATTTGCTTCTTTTCTTACGTCTTACTTCATCTGCTCACTGTTTTGGTAACTGCCAGTCATTTTATCGGTATGAGAAATAATTCTCACAACACATCGAGTTTCCATGAAGCTCCCAGCTTTAGCATTGTGAGAAACAGAAAAAAACTTTTCAGTGTACACATTGTCCATACTGTACAGGATTTTATAGGCTTTGATATTTTTCCTTTACCTATCTTTGCTCTGTTAAAAAGCCCCCCATCCTAGCACTCACTTCTTATAGGATAGGGAGCTGCTCTGACCCCTTAGTCATATTAGTTGATGTGATCTGCACCTTTTCCATCTCTAAAATATTCCTAAGATAAAGTGAAAACATACAGAACTCAGAATAAAAAATGAACAAAACCACAAAAGAATAAGAACATTGTATTATTATTATTATTATTATTATTATTATTATTATTTTGGTTGATATCCTGCCTTTTTACAGGAGCTCAAGGTGGCATACCAGTGCTTCCTCCTCTATTTTTATAAGAGCATTCTTATAATAATAAATAATTACAAAGATCATTCTTATAAGATGACGCAAACAGCGTGATTTTTTTTGTTTAAGCTTAACAGGTACCAAGCAATGGGAACAAAAAAAAATCTTCTGTTGTATCAGTGATATGTCCATAGCAGGAATTATTGTGAAAGACAGTGGATTATCTTCCCAATTCCTTCAAACCGTTTGACCAAAGAATAACTAATCTATATTGTATTGGCGGTGTTAAAGGCAAATTGGTACATATTAGCTATTTTTTATAGCAAGGTATTCTTTTAGTGAGACAATCAGAACTATACTCAGTATTGTAAGTACTAGTAGTTTTATTTATTTTGTTTCTTTTATTTATCTCTAAGTCCGTTACAAGACTCCTTTGTCCCCACAGCAATAGATCTGTGAGTATACTGGACTGAGAGAGAGGGGCTGGCCCAGTGTCACCCGGTAAGCTTGCGCGGCTGAACATGGACTAGAACCCAAAGTTCCCCACTCCTAGCCCAACACCTTCACTACGACATCATACAGGCTCTCTGCCACTTTCCAAGTGGTAAACCACTTCCATAACGCTGCCCTAAAAACCTGCATGGAAGCAGTGTGTGTCATTACCTCATGCTCAGCTTACAGCATGCATGTACAGATCTATTTCGTTTCTTAAAGCGCAGCTTCCTCTCCTTAGCGCTGTCAGCAAAACTGCCTAGCAATAGCCTTGTTCCTATACCAGCCTTGGGGGAGAGATCCATATACATATTTCATTAAGAGAGTAAATAATAAATCAAAATAATATATACTATCAAATAGTAGATTGCTCAACTTCTAATAAGAGTCACTGGGTAACAACAGTTTGCTGTACTATATTAAAAACCTTTTCCTAATTAGAATCAGACTTTTATCACTGGTCAAATACAGTGAGATTTGATTTACAGTGGTCAGACAGACAACTCCTTCAAATCAAGAACGGATCTATTGATGTTCTCCAGCAATTGCTATTCAGAGCCCACTGGAGGGGGCCACACTCCTCAAAATGAGCAGACCCAAGACAAATACATGGGCAGGGCCAGGACTAGAACCCAATTTTGTCTTATTTTATTAACCTTATTTTTAAAACACTAAAGATTACGATTCAGTAACAACTTTTGAAATGTAGGAGGCCCTACAGTGGGTTGGCTCTTTCCTGAGTGGGTGGGTCCAATCAGGATAATGAGGGATGAAAAATCAAACCTTTGGCTACTCCTAGATGGAATTCCCCAGTCCTTAGCATTCTTCCCCATTTTGTTTAACAGTTACATGAAATCTCTGGGATAGATCATCCATTCATTCTGGGTATCACCAATATGAGGATAATACCCAGCGGAACATTTCCACCCATATAAAGACCTTTATGGGCTGAGTCCTTGTTTATCATAGGACCACCTTCTCCAGGTAGAATCTTCCCATCTTGTGCTTTACTGAGAAGGTATGATCAACAGCTCTGATGAAAACAGCTTTGGACTGACACATCACAAATCCCACCCCTCTAGAATGTGCCCTGGGATGTCACATACATATCCCCAAAGGGTGGAGCTTACAGTGGGACAGCACCCTGGAGCTATGGGTGCCCATGCTTTTGATTCCCTCCCCTATGTAGTTGGGCAGAAAAGTAGCATGGAGGCAGGTCTTTTCCATGGCTGCCCTGCCTTATAATACTTTCCCCTGTTACATTAGGGCAGCTCTCGCCTTGCTTTTGCTGAGCAAACAAATGAAGACCATGTTTCTTTGCTGGCTTTTGGAGGGCAGACTGATAGACATTGTGGCCTGTATCCACTGCCTCTGGTGGTTATGTTTTATTATAGTTATTGGAATGTGTTACATATGTTAGGTTTTTTGATGTTTTTATGATGTGTTTTTATTGCTTTGATCTACTGGCCAGAGTTTCTGTTTGGGGCGGCATAAAACCACTGTAAAAAAAAAATTGGAATGTTATTGATCAATGTATATGCATTTAATTTTGTGCATCATTTGATATGATTTTTCAGAAAGTTTGCTTATAAATCATGTATACTAGTAGTGATTTCAATTCTCCAAGGGCATTTCAGCTAAAATGATACCGTCCATGCACCATGAAGGAATTATCAGCAAACTCAGGGAAATCCCTAGTTTTCTAGAAGTTAAAAAAAATATAGGGGAAATAAACACATTGCTTTTCTTCCAAAAATATTGTTTGCCTTTTGTCTGATGTGCAAACAATGGCATCCATAGGGGAATGGGTTTCAACCCAGTCAATCTGATAAGAGAATCTTCTACAGTCCTGATACAGACATACCTTACAACAAAGATAGAGCTAGTACTTCTGGGTATGCTTCTTGTCTTGACTACCTTGCAAGGCTGGCCTCAGCATTCCTGGAATCCTTGTCTATCTCCCAACCTGGCCTGCCTCAAAGGGCTGACAAAGTGCCACTAACTGAAAACAGGTAATATCAAGGGCCCTGCTCTCTTGATCTGGAAACTGGATTTGGACTAAAGAGTCACTGAAACAGAGAACCCTTCTCTGACATATACAGGATTAATGTCTTCAAGCAGAAATCTGTCCTAAGCCAACTCAAGAAACAGAGGACTGTCCATAAATCAGAACATATGTCTACTCTACACTTGGCTGGTTCTCAGCTCAAATTAGCATTACTCTCTAATTTGTGTGTATGGGTGTGTGATTGCCCTCTTTTTTTAATAGCCTGTAGAAGGCTACAGTTTGGCTACATTTGGGTATGACTAATGGGATCTATGGGTTTAACTTTGAAGATTGAATTAATCTTTCGTTAATTCAAAGATTGCATTTCAGCCTAAAATTCCTCCCACTACCTGTTTTCCTCCTGAGGTTTTCCAGACCTATCCAAATCAAAAACGATTGTTACTATAAGCTGCTTCCTACCAGTTTTGAAGAAAATGGAGGGATATATATTGGCAGTTAGAAGATGCAACATGTTAAAACTAACCATTGCCTTGTAGAAACGCTGTTCTGCATTTTTTTTCTTTGAAAGGAAAACAGAATGTTGATTAAATCCTCATGGATGGAATGTGCAATTCTTGCATTTAGATGGTAGTCGAAAGTTTTGAGGAATGCTCATGGAGTCCAGAAGTTGGGGGTGGGGTTTCCAGAAGATTAAGATCACAGCCATGATTGCGTGATTGAAGCCCTGCCCCTTTTTTGTGTGTGGTACATACACACTCATGGCTGCCATCTTGACTTTTTTGACTCCACTGCAGACGCCCCTTCCCAGAAGCATTCTTGGAAATGATGTTAGAGCTGGGTGTTTTGCTTTGCAGCACAACAACTTCCTAACTGATTTTCTTCTAACTTGAAAGAATATATATATTTTTTTTAACTCAAGTGGGGAGGAACAAGTAGTTAAAAATCTAAGACAGGAATTCACGTGGCGACAACTGAGATACCTACTTTTGAAACGTGATAATGGGTCCTCTCAGTGGTGAGCAGAAACAGGACCCAGCATCTTATTTGGCCCTTGAAACATCAGCCAAATTATGCTGCCAACATTCATTTTAAATATTTTAAATATTCACTTTCGGCAGTGTGATTTTTGCTTAATTTTTAGGTTTGGACAATCTGAAGGATGGAAAAGGACCTTCAGAACCTTTGTAAAGCAAAGTGCTCCCATTCCAACTCTTCAGCTCCGCTCCATCCCAAACTAGGCTCAGAAAGGCATAATAGATGGTCTTCTGCACCTCCAGCAGGTTGAGATGGGGGCGCTGAGTTGCAGTCCCAAACATAACAGTTGCCCATCCCTGCCACAGAGCTTCAGAGACAGTCTCTTCTTGGCTCAGTGCCCATTAAAAAGAAGCCTCTTCTTGCTGGATAGAGAGGTGAGCCCGTGAGATAACCAAACTCATAGGAAAACAATTCCACATCTCTGCCTTTCTCAGCGGCCAGGTCACCCATGGCAACAGCCATCTTCTGTCCATCCATCAGGAAACAAGATAGGAGCTTATGAAAATGGGAGAGTTGATGGACAGTCTGCCTTTGCCCTGGCTGATTTCCCAACTGCAATTTCTTTTCCTTTTTGGCTACGAAGGAATGCTTCACCATTAATTTGCTTTGGAGAATTATCCATCAACTAGATCAGCCTTTGTCAAGCTGATGCCCTCCAGATGCCAGGTCTACAACTCCTGCCATCTCTTAGCCAATGCAACCATTTGATGGTACTTATACTCCAATATATATGGATTGTGCCTGATGTGGAAGCCTGAAATAAATATTTTCAAAAAAAGATCAGGACTTTTCCTCCATTGAAAGCTTCATGCACACTTGCTCCCTGCTAGTTTGGAGCAGTGTGTGAGTATGGAAATACGATGATCTTATTTGTGCATGTATCAGAATAATCCACATTTTCCTTCTTTCTTAGTCAAGTTGCCTATGGCACAGTCATTTCCTTAGATGGAATATGAATCATTTTTCAAGGGACAACTACTTTTCTCCCCCAGAGCATTAAAAATGCTAGAATTCATTTGCTGAAAACATGTATCTGAAAGTATATTTTCATACAAAATTTCTAAGAATAATCAGATCAAATACTTAGATAATATGCTATTATTGTGGCTTTGGTCCTGTCAGCGGGTGGGCAAGGACAGGAACTAATCCAGACACACATGGAACTGAGAGGTTAATCAAAGTGGTATTTATTTTTATTCACAACAAATTGCAAAAGCGCTGGTGATGTGAATGTGTATATAAGTGAGTGCAAAGGCAAAAACCTATGGAAAAGCTTAACTTAACAATAGTGTCCTTTATCCAGCCCCTTTTAGCAAGGTCCTTCATGGTACTAGCTTCCAACAGAAAAGAATGAGAGTAGCTCAGGGTTGAATTGTGGGGTGCTTGGTGCTGTCTGAACTTGATTGTTTTCTTGCAGACACGTTTCGGTACCAGGCTAAGTAACATCCTTAGTACACTCAGTAAGTAACATTATCAGTGCAGAAGGAAGTACACTGAGAATGTTACTTAGCCTGGTATTGAAACATCTGCAAGAAAGCAAGCTCAGACAGCACCAAGTACCCAATCATCCCTCCCTCCTCCCAAGATAGTTTATCTAATGGCAAGTTTTGGAATGCTAATTTCCTCTTTGCTAATCTTGCTGCTGCTGCTGCTGCTGCTGCTGCTGCTGCTGCTGCTGCTGCTGCTAATGGAATGGAATGGAATGGAAGTAGAGCCTTAGTCTGACCAAAAGTGAAGAGAGAGAACACCTTCAGTCTTCTCCAAACCCATCTCTGTGAAACTCTCCTGCCAGCACTTGAACCACCTGAGTTTTTATACTGCGAGGGTATTCAGTCCAAGGCTGCCCTTTCCAACACTGCTGTGGTTCTTCTTCTCTCAACCACTTCTCTCAGACCCCTCCTAAGTCCTCTGTATACAGTTTCTGGACCTTCTCTGCCCCTCAGTTATGGATCATCCAGGCTTCCTGCATATCCAGTGATTGTGAACTGCTGATGGTCTGGTCACCTTTTTGGCCTGATAGCAATTCTTGGAGAACCTAAAAGAAACCCCCCCACCCCCCACCAGTTCCTCTACCTTCCTACCAGGAATGTCTGCAATCTGTAGTCAGAGTAGGAAAAGATGACAGCCTGCATTCAGTTTGCCCATGACTTCCAGCTGGCTGGTCACATATCTCCACAGATACTCAAACATACTGAGTACAGAAGTAGAAACTGAGCATAAGATAGCTTAGTTTTCCATAGAAAAATGTTCCCATAGGGCAAAAAGGGATTTTTGGGTCAGCATCAGAGGCTGTCTTAAAGAGCAACGTTGGACCTAACTTGGACTGGGCAATGTTATACGTACGGCTGAAGGCTTCTCAGTGCAAGGGCAGATTAAGAGAAAACTGCTGAAGAGAGTTGTTGAGTGACATCCAGAAGACTCACTTAAGGCCCAAAGAGGGGGATGTGCTGTGGGACTTTGTCTACTCCACACAGAGGATCCCTCAGCACTGAAGAGAAGACATTCCATCAGCCAGAGCTGAGGGAGGAAGGCAGTTCCTCCCCTGTCATTTCCTTATCTCTAAAGTAGGATGTAAATAGAGAACAGAGTAATTAGAAATAACCCTGTGCACATTCATATTAGAGCAGCATCATAGTTTGTAAATATATATGCCCTTAAAGAAATATTAGGTTATGATATTCCATAGCATGGAGAAAAGAAAGGGAGTTTAAAAAGTCAAGTGGAGGCTTTATCAGGGGAGAAAAGGAAGCAGGTGTTGGAATAGAGTTACCTTATATATGTGTATAAGCCCATCTACAGATAAGCCGACCCTCATATTTTTAACCAAAATACCATGAAAAATGCACCACCTGCAGATAAGCCAACCCACATTTTTCATGGTATTTTGGTTAAAAATGTGAGGGTCTGCTTATCCACTGATGGGCTTATACACAAGTATATACGGGAAATACGGGTACTTTAATAAAGTATTACCATATATATGCTTGGATATGCCAATTTGTGGATAAGCTGAACCCAGTTTTGGGGGTGTATTTTAGCACCTAAAATTCTTGGTTTATCCGCAAGTATAAACAATAGCTACTGGTAAATTCTGCTTGCAAAACAAAGCAGCAGAAAACAAAACCAACAGATATTGTTAGCTGTCTTAATAAATGGAACAATTATTAAGGACTGTATTTTTAATCCTTTTTCATTTGGGGATGTGGCATGTTTAAGGAGGAAAACGAGAGCCAAGCCTTGTAGAGACTTAAAGCTTGCATGACAGTTCTTAAATAAACAGAACAGGCCAAGGTTTTTTGGTCTGGGGAACTTTATGGAGCAATATGGGTGCCTAAGTTCCCTTTTGACCTCTCCCAACCCGCCAAAACTGAACATATTGGCCCAGCCTATGCCAGTGACTTTACCCATGTGCCAGAAATCTTTTCAGCCTAATGCTGAACACACAACACTCCATCGAGTGGTACTACAACTCCAACAATTCCTTAGCGGAATTCCTGACAGGAATTGAAGTCCAAAATTTCTGTAGGCCTTAAGTGAGTTATACACTCCTGGATTCAGGGGTATCCACAGGATGTGATCCAAAAAACCAAGATGGTGGCCACAGCAGTACAATCAAGGCCCCTCCCATTTTTGCATGCAACAGGTAGAGCTTTGATTGCACCATTGTGGCTACATCTCGACTGGTTTGACCCCACACTGAACATACCTCTGCCTGGTTGGGAAACTGGACTAGAGTGAGTGTAGATTTTCTACACTTTGATTTGATTCTCATCAAATTCTGTGGGGAACTTTTTGGGATCAACCTAGTTCCAAAGAAGTTAATTGTAAAAGTGAGCTTGATTTATCTCAGAGTGCTTTTTGGAAGTCTGAACAACTGTTACATTTGGTTTATTTGGTCCAGGTGTTATTGCTGTTTCTAAAGTTGCATAGTGGCAATAATTCTTTTCTATAAGAAATTGAAGAAAGTTAATGAAATTATTAATGAAACGGAATGTGCTGTCTTGGTAAACAGATGGAGGATTACTTTAAATAACATGAAATTAGTTACCAGTTACCTTAAAATGAAGTTGTACAACTAAAAGAGGTTGATTTGGATGTTTCAGAGAATGTTTAATAATCATCTTGCAGTTGGAGATGCAGTTCAGGAGTTGGAAATTAGCTTTGGGTTTGAGGTTTTTTCCCAGGGGGAGGGGGGATCCAATTATTGTTATAATTTAGCCTGATATCAGTGGGATTGTTAATGTGCCTCTGAATGTAACTGCCTGTTAAAGATTCATGTGATCTTTTTGGCTATTGGGAATCTATCAAGCTATCCATAATTGAACATATTTCAGAAATGTGGGTTGGCTAAAAGAATTATTATACAACACAGAAGGAGAAATCTACATTTGATTTACAGCAATGCATTACTGATGTGTTTCTCCACATTTAAAATAGGTGCTTTTTTTTTTTTTAACAAAAGGGGCAAGAGGGAAGATAATATACTTTGGGTCAATCATTTTATCTCAAAATAACTTACCTTACAAGATTATTTTTTGAGGAAAATGGGGAGAACCATGCATGCTGCCTGGAGCAATTGAAGAAATGAGAGAATATCAGTGCAGTAAATAAACTGATAGGTAAATAATTAAATTAGCATAGGAGGGCATGGCCCAGAGTCAAGATCCTCTTCCTCACTTTTCATTTTCTTTGAACTGTAGGAATAAGATTTAGGTGGTTTCCTTTGGGTTGATTATTCAGACTCTATTAAGCGAAGCACAGCCAAGGATCTGAAGAACAGGTTCGGTCCTCACCAGCCAGGCATCTTAGCATGCTTTGCTGATGCTTCCATCAAAGTGGGAACCCCATGTTAGCCACCATGCTCCCATCGTTGAAGCAGAGGGTTATGCTGACAAACACAGCACCTACGAAACAGCCCATCTTTGATCAGGTTTCTACTGCAAAAGGGACGCCTGCCAGATCCCACTAAGCTCAGTTGGATGCCATTTGCAAAAAGTCCCCCATTTACATAACTGGCCAGTGAGCCACCCAAGGCCTGTCCTGCTTCTTCAAGCAAGCAGTGATTGTTGAAAAGAATATTTCCCAGTTCTTCAGTCTCTGCATCAAAGAGAGGCATTTGGTTTGCGGCTGACTGAGCTGGAAAACTCTTTAAGTAAAAAACAGAAGAATAACTTAGCATTTCCCTGCCACATTTTCTCCTCCTCCTATAGCTGCTTCGCCCAGCTTCTCAGCCAGCCTCCACGCTCTAGTGCTTTTAGAGCCATTTTTTGTTCCAAACTATTCGCTTTTGCTTCCCTCATCTTCTTTTTTTTGGTAATTCCATTTATCTATAGCCAGCTCATTATCCCTATGGCATTATTCCCTCCCTTTCCATAGATTTTACAATGCAAGATAGGGTTGCAATCTAGATTTTAAAAATAAGAAAGAGTGAAGTATTTTGCCTTGCAATTTATAGGAACAACTGTCTAAGGTGGTATTTCTCAACCTTGACAATTTGAAGATGTGTGGACTTCAACTCCCAGAATTCCCCAGCCAGCCATGCTGGCTGGGGAATTCTGGGAGTTGGACTCCATACATCTTCAAGCGGCCAAGGATAAGAAACACTGGCCTAAGGTAATGTCTTTAGGCAGTGGACATCTGGCTTCTGATCTTTTTGAAAGCCGAGATTTAGAGAGCAAAGAAGAACTCTCCTTGTCAGTACAGCTGAGCCAGGCAGGCATCTTCCTCCCTTTGGGGGTGACGTGTCATCTTGCTGAGCTTCATTTTCTATCGAAACGAAACAGTGTTTTGAAAGTTGCTTGCTTATTATCGCAGCAGCAATGCTGTTGTGCTTTTCAAAAAAGAAGCTGCAGTGAAGGCCAAACCTGCTGATTCTTGGGAAACGTTCCTGGTTGTAGAAGTTCCTTCGAAAACCAGAATGACAGTCGAGTTTTATTTTAGCAACATCTCCGTATCCCTGAAGGACGTTCCTGGATGCGAATGAAGCCCCAAGAAGCAAAGCCCACTTTGAACCTCTATCCATATTGATTAAGGTGCATGTAGCAAGCATTGAGTTTCACAGCTTTAATTAATCGTTTTTAACAATGGTTGGATGATTGAAAACATCCCCCATGGTCTTGCATCTTCCCTCTTCAGCTTCCTGGGTTTACTACCCATATTTTGCCATATATTCAGTGATATCTGTATCTGTGTTACAATTTGTTAGTGTTTATTTAAGAACTCAGAATTTTGAGTTAGAATAGTCAATTGGCAATGGGCCACTGGCTATGACTGATACTTCAAAGACAAACTTCTAAAAATAGTAACCTCATTACTTATTAATGAAGAATGTTAATAACATTTAGCACATCCTGTTGAAAGTGAATATATAATTAGATAAAATGGAATGTGTGAAGGCTCCTTGCCCTTTGACTCTCTCATAAAAGCCTGCTAAGGACTGGAAAAAGATTTAAGCAAGAATTGCAAATATTTTCAGTAGCTAGTCAGTTGGCTAACAAGACAGATGTTCAAAAAAATAGCATTTTTTCCCTGATTTTGCAGGTTCTGACGTTTTGAACCTGTACAATTCTTCTGAGATTTCTTAGTGGCAAAGGTTGAGAAGTACTACATTCCTAAAGTAATGAGACCGTTGAAAGATACAAATTTAGATCAAGATACCAGCAAGACAAAGAGACTTTGGGGATGCTTCTTGAAGATGTAAAAACCAAAAAGTTCAATTTACAATTTTGGAGAGTTGATGAATTGTTTAATTCAAGATCACCTTCTTGTGGATTTTTGAGCAGTGGTTTACAACTGTCAGAAGACCATAGGATTGGATGAAGCTGTGAAAATATATCAAGCTGTGGAAATAAATCAGAATGTTCAAGTTATGGAGAAAACCAAATTATGGTGAAAAGGAATTATGTCTAAAGATAAAAAAGAATCACAAAGTAAGTTCCAGCTCTTGGAAGTCTTATAGAAGAAAATACAGTCCAGGGGATGGTCAAATATATGGAGCCCCCTGCTTCTACTACAAGAAAAAAGCATTTTGCAAGCATCAGCAAAAATGGAATGCAGAGCAACCTGTCCCGTGACAGCCATTTCCTTTTAACCTTTACACATTCTCACTTGGATGTTCAACGATGTTAATGGCTTTGCCACTCTGTCATAGCACATTTTCTCCTTGCATGACACTTTATTTTTTCTTCTTCATCTGAACTTGAGTGTTAACTTCACTACTAAACGCTAAGTCTTCACCATAAACAATGACAAGAGTAAGTTAAGTGCCATTAGGAATAGCTTGAAGTATGCCGGTGGCTAAGAACTTCCATTCCCTTGGGATTATGGAAATGAAGGTAAAAGTGGGTAGGGACTCCCTTGAGTCAAACTCAGCTCTGATGATTGCAGGGATATTCTACTTCGTTTTCTTGGCAGCAATACAGGCATGGTTCACCACGGCTTTCTTTTTGAATGTTTTGTTTCATTCCACAGTTCTAGAAGATCTCTTGGTGGTCTCCCTTTCAGCTACTGAACAGACAGAAGCCTGCTTAGTTTTTTCCAGATTAGCCAATGTCAGCTAGTGCTGCCATCTGCTATGATGTATGTTTAGTTTAATTACTTAGATACATTTATTTTATAGATACTGTACATTTTATGCAGAAAAATCCATTATTTTCTCTTTTATAAGGACATTTTACCAAAGAAATGTTTGCAGTTCCTCCTTGTCTTTAGGCATCTAATTTTTGAAATCACAAATACCACTATTAAAAAAAAAAGATGGGCTTTGCTTAGTCTTGCTACAGTTCATTACATCCTTTTGTAGCCTAGGTTATCTGCTTTATCTTTCTCTACCTTGCTAGCTAATTTGACAGTTTTATTATCTTGAGCATTATCATGTTATTTAAACAGTTTACAGCTTGCAACTGTGGATCCTGTGTATTTGACTGATATACCAAAGGACAGAAGGCTTACTCGAATATGTAAGTCACTTTAAGGCTATTATAGCCCTGCACAATCACTTCCTGTGCACATTTCCTAATGAATTATTCAGTTTGTACTTCGGATGCTTTATTTATTTATTTAAATGTATATTTTATTTTATTTATTTATTTATCATATTTATATAGCCGCCCATCTCACACAAGGTGACTCTGGGTGGCGACAAGGTGACTTGTATATGCCATCTGACTCCCAACAACTCTGGGTGGCTCACAAGTAAAAACTTTAAAAACAAGAAAAAGTATAGTAAAAGACTAAAAGGAAGAAAAAAAAAGATGGCAAGGATGACCAGAAAGCCCCTGATAAGAAATAACAAAGGGACCCATGCAATCCAAGGGGAGCTTCACTCAGCCTCACCAAAGGCCTGAACGAAGAGCCACATCTTCAGGGCCGTTTGAAACATCAGCGGGGGGGGGCATCTGGATCTCAGGAGGAACCTCATTCCAGAGGGCAGTTGCTGCTACAGAGAAGGTGTGCTTTCGGGGTCCCAATGGATGCCATTGTTTAACTGAAGGAACCTGGAGCACGCCAACCCTGCCAGACCCAACTGGCCAGACAGATACTATGGGAGACAGGCAGTCCCTCAGGTAGCCAGGCCCTGTGCCATGTAGGGTTTATGGGTGACAACCAGCACCTTGAATCACACCCAGAAGCAAACTGGCAACCAGTGCAGCTCACGCTACAGGGGTATTATATGGGCATACCAAGTATGCCCCTCACTGCCCTCGCCCCTGCATTCTGCACCAGTTGAAGCTTCTGGTGGTCTTTAAGGGCAGCCTCTTGATTACGCATCTGGGCTATTCCAGATATGTAAAACAGGCGCCTTCCCACTTGACACCCTCTGATGTTTGCTCCAAGGAGTTGAGTCTGAGGAGCAGCTCTCCAGGGGCCGAGTTGCCCTTGCTTGCAGTGTCTTGCCCCAGCTCCCACTTTGCTCTTTTTTCTCTAGGGCAGTGCTCCCAAAATGATGGCTGTGAATTGCAGAAAGTGACCTGAACTTCTTGCATTCGGGGAAATCTGGAGAATGCCCATAGGAAAAACATCACAGCCTGCGCCATAGGGACTTGTGGGCAGGACGGTGCCATGGCATTATTATAAGTGTGGCAGTGCAGGGAGGTGTGCTTGGGGGGTGTCCATGTATCAGTGAAAAGTGGGCATTGGGACCAGCACAGCCTTTGATTGCTAGAGTAGAAGATCCAAGACTATCCCTCACTGATCTTTCTTGCATGCTCCCTCCTGCAGCTCAGTCCCTTCTACCCATCACTCTGGGCAGGTCACAGGGAGTTACAGTGATCCAGAAAGGGCGAGCAACAGTTACACAGACACTGGTGGGAGCTTGGCCCCAATTTATCCTTTCCCAGTGTAAGTGAACTCTCAGAGGCTGGGACAGAAAGGGGAGCATTTCCAGACATGACAAAGGAAGAGTGGGTGGACATTTCAGTCTTCTCTGGCAAAAGAGCCGTTAGCTCTTCAATTAAACCAGGGTCTCTCAACCTCAGCAACTTTAAGATGTGTGGACTTAACTCCCAGAATTCTGAGAGTTGAAGTCCACACATCTTAAAGTTGCTGAGGTTGAGGAACACTGAGTTAAGCTACCTGTGAAAAAGAAGTTCAAGCAGCTCACTGAGATCCCCTCTGCCTTAATGATTTCACTAATACACGAAGGCTGGAGTTTTGCTTAGGGTATTCAGTTTTCAAGCTTCTGTATCCTAACCCCTTTTTTCCTGCCATGAAACACAATTGATGAATCTTGCTTCCCTGACCAGGCGTTGCTGTTTGGGCACTTGACATCTAATCATCTGCTTCCTTCTATCTCATGGTAGGGCCTGCCCGAATGTCAGAATCTGGCAACAACTTTTGCACTATTCACTCAATGTGTATGTCAGGGTTTCTCAGCCTTGGCAACTTTAAGATATGTGGACTTCAACTCCCAGAATTCCCCAGCCAGCATGCAGGCTGGGGAATTCTGAGTGTTGAAGTCCACACACCTTAAAGTTGCTAAGGTGAGAAACACTGGTCTATGTGAATGAGATTCCTCTCTGTCCCCAGCAAAACATGCGTAAATGGATAGCTCTTGTGCTGACAGGACTGTCCCTTTGTACAGTATACTATTTCATGCACAGTTGTAGCCATAGATTGTGTGGTAGGAGTCCTATTGCAGCCTTCCCCAAACTAGTGCTCTTCAGATGTGTTGGCTAGGGAGTCTGGGAATTTATGTTCAAAACATCTAGAGGGCATCTCCAGATAGCCTCAGAATTACAGGAAGAGGCTGTGAAAAAAGAAGTAAGCCCCAAATAGCTATATTTCTGTAATTAAACTTTTTTTCTGGGATTTTTTTTGGCAGGGTGATCATTCTCTTGGTAAAGGCTTCTTGCTGACACATGCATTTCAGTGATCCCTATCTCAGAAAATTAATTCTGTGACCTCAATTGCTCTGCTCCCTGCACTGCAGTTTTTGCAGAATCGGAGAAGAGCCCATTCTGAAGACACTGTACCATGTGAAAGATCTTATCCAAGCAACTTCCCTCTTCTCTGGGTTCTCCTGACTTGGTCTGATCCTGCAGAAGCTGGAAGTGGGGCCTCTGGAATGCAAGTGAACACCATCCTTCCAAACACTCTCCTTTATTCACCCATAACGAAGCAACTAGGGTGCCCCTTTAAATCCAGTACTTACTTCCCACTACTGTAAATCCCCCACTTTCTTGCTTACTGTAGCAACCAAGGCTCCAAGTGTGCTGCATTGCTGGCAGGGAGGTGGGAGAAACATTAACAGGTTGATCAAGACAGACAGCTTGCTTGGCAGAAGTTGCTGAAGCAGCATCCTTTCCCATTGGCTGGGTCTGTGAAAAGTTGTGATATGACCAAATGTGAGAAGCCACCAATTGCTACTCCCTGAAAAGCAGAGGTGGAATCAGGATGACTATGAGAGACTGCTTTTAAACCTAAGGTGGGGTTGGTTGGATGGGGGCTCTTGGAGAGCAAAATAACCTCCCCGTGCAAAGCTGCTGAGCCTTTTTTCCTTTGGCTTTTAGGCAACTATTAAATCACAGAACTCTCGAATCCTAGCACTGGCAAGGGGCCTTTTGGGGTGCCAAGTCCAATGCCCTACTCCATGTGGAATCCAAGCAAAAACATCCCCAAGAGATGCCCAGCCAGCCTCTGCCTGAGCACACCCATTCAATGGCAGCCAAGCACTTTCTGCATATTTGGTTCCCTTATCAAACTCTCCCTTGGAACCTGCCTTCCTGCAGCTTCAGTTGATTAATCTGCGTCCTGCCCTCTGGAATGGTAGAGAACAGGTCTTCTTGACATGCTGCTGAGTGAGATCCTTTCCAGTATTTGAAGAGTGCTTTCGTGGCCTTTCTCACTTTTCTTATCCCAAGGCTGAACTTCCCCAGCAACTTGAATCTCTCCCTTCACAGGACAGAGCTCCTAGTTCCCTGATTGTCCTCTTCGCCTTCTCTGAGGCAGTTTCTAGTTTCTCCAGTTCTCTGAACCAGACACAGTATTTGGGATGGGCAATCTGGGGAAGGCAAAATAAAGTGGAACTTTTAGATTCAGATTTTAGATTGCCTCTTTCAAATGAGTGCTGTCTGAATTCTTGTATGATTATTTCTATTGACTTATTTTAAGATAAAAGAACAACAGCAATATATATATATATATATATATCTGTTTTTATTGTGCTATGGGTACACTGCTGTGGGGAAGGGAGAAATACATCTTTGGGTGGGTAGATTGGTCTTCCTTGCTGACAGCAACCTTTTAAATGATGAAACAAGAATTTTTCAAACCAACCTGCCCCAATCTGGCATGTTCAAATACAGTAGAATTGCACCAACTCCCATGATTCCCTTTAAGCATGGCCAGCTTTGGCCATGAAGACTAGAAAAAGAGGCTAAGGCAGGTGACCCTTTCATCATGATAACATGCAGCTTGTCAAATTGCATTTTCAGGCCTAGGGAATTCTGGGAGTTGGTCCACACACCTTAAAGCCGGTGAGGTTGAGAAACACTGCTCTAGCCTCAGTTTCTCTGTTTCCTCCTCACTTCCCTTCCTGGTTCTCTTTCACACACATACACACCCTGTGCACCATGGGTCTGTCCATCCCAAACATTGCGACTATTACATGACATCCCTTACCCCTTTTATTTCACATCCCTTAACTTCAAAAAGAATTTGGGTTTAAGGAGAAGGAACAGTGTGTTGAACTGAAGGAGTCCATCTGTAGGCCTTTCCCCCTGCTAAATTAAAGTGCTCTCCCTCCATTCTTGAGTCAGAGAAAAATCAATTAATGGAGTTTGTTGTCCCTATGGCAGTCCTTCTGCTGCCTCTATGTTCTCTGTTCCAGGCACTGCCAATTACTCAACTCCCCTCCAAGCATAACAAACTGTCCACTCCTTGAAGCATGGAGTCAGAATAAGGGTGAAAATATTACTTTAACGCCAATGCAACTAAGGATGATTTATCTTCACTTATGGAGTGAGGATGATATGAAGCACAAGGAGGAAAAAATGTTTTCAGGGCATGATTGTGATGTGGATAGTTCCAAGTAGGGACATGTCTTCTCCTTTTGAGGAACATCATTTGAGGCAGGAGTTCATAGAAGTGAACATTCCTCCATAAAAAACTTTGGATGTGCTCTTTTCAAAGTATCTGTCCATATGGAGGAATTATTTAATGAGAAAAGCTTTTCAGTCATACCAATTCCTAAATCTGAGTGGTATAGCCGAACACGTTGATCTAACCCATGAGAACAAGGCCTCCTGTATTAGAACAAGAACCCAATCTGAAGGTTCATCAAAACTACCTTCAGTTTTGAGTTATGGAACTTTCTTCTAAGAAGAAATGAAGTACTTTCAAGTTTGGTTTCATCTGACTTTTTGCTTGTGATGTTTTGGTAGAATACTTAGTTATTTCCTAGGGTTCAAACATAGTGTATGGAGGTGGGGTGGGCAAAGGCTAGAAGAACTCTTTCACAAGACTGGAAGATGCTGAAGCATGGTCCAGATTGCAATTTCAGGAAAAAAAAACATAGACTCTGCCATCATTTGCGATTCGATAGACATAGATAGCACAGGTCTTGCACTCCTGATGACTGAGCAAGGCTGGTTTCTTGATGATTACAAATGCCCTGAAAACATGTTTCCTCCTTGTGCTTCATATTATCCTTATTCCATAAGTGAGGATAAATCATCCTTAGTTCCACTGGTGTTAAAGTAATATAAATTGTAATCATCACCATCATCTACAAAACTTGCTTCTCAGAGGCAACAAAGGGGCAGGTACCATGGATGGCAATATTCCGAGCATGCCTCCATCGCAACTTAAAAAAATATGGAATATTTCCTTCCAATAGATTGGTGGCGTTTTGGATTTCATGTTCCCTGCATTGCAGAGTCTTTCTTTATGCTATCCCTTGGCAAGTGGCCAACCCTTTTCACTCTTAGAAGAATTAATGCCTCTCCCATCAGATCTTTTTTTATCCCATGACCCCCCACCTACCCCAAGATTCAGAAGAATTTAGGTTAGTTAATTATCAGCCTTACTTTATTTGATTAGACCCAGCCTTGCCAAACTACTAGTAGCTTTTGATTTCTCTGCAAGAGCACAATAAAGCAGAAGCAAGCTTTGCAGAAAAACCAGTGTTTTATTGGGGTTATTAATTTATGAGGACTGGGAACAAAACAGAGTGAAATCTCCACTGAGCCATTGGAAACACTGGATGCTCCCAGGATAGTCAGTCTCCCACAACATCTACTGCATAGGGTTGCTATGAATATACAGTTTTTTAAATGGACCAATTTTGTATTTGTGTCCCAAATTTCTTGGACTATAGACAGGCTGTAAATACCTTTCCATTTAAGTTTGAGACAGCCAGCAGCCTCACATTAGATAATGTCATCCTTTGTCCTACTCTATTGCTTTGGCTTCCCCTTTTCCAGATTAAATTAAAGCAGGGTTTTGCATCTCTTACTGAAACCATGGAGGACGTGGCCCTAACTCCACACATCAGCTATAGTCACCCTATATCCTTTATTATAAAGGACAGTCCTTTATTTCAGAAAGCTGTCCTTCAGATTTATTTAATTTAGTTACAGTATTTATTTTCTCGGTTTTGCTCTTGAATTTTCCTTTGTAAAGCAAAGTTATAAACATAAACAATTAACTTCTTAAAAATCCTCATGGACCTCTTTCAGATTTGCCCCTTTTTCAGGTTTGTCCTTTATTTTTTCCAAGAAACTATAGTCACTGTACGTCACTGACCATAAATGCCAGATTCAAGAAGGAAACTGAAGGCCAAGTTTGACTTCTTGCATTTAAAATGCATCATTTTGCAAATGCAAGTAACAGCTGCTGGAAAGGAGAACGGTGGTAATTAGAGGTTAGAGCAGAAAACAGAGTTTCACTTTTTCTTCACCTGCTGAACAATTGCTTTCCAGTTCTTCTAACCCAGGATTTCTCAAACTGGGCAACTTTAAGATGTGTGGACTTCAACTCCCAGAATTCTGGCTAGGGGATTCTAGGAGTTGAAGTCCACCTCTTAAAGTTGCCAAGGTTGAGAAACACTGATCACTGTTGGGATCATTTGTGCCAAAGATTATGCAAGCAGCAATTTCAGATTAGTTTTTCAGGCAGGATCAAAACAGAGAAAGCAAGAGTCCCCCCCCGCCCCCTTCTTGCTGCTGCAACTCTAATTATTGTACATGCACCCTGTTAACAGAAACTATTTGTGTTTTCAAACTGTACATGAAATCTAAAGATGAATTTAATGCCACATCAGTTAGGTGCAGCTGTCCTGAAGACAAACGTTCCTTGCATCTGAAAACTCCCCTTCACTTAGCCTTTCAGAGGCAATTACAGTGGGGCAAAAAAGTATTTAGTCAGCCACCAATTGTGCAAGTTCTCCCACTTAAAAAGATGAGAGAGGCCTGTAATTTTCATCATAGGTATACCTCAACTATGAGAGACAAAATGGGGAAAAAATCCAGAAAATCACATTGTCTGATTTTTAAAGAATTTATTTGCAAATCATGGTGGAAAATAAGTATTTGGTCAATATCAAAAGTTCATCTCAATACTTTGTTATATATCCTTTGTTGGCAATGACAGAGGTCAAACGTTTTCTGTAAGTCTTCACAAGGTTTTCACACACTGTCGCTGGTATTTTGGCCCATTCCTCCATGCAGATCTCCTCTAGAGATCTGGGGCTGTCGCTGGGCAACACGGACTTTCAACTCCCTCCAAAGGTTTTCCATGGGGTTGAGATCTGGAGACTGGCTAGGCCACTCCAGGACCTTGAAATGCTTCTTACAAAGCCACTCCTTCGTTGCCCGGGTGGTGTGTTTGGGATCATTGTCATGCTGAAAGACCCAGCCACGTTTCATCTTCAATGCCCTTGCTGATGGAAGGAGGTGTTCACTCAAAATCTCACGATACATGGCCCCATTCATTCTTTCCTTTACACGGATCAGTCGTCCTGGTCCCTTTGCAGAAAAACAGCCCCAAAGCATCATGTTTCCACCCCCCATGCTTCACAGTAGGTATGGTGTTCTTTGGATGCAACTCAGCATTCTCTCTCCTCCAAACACGAGTTGAGTTTAGACCAAAACGTTCTACTTTGGTTTCATCTGACCATATGACATTCTCCCAATCCTCTTCTGGATCATCCAAATGCTCTCTAGCAAACTTCAGACGGGCCTGGACATGTACTGGCTTAAGCAGGGGAACATGTCTGGCACTGCAGGATTTGAGTCCCTGGCGGCGTAGTGTGTTACTGATGGTAGCCTTTGTTACTTTGGTCCCAGCTCTCTGCAGGTCATTCACTAGGTCCCCCCATGTGGTCCTGGGATTTTTGCTCACCGTTCTTGTGATCATTTTGGCCCCATGGGGTGAGATCTTGCGTGAAGCCCCAGATCGAGGGAGATTATCAGTGGTCTTGTATGTCTTCCATTTTCTAATTATTGCTCCCACAGTTGATTTCTTCACACCAAGCTGCTTGCCTATTGCAGATTCAGTCTTCCCAGCCTGGTGCAGTCTACAATTTTGTTTCTGGTGTCCTTCGACAGCTCTTTGGTCTTGGCCATAGTGGAGTTTGGAGTGTGACTGTCTGAGGTTGTGGACAGGGGTCTTTTACACTGATAACAAGGTCAAACAGGTGCCATTACTACAGGTAACGAGTGGAGGACAGAGGAGCCTCTTAAAGAAATAATTACAGGTCTGTGAGAGCCAGACATCTTGCTTGTTTGTAGGTGACCAAATACTTATTTTCCACCATGATTTGCAAATAAATTCTTTAAAAATCAGACAATGTGATTTTCTGGATTTTTTTTCTCATTTTGTCTCTCATAGTTGAGGTATACCTATGATGAAAATTACAGGCCTCTCTCATCTTTTTAAGTGGGAGAACTTGCACAATTGGTGGCTGACTAAATACTTTTCCTGCTCCCTGAACCCAAGATGCACACCTTCCTTTGTTGCTTCTTTCAGCTTTGCTCTGCCAGCAACATCTAGCAAAAAGAGACTTGATCCCACAGGGATTGCCTCTTCCCCCAGCAGTCCAGCTGTTGCCATTATGAAAGTGTCTGACTCTGGATGGCAGCAATTCCCAATCTGTCCATCATCCAGAGGGACCGAAAAATGGCACAACAGTCCTTTGGGAGTAGCCAGAAGGAACTTGACTCCCTTTCAGTCATTTAAAAAAAAAGATATTTCCAGATGTCCTTTCTTCCAATTAGAGCTGTCTGGGTATCTGCAAACCAGAAGTGGAGAAAATAGCAAATCACCCAAAACCAACCAGTTGTTCATTAGTGTGCTTCCCAGACAAAGCCAAGGTAAATCAAATGTCCTCAGGAAAAGAAGCCCATTTCTTTCTTTCCTACACTTTTGTTCTTATCTGCTGCTAATCATTTATGCCCATGTGGCTGATAAATATGCTCAAACTGTATTTCTTAAGTCAAAATCCCTTGGTATTATTTTTTACAAGCAACACTATTGTGTTTTCTTTATTTGCAGATATTTCTGACAGGACACGTTTAATGGCCAAGTGCTTTATAACTTTATTGGCTTGCCCTCACAACAACCCTGTGAGGTAGGTCACTTATTCCTGCCAAAAAGGTGGAGAATTGGGTTGATCAAAGTGACTCACCAAAGGCCCTAAGCAGCATTCCCCAACCTGGTACACTCCAACTGTTTGGGGCACATCATGACATCACTGTAGCTTCCACTGGACACCTGGGCTTTTGGACAACCACTCATCATCCTAGCCAATTCAGGTGACACATCTGGAGGTCTCCAGGTTGTGGAAGGCTGGTCTACATCCAGCTGACAGGACTAGGAGTCCTGAGACCCACCTCTGCTCAAGTTCTACCCTCTATCCACTGAAACATATATTCCTTTTCCTACTTGCTTTTTTAGAATTCAGTTCTACACTTAGAATTTTTGTTTAGAATGCTAACAAAACAATTCAAAACATTTCTTTTCTAGCCCCACAATCTTTAGAGATACCTTTTCCAAATTCAGGACCAATTCCAATGTTAGCCAGCTTCTTGTGTTGTGAGATGCAGGAAGACTGAACCCCCATGGGAGAGGAACCCACTTTGCATGCAACAGGGCTCAGCTTCCATCCCTGCTTGCTCCAGTCAAGGGCTCAGGAAGGAAAGGCCTTTCCCCACAAGAGACCTCTTGCTTGGTAGGGCAAAGCAAGCTGAGTTAGACACCCAAACTCTTACACTTGGCATCAAGCACCACTCCCATTCCCATGTATGTTGATTCATTCTGTCCCTTCTGGGAGAGAGGGGGATCACTCTCAAGCCCTGATCTATTCTCTGCCAGGCCTGTGGCATTTCAGGGCCTGCCATACCTGAGCCAGCAAAAACAGCCATTGGAGAAATTGCAAGGGGCAGGCCTGCTCTGCTTGGACTGGCTGCTTCATGGAATGTGAGCCATCGGCTGGGAGGGGAACATGCAGTAGAAGGTGACAGATTTGCTATTCCATACTGCTGAACTGGCGGGCAGAGGGAGGAAGGGGAAAAAGTTACCTCTATTTTTTTTTTAACGTTCTTGAAAAAAGGTACCTTGGCCTATCAGGGATAAAAGTTCTAATTCAGCCAATTTATGGCTTTATTAAGATGTGGGGTTTCTTGGGGGGCAGAGGGAATTGGAAGCATCCAAAAAGTCTTTCATCTTTAATCTAGAGCAACTCAAGTTCATTCTGTTGCTTCTGAACTTTATCATCTCAACTTCACGCTATCATTGGGTGCACAGATGGCGTTCAGCCCTTGCCACATTAAAAAAGCCACCCCAACAAATTGTGTGCTACACTTCATGCTCTAGCACTTATTGGAAGTCACTGACCTCGGGAGTTTCTGGTTTAGCCAACCGTGGTCCCAGTTCACTATTCCCTGCAGCCATATTGCTTTGTTTACAATTGGCTAGAAGTCCTGAGGCACATTGTCTATAATCCTGGGATGCTATGCTAGGAAGCCACTCTTACTAACACATTGCTTGCTTATTTAGTGTGTATATACATGTGTATGTGGTTCTACACACACACAAACACACATACAAAAATAGTGTTTAGTGTCATTATCACGATAACAAATTGCTCTCTATGGACTAGAAACTAGAGACATCTCAACTGCTTTCGCACTTCTCAACCCATCCCTGCTTGCCTATTTTGCTGGGTACTGCTATTCTGAAGTCATTGACCAGAACTGTTCTCCTTCTTTCTCACCTCCACGTGGCCCTAAGGAGGGTCATTAAAAAAATGAAAAGTATCCTCCAAATAGACCGGATTTAATGATTATGAATACTACAGGGGGACAACACTTTGATTTGATCTCCAAAAACTGCTCTGGAGCTCAGGAAGCATGAATGGTGGCACCGTTTGCAATGAGAGGTGCCGTGGTTCATGTTCCTATAGTTTTGGAAGACCAAATTGAAGCCCTACGCAGTCCTAGAGAATACACGTGACACATACTTCCACCAGGCAAAGTGATGGGATAATAATTCCCAAAACATGTGAGCCAGAGAAGAAAAGCATCCTTGGCAAAATTAAGCTACCATATCAGAAACAGCAATCACTTAATTCTAATGGAGCTAAAGATCTCTTGTTGATTTCCCCCTCTCTCTGTTGTGAAAAAAAAAAGGGCCAAAGCTCTGTGGAAGATAACTTGTCTGATATGTAGACATGCCCAAATTCAGTTCCTGGCTTTACCCAATACTGTGTGTGTGACCGCTTCCTGAAACCCTTAACAGTTGCAGTGGTTCAGTGTGGATAATAATTGGGAGAAGTAACCAAAAATCCAGCTTCATACATGTCTCTTGTCTTCTTTGTGGAAAGCAAGACAAGAGCTCTTAATTAAGTTTAATTAAGTAGCGTGGGAAAAGCCCAAAGCCAGAAGCACATTTTTATTCCCAAGGAAGATGAACAATTAAATAGACCGGCCTTCCCCACCTGGCACTCTCCAGATGTGTAGCAATATTTCCATCATCCCTGTTGGCTGGGAAGAATGGGAATGATTGTCCAACTCAATTGGAGAGAATCTGGTGAATCAGACTGGGTTAGGCAACGTGCTGACTGGTTTGCACATTTGAACATCTTGGGGGAGCTCCCATGAAATAGCTGATAGACACCTGCCTATTTGCAAAACAGCTTCTACAGTGGGCATGACCAATGAGGATGATTCCTGTTATGCCCCACAAAAAGTGGTGACCAACTGGTTCTTTTTTTTTCCTAAGTCAATAGATACATTTTCAAAAAAAATACATGTGGCCACCGTTCCATTTCTATTCCTGGAAAATAATGTGCATTGAATCTAGAGATATTTTTGTAAACAATTAGGATGTTAGAAGGTGGCGTTTAGCTTGCAGAATGCCAGCTTTCACTGGAAGCGCTAATTTAAAAGGAAGTGAAATGGGGCAGGGAGCTTTGTGGACGCAAAGAAGAATGCAGAACTACCAGCCCACACTTTGCTCCATCCTGACGCAGAACATGCTGCAGCTGCAGAGGGAGGCGCCCCTTGCTCTTGGCCTGGCAGCTGGTTGGCTAAATACAAACCTGCCTTTTTGAGTGCAAAAAAGAAGTGTACTTTAACATTTAATCCAGAAAAAAATGCTTTGCCTCACGGTATCAAGAGTTTGGGCACCACTATCATACATTCACTGCTGGTTCACTGCCATGACCACAGCAGCAAGTAATGATCTCTTGCAGATCAAATGGGCATTGACAATTTCCATATCACCCTGGGAACAATGGAGACAGTAGAGAGGGTTTTAGCTGTGGGAGCTGAGTAATAGTCATGTGAAGTACGCCATGCATATGTGACCCTTATGGGCCCTTCGCTGAGCTGATGAAAACACTCTCCCACCCCCTGCTGTTTTTCCACTCCCATTTGTTTCACAATGAACAAAACAAAGCCCGTGTCTCTTATGTATGTAACCATCTAGTTTGGCCCTAAGCATAATACACTATGTACACATGGTGTGCCTGTTCATTGTACTCTACTTACATAGTTACTATCCTGCTTATGAGGTGGTTTGCTTCAAGATGACACTTCATTAATTAAACAGAGCCAATCATTTTCAAAACCAGCTCAGGAAATGCCACATCTTAGAAGAGACTTCCCAGTGAGAGAGTGACAGAAGTTATCTGGGCTAAAAATCATCCTCCCCAAAGACTGTATGGGAAAGGATGACAGCTTGATTGCTAGCGTCAAAATGAAAATTAAAACCTTAGGACCATTATTGTCATTCAGCCTGTCTTGTCCCCCGCTCTTTGTGGCATCATTGTTAGTTTCATCCTTGAAGAACATGCAGTGCAATGGAAATGAAGTTGCACTAATGCATGGTTTTTAAAAAGTAGGCTGCAACATGCTGTGATTGGGATGTGTTTGGCTGTGTGTGTATCTCCTTTTGGGGACCGGTTGTGTAAAGCAACACTGCCATGTGAATGCACAACAGGCAGGCCGCTGGGATGCAGCAGAAAGATTTTTTTTACTTGCAAACCTCCCTTTACAAACAAAGTCAGTCGCTGGAGAACATGATGTAGCTTTGCAACCTGATTCAAAATTCATCTTCAGAGCTATCTGCTAAAAGCATCACCCGGTCTTGCATGCTGTTGAATTCTCTCTGCTAGTTGGGGGGGGGGGGCGGGGGGGAGAGAGAGAGAAAGAGAGAAACAAACATCAACTACAAGGAAGACCACCTCACTTCCCCATTGTTTATTTCTTCCCTGCCTTGAAATATTCAGCCACTGCAGCTTTCTTTAACCTACTTTCTTCCATACATGCTGGACTTTGGCAAATCCAAAGAGCTGAAGCCCAATACATCTGGAAGTCACCAGCTGGAGGAAGGCTGCATTTGTTACAGGCATTTTTCACCTTTATAAACTTGGAGCAGGTCAAAGGTAGGGTTATCAAGACCAAAGCAAGTGCCTTGCAGATGTTTGGGATGTTCGTACCATCTCAAAAGCTAACAAACAGAGACTATATGAGATATAGCAGATCAAACAATAAGTTCATTCTTATCAAACCAAGATAATTGGTTTTAATTTAAACCAACTTTAAACAACTTATAAGTTACAATATTGTGTCTTTTTCATTAATGAGGCTGGAGGACAGTCAGTCCTGGGATTAACATGATGCTCTGAGTCCAAAACATTCCTTTTCCTTTTCCTTTTCTTTGGAGAGGAAAACATCCAGTCCTTGTCACCACAAAGGTTTGGCCAAAAAGATTATGACCTATTGAAATGTCATTGACAAAAAATTCCTCATCTAAAAGATTAAGAAAACCTGACTCAGTTATGACAAATTAGTTTTAAAAACACTGCAGAATTCAAATTAAGCAGAAAAACTACACTAATTCTATATCACCTACAAACTATATTGCCTAATTTGTGCATTTATTATTTATTTATTAATTAAATCAATTTATATAGCCACCCATCTCACCACAGGCGACTCTGGGTGGTGTACAACAAAGTGCATGTTGTATTATCAATTTTTATAAATTTTGGACCGAGATTGACTTCCAGCATGCATTCTTTCATGCCGCCTTCCCCAACCTAGTGCCTTTCAGATATACTGAACTACTATGTTGAGATGATGGGAAGTGTATAGTTAAACACTTTTGGAGCACACCTGGTTGGAAAAGTCTGCATTTAATAATGGGGGGGGGGTGTTGGTGCCTTTGAGTCCGTTTTTGACTCCAGGCGACTGCCTAGACTAGTCCCTGCAGTTTTCTTGGCAAGGTTTTCCAGAAGTGGTTTGCCATTGCCTCCTTCCTGGGGTTAAAAGAGAGAACGACTGGCCCAAGGTCACCCAGATGGCTTCGTGCCTAAGGCAGGACTGGAACTCATGGTCTCCCGGTTTCTAGCCTGATGCCTTAACCACTACACCAAACTGGCTCTCTCCTAATAACGCATCTTACAAATCTAATTTCTATCACCCCCAAAATAAAAGCAATCCATTATTATTATTATTATTATTATTATTATTATTATTATTATTATTATTTTGCAGAAACAGACTATGTGTCAGGCCTAGCCCAAAGAACTCCTGGAGACCATGCAGGTTCAATCAGCAAGGTTTATTTGCCAGCACCTGTTTACAGAAATCTTCTCAGACTGACCACCAGTTCCCAGGCACAAGTCTCTACTATCTTCTGGAATGTTTAGGGATGCGCCAACTTTCTCCGCTTATCTCCAAAGCGTTGCTCTGGAGACGAGAGCACCGTTTTCACCCCCCTTCCTCCATTCCAGTCCATCACACTATGTAACCACAAGAATAATCTTCAATGGCCTTAAAGGAAAGGTGCAATACAAATATAATAAATGAACACTTACTTTAAATCATTGCCTGTTGATTTGAAAGATAAGATGACACCTTTTAGTCATCTTAAAGGTGACTAAATAATTTGGGGCGAGGAGGGCACTCAAGCAATTTCAGAGCATTTGAAGAGGGATACCAACCTTTCGCTTATGTCTTTTAAAGCCATTTCTGCGACGGCGGTTCATGATCTTGATGCTATACAGTGCTCCCAGGATGAACAGGGCTCCCGCAATGCCTACGCCTACTGGGACCAGCATCCCAGACATGTATCCTGCCTAAGGAAGGAAAGAGAATTCTATGTAACCATCAGGTCCAGCTTGACTTTTTATGCTTCTAATTATTTGGCCATGATTAAAATTGCAGACCTTGAACAACTGAACTATCTTCTTGCAGCCGTGTTTCCAACTGTCAGCAACCAAGTTGCTACTTTTGCTTTGCTGTCATTTAAACATAGGAAGAAATACTTAAGTTCACAGTTATAGTTCTGGCTTTATCTTGTTTTAACCTTCTTACATCTGTTATTCTTTTTATTACTCCATTTTGCAATCTTACTATTCTACTGGGTTTTTTTCCCTTTGTATTTTATGGTACATTATATGTTATGACCTGCGGTTACAACAATAAACTTACTTACACTATTAAAATTGATCAAGAGCTCTTTTACAGGAAATGAATGCATTGCTTGGAACCCTTGCTGAAGCAGAAAACGTAGCGCGCAGGGCTATCCTCAAATTACGAAAGCCAGCAGCATCCGTAGGGGGTCAAGGGTCACAGTGCAAGCCCTGCCTCTTTTCCTAGTGAGTCATGACATCACACCCAACAGGAGCAGAGCTTCTGCTGCAACGCTGCACCAAAAGGCTGCAGCGGCCCTGAAGGGAGGCCTTACTTTGGGGGAAATTAAACATGGTGGAAAAAAGCTTTAGATGAGTAAATTACAGTAGTTCCCATTCTTTCAAAGTTTTTAAACCACAATACAATGCTATTTAAATTAGTGGCCAGTGCTGTGTTATAGAGCAAAGAACTGAAGCAGCACACACAGGCTAAATACAACTAACTTTTATAAATTGGCTGTAAAAAATTCTGACTACAACCCGTCTAAAAAATGCAGCTCTTTCAGATGAGCAGCGATGGGCCAGGAGATATTACTGCCCCACAGTGCTTCCAGCATACACAGCAATGAGCCCAACACATTTCATTAGTACATCTTTATGCACAGTGTGAAGAAATATGTTATTTTGCCTTCCAAAATCTGAATTTTGATCATTTCCATTTTATGAACCCAAGTTCTAACATTGGAAGAGGGAGACTATCATCTCTCTGTCAATGGCTCCACAGTTGGAATAATTTTAGAAAAATTCTGATTCTTTGCAAGTTGCTTTCTTTCCCAAGGCAAAATGGCCTGAACTTTTAAGTATTTAAGATTGTTTCGGTTTCTTTTAGGTGACCGTAGATAGAGCAGCTTTAGCATACAAAACAGAAAGTTAAGGATAAACATGAATGCTGATCTTGTACCATAAAACAAAATAGAATTAACAGTAGAATAATATTAAAATAAAAGAATAATAACAGCAATATACTTATGGATCAATGTCTTAGTTTATGGGAAGCATTTAAATGAATTTTGCTGATCAAGAAGAAACACAAAGCATACTCCATTTGCAAACAAATATTCTCTGCTTTAATGTCTTGAAATTTATGCTTTTTTCCTCCGGGCCAATTCATCCATGCTAGAAGTAGAAGGTGTATTTGTGGTGGATAATATTTATGAATAGGAGAAGAACAATGTCCATATAAAAACGAGTCTTCCTAAGGCATACGCTTGCTATATTGCTAGTCTGTTGGACTGGTAGATAAAGGTACCAGCAAAGCTAATGCTGGTCTAGGCTGTAAGTTTTGCCCTACTATTTACTCTCACCCTCACTCTTTAGGGCAGGAGTAGGAGAGAAGTATGTTTACCAGTAAAGGGAACAGTCCGTAAGCCTTACTAGCCAGGGGGTTTGCAGGGTAGTTAAAAAAAAGGAATGATGGCACAAACATGTGACTTATATAAAAACAGGTGGTGCTTCCACTGCGCCATTGCAGCTGCCAGTTGCCTTTTCTGACCATGCCTTGTAGACGGCCCTGTAAGTAGACGAAACCATGCCACGCTCCTATATGTGCCAAGCTTAATGCAATGTGCTTTCAATTTGTTGGGAACTACGGTAACCAGACCTTCACTTAGGGCAGGAGCAGACCAGCTTCTTCATAGCCAGGGACAGACAGGACAGGATATTTCATATCGTATCATCACCTCTGAGGCAAGGGCCCAGTCCAGTAATGTGATCAGGAGTGTCTATAGGGTAGGGTCAAAAAGTCAAGATGGCAGTATTGACGGTGTCATTGAAGCTTTGCCTGGTTTTTATGTGCATCACAAATGGGCAATGCACATTAAAACAGGCAAACCTTCAAGGATACCGTCACAGCCACCATCTTGACTTTTTGACCACACTCTGTGGACACCCCTAAATCTGATCATAACACTAACTGGTGTGCCCAATTTTGAGGGGTGTTTTGGAGACCTTAATTGGGTGAAATGAGAGTCTCAAAAACTTGCTCCTTATTCTCCTCCTCTCAGAAAAAGAAAAATAAGGCTGAAGTTTGAGAGTAACTTTGTCATTTATTTTTACAAGACAAGCAATTTTTTTTAAAAAGTGTAATGCTGATTTTGCTTCCAAATTTGGGTGGTATGTGATCTGGGGGATGCTCTGGCAGCTGAATATGACCTGCAGGTTGCCTAGCCTAAAGGAGAAAAAAATTTAACAAGGCTCTGCACCTGGATAAGCCTGTGCTGAAGTAGAGGATATAGGGAATGGCCTTGAAGGACAGGAGGAAGAGCCTCTATAGAGGCAACAATCAGACAAGTGGGACTTGGGTCCCGTCCAAAAAACAAATTTGAGAAAGCATCTCAGATAAACCCTTCCCTAATTCACACAAAGATAAAGTGGGGGGGGGGGAGAAGCACATTCAGACTCAAAAGATTCTGTTATTATAGCTGTTACAGTAAAAGTAGTCCTGATCTATATGGCATTGATTTCTTAGTCTGGTCTACCTTATAGGGCTGACAGTGGAGTTTCATGGATTCACGAAGCAGAAGACAGCAGGGGAGGAAAGGAAAGAGAGTAAATGAGAAACAAACAGGTGAGGACACTTATACTGATGGGTCCAGCAACAACTCTGATATATGGATTATATCAGCTTTCATCAATTTAGTATCCACAAGATGTATCAGGTCTACAGGCCGACAATTCCCACTGCTTTTTAAGCATGCTGGCTGAAAATCCCCAAAGGTGGCATACCAACATATACAGGGATACACTAAGCTGGGAAAAGCTGGGTTGCATTTTCTCCATTAAAATATGATAGGACGTTATACTGAGCAGGTTTATGCTGATGTATTTCCATATATTCTGATGTGCAGTCTTCTTCAGATAGTCTTGCCCCCTGTGGGGAGGAGGTTGTACATGCAGAAGGACCTATTTGCAAGTGACATCCCAGCCGCAGGGACATGGATCCTTGGTCCTTTTAGGTTCATATGGGAATAACCACAGTCAATGACATGAGGTGCCTTGGAAATGTGTAAGCTTTTGTCCCCAACTTGGTGCCATTCATATGTATGAGACTACAACCCTCATGAGACAGCCTGCATAGCCAAAGTCTAAGGAGAATGATGGGATTGCAGTCCAACACATCTAGAGGAGACCAGGTCAAGAAGTCTGCTTTAGTCTAGACCAGTGTTTCTCAACCTTAGCCACTTTAAGATGCGTGGACTTCCAACTAGGGAATTCTGGGAGTTGAAGTCCACACATCTTAAAGTTGCCACGGTTGAGAAACCCTGCTCTAGATAACACATGCAGCAAAGCACTGCTAGAGCACTATAAAACACCCAAATTCCAGTTCCTAGTCACATCTTGAGAAACAGGCTTTGCTTTCTTCCTAGAAGGAACGTGTATCGTCCTGCCCTTGTTTCTGGCAATAGGGACCAGCTGCAAGCAAAGTGCTCAAACAACTTCTGGTGTCTCACAGTTCTGTCCCCCATGGATTCTAGCATGAGACCTCTGCTCAAAATAAAAATGTCAGCTACACAATGCTTAGATATATATTGCATATTGAGAAGACTGTGGAATGGCAGAGCTCCAGTTTATACAATCAGTAAATCCCCAGGGTGGTTAGCTGAATTGGGGCATACACAGAATGTCCACACACTACTCTGCTTGTACAAATTCTTAGAGAGGAGGGTTGAATCCAGGACCCCCCCGCAAAGGTTACTCTTGGTAATAGGTAGGGAAAACAAGGCAGGGTACGATAGACCATAGCAGTCTTTATCAACTGAACCTTCCAGATGTGCTAGGACTACAAATCTCAGAATTCTATAGCACTCAGAAACTGGAAGATGCCAGATGGTAAAAATTGGATTCAAGGCTTGGGAACCACAAATGATCACAGAGATCTAGTAGAAGCCACAACGACAGCACACATATCTTGATGCCATCACACACAATGAGGCGCAATGACATCATGACGCACATGATGCCACTTGTGGATATCCACGGTCATCATTCAAACTCATAAAACAATTGTGCTCTCAGCTACCCATCCAGAAAAAGTCTCTGAGTCTTATCAAAAGTCATTGATTAAAAGGTTACCACTCCATAGTGGATTTCTGAAAGTAAAAAATAATGCATTTTAAAATGAATCATACTGAGAAGAGCTCCCTACCTTGTCTTTTAGTTTTTCCATCCAGCTTCTCACTAGAAAAGCAACAACATAAAATTAACTGCAATCAAAAGTCACCAAACATTGTAGTAGCATAAGGCCAACATTAACCCAGCAATGCAGAGTTGTAGAGGCTTAGAAATTCCCCAACATGTCGATATCCTCCTCCATGGTAGAATATATACAATGGCCCTACAGGCAGTGGACTCAGCAGCCCCACCCAGTATTTCAGTGTGTGGACAAGACCCTTTCTGACACATGCTAAATCTCCAGATGGTAGACTGGATGACCAACAGGCTAGCAGCAGCAACGTGGGTAGCCCTCCCCATGGGATGGCCAGATATAATCGGGGAGAGGCGGTCCCTCAGATGATCTGGCCCCATGCCATGAAGGGCTTTAAAGGTCAAAACCAGCACCTTGAATTGGACCTGGAAGCAAACTGGCAGCCAAGCAACTGGAGCAGAGGTGTAATGTGTGCTGTTCTAGAAGCACACGTTGAAGCTTCTGGATACGTGGCAGCATTTCCAAAATTATAGATATGTAATTGTCTCCCTCCACACACACTCTTTAGTACATGTCCCCTTTTATTCAGAGTAACTTATATATCACATCCTACTCACCTCATCTATGCCATACATACAGCACTCAGCTTGTCGGTGTTTCAACAGATTCTTGCTCCTTTCTCTATTATTTATTTATTTATTAAACTTTTTATCCCATCGTTATTTTTGGTCAACTGAAGGCAGCATACATACCTAATGTCCCTGCCTCCTATTTTCTCCACAACAACAACCCTGTGAAGTGAGCGGGGCTGAGAGAGAGGGACTGGCCCAAAGTCACCCAACCAGCTTTCATGCCTAAGGCGGGACTAGAACTCACAATCTCCTGCTTTCAGACCTTGCACCTCAACCTCTACACCAGTGTTTTTCAAACTTGGCAACTTTAAGTTGTGTGGACTTCACCTCCCAGAATTCCCCAGCCAGCATCCTGTCCCCAGGTAAGCTCATACCCTTGTGGTATTTGGAAATACAGGTCCCATAATCCTTTGACATTGCCATACTAGTGATGGGAACTGGAATAAAAAAAAACCTGGCATGCTAGAGGAACATTATTCCCTAACTCTGACCCAACTCAATCACACTGGCCATAGGTGAAATTTACTACCGTCTTGCTAAGCTATCTCTCTGTATTAGACTACAGACTAGCTATCCTTACCCCAGAATTGTTATTCACTCAGGGGCATCAGCTTTTCTAATATTCATCACAGAGGTGCAAAAAAGCCATAATGATGCCACATCTTAGTTTAGAAAAACCCAAGTGTTTTGTAAACAAGGAATGGTGTTAATGGGCTATTTCCCAGCAATGCTGTAATTACAACTGAAGCTATTCATTAACATGCAAAGGGATAATGGCAGATAATAAACTACAATTGTGCTTAGGCAACTGAAGAAAGAAAAAAGAAAATTTAAGAAAAGGAAAAGGAAAACGACTTATTAACTCTTGGGTGAAACTGAGGTTCATGGCTGAAAAGGTTTCTCAGGCTAAGATTCCTAAATTGAAAAAGAAATTGGGCAAAGGAGGCCCATGTCATTATTTAGGGAGGCTACTAATTCTTTTTGACAGTTCGGTGCTTTGCAACAGAGGCCTGACAAGCAAATATTTTGCAGGACACAGAATAATGGTCTTGAGATAGAGGATGATTGCTGAATGTTAGGAAAAACGTGGTATCAGTAGTGTGATAGTGGAACTGAAGACATAGAAAGGAAGTGGGCCATACTTTCTTAGATGTGCTCAAACTAAGTCTGGATAGACATTTATTGAGAATGCTTCTGTCTGGATTTCTACAATCTTAGTAACAATAGGGGTCATTTAGGCCGTCCAGCCAAGAAAACAAGCAAGTTAATCATCAAACAAATTAACCCAGAGTTCTCACTCAAGGCAAAAATGAGCAGGCTCAAATGATCAGACTTTGGACGCATTGTGCAAAGGTCTAGTTATCTGGAGAAATCTGTAATGCTGGAAAAGGTGGAAGGAAAGAGAAGAAGATGACCAGCAGCAACGTGAATGGCACCATTGGAAGACCTGAAGGACCCCATCATCCTGGAGAAAATCTATCTATGTATTTCCTAGGGGTCAACACCAACTTGATGGCACATAATCAATCAATCAATCAATGAGTTTAGGCCACTGAGTCCAATCCTCTATTCAGTGCAGGTAAAATATCTCTGACAGATGTCTTTCTCACCTCTGCTTGATCCCCTAGTGAAGGGAGCCCAGAATCACCCTTTTGGTTGCCCACTGCTTCTCTGACTGCATCTCTCCAGAAGCAAGCAGGAGCTGGACTCAGGGACTAAATAGCTTCTTCCAACTCTATGATTCTCTGAACCTACTTAACTCTATTGATTGCCCCTTTTTACATGACATCCCTTCAGGTATTTGGGGTGAGCTATCATATCTGCCTCCCACTCCTTACTCTTCATACTAAAGACACCCAATATTATCAGGCTTTTTAACAGAACTAATTTTCCAGTTGGTTGACAAGTTTCATTATGTCCTTTGAACCCGTTCTAATTCACCTACACTTTGTTATAATGGCAAAGATCAGAATTAGACACCGTTTTTCCAGGTCTGACTACTCTAGAATAAACTAACCTTGTTGCAGTAATTGCTTAATAGGAAGCCACAAGTAACTAAATATCTGATAGTACGAAGGCACTATTAATTACATTTATGTTACCATACATAAATTAGCAAAATTCAGTATTCAGACATGGGAAACTTACTAAAGATTTTGTGAGGATATGCCTTCATCATCATTGTATAATAGCTCTGTACTAAACTAATTCCAACTGTTTCTTTTAAAAAAATCCAAAATCCATAATTGAGTGTTTCATTTGCTAGGATCAACAGCTAAGGCATTGTTCACTCAATTTGCTGTTGGGTACACATTCGTTTTAACTAAATAATAGCAGTTGCAGGTAAGGGGCCAGTCTGTATTATGACAATGGAGGGGGAGGAGTGGATTTAGTGCTGTAACCCTGGATGGGTCCAGTCCCAGGCCTTCTCCCAATAGCCAGTACTGTCCAAGGTATATGGCACCCCAGGCCACATTGGCTGGTGGTACTACCTCCCGTCAAGGTGAAGATTTGCAATTTTAGAATGTTTCGGAAGGAGGGGCAGCATTGGTGCCCCCCAAACTTTGGCACTGTAGGCCAGTCGTTACTTGACCTTAGCATAAAGCCAACCCTGCCGATAGTTGATACTGGCATTGCAATAAAAGCTTTTTCTGGTACTCAAAGGAAGTTTCCTCTCAATGATAATTACAGTTGTACATGGAGAAGACCCAGATGTGAATACAAAGAGGGTGAAGAGCTAAATCCTGCCATTCTAGCCCCAGTTCAAAGTAACATTCATGCAATAATTAATTCTGCCAATAATATCATACCTGCTTTGGTTTTGTGTGTCTCCTATAGTACAGGAGAGGCCTTTTGAACTATAAATTAACCTTTCTAAAGCATGAATGAAAAACCTTCACTCAGTGATTTCTGAATATCAAACAGGCTAGACAATTTTTACTAATCAATTTGCATCTGAGTCTTCTGCAGCAATAAACCCAGCTTCCTAAAGAAATGAAATGAGAAGCTGATTCTAGATAATATCTCAAAAATGGAAATTGTTATCCTGTTGGGAGTCCTACAGCTATTGCAAATGGCCAGATTACATCAAATCTGTTGAGTAATTTAGCAGCTTTATGAACTAGTCTGTTGAGTTATTTATAGGTTCTGTACAAATAGAGTTTATTTTATTTTATTTTTTTATTATTATTATTTATTTATTTATTTATTAAATTTGTATGCCGCCCATCTCTCCCAGTGGGTGACTCTGGGCAGCTCACAATAAAAGTAAAAGCCACAAACAGTTAAAAAATAAATACCCCCATTAATTAATTAAAAAGTCAAACTACAGAAACAAGCCCTATACATAAAAACTAAAAAACATTCAAGATGATGGGGGAGTAACATCAATTACCCCACAAGCCACTTCCACTGGTGTGAGCCCCCATGCGGCCCCCAGGTCATCTGGCATAGCCAGTATTTCACGCTCTTCCTGAAGGCCATGAGAGTAGGGGCACACCGCACCTTGGGAGGTAGGATGTTCCACAGAGCGGGGTCCACGGCAGAAAAGGCCCTCTTCCTAGATCCCACCAGTCGAAAATCCTTCACTGGTGGAGTCTGCAATATGCCCCTTCTGTCAGACCGAGTGGGGCAGGCTGATATAACAGGGGCAAGATGGCTCCTCAGATAACCTGGTTCTGTGCCATGAAGGACTTTAAAGGTGATGATCAATACCTTGAATTGGACCCGGAAGCAAACTGGCAACCAATGCAGCTCGGATAACGGTGGCGTTATCTGGGCCCCCCAGTGGCATTCAGAACTGTCCATGCCGCTGCATTCTGCACCAGCTGTAGCTTCTGGATACTCTTCAAGGGTAGCCCCATGTAGAGTGCATTGCAGTAATCCAGCTGGGAGGTGATCAGGGCATGAGTAACCATGCAGAGGGCCTCCCAGTCGAGGAAGGGGCATAACTGACTCACAACACAAAGTTACACAAAGGCCCTCCTAGCCACAACTGCTATCTGCTCTTCGAACAGGAGTCATGAGTCCAGGAGGACCCCCAGATTACGCACCAGGTCTGTCTGGGGTAGTGTAACCCCGTCAAGAACCAAAGATGATAAACTCCCAGATCTTGAGACTCCCCGAACCCACAACCACTTCGTCTTAGCAGGGTTCAGTTGAAGCCTGTTGTCCCCCATCCAGGCCCCTACAGCCTCCAGGCACCGCGAAAGGGTAGCCACAGCGTCACTTAGGTCACCCGGGATATATAATTGAGTTGCTGAATTATAATTATATATGCTTTTTACTGTAATATAATCTCTTTTTTTGATTTACACAGCTACATTGCTTCAATCATATTTTTTTCATTCCATAGAATTATGTGGGCTGGGGAATTCTGGGAGTTGAAGTCCACACATCTTAAAGTTGGCTGATGTGGGTCTTCCGGGCTGTGTGGCCGTGTTCTGGAAGGTTTGGTTCCTAACGTTTCGCCAGCATCTGTAACCGGCATCTTCAGAGGACAGGAGCACAGACAGGAGCGGTTCTCTCTGTGCCCAGGATGATGTGGCCCTTTTGTGGGTATTTATAGAGATCAGTGAGGGTCCCTGCGGGGGGGGGGGGCGTGTTGTGGGTTAACGAGTGGCTGCTTGTTTTGGTGATCAACCTATATGTGTATCTTCCTGGGGATTAGGCAGGGTTTTTTCTTCTACTGAATTGTTAACGAGGGGCTGCTGAGGGTGATTAGCAAGTTCATTGTGTGAACTGTTCACATGTCCTGGTGGATGAGCTGAGTTTGTTGACCTTTTGCAGGCTGTATTTTTCAGGATTGGTAGCCAGGTTTTGTTGATTTTTAGACTTCTTTTTTATTGAAACTGTGCCGGTGTTTGTGAATTTCAATGGCTTCCCGGTATAGCCTGGTATAGTAGCTGTTGGTGTTGTCCAGTATCTCTGTGTTTTCAAATAGGAAAACGGGAAGCTGGCCGTGAAAGCCTTCGACAATACATCTTAAAGTTGTCAAGGCTGAGAAACCTAGGGATTCCAGGACTGCTGATTAGATTAGAAGAAGAAGAAAAAACAGCCCTCCCCCCCCAAAGGCTGTGGCAAATCACTGCCATGAAAACTGCATGGCAAAGTCCCAAGAAGTTGAGAAAAGGCATTTTTACCCTTTTTAATGGGGTGGGATTTTTAATAGTACCTCTGAAAGATTCTGGATGGGTTTACATTTTTATTTTGCAAGAAGCAATGCCAGAAAAGCCTTTTCTTTAATTCTTACCTATTAATTCTCTTTGCAGATTAATGCCATTTTTAAAGTGGTGGAGGAAAACACTTCCTTGGGTCAAATGCAGTTATGCTGTCATTGGAAACCGAAAGCAGCTACAGATACACCCCCACACATCAAATATATAAAGTGTAAATGGATGCTTTACTGTCTAGATCCTGGGGGGGGGGGGGGGGAGGTGATTTATTTGTTTACTTAAAAGGTAGCATTTCTGCAGGAGCTTTGATTTGCTTTGTCGTCATGCAGCCTTTTCTCTCCCCAAGCTTCTCCAAAACAATTGCAAAAACTCAAGAGATGAGAGGAAGGCATCTGGATGCCAGATGTATAGGATTGTCGTAATGCACCTTCCCAAAAGACATTTATATCATACACACCATCCCCATGATTTTCTGTTGTCCTTGGGAGACTAGCAGTGATGGCTGCGACAAGGCACAGAGTAACCCCTTGTTTACTAGAAATATTTCTATGGCATTAATACTGTTATTTATTTCTTTGTGTCATAGAGTTAGTAGGGGCCACATCACCCATCAAATCAAACCCCTGCTCAGTACAGGAATTGAAATAAAAGCTCTCCCACAATCACAGAGCTAGAAGAGGCCATTTATGCCATCAAGCTTAACTCCCTGCTCAGTGCAAGAAAACTAATTGGATCATCTCAGACAAGTTGGCTGAACATATCCAGTGAATGAGAGTCCACAATTTCTCTGGGTCACCAGTTCCACTATCAAGCTGATCTTACACTTATGATCTTTAAAAATTCATTTTAAAGACTTATATACTAATTTCACCGTGAAATATTCTAGGGCATAGAAGTAGCATCCTAATCAGTTCTCTACTCAGCTCACTCCCTCTACACAGGTTCCAACTCTTCTCAATGGTTATGAGAACATTCCCTTTGTCCTTTTTAATTAAAATTGAGACTCCACAGTTATCCAATGAAATCAGACACTCCATTCCATCCTTTCTGGCTTTTCAATTGAAAGGAACAAAGTGCCTATCGATTAATTGAATGCTGGTGTAGCCATTATCTTCCTCCCTTCCTAGTGAAATGTCATTCTCCTGCCCCACATCACCCTGACTCCTATAATTGTCTTTCATTCCTCCTGAACTGGGTGCTGTCCTGCCTCTTCCTCCTCCAACACCACCAACAACAAAATCTAGGAGATGCTCAACAAAGGCAATTCCATGAAGAGGAAGATCAGAAGAAAGTGTAGTAAGCTTCACTCCCTCATCAAGCATTCTTTCTGCATTTTTGAAAATTCTTTGGTTCTTTTTCCAAAGACTCATAAGAATATAATTGAAAGGTGGAAACTCTAAGAATCTAACTGGAGTTTCATGTTATAAATAATATAAAATGAAGCTTGGAGAATGGATGTCTTATAGGAGTGTAGGTCTTATGAGCCCTCCAGATATACTGAACTACAACTCCCAGTATCCTTCATTACTGGCTATCTAGACAAGGACTCTGTCATTTGAAGCAATACCAAGAACTGTGTTTCTCAACCTTGGCAGCTTTAAGATGTGTGGACTTCAACTCCCAGAATTCTCCAGCCAGAAGTATATGCAAAATAGATTCCCAGATCAATCAATGAATATTCATCTCAGATTGGAATGAACACTGAATCCACTGTTTGTTTTTGTCTTCCCAAAAATTGCTTAAATACCAAACTCCTCAGAAGATTACAAGTTTAAAAAAGATTCAGGAAGGGGGCAGTATTTCTGCCTAATCCTTTCCCTTTCTGTTATCTTTTCCGTTCAAAATGCATCAGTCCTTCTCCAAGCCTGCTACAAAAAAATAGTCAAAACAAAAGAAATACAGATGAGCTCTCCCATCTCATTTTTCCAACTACAATAACTTTGTTTAAATTTGCAGGCCAACAATGCTGTTTGTAGTGGAAAATAAAAACAGTGGAGAAAAGGCACAGGGGAGTGTAAAACTATTCTGTCTGGACCAGGATAAAATCTCATGGTTTCTCCTTTGACAAGGTTTTTTCCCTCTAAACTCTTGTGGGCATTCCCAGGCCTTGCTGCACCTCATGGTGAATCCAGCAATCTTTTATTGAGACAGTGAACATTCAACTAGCTAAGGAGAATTTTGGACCACATACACACTGCCTTCCCTCAAATACCCCTAACAGCCATAAAACAGTGAAATTCCACTTCCCCAAACTAGTAGGGCACATATTTATTTATATTTAGTTATTACATTTATTTCCCGTTTTTCCTTTGGTGGCACTCTTGGGGATCTTGTGATTATTTTGTTTTCTCACATCAACAACAGCCAATGTAGAGTAGTATTAAAGGTGTGTTGGAGTAGGAGTGGGGCCAACAGTTACAAACAGTAACTTATGATACCCAAGGTGAACAATACCTCCCAATCATAAAATCACATCAACAATAGAGCTTGCTTAACCTCTGAGCCCAAATGCCTGGGGAAACAGCCAGACCTTCAAAGTCTTAGGAAAGGGTAACAGGGTTGGGGCCATCTGGATCTCCAGAGGGATGCTGTTCCACAAGGCAGCGGTGTCACAGAGAAGGCACAACTCCTGATCCAACAAGATGACATTGTTTGATACAAGATGAGGTATGCCCACCCTGCTAGATCTGGTGGGAGGGAGCAGAAGCAATGGGAGAAATGTGGTCCTGCAAGCAGCCTGGCCCCATGCCTTGCAGGGCTTTATAGGTGACAATCAGCACTTTGAATTGCACCCAGAAGCCTACTGGGAGCCAATATTATATGAGTGTAGTGAGAAATGCCAAAAACTGACATCACTGCATTCCAGACCAGCTTCCAAATGCTTTTCAAGGGCAGCCTCATGTAGAGTGTGTTACAGTAACCCAGAAAGGAGATGACTAAAGCATAAGTTTTACCATGAACAAGGCCTCTCTGTCCAGAAATGGGCACAACTATGGACAAGATGAACCTGTGCAAAGGCCCAACTTATTGTTGTGGGGAAAACTGGATGAGGGGTTGTTGAACTCTTCAATGGAAGGTGGGATATAAATTCAAATAAATAAATAAATAGGGCTAAAACATCAAGGATGGAAAGGAGAACCTAGGTTTCTGCAATTCCAGTCCAATAGCTTAATCACTACCCACACTACACCACTATATCATTGATATGGGAGAGGCTCTTGATCACCAGTTAAGCCACCAAAGAACTGATACCGCAATGAAAATAAGAACTTCCCTTGCAAGCATACAGGCTTTGCCTTCCACATGTTGCAGAGAACGCATTTTGCTTACCGAGCCCTTGGTTCTGCTGTTCCCATTCAATTGCATTTGGCACATGGTAGGATATTCCGGAGAGCTCTCCTGCAGGACCTCCCAGCCCTTCCAAGGGTTCCTGTGAGGTTTCCCCAGGAACAGTAAAACTGGAGAGGTCAGCGTCTAAGCTTTCATCTATTGAGTTGGGCTCTCTGTCATCATCATTCTCTTCTTCATCCTCATCCATTTCTTCCTCCTCTTCTTCTTCTTCTTCCTCCTCCTCCTCCTCTTCCTCCTCCTCTTCCTCTAGAGAGATAGGAATTAGAGAAAGGTGATATTGGGAAAAATCCTAATATGATGTTCATTGATGACATCCAGGGCATGAATTGATTTGTACACCTTTTTTTATGAACTGCAATAATGTTGGAAGATGCTTGAAGTAGAGGCTGTTGTCTGTTTTTGTTTTTTTTAATTAAATTCAGTTCCTCTCCGGTTACCTAATGCCAGTACTTAGAAGGTTCCAAAGATACAGACACTTATCAAGTACAAACTAGTTTCCTTCTTCTTTTCCTCTTGCCTCATAATCCTGATGAAAACTTCTACCCATTTGTGGAATGAAGAATATCTTAAGAGGAGGGCCTTTTAGTAGGGATACGTCATAATCCTAATGATGATTGGACCATGGGTCCAGTGGTTGTTACCCACACCACTAGAAGTGAAAGCGTTTAACTTCACTGAGAGGGTTTTTTTTTTCATTTTACCCCTAATATGTGAGTGAAATTTTGGGGAGGCTTAATTAGTGGGAAAAGAGAAAGACGAAAATTGTGCCACTGAAAATGGACACTTGGCCATGTAATTCTGGATGCTCCACTTGAGTCTGCAAAATGGATGCATGCAGAGTCTGCTGGCCACATTGACTGGCAGTGACTTTCTAGGAAAGTCTGCCCAAGTTTGGTTGCCTCCAGTTATATTGGATTTCCGTTCCTACAGCTCCTAGACAACACGGAAACAGCTTGTGGGTTGAGAATGCTGAGAGTTGGTTTAACACATCTGGAAGGCACCAGACTGGGATAATGTCAATCAAGCATAACAGCATCTTGGATTTGTAGAGACCCTTGTTGCTCTTGTGACAGATGCAACTCTATTTGTACTTGCCCAGTATTAGAATTTATTCATCATCGTGTATATTTCCTTCTTTCAAGAAAAAAAAGTATTTTCGTGCATAAAATCAGGCTGTGCTGGGCTCCATATTTTTTAAAACAATGAAACAGGAAAGACATCCAGTGAATTTTAGTACTTTCCCATCCCCTTTATTTCAACAGAAAATAATTAAATATCCCAGGTCAAATCAGTAGATATTTGGCTGATCAATGTTCATACTTCTAGACATTGTGGAAAAGGATGAATGCAGTGATTTCACGCATCACACACAAATAAATGCTATTGGACACTTATCCACAGTAACACATATTTTGTTCTAACACTGCATTACCAATTACAGTACATTCCTCAGCATTAGAAACAAAAGGAAATATTGCCATCAGTTGGTCATAAGAAGGCACTGCAATCTTCAAGAAAGTTCAGAACAAAAAAAATTCCAGTGAAGAGGGAAGACACTAAAGAGAAAATACCAGCAATCAATCAGCAAATAAAATTACAGAATTTCCATTTTTTATGTGTTTCCTCTTGATAATGCTTTAACGTATTTATTAAAATAAATACATAAACTAAAAATAAGTTACAAAGTTGGAGTTAACTATAGATCTCTATCACTCAGATAAATAGATAGAATAAAAAACAGATGGCAGATAAATTAAGAATTATGCCTATTGTGATTCCTTTGTCTTGAGAATGCAGACAAACACAAGCTGGGTTCCCACACTGATCTATGCTTAGGATCTCTCTCCACATGACATCCATGAGCATCAATGTGCCCACAGACACTTCTGTTGGTACTTTCCAACTCTCTGCACAAAAACTTTATTTTAATTTTGAATAAAACTAAGAAAAGAGGTAGCATGCTGGAAAGGAAACCAGCAGTTTCAGAAACATCTTTGGGAGTTAAAAATGGTGAGTGGCTGCCCCTTAGCACTTTGTTGTAAAGATATGCTCACCTGCCAAGAAAAGAGAACAGAGACACAAATTGGGGGCAGATAGAGGGTAGCCCTGGATAGTTGGAAAGAAGCTCGTCAGTTTGCCTTCTGCTGGACAGATGTTCTATGATTGGTCATAGAAGCTGGTCCCCTCTAGATCCTTGCCAAAACAACAACCTCACATGGATATATCCTTCTGCTGTTGGAGAAATATCTGTAAGAGTCATCTTCTGAATTTCCATCCCATTTGCAAGTTTCCTCTCCCTTCTCAGGCTGAGGCTCTTTTGGTCTACTGAAGCAGGACGCTAGAGTACTTCAGTCTCCAAAATGTATGATGAGTTTGCAAAGCCAAGTCAAAAGCACACGGACATGATCAGTCACATTCCATGGGCAAGACCCCAATACTAAGAAACAAGGAGCACTGATAGTTAAGCAACAAGGAAGTACAGAATTACAAATGTGATTGGCTACAAATGAATTATAAAAAGACAATGCTTAAAATTGACTGGAGTCACTATGTTGTACCTGCTAAATGACAAGCCACAGCTTCAGCTATCTCTAGCTGCCCTGATCAACTTCTCCCTGAAGCTTAACCACAAATACAATATAGAAACTATTCTTATCTACCTACTTGTTTCTAGTGCTTGCTCAATATTTGCTGCTACAGTTTAAACTCTTACTACGCTCAGGAACTCCATGCTAAAACATGTATTAATATTCAACTTGCTTCAATTCTTCCACATGCTCACCAAGAATCAACCTTCTTGCTTTTAGAAGTCAAAGCCAGGCAGAGGGGAAATATATTGTGACAGTCCAACTACCACTGATCAAATCCTTTCTATGACTCACAAGAATCGAAGAATCATAATGTAAGATATTGGGTGGCTTTGCACAACTGCAGGAATAGTAGCCGACATTCTTCCTGCACTAATGTCCCACCATTGCACCAGAGTTTAATCAAACTCCTGGGAGAGGCTTCTCCTTGGAATAAATATTGTCCAGAAAACCATTAGCACGTTAATTAAAACAGCTCAAATGGGGTGGTAATGATTACATAAAAGGAAAAGGCATGTAACCTGGTTTAAAGAATGATTGCTAATTAAAAGCAGGAAGCTAGCCCCAAGCCAGGAAAACCATTTCTACTGCATCATGTTCCCTTCTCCCTCCATGATTTATAAAGCATCTTTCCTTTAAGAACTTAGGTAACTGCTTTATAAAAACATCAATACTGTAACAATGGAGAAACCAAGAACAGGTGTATCTCACTGGCTAAGGGTTTGAACAGGAAAGTCAGTAATTCAATGGTCTCCATAGCTGGCTTCAGAACACACTAAGCCCTAAACCCAGGTTAAAAAGCACAATTCCTGCACTTATATAACATGAGATATCCAACCAAATAAACTTAATGGGATAGCCTGGTTCACACGAATGTTAACACAATGGCAGGGTTCTTATCACATACTGAACTCCAAAATACAGAATCTCATTTTATGCCAGCCCCCAGGCATTTCGGTCAGGAGGTTAGATGAACACTGCTGTTGTTGGGATTTTTTCTTCTGTGAATGGGGTTACTGTCTATCCTTGGGCGCCAGGGGTTACAGTATATGTTGGGGGCAGATGTTTAATCCTTGTACGCTGCCCAAAGTCACTTGTGTGAGATGGGTGGCCATAAAAATCAGGTAGGTAGGTGGGTGGGTGGGTGGGTTGATAGATAGATATTCAAACCCAGGCACTAGGCAGACTAAGAGAACCTGTAATTAACGCAAGCTGCTTTTTAAATAAAAGTCGCTGAGACCCATTTACCAGAAGTTTAACAGATATAGCTGCTGTCTGCTCTTCCCATCAGTCCCCTTCCTAATTCCCATCAGTTTACTTTTATTTTAGGTTGGCAGAAACATTTCTAAAGTCCTCACTAGGCTACAGCCACCCACCCTTTTTAATATTCTAAAACTGTGTGTGAGGTTTATCATCTTCTGGGATAGACTCAACTTGAAGTTTCCTGTTTTCTCCAGCAACCCCCCTCTACTTGACCTTGCTTCAGACAAAATGACAAAGTACAGAGTCTCTTGATTCTGAAAAGATTTTGCAATAGATAAACATCAGAGTACAAAAATGACGCGGTGGCGCAGCGGCTTAATGACGCTGAAAGTTGCCGGCCAGAAATGGTTGACACTTCAGTGGTTTGAGCCCAGCTCCGCGCAGCAGAGTGAGCTCCTGTCTCATCCCCAGCTTCTGCCAACCCAGCAGCTCGAAAACGTGAGTAGGTAAATGGGGACTCTCACCCCGGTGGGAGGAAAAATGCTGGTGGCGCTTGCACGGGAGATGGGGACCAGTTGCCAGTAACGCGGAAGCCGCGCACGCCCGAAAAAGGCGCGAAGCAATGGAAACCCCGCCTCCTGTGCTCGCCAGCTGGGCTCTGCTCTAGGAAGGAGGCACTGGCAAACCATTTCCGAAACACCTTGCCTTGAAAACTGCAGGGACTCGTCCAGGCAGTCGCTGCAGAATCGGTAACGATTGAGTGCAGATTAAAAAAAAACCCAAAAACAAAAATGAAGCTACTCCACCATAGAAACACCTTAAGATTTCCCCATGTCCAGCTCCCTTCTTTTCCTCCACTACTTCCCTTTTTTTCTTCTTCATCTTGAGCTTAGGATGCTGAATCTTGTAACCCTGGATAAAGAAATAATGTAGGGTGAAATCTGGTCTAATTTTTAATCCATATGTCTATAGTTTACTCAAAGAACATAAAAGAGTTGAATCTAAGTATTTGTGGCATGGTCATGCTGGATAGAGAATATTTGAATATTTTGAATATCAGCTGTTCTTGAGATAGCTTGGTAGCAGTATTCCTAGGAAATCTTGAGGTTAAATTTGGTAAAAGTAGTTCTGGTGAGCAATAAAAGAATATCTTAGGACCAAGGAGAGAGAGAGATTTGCCTTTAAGTCAGTCTTGACTCCTTGCAACTACATGGACAAGCTCATGCAATTTTCTAGGCAACATTTTCAAAACTAATTTGCCATTCCCTTCTTCCTAGGCTGAGAGAAAGTGACTACATAGTCCAAAGCCACCCAGTTGGATTCTATGCTTAAGGCAAGTTTAGAATTTAGGTCACCCCTTTCCTAGTCCAGCACCCTACTAGACCAAACTGGCTCAGAGATATATCTAGCAAGCAATCAAATAAATACAGAATTCCTTGTGGTGAATCTTAATGGAGATTTTCTGGTGATGTCTCAGGGCTAATATTGATAGAGGCACTCCTAGGATATCTTGGCAAACATTGATACTTTTCTGGAGGGTAAACCGATAGACTCAAGCTACTAAACATGAGAAATCAAAAGGGGTGTTCCTAGGTATTGGGCTAACTGATGAACCCATAGTATGAGACCCACAGAGAGTTGTGTGAATGAAGAATAAAGAATATAGATACACCTTAAGCTCATAATGCACAATGAGATGTCCACGGACACATTTGTACCCAAAGGCCACAGATTCCCTACCACTGCCTTACTCCATTTATCCATCTAGTTCTGTACTGTCTAGTCAGAGAAGCAATGACTCTCTTCAAAATCACTGGCAGAATTTTATCCCATTATTTTTTATACAGTCTCTTTCAAGTGAAGAGTCCAGAGCATATGCCCCTCTAAGTTGTTGTCCCTCCTACAGATAATTTGAAACAAGATGAAGAACCAGTCTCAAATTCTTAGCTCTACTATTATTCTATAGTTTAAGCTTCACTGTAAAAGTTATAAAATAATATTTGGATATTTACACTCTCACATTCAATCCCTAATGTGGGGTAGGAGAAAAGAGCCCTGTCCAAATCATCTTACTTATGTACCTTCTGATTCCAACCTCTCCAGCCCATAAGTTGAAACTGTGGTAAGTCGGTGGGCAGCTGGAACTGTGGTTTGCCTTGTAGAAGATACCAAAGAAGGCAGAGCTGTCATCGTGTCAGTTGTGCCAACAGTCATTTCAGTTGGCACTCTCAGATCAGCCAGAGTTGCAGGAATATAGGCAATGGAAGTGATCTCTTTATTCTCTAGGAAGGTGACAGGTCCTGGAAGCCAAGCAAGAAACACAGATCGTGATCACAAGTAAAACCTGTAAGACTGCATGCTGTGACTAAGAAAGATGTCTCATATTTCTTGAGGCCCAGCCCAAGGACAACAGGGAAGCAATCCAGCCAAGTTCAGTTCTTTTATTACTTACACCATATAGACAGAATCTTGCCAGACTAAATCTGTACTACTCTAACCTAGTGGATATACCCTGGGAGATTCTAGGAAGTGGTTATCCTCAATCTCTTCCTCCTCCCATGCTCCTGCTCCAAACTGTGTTGTTTCTTGTCTTGCTCCCCTTCCTAGAATGTGCTCCCTCCTTCCTGAGAACCTGCTGCACTATTGCAGTCCCTCACACATACTACAATGTTCATCATCCTCAACCAGTGGCTGGAGATAAGAACCATAGTCAATCCTAGTGGATGGAAACTAGTGGGAATATATATTCCATACATGTTGAGTTCCTTGGCACATGAATTAATGATGATTCCCAAACTTTTTGAAGCTATTTGAATTGGTAAATATCTTTACATATTATGGTAGATAATTCCACCACTTCATTATGTGCTATGTGAAGAAAAAAATTCTTCCAGTCTAACCTGAATCTCTAACTATCTCTTTCACTGGATGATCCTGGGATCTAATATTAGAGATAGAGGAAAACTTGTTATCTAGTTGATTGCAACTCTATTTAACATATTTTATTTATTTACTTGGAGCATTATCTTTCAGAATATATATCCCAAGATAGTTTATAATGCAAAGTAAACTGCCATAAAATGCAAAAATTAAGAAAAAATGCAAACACAGACATTCTACAAATGCAAAAAGAAATAAACACTATAGAGTGCACTAATAAATTAAAACTCCCAGTACTTCAAAAGTGTATAAATTGTGGCTTAAAAGCTAACAGAAAGACTTTTTCCTACTTACCACCTGCCTAATAATTGGGGTTATAAGAACAGGGTAATTAACTAGGACAGTACTTCAATAGAAAAACTTTGTATTTGAGTGACCTGATATGAGATTTGCCATTTTTAAAACCTTGCATTTTTTTTCATGGTGATTAATATACTAAATTACCTTACACTAGGTCAGATGATTTGTCTATCTAGCAAATTTGGCTTTTTTTCTCTCTCTTAAGCATTTAGTTACAATAAACATAAAGATAGCTCTTACAAAAGGACTGAAATGAAATTTGACTAAGAGCTACAGTATATGTAGCTTAGGACTACAGAATGTCCATGCCTGGCATAGCCCAGGCTGGGCAACCTATGGCCCTTCAATTGTTATTGAACTAAAATTAAAATTCCCAGAAGCTCCAGCCAGCTTGGCCAATGGTGAGGGATACCGTGAGCAGTAATTCAGCTACATGTGAAGTGCCGGACTGAAGTGTCTATCGGAACTGGGAGCAACCTTTCAAAGTCTCACAAAGTAGGATCTGTCCCATCAACCATTCAGCTGAGATATCAGAGATTGACTTGAGGTCTTCTATATGCAAAGCTTTGTCTCAGAATTAAATTAAGGGGGGAAAATCCAACCAACCTTCAACTTCCACCGTTTTCACTGGGAGATGGGTAGAATGAGGAGACACTGTAGCAGCAACATTTTCTAATATTCTCAACAGTTGGGACGTGCTGGAAACTGTTGGTATTTGAGTTGCCAACTCTACTCCTTCCTTCATCCCATGTTGTGATCCTGTAATCTTCTGAGTAGGTAGGCCTCCTGAGATCACAGGTGATGGCACAGTGCCAGTATCATGGAAGGCTGTTCCTTTCATAATAAGGGGATATAAAAGAAGATGAAAGCTATGGTTTTTCAAATGGCATTACTATCTTATTTGCTTATTTTATTTGTTTATATTCTGTTCTTCAAAGGAAATGGTCTTCCCCACATATCTTACATTATAATTGAACCATATAAATGCACATATATCACTATAACAGTTAATAATCGCAAAAGCAATTCAAAATATGAAATATATGACATTTAAGACAGCAGCATTTAAAATGTGAAAAAACAGAAGCAAAAGCTTTGAAGTTCCTACTTTGCATGAGGAAAAGGGGATGCATAACCCTGTAGGTCACCTAAGCTTGTTCTCACAACTCAGATGTGGAGAACCTGTGGCCCTCCAGATGTCACTGAACCAACTCTGAGCATCCTTCATATTAGCCCTGTTGGTTGGAGCTGATATGAGTTGTAGTTCAGCAGTGAGAGTTGAAGGTTCCCACTGATGCAGATGGCTTCATGTTATCTCTGAACAATAATAATAAAAAGAGTATTTTGAACAATAATAATAAAAAGAGTATTTTGGAGTAGGTGGCAATAATAATAATAGTAACAATGACAAGTAGAAAGAAAGGGTTTTTATCACACTTTATTTGTTAATCATGAACAGCAGGTGGCAGCAATTCTGGACTAATCCCCTCAAAGTTAAGCCAGGTCAAACCTTATTAGTACTATGAGAGAGTCCAAGAAATCCCAGGGCTATAGGCTAGACTGAGAAGTAAAAAAAAATAATCCCAAAGATGGCAATGGCAAGCCTTATTCATACTGCTGCCAAGAAAACTCCATGGATATGCCCATACAATCATTGGGAGTTGAGATCATCTCCAAGAAATCTATCTTTTTTAATGTGTTAATATCTCTGCTATATAATTCTTCCTGGAAATTGTTACTGGAGAAAGAATGCCAAAACCAAACCTGGAAGAAGATATGTAGTGGCAAAACACATCTGTATTATGCCCAAGAAAACTGTATGGATATAGCTCAAACATGTACACAAGCTTGGGTGCCAGAATATGAGATGCCCAGGTCAGAAGGCATTTATTTAGCTCAGTGTTTCTCAACCTTGGCAGCTTGAAGATGTGTGGACCAACTCCCAAAATGCTGGCTGGGGAATTCTGGGAGTTGAAGTCCACATATCTTCAAGCTGCCAAAGTTGAGAAACACCGCTTTAGCTCCTAGGGGAAAACATCAAATGCTCAAGGGTATATCTGATGGTGATGACAGGACCAAAGCAAAAGCAGAAGAAGGTCTCTTCACCGTGGGACATACTAGTTTTTGATAACATCAGAAGTAAATCTTGAGGAAAAGGCAAGGTGTGAAAAAAAAACTAGAAAGAAATAACGGCAATTGAAAGAGAAAGCATGTGTCCTGTGTGAAAAAAGATTGAAACAACTTGACAAAATGTTTACTAAAGATAAGAAAAATTTAAATGCAAATACTGGAAGAAATGTATTAGGAAGCATGCAATCTATATTAAAGAATGATTGCGAAAATGGCTGTTTATAAGAATATGTGTGCTAACATTACATCGAAGTGAGATGGTTAGGATCTAAAACCTGAGAACACGTGTTGAGTGTTACAGAATATTTGTAATGTTGCCTGTATTTGTATTTTCTGGTTAATTAATATTTGCTGTTGATGACAGTGTTAAATAAGTAGTATCAGTTGCCTACATACTGGAGTTGTGTTAACAGGGGAAGAAGAATTGCCATGCAGCCAAATTGCAAATCCCAGACCCAAGAGTTACACAGATATAATTTATTTTATGAAATCCAGGAAGAATCCTGGGCCAGATGGGTTTCCAACAGAATGTACTAAAAATAGAAAGTTTGGCACAACATTGTTAGAAATATATAAGGTCATCCTTTTTCTACTCTTAAATTTAATTTGTTCTTCCTGCATATTAATATAACATATTTATTAATCTTGCTCCTATGTTGTATGTTTACAATGATGTCTTTTTGTGCAAAGCTTTTCCTTCTTCTTTTAATGATGGTTTATAAGAGTGATTTTGAAGATGGGTAAAGATCCTTCCAAAGGTGCAAGTTACTATCCATCTTCTTTGTTAAATGTGGATGCTAAAATTTTGACAGCAACCTTTGCTTGAAGACTTCAAACTATGTTACCATTGGATTGGGGTAAGCTATCATCAATGTGTTGATGACATTCAAATGTACACTGTCATCTCAGGCCAGGCCACAGATCATGACTTAATGTCTGAAGGCTGCTGGATCAGCAGAGATTGGATGAGTGAAAAAAAGCTTATATTAAATCCCAGCCAAGATTCTCTTAGCAGATGACCAATTTGGCTCAGTTCTGGTTCTGAGGTTGACTCTGGACAGGGTTAAATTCCCCTAGAGGAGGTCTACAACTTGGGGGTCTTCTTGGGCTTACAGGTCTTGCTTAACCAGCAAGTCAAAGCCACAGCCAAATTGGCTGATGTGCCAGTTATAGGCCTTTCTGGAAGGAAGCCCTAACAACAGTGTGTCATGCTCTCATTACTATGCAGCTAGATTGTTGCTATACACTCATAGCATCTGCCCAACTCAGGAACTTTATTTGGTTCTAAATGCAGCAGCCAGAGAGTGAATAGGAGGGAGAAAGTTCAGCAATGTTACAGCTTCAGTCACTGAATTGGTTACCAGTAGATTCTTCACCCAGTTCAAAGTGCTGGTTCTTACCTATAAAGGCCAGGTCCTTGTGTATCTGTAGGACAATGTTTCCCATCCAGATTTAGATTTAGCCCATCCAAAAAGAGGATATTGAATGTCCCTCACCCTATATGTGAGGCAAAGGGGATGAGGGCCTGAAGGTGGCGACTCCCACACTTTGGAATAACCTGCCCCTAAGGATCGAAGGGCTCTTACCCTGCTTGCCTTTCATAAGGCTAATGTGACGTTTTGATGAGCTTTTGGTGCAGATGGCAGACCTGGGCTGACTTTGTACATTGCCTTTATCATGGTGAATTATGCACATAATTTTTATTGGGTTTTGAAATTGTATGGGCGCTGTTTTATTGTGTTTTTAGAACTGCCCAGAGTCATGAGGATAGACTACATACATTTTTCTTTAAATAAATGAAATGAATAAATTCTACAAGGATGGAAACATCTACAGAGAGAGGATATATTAGAAAATGAGGTAGGAGAGGCAATGCATCAGCTAAATTTATTAATAAATAAGTCAGAAAAATACCAAAAGCTGATGAAATACCCATCAGTCTCTTTAAAATTTTGAAATTTTAAAGAAGCAATTATAGTGCTAAAAGTTCTGGGTGGCCTAGTAACTGGAAACCATTGGTGAATATATTGAAGAAATGAGGGAAGATGTGCAGATTACTGAATCATTGCACTAAGTACTCACAGAAGTAAAGTTATCCTTAAGATTTTTACAAAAAAGAATAGAATCATAGATGAACAGGCAGGTTGGAAAAGTCTAACGCGAAATGGGTAGTGTGACAAAAAGAGAATTTACAAAGAAAGTTTCCTTTCTTGACTAGAGGAAGACCATTGATTATATATATCATGCCAGAATATGGAACACATTAAGGGTAATGGGCATGACAAAACAGCTGATTATTCTTTTGAGGAATCTTTACAATGAATAAAAAGCTACCATGAAAACTGAGTTTGAAGAAACTCAGAATAGTACAGAGTAGCAGGAGTAAGACAGCAGTACATATTTAATGTTAAACATTAAAATATAATGTCAACCAGCTTGCTTAGAAAAAAGACAGCTGACTGAGAAGAAGAATAAAGATGGACTGGGTGCTTGAGAAGGAAAGAGATTAATCCTATAAAGGAAAGAAATGATGGACAAAATCCTGAAGGATAAAAATATTTTTATGAGAGTAGTTAAAGCAGTGTTTTTTCCAGTGGTAAAATATGACTGTGAAAGCTGTGAAAGGAGCAAGAGAAAGAAGACTGACACCTTCTGGTTTTGGAGATGATTATTAAGAGCACGATGGACTGTAAGAAAGAACAATTAGGCCTAGAAGAAGTAAGAAGTCATTGTCCCTTGAAGCAAGCAGGAACTCATATATTTTGGGCATGTGACACAAACAGAAGATGTACTAGAAAAAATGACTTTGTTGGCCAAGGTTTAGGGAAGTAGAGGGCAAACAGATGAGGCAAAGGGACGGGATCAGGGATACTTCTGAGTTACATATTTTCACTGGGAATGGATATGGATGGCAGACATTTGTCCATACAGTCAGCATGGATTAGGCCTGACTCCATTGCCCTAATTATCTTTCTGTATTTAATTTTATCATAACCTCACTGTTTTACATAATTCTTCCTCTTGTGGAACAATTCTAACTCAGGATAAAACTTCATACATCTGATGGACTGCACGCAGTTCAGAAAAGCTAATGTTGTAATAAATGTGTTCATTTTTAAAGTGCCCCAAGACTCCTTATTGCTTTGCATAAAATAAATGAGGCGTCTCATTGCCGTAAATACCTTTTAAAGAAAAAGTGCATAAGAAAATGTTGTTTTACTTCTCAGACTTAGGACTTTTCTTAAGTTCTTCTGCAGTTTTGCAAAAAATGTAGCTAAAAGAGATTCTTATCTCTGTATCAGATTGCTGAAATAGAAGAATTAGAGTGCACAAGCTCTTTCCCTTCATAGGCCTACATAGCTTATGATCCAAATGATCACTGTCTGTTCTGTAGTATTGAGTACAAAGAGATATTCAGAGGATGTCTATCATTATGTCCCATCAGGGCCCTAGGTGGCTCAGGCAATCATCCTGCCACAATGCTTTTAAACAATTCATTCATTTAGGATTATTTTTGTTAAAGTGGTTCCAACTTGGACCCAGGCCCATCCACAGCTCACTGCAGCAGCACAGAACAGCCAAAAAATCCAAGTGAATCAAAGCACTGAAGTAGGCTGCAGAAGATAGTCTGCCAAAATTCCCAAGTAGCAGCAGAGCAGCAACAGGGACTGCTCCAGAACGTAGAGAGTGAAGGTCAGTATCTGCTCCCCATCCTTGCCAAGGTGTTATTTTACAATGCAGTTCTAAAACATTTCCAAACTTTTGAAAATAATTTGAAAAAAATATTTGGAAAAAATATTTCAAATAATAGAAACATCAGTTCCCCAACCCTAACCTTAGATAGACTCATTGGCTAGGTTTATATATCACACTAAGTCATAATGTGGTTTTTTTGGTTTGGGTTTACAGCGTTGTGTAAAATTGAGCCAACTGTGAGTTTTTTAGTAAATCAAGATTGAATCGCCTACAACCAGCATGTGACCCATCCTTTATATAGTCTCTCAGCTCCAAGATCATGCTGCCAAAACTGAAGCGCAAAAATAGCAAATCTAGGCCATATTTTTGGCGTAGGAAGGCAGTCAAGAATGGGAATGGAAGTAGTTTGCCTCACAGAGATCTGCTCCCATTCCCATGGGGAAAAAAACCTGGCTGGGTCATTGCCCCTGACCCTTCAGACATTGTCTACCTCTTCAATAAATGATATTTCAGGTATTTAAACTTTAGCCTGATGTTATAATGGCATCACTGGCTTTTTGAAAGGGAGAACTGAAGCTTTCTCTCAGCTGAAGTAACTGCAGCATTCCATGTTTTGCCTTTTTCTTTGCATTTTGGAATATTCAGATATTATTGCTGTGATTTGTGACTGCTTTCCAGGCAGCATCATTAGATCTGACATCCTCTGGTGGGTTAGAACTACAACTCAGAATTCAGGAGTTCCTTTAGCATACTAGCTGGGAATTCAAGGAACTGCAATCCTAACAGAGCTGGAGAAGGCTAGTTTGGGAAGAGCTATGCTAGAACGAACAAAATTGAATGGGAGGACAGATGAAATTTATCTCAGACATAAGCAAATACTTCCAGGGAGATTTCTTCTGAATAGCCATGCATAGGATTGCACTGCAAAGCAGCCCACAATATGGTTATTCAGTTAATTGGATACTCTGCAGCTGCTGAAGCTTATTTTAAGCTCTTTTGAGAATATGGTAAGAACTTTGATGCATAGTACTCCACTTCTGGTGCCTTCCAGAAATACTGGACTACTGGACTGGTTGGGAATGATGGAAGTTAGACTTCAGTGCATCAGGAAGTATGTCAGAAAGAGCAACTTTGAAGAAAGCCATAAAACCTAATTTGGTGCTATTGTCCAGGATGAGGAAAAAAATAGTTGGGATCACATGCAGCCCAGGGATTGACCCCCTGCAAAAAATAAAGAAATAAAACAACAGAAACCCTATCTAGAGAAAAATAAAGCAGAGTTTCCTATCTAGGCAGGATCTAAATTAGTTGGACCTAATTTAGTTCCAACTTCTGTTTAAAAGTGCAGCAATGAATCAAAGCACAGGAACTTCTTGCAGGGGAACAGCAGAGATTCCTTAAGCAAACAAAGATGAAGTCAAAGGCAATAATAAATGAATGGTTTTAACTTGCATTTTAAGGAGTTATGATCAACAAGGCAAACTAAGCATTCTGACTTGCCAAGCTCAGCATATACATAAAATAGTACTTTATTTCTCAGCCCCCAACTTTAGGAAGTGTGAACAAGTATCTTCTCTCCTTTGGTCGTGTGTGTTTATTCTAGCATAGCTCAGTATCTATATGCATTGGATGTCTTCTCCTGATGGGAAAAGAATTCCAAAGGTCACCAAAGTTATCTTCCCCAGTTTGGGGTCCTCCAGATGTTTTGGGGCTGCTGGCTGAGAATTTGGGGGTTGCAGTGTCACATCATCTGGAGGGCACTAGGTTAAGGAAAGCTAAAGTAGGGGTTTTGCTTTATCATAGAATGGAAAAGAGAAGTATGCTGAAGGGGAAGAGAGTCCTTCTGGAATGTAACCTAACAGATTTGGCCTATCAAGCAAAATCAATCATATGGGTGGCCAAAGGAGGTGTAAAAATCAAAAGGGCAACTGGCCCAGGGTGAAGCCATGCTCAACCACTCCGAGCTACTCTGAGACTCTGCTGGGTCTGCATTTGGAAGCCTGGGGGAAGAGCTTATTATGGGCAGAAAGAAGGTCTCAACTGCCAGGGCCAAATCTCTGGTACCCATCTGAAACAAAGCCAGGGAAAAGATATTACAGAAGATTGTATTTTTGTAGATTAAATCCCTGCTGAATATTTTAGGTAGATCAGGGACCTGGAAAAAGAAAGGATCATATATAGCACCATCACAATATGTACCATAAATCAAATAGTGATTCATGCTCTTAAATTATTTTAAAACAAGAAGTACTGGCAAATGAAAGTAGAAAAAAAAAAAGAATTACCTCTTAATTGGTCTCTTAAGGTTTGGAAGACATCTGATTTGGTCACATCTGTTGTAGTTATAGTCTCAGGAAACAATCTAGACCGGTTAATCATGGTTGGATCTATGTTTTCCATTGAACTTACAGACTGGGCTCCAACTTTCTCAGATAGATCAATGGTATGGGCAAGATTCAGGCTTGTATTGGTTGACTCCTCTACCTGCACAGGTATCTGGCCTGATCCACTCTGATTATCTTTGCTTCCTTTTGCTGTGGTTGCCAATAATATGGGTGACAGGACCTTTTTCACATCATCATCCTCCTGTCCTGTCGGTCGCACTATTTGAGATTGATTCATCTTCACAGGATGCATAACTTTCGCCTGGCTGGAAGGCTCTAATTTTGTATCATCCCACTCATCACTTAGCGGCAAGCCTGCAGTGGCCATCATGGTAGTGCTTAGGATAGCTTTCAAGTGCCCTTGGTTCTCTGAGATTTCCCCTTCCAAATTTAAGGGGGCATCTACAGGCAGCAACCTAGGCTCTGTAGCAGCAACTGTGCCCATCCCAATTGTTGGGAAGCTATTTCCATCTGATCCTTTTGCCAAATCAACTGGTTGGCCTGTTGGAAGAAATGGATTTTTGAGGAGGTTGCTTGGTGATGCTGTAGCAGGAAAACTATTTATCATTTTTTGGATAGTTAACTGGGGATTGTCTGAAGGGTCAACATGGGCTCCTCCTTCCAGACTGCCTGGTATAAACAGATCCCCATCCAGATTTCCTTCTCCCCCACCTCCATCCACGGTCACTTTTGCAGAGCTACTAAGCATATCATCTTCAACAATAGGATCTGGAATTGTCATAACAGTGGCAATCAAAGCTTCCTGTGTCCCATATTTATCCAGTTTTTCATTGGGTCCATTGAGACTGATTTGCCTTTCACTTTCCACAGCAAACTCCAGACCTGTGCTGGCAAAAGCCCCCATATTTGAGTATCCCAAGGGATTGTGAACATGCATAATGGTTGGTAAGGTTGTTTTTACAGTTGTGGCTCTGTTTAATGACCTCCTGGATGGCTCTACTGAGGCTCCATAAAGGCTTTCAGATGCAGAAGCGCTGGCTGTATCCATGGACGAGCTTACGTTACCTTCTGGATTTGATGCATTTGAATTTGCTAAGCTGTCGCCTCCTGGCAACGCCAGATGCAGTTGTCTTGCATGCCTTTCCTCTGCTTGTCTTAAAGCAAGGCATTTCAGGCTGCCGAAGTTGAGTAGAATAAGGCAGAAGGCAACGAACGTGTGAAACCCCTTCAAATTGCTCATGTTCAAGGAAAAGTTTGCGTGGAAATGAGCAGAACAAATTATTTCAGTAATCAAGTCCTGCAAGAGTGAAGCAAAATAGAGCAAAATAGATTTCCATTCCTTTCAAATTAGTATTTTTTAAATTAAATTGAAATGTCATATAAAACCCTAGTATTTACAGCTACTTTGCTATCATATAGGCACATTATTTTATGTATTTGTGCAATTTACAAAGAAACTACTTTTGCTTTTTCAGACTCATCCAGAGCATTTCCTTACTGGATAAACAAGATGCATTTTGCAGAAGCTGAGCCTCAAGACTTTTTGAACCAAGCCAGTTGTGGTTTATTCAATACACCATGGCTAAGGAAACCATTGCTTGGTGTAATGTATGAACCCAATGATTATGATTGTCTTAATCCTAAACATTGTGACACCAGAGTACTTGAAGTTTGTCTCTTTATATGAACCTCTCTAGTGTGTAAGCCATGCATTAGAAATTTTTCTCTGAGTGTCAGCAAATAGAGGCTCTTTCTTGTGATAGAACCCAACTGATGGATCACTCATCTTTGACTAATAACAAAGAAAGCTCCTGAATGAAACGGTTGTACATCAGCCATAAAGCACATACTTTAGATGCAAAAGGTCCTAAATTCAATCTGCAGCACCTCCAGGCAGGATTAAGAAAACTCCAGGCTGAAATAAGTGGGAGAGATGGACCATGACCTAACATGGTACAAGGAAGCCTCTTATACTTATTTCTTGGAAGACAAATTGGAATCTGATGGTTGAAAGCTTTTAATGCTTGCTGAACTTAATAGTTCTGATGATATGGTTCCAACTATTTTCTACTTGTGCTTTTATGCTTTTTATAAAACATAAAATGTGCAAAACATATTTTGCACATACTGCATTTGAATTTATTGATTTATTCTATTGATAGAGCCACCCATTTCATATAGTGATTCTAGGTGGCTTAGAGTGGGTAAAACAATATAAAACATATTATAAAATGCAGCAGCACACACAGCAGCTGAAAAACCAAACTAATCCAAATAACAAATAACAAACTCTCACTTACACTCTGACCCCTGTGTCCGGAACATAACCATGCCTTAAGGGCCTTCCAAAATCCAGCAGGGTTGGGCCAATCTAATCTCAGAGGGAATTGTGTTCCATAAGTCAGTGGCAGCAACCAGAAAAGCCCACTCCTTGAGTCCCGCAAGATGACATTCTTTGACCCATGGGACCCACAGTATGCCTCTCCTGCTGGATCTAATAGGATGAATAGAAACAACTGGGGAGAAGAGGTCCCATAAATAACCCTGCCCTATGCCATAGACAGCTTTCTAGTTAGCAACCAACATCTTGAATTGCACCTGAAAGCACACTTCCAACCAATGCAGTTCATTGACAGAAGTGTAACATGCGCACACCAAGATGCCTTCATAATTGCCTGCACCACTGCATTCTGCACCAGCTGTAGCTTCCAGATGCCCTTCAAAGGAAGCCCCATCTACAGCACATTATAGTAATCCATCTAGGAGGTGACTAAGGTGTGAGTGACTGTGGGCAGAGCCTCCTGGTCCAGGAAAGGGAACAACCAATGTGTAAAATGAAATTGTGCAAAAACCCTCCTGGTCCTGGCTGCCACCTGTTCCTTGAACAGAAGCTGCAAGTCCAGGAGGACCTGCAGGTTGCACATCAGTTCTGCTTGGGGCAGTGCAACCCCACCCAGAAGAAGAGATGGCAAATGTTCAGATGAAGGGGGCCCTAAAAGACAAAGCCACTTAATCTTGCTAGGGTTAAGCTGAAGCCTGTTTTTCCCCTTCCAGACCCCTATAACCTCCAGACACTGAGATAAAACCTTCACAGAAAGCAGCTTCATGTAGATGTTAAATAGGAGTGGGGAAAGCACCAAGCTCTGAGGCACCCTGCAAAGCAAGGACTGGGGACTAGAGCCCTGCCCCATCAACATTGACTGGAACTGACTCTGGAGGAAGGAGGAGAACCAGCGTAACACTGTACACCCAACTCCCAACCCCCAAAATCAGTCCAGAAGGATACCATGATTGATGGTATCAGAAGCCGCTGAGAGGTCAACACTGAGGATGGGCATACTACACCTGCCCGCTTGGTCCTGTACCAAGGTCTGAAACTGGACTGAAAGGGGTCTAAATAAACCGCTTCCTCCAGAGTCCTCTAAAGCTACAGAATGTAAAGTGATTTACGAGTATTTGCAATCAACAAAATAAACTCAAGAAGGCAGGTTCCAGCATTTCGAAAATGCTTTTTTGAACAATGTATCTTGCCTTGTCACGAATCTTTCTCTGTTGTGACACTAGCACCTATCTTCTATCCCCTTCTGATTCCCATAAATCTTTCATTCCCAGAAAGTTAAAAACAAGCAAACAATTGAAATTCAACCCTGAAATATGTATGTATTCTAAAACAGCCAGAAATTAGGCTCCAAGATTTAAAACATTACTGTTAGGACATGTTGTAGGATGAGGTCTAGAGCAATATTCCATTTCCAAAGCAGCTGCCTGGAATTTCCTGAACAAGAAAGGAAGATGCTGGATTTTCAATGATGTTTAATACCCAAGAATGAATAATGAATAATCAGAGATATAATATCTCTGGACATGGAGCCTTTATTTAGCTACCATGACAGTAAGAAGCTGTTAGTCCTTATCCTCCATACATCAGACAAATAAAAATCAAATGCAGCAATCCCATCCTTAAAGGACAGAGATCTTCTCCTAGAAACCTAAAACAGCAAGGAACTGTTGAACTATGGAAACTTGGTTACCTTAAGGGAGAGAGAGAGGGAAATTAGTTTTTTGGCATCATGAAAGGTCCCAGCATGGCTGGACCAGGAAGAAATACAGGTAGTCCCCGGATTAAGGATAACTCATAGTTAAGAATAGAACCCATTGTGACAAAATTTGAGTGAAATACACAATGATTTGAGTTAAATACACAATGGGTCAAGTTAATTACACAATACAGCTCATACAGTATTATACAATAATACTGTTCTGGCTTACATACAAATTCAGTTTAAGGACAGACCTTGGGAACCAAATTCATTCTTAAACTGGGGACTACCTGTACATCAGCACACGGAGCTGAATACAGGTCAACTATGAAACTGAAGGTAAAAGTCTGGATAAGGCTCTGATTGGTTTAGAAAGGGCAACTGTGAGTGGCACCCACATTGTTCCAAAGCAACAAAGCCACTGGATACATTTCATCAGAAAACCCAATTAATGCAGATAATTAAATGTATCCAATACATTGTCTTCAGAGGGTACTTTCAACAGTTAATGTAGGAGGAGTCAACCTAAGGAAAGTGGGCAATGGGGGTAACAAATAAAAAAATAAACTTTAAATGAGCTTAGAGGAGACATCTCTAAAAAAGGACACAGAGCAAGCAAGGGCATTTGAAAGAGAAGACTGCACCAAGAAATAGCTAGCCAACATAATTGTTTTCTGCTGGTAGAAGCTTTCAATCCTCTTACATTCTGAATTAGCACAAAGAGAGCTCTACTATATGATTCTAATCATAGAAAATCAGTTGCCAAAAGTCAAATCTTTGAGTTGAGTTCAATTCCTGATGTCTTTATATGGATGTGTCCATGGCAACAATACAAAATTGGTTTGCAATTTACTCTTTTGTATGTGTATGTGTGGGTTTATTTCCCAGTATATCATAAAGTCTGGTCTTCACTGGTGGTTTCCCACCCAAGTACTAACCACTAGATCCAACCCTGATTAGTTTCTGTGATAAACCAAGACCAAGTAAGTATCTCCTAAGACACTAACTAAATTGCTGTGATATCACAGAGTATACATATCTATTTTAACTGCTCAGGTGATAAGTCAGGATTGCAATATTGTCTATTAGTTCAAGAGGTCTGAAGGAAATGAAAAGTAGATTCAGTTAATGGAAGGGACATGCACAGTTCATATGAAGCTCCAGGGAAGATGGTATGTTGCAAAGTAAAGACCATGTACCTGAGAAATGGGAGAGGAGATTGAATGTGAATAACATGACATAATCCTTAAGCAAGGACCATAAATGGGACAAACTTTCTTTTTGTTGGGAAAAATGTAGAAAAATTAAAAGAGGGTTGGACTCACCACATGAAATTTTTATAATAAACAGAGGTTCTTAATTATTAGCTTACAGAGCAAATTTCTTCCTTTTTTTTTTTTTGGTGCCTTTGAGTCACTGTTGACTCCTGGTGATTGCCTGGATGAGTCCCTGCAGTTTTCTTGGCAAGATTTCAGAAGTAGTTTGCCATGGCCTCCTTCCTAGGGCTGAGAGAGAATGACTGGCCCAAGGTCACCCAGCTTGCTTTGTGCCTAAGGTGGGACTAGGACTCACAGTCTCTTGGTTTCTAGCCTGGTACCTTAACCACTACACCAAACTGGCGCTCAGTTTTTTCCTTAGCAATTTCGGATTTGACAAAGATATCACATAGATTTAAATATTATACAAATTAGACCAATAATATTCAAAGATCCATATCTATCTTTCCTCACAGAAAACAGATTATTTCTATCCTTACCTGCCCTATTTAATGTTTTAATGATGTTTAGAGCAAAACTGCAATGAGGTGGTAGAGAAGGCAATGCATATTAATAAATGAATCACCAGACTCAATTCAGCTCCAAACATAATATTTATTCTATAATCCCCAGATTCTAGAGAAGCACGTTACGTGAATTTTCTATTAAATTCTTCTGAATAGCTGAGTGAGAGAATCAGCGATAGAGCATTGAATGAAAGATGCCTCCAGTGAATCAGCCATCAGTTCTGGGCTAGAAGGGAGATGAGGACAATCGTATTAAATTATTTTATGCTTCCTTTTCTTGATATAAGGAAATGCACTAGGTTCATACCAAAATAATAAGCTGCCTTATATCACATCAGGTCATTGGCCACTTGGTATTAGCTGCAGTGCCTTCTCCAACTTGATGTCTTCCACTTGTGTTGCACTAAAACTCCCATCACCCTCAGACAGCATTAGTTGCAGACCAGCACGTGTGGAGAGGGCATCAGGTAGGAGATTCAGCCTAGAACCATTCTCAGTCCTACCTGAAGATGCTAGGGAGTTAGCATGAAGAATCTTACATGAATCTAATGTGTGCCCTTCAAGAAGCAGCATTTCTTTCAAAAGAGAAAGTGAGTGGATTCACATATCATACTAAGTCATGGTTTGCCTAATCATGGTTTGTCGAATAAGACAAAAGGTGGATCCCAATGAGATCAATAAATACACAAATATGAATTATAGCACATGGTTTAGAGAGGAGGGTAGAAAGAGAAAAGACTATAGAGCAGTTTTGCATAACTTTGGCCCCACCAAGCTAAACGCAGCCTGTGAGAAAGGCTATGGAGGTTGATGGTTATGTTTTCCCATTCTCTTTTCTTTCCCAAAATCCGGCAACCCGTTTTCTTTAAGTGGTAAAGTGCAATTAAATGCCCATTTAATCTCTAATACACAGATTAAAAACAAAACAAAGGGTAACTTTTTATTCCAGGGCATCACATCTCCAGAGAATACATGTGTCTCCCAGCACAAATCATCGTGCAGAGTGCCACCTTATGTTGCGTTTCATTGGGAGGTTAGCAGCAACCCAGGCAAGCTCTGCACAACAAATGGCACAAAGTTGGCTCCCTCCCCGGCTTCATCCAGATCTCTGGTTCAATCATTCCTATGACACTGATAAACAAGAAAAAGAATAGCTCTTTTCATTCTCCTGCCCCCTTCCCCAGCAACAGAGAACTATGCATATCTAGCGGTGAGCAATCCGTCTATTTGACTTTTGCATCATAAAAAAGTTGTGCTTTTTTAAAATTCAACTATCAATTTTAATTTGTATGCTGCTGTTACAGAGCCATGCGACCCTGTTTAGCCTCCAAATTCCACAAGGCTGTTGACCCAGAGCCAAGAGGAGAGAGAAATGAATGAAATCAAAGCCATGAACTGAGGGAAATTTGATCTTTGCACAAGAGGGCGGGGGGGGGGGGGTTTGCTGTGGAGGGAGAACAGAGACAAATCCCCAAACAAAAGACAGACGGAAGCAGCAGCAGCGGCTAGCTAGCGGCAACATCCATTTCCTCCAGCAATACAAAGAAGCTCAGCTACAGCTGCCCTTTCTTCCGTGCGTTCGTGGGGAATCCAGTCCTTATGGCATGTGATGTGGAAAGGTAGAGAGGAAAAGATTCCTGCATCCCCCAGCAAGGCCCACTTGCTTCCCTAGCCCTGCATCCTCCAGACAAGCTTAGCACAGTGTACAACCATTGTCTAGGAATCCCAACTGAGCCTGGGGCAAAGCAATTTCTGACCAGTCCCTCCGAAGGCAAGTTCCCCCAGCTCCTCTTCCCCACGAGCCATAAATAGCCAAGTTATCTCAAATTCTGCCTTACCTGAATGCCTGCCATCTCTTTAGCTGGGCAACATCTTTAAGGTCCTCAGGAAGAGCTTCCTGTGGGTTTGCAGCATCCTGCTCTCAGCTGCTCTGCTGCTGCCTTCATGGCCAGGAGACTAGGAGGAGAGAAGAAAGGGAGCGGGGGGCGGGGGGAGAAGCGCAGATGCTTTTCATATTCATGAGACCCTCCTTCCCTGGCTCAGGGATTGGGCAGTGGCAACAGCAAGATACACCCTGCCTCCCAGAAGCCCTCTTTAAAGCCACCCACCTCTAGCTCTACCTTGTGTCCCCCGGAGCTGGCAGAAAGGAAACAGTGGGAGATAATAGAACTGTAGTAATAACTGGTACAGTATAGCATTTCAAGGATGCAAAGCACTCGACTTGCAATATGCAGAGGCCATATCACTGAGTAAAGCACCTGCTTTCCAGGCAAACTGGACAGGGCCTGAGCTCAGATGGTAGAGCCACTTTGCAGCCTGTCCACAATTGGACCAGAGGACCCTTGGGGATTCCAGATACGCTGTCTGGTTTCCATCGGGGTGGAGGATGGGGAAACAAAATCTAAATAAGTAACTTAATAAATAAAACAGATCCAGGTTTAATCCCCAGCATCTCTAGGAAAAATCTCTGCTAAAGACTGAATTACTGCCAGTAATATATAATTTCTGGGCTAGATAACAAATTATTTAGCACCTTCCTAAATTCCTAAACTAGTATCCTTTTAGAAGAGCAAGGCCAAATCAAGACTATGGTTCCATAATCCATATCAGGAATTACTGATTTAGCAAAATTTAGAAGACAGTATCAGTATAAATTGCTACTAGTAATATGAATACATTGACCTGTTTTTCACATCACATTTTAGCCATGATTTCTTAGTCCCATTTTTAACTGTGCTCCCTGTCTTTCATTACTAGAATTTGCAGATCATTTGCACTTTCAGCTATCAGGGTAATATTATCAACATAGTGCAGGTTATTGATATTTCTTCCTCCAATTTTTAAACCCCACTCATCTTCTTCCAATCCAGCTTTCCACAATATATATTCCACATATTTCTTTAGGTATTCTATCAATTCCTGTAGTTTTCCAACTTGGTAATGACCAGAGTGCTGATCTAACTTCATTTTTTAGTACTAAAGGTTCTTGTAAATAGAGAATATCTTCTAAGATATCTTGGATGCTGACTTCTGTGATGCAGAATGTCAGTATAGTCCTTCCATCTTTATTTGATCTTCTCAAAATCAGTTACCATTTGTCCATTGGCATCTTTTAGCATTCCAATTTAAGAAATTGGAAGTTTTTTCAGAATTCAGAGATCTTTTGGAAGACTTTTCTTGTTTTCCATGTCTGTTTCCTTCTTCAGTCTCTTTACAAATGTTGTAATACTGCTTCTTGTTTCTTCTAATAGCTCTCTGAAATTCTTTGTTAGGTTCTTTCCTGAGATCTTAGTCTTTCTTGGCTTTGGCTTCTCTTCTCGGCAATTTCCAGAGTTTAATTCTGACATCCAGTTTGCTTTCTTCTCTTTCTTGACCTTTGGCAGTCTCTTTTCACATTCATCCTAAACAACTTCTTTAAGTCCATTCCACAGTTTCTCTGGTTCTCAATCAATGAGGTTCAGGACTTCAAAATAATTCCAAATGTTCTCCAGGAAAATGGTGGGTATATGCTGAAGATCATATCATGGAAATTGGTTGGCTTTCTTCTTCCACTTTAGCTTAACTTGTAACGCGCACATGAGTAATTTGTGATCTTTTTCACAGTGAGCCCCTGACTACGTCTTTACTGTTATAACTGAGCTCTTCCACTTCGTTCTACTAATTATATAGCCAATTTAAGGGGCAGTGCACTCCAAGTCCCCTCTATTAAACATTGTCATCTTGAGGGACCAAGGAAGTGTGCCTTCTCTGTTGTGGCCCCCACTCTCTGGACAGCACCCTTTCTCCTAGGGTTCCAGAAAGCTCTTAAAATCTGCCTTTGGTTCCAGGCTTGGGATTAATGTATTGTTGTATTTCCAGGGCCCCTGTTTTGTTTTGTTTGGGTCATTTTTAGATCATTTTAGTCTATGGAACAGGCTGTCTATGTGGTTTTAGGACTTACTTGTTTTTATGAAATTCTTTGTTTTGGTTTTGAATGCCACCCAGAGTTCTTTGGAGTTGGGAGCTATAATAAATTTAAATAAATAACAATCATTTGATTTCTGGGTACTCTATCTAGTGATGTCCACGTATATAGGCTTCGTTTGATTTGTTTAAAGACTGTTAGCAATGAAGACATTATTAGATTGGCAGAAATTGATGAGTGATTCTCATTCCAGTCTTCAACCACAAACAGCAAATGTTACCGACATGTTCTGTTGATTTCATTCTGAACTTGGTCATAAAACTCACCAACTTCCTCTTCTGCATCAGTGGTTGGAGCATTAACTGTGACAGTTGTCATATTAAAGGGTAGTTCATGATGTCTAATTGATATTATTTGGTCATTGATTCCATTGTAGCCAAGTACTATTCTTGCTATACCCTTCCTACCTCTAAAGGCAATACTATTCCTTCTTTGTTTCTCATGTTCTGTGTAGTAAATTCTAGATTATCTCAGCTCACTGATGCCTAAGATTTCAATGCATAATCAATTCACTTCCTCTTTCACTGTCTTGAGCTTTCCCATGTTGATGCTTCTTATGTTCCATGTTTCCACTATAATTCCGTTTGCAACTTTGTATTTTCCTTTCCTGCATGCCATCATCAACTAGATGTCCTGAAGGCTTTAATCTAGCCACATCATAAACACCATCAGTACTCAGAAAAATCTTCAGCGCTTCCTCAGCAGCATGTTGAGTGCCATCCAAACAGAAGCCCATCATCTAACACTATATCATCAGTCATTTTATATTGTCTATCCATGTGGCTTTCTCGGCAAAATACAGGAGTAGCTTACCATTATCTTCTCCCTTGCAATATGAAATGATGCCTTTGCTGTTGTCACTAAGGTGACCATCCACTTCTAGCATCTTCCTATATCGCTGCGACCCAATATAAGTGCCTGCTTGCTTTAGCTGGGCAGCTGAGATGACTGTCAAACCTTGGGTGACAAGTATAAACTCTTGGAATCCACTTCTGGCGTTTATCATTCATCCCTCCCAGGAATTCAAAGACAGCAGGATTTGGGGAGGATTCAGTGAGACTACCCTATATAAAAACAATCTGTGTATTTTAGCAGTTTTTCTGACTCCTGCATGATAAGCTGGGTTTATCAAAAATTCCTCTTCTTCATGATTCTCAAATTTATTTGAGTTTCTCAAGAATGTACCAGAAGAAAAATGGAACAATTCACCATGTTGGCAGGAGGGGGGAAGGGGATGGGGGATTCCTATGACCATTAGGCCAGCCTGGTTTAAATGTATTGATTTTAACTAACAGGTTATAAATTCAAGAATGCTCAAGGTTTTCATTTAATTCTGTTCTTTATTTTGTCCAGGAGAGACTAAGATGGCCAAATCTCCACCAGAGTCAGCTTCAGATATAACTGTCACCTTTTGTATTTTCAAAGGGAAAGCAGCCATTGCTTTTTTGTCCCAGCAGGCCTTCAGTGCAACCTCAGATCTTCTGCTGTAGACACAATCGGACTTAATTAGTCTAATTAGAGAAGCAGTTGCTCTGCAGGCTGAGTCAGTGCTCTGTGGCTATTCTTCATTTGCCCCAACTTTTATTCATAAAGATCTGCAGATTTTAAGAGTGCAGTTGTGCATCAAATATTATGCTGAAAGAGTATTTATACATTCCCTATTCTTATATAGTGCCTTAACAGACACTAAACCCTCTGCATTTATGCAGTAATTCTTTACTGCCTATAAAGGCTAAATGTAAAGCTCAGTTCCTTAATACATCCACCCCGCTGTATTATTCCTGTTGCATGGGGTCTTGGCTTCATGTTGACAGTGCAAACCTGAAATAACTGCCATCCTGAGTCTTCAGAAGCTGGAGTTTATAACCATAAGTTTATGTTACAAGGTATAGTTTTCAGAGAACTACGATTAAGGAAATTGAAAACTCAGTTAAAGAGCTGTGCATGAATAGGTAATATGATGCTTGTAAACCTAGTGTTACGATTAGCATGTGGTGCAAAAATCAGGCATTGGCTGGTTCATACATTGTTGTAAGCTATAAAGTGGGTTGGTTTGTTGTGGCTTAGCCACTGATTTTGTAGCTGAGGTGAGATATGAACCCACAGCTCACATGTCACAGTTCCTATTAATTTATTACAGTTATATTCCACTTTTGTTCAATATAGAATGCTTTGCTGCCTACCCTCTATGTTGCTATTTCCACAACGTCTCTATGTAGTAGATTAGGCTGAGAGATACTGGTAAAGTCACTCTGTGAGCTTTATGAATACACATGGATTTGAACCTGGGCCTTCCCAGCCTTATTTCAACACTAACCACTACACTATGCTGGAATTCTAGAATGAGTTCTTGCTTCTTCCCTTGACTTTCATGTTATGTCATCCTCACCCATCCATCTATAAAAAAACAACATAATCTCTTTTCTTTGGTTCCCTGGATTTATTTCCACAGGGTCATCCTGATAAGCAAAGCATAACCTGCAAGACAAAATCATACCTTAGTTCTACCTCTGTCAACTATCTGTGACCCAACAGCTGATGTTCTTAACATTTTCTTTTTGTTGGTGGTGACTGAGCAGAAGGGAACAAACTCTCAGTTTGATCCTTTGCTTACAGCGGACCCTAAACTGCTGACAATGGGAGAAGGAAATATTTTCTAAAGCAAGTCAGCAGTTACGATCTAGGAAGCAGAATTGCTGAGTAGAAATACACAGACATTTCTCTTCACTGCCCAAAGTCACACAAATCAGAGAAACCTAAAGTAAGAATTCTGACTTACAGGGCCAAATGCTGCTAATTAGCATCTCTTCAAAAAAGTTTTTAAAATCAGTGGAATACGTATGTGACTTGATAAAAAGAACAGTCCCAGAAATAAACTTCCAAGGAAATTAGAGACAGAATGAATATCTTGGGCTAGGGTTGTCAGCTCTATGTAATACTTAGTTCTTTCCTCCACCATCTGTCCTAAATATTGGACTGCAGAATTAGATTAACACGGTATTTGCATACTAGTATGTTAGCTTTTGTACTCTTCTTGATATAAAAAGCAAGACCTCACCAATGCATGCTTCCCTATCCTTTCTATAAAATCTGTATCCAGCACAGACAGTATCCCACCAAGTCTCTCCATTCTACTGGGTTTCTACTATATCACTATTTATTCATTCAGTCCATTTATTAATTGAATTTCTAAGTCTGCCCACTTGACAAGTGATTCTGGGCAACCTACAACATTAAAACACCGAAACAGAGAAATAGAGAAATACACACACACATACACACACACACACACAAACAGTGCAACATTCTAGCAGGTTTGTGCATCTTCCTGGCCAAGTGCCTACAGGAAGAATCACATTTTTAAGTCCTTCTATAGGGCAATAGTGCTGGGGCCTCACAAGGCCATATATTTACCAATGCATTTGTTTGCAATTAAGTAGTCTAATTCCTCCAATTGCTAGCATTGTCCTAGAAACTACTATATATCACATTATTTTCCAAATGTTGCTGGTGTGAGGCTTTTTGTCTCCTGACTATCATGTCCACTCATTGATCCACTTCCAACATTACAATATACCTTGACATGGAAAATTCAGAAGTACAGAGCATAACACTGAGGAGAAGGAACCATGTTTATTGCAATGATCATTGGGTGCTTGCTTTACAAGAAACAATGAACAATGGGAAAGCAATGATTTTAGAAGTTGGGGGCTACAAGACAGGAAATCCTAGACCTCTGACTTGCTGGCAACTTTTGGGGAAGCTAGGTGATGTACCTGGAGTTAGGATGGCTGGTGTGGGTCTTCCAGGCTGTGTGGCCATGTTCTGGAAGTTTTGTTTCCTAACGTTTTGCCAGCATCTGTGACCGGCATCTTCAGAGGGCAGGAGCACAGACAGGAGCAGTTCTCTCTGTGCCCAGGATGATGTGACCCTGTTGTGGGTATTTATAGAGATCAGCGAGGGTGCCTGAAGGGGGTGTGTGGGGGTGTGGGGGGGTTGGGTTAATGAGTGGCTGCTTGTTTTGGTGTCAAATATGTGTGTATCTTCCTGGGGGTTAGGCAGGGTTTTTTCTATTGAGTTGTTAACGAGTGGCTGCTGAGGGTGATTAGCATGTTCATTGTGTGAATTGTTCACGTGTCCTGGTGGTTGAGCTTAACCCAAACCCACCCCCCACACCCACTCCCTTCAGGCACCCTCGCTGATCTCTATAAATACCCACAACAGGGTCACATCATCCTGGGCACAAAGAGAACTGCTCCTGTCTGTGCTCCTGCCCTCTGAAGATGCCGGTCACAGATGCTGGCGAAACATTAGGAAACAAACTTCCAGAACACGGCCACACAGCCCGGAAGACCCACACCAGCCATTGTATTCCAGCCGTGAAAGCCTTCGACAATACCTGGAGTTAGCTCTGTTGTTAGGCAAAATGGGCCCTTCAGGAGGGCAGCAGAGCAGAGGAAGCCCATTGTTAAAGGAGATGGAATGTTGAGGTCCTCAGCTGATGGAGGATGGAACCTTGGAGGTTCTCTAGCTTGCAATTCCCTTGGTAGGGCTGTCCTCGGCTGTACTGTGAGCTGGTGAGGAGGCTTCTATTCTTTGGTCTAGATGGGACTGCAGGGAAGGCTTTGTCTGGGGCGGGAGGGTCAATTTGGGTCTGATAGGATTAGACAAAGAGAGGAGCTGTGTTTGATCCTGGTCACGTCTAAAAGACAGGAAGGAAAAGGGTGCAGCCTCCATTTTATTTGCTACATTTATTTTCTCCACCACATATCTTACACTATTCTCTGAAATATTTACACCCTTCTGAACCGATGTGGTCCAGCAAAGCCCCTCTGCCCTTTTTAAAGCCTTATTCAAATTCAGTTCAAATTAAACTCATCTTTCACACACAGATTCAGGTTGCTGAAAAACATTTTCCAAATTAGATTCCTAATAAATCTAAACTTTTCCACCTGGCACCACCCTTTTATCCATGCATTAGGATTCTCTGACCAATGCCTCTCTAATTGACCTGGACCTTGGAACAGGAGAACAATAGCCAATTGTACATTGGCACTCTGAGCAATAAACAGGAAAACACCATCCCTCTGCTAGCTTTCATAATTAGTTTTCTTTGCTTTAGGAAGTGTTGGCCTAAAAGATAGCTCCTATGTAATACTTCTACAGAGGTTGGTGTCCTGACTCCCTCATACAGTTGCAAAACATACCTTGCCACGTAGCCTCTCTCAGCAGGAAGTTAGCAGCTTCTCTCCTGCTCCTCACTCTGGTCATGAGTTCCAGATTACTTCTCCTGTTTTCAAAGAACGCTGGCTGGAATCAAGCTGTTGACTAAGAAATACCACACTATCCACAGCTAATCACCTGATCAGTCAGTCAGCGGCTGCCATGAGCCTCTCCCTCTCAGGCCATGAGCTCACGAAGCAAGCAAAGACATCCTTCATTCAGCCAGATGAAAACCACACAGCCTCACCCAGTTAGCCAAACAAGATTTCTTAAATGCAGCAAATCAGTCCTACAAACACACTAGCTCCCTGACAAAACTTTCCTGTTCCCAGTTGCTCACTCTTAACCCTAAAAGTTTAAGACACTAATTTTGCTCCATAATCCACATCAAAAATGAGTTGAGCATTTTGGGCCCTCACTCACTCAGGGTATTCTGGAGATTGCATATGGCCCATTGGTTTCCCATTCCAGTTGAAGAGATTGAGTGAACAGAACCAATTATGGTTAATTCTGTAAAGCAAGGTTAAAAGAAGCACAGCTAAATGTACTGCATGAATACTATCACTCATGGGTGACAGGTTATATTCAAACAAGGAATCCAACTCTGGTGAGTTCATGGACATGTCCATGTAGGGGGATTTGTTACAAAACAAGTGCTTTGCTATTGCCTTTTTCAACATCCCAATCTAACCTACATCCCAGGTATTTCTGGTGATTTCCAACCCAGATATTAACCAGCTTAGATTTCCAACATCAGATCCTGCCATCTAGCTGAGCACCAAAATAGGGACTATTATTATTCCCCAGCAACTGTATTCAAAGTCATGCTGACCCTGAATATGAAGTTATCACATAGCCATTAATAGACTTTTCTTTGAATCTATTTTTCTTTAAAAAGCATCTACAACCACAGCTTATGATACTAAATAACAAATTATGTGTTGTATTTCCCATAATGTAACCTGAATCTTCCATCATTCAGCATCACTGAAAGATGCTGATCAGGTTCCATCGATTAAGCAACGCCAGCAGCTTTCTCTGTAGCAGCACCTACCCTCTGGAATGAAGTTCCCCCTGAAATTTGAATGGCTCCTACCCTACTGGTGTTTCTAAAAGCCCTAAAGACTTGGCTCTTTGCTCAAGCATTTGGCAAGGATGACTGACGTCCCCTTCTTCCTTTTTGTTCCCCTCCAGGTTTGTTTTCTTTGCCATTGTTGTTCTTTTGTCGTGTACTGTTTTTGTGTGTGTGGGGGGGGGTTGTTTTGTTTTTTAATCTTAAACGTTTTTAACAATTGTAAACCACCCAGAGTCTCTAGGAGTTCAACGGCATATAAATTTCATAAATAATAGACACTATTCCTTTTCTCCATGCAATCCATAATTTCATCCATATCTATGATGTGCCTCCTTACTTGCTTTTTTCCTAAGCTAAGAAAAAGTACTGCAGGCATTTTCTGAAGAATCCTTGCTGTTGCTGATTTGATAAGCCATAACTGCTCACCTTTATCTTCTCCCTCTCTTTCTGTCAAAGGTTGGGAAGGCTGCCAGTCCAGCAATAATAGCTGATACACCAATCACTCATTTGTTCTCTGTAAATGTATCTGGTTAAATACAGCTTAGCTTCTATCTTTCAAATGAAGCTTTTCACTGGCCCTGCTCATGTGGCACAGTTAAATGAGGGCTGGTAACAGTCTTTTTGGTTAATATCCTGCAACTTTGGGACTGGCAGCACCTTGTTCCCCATCCCTACCCCCTGATTTGCTTTTTTTTTTAAAAATGTGATCCACTCAATATTGGAGCCCTTGGAGACAAGTTAGATGAGACTTTGCCTCCCCTACTACCTTCAGTCTCTATTTTATTCCCACTGAAATTTGCAGAGGGGATGTAAAGAAAAATGGCAGGCACAGCTGGAACCTCCTCTCTTCTTTATGCCTCTCTGTATCCTGAGGTCAGAATGGAAGATTGAACAACAGGAGGAGCCCAAGGAAAGTGAATTACACAACTAACTTTGAATACTTCAGAAAGCTGGAGGGGTTTGTGTTCACATGACACCCTAGATCCACCAATGACTTAGTCAAATGTGCTATGCAGACATAGCCACTAATGAATATATTTATGAGTTGTTATCCCCTTTTTAATGATCCCAAGCATGGAATTTGCTCTTGTCATTGGTACTATGCCAGTATTTTAAATGAGCATACTTAGAGCAAAACACATTTGTCATTTTATTGCACACCAGGTTTGAAAAGTCATTTTAAAAGTTCTTCAAAATCCCTTTTTGTTTTTGACATTATAATTTAATGTCATGAACAACTGTTGCTGAATTATTCTGGATCATAATTTCCCTAGATTTCCCCTCAATCTATTTTTAAAAACTGGACATAATATAAATGTTGATTCTTTGTTTAGAAGATTAGCTATTTTGCCTCTTAAAAAAATAACTCTTAGTTGGGTACTAACTGGAATTGGCAATTGTTTTGTTTTCAACTCCTTTAATTAAATCTATATTTCATTTTTTATCGTGAATATTTGGCTCCAATCTTCCAATTGTATTTCCCAAGTCAGTTTCAGATATGAATTTCTGCTCTGAATATTCTACAGATAATTCAGGCACAAAAATGTAGACACAAAGCAATTGACTGTGCAAATAAATGAATAGATTTATACACTGCACTAAGCCATAATGGTTCACAAACTACAATGGCTAAGTGCACACGATACACTATATCACAAACAAACCATCTTATGGCTTATGAACCCAGTCCTGAACTTCATGTCACCTTTCTCGAATTGCCGTAGGTACCAAATATACATTCTTGCTACAGACTGCTACAATGGGATGCTTAGTCCATCTAGGCCAGTATTTTTCCAGCTGGGCAAAGATTGTGGACTTCAACTCAACTGCCAGAATTCCCCAACAGCATGCTGGCTGGGGAATTCTGGGAGTTGAAGTCCACAATCTTTGCCAAGTTGCTTCATCATGTCCTATTCCTCCCTCTTCCCAAACCTGTCTCACAATACACTTACATTTCCTTTCCATCTCTAATAGAAAGTTTCAGTGTGGGCTACAGAATAATTTCAATAATGAAGAAAACACTATTTTATAATGGCGAAAGAATCACGGGGTGCAAGCAGAAAGTGATCTGGGGTACCAACTGCTTGTCCCCATCTCTAATCATCTTACGCCCTAGGAAGGGGAGGCAGGCGAGGAGCGCTGGGGCCGAGAGAGAGCAGCAATGAAAGCAAAAACAGCTGCGCGAACAATCCAAGGAGCAGACAAATAATTTCTGGGGCCAGGCGCGAAAAGGGCACCCTCTCTGAGGAGAGATGTGCGCGCCGACTGCGACGGAAGGTCCCCGCCTGCCTCTCTTGGCCATTCAGCGTCGCGCGCCGGCCGTGGAAGAAAGCCCTCGCCGCTCTTGTTTTTCCTATCCCACATTTTTTGGTTCTTTGTTTGTTCGTCCTTTTCCCTCTCGGCGTGGGAGCCGCTGCAATGCCGCTTTACGAGGGTCTCGGGAGCGGCGGGGAAAAAACCGCCGTGGTGATCGATCTGGGCGCGGCCTTCACCAAGTAAGAATTCCCTGCCTGTTTTTCTGCCGAATCGCCTTAACCCTGCTTTTTGTGCCTGTGGACCTCTTTCCTCTCCCGCCCTCGTATTTTGCCTATTGCCAACTGCTTTTATACCGTATTGCTACGCACTGCTTTTTGTTCCTATTGCGCGTTGCAATGGGATTCCGCCGTTACCATCACCTCACTTTATCCCGGGTGGTTGAATGACAGATGGGTTTACTCGTCGCGTGGTGATCTGGTTTCTTAACCGTGCTTCATTGAATAAATAAGCGCTGACTGGATTCCCACAGTCGCTGACCATGAACCACTCCTTTCATTCCATAGTGGCTGTTTTTGTATATGTTAATCCAGAACCTAATGAACCACATACCTGCAATGCAAGAACCCAGCTTGAGAGTTCATATCTAAGACTGGCTGGGGCTGCCTTTGTACAATGTATGTATCTATGGTTAACTGAACCATAGCTTACTGAATTAATTTAATTGTCGAATTTCCACAACCCATAGCTATAAATAATCATAATGGTTGAGTATTTTAAGCTACAATACACTAAGTCACAAGCTAACTAGCCTACCACATTTAGTCTCGGGTCAAACCCAGCAGTAGAGTTCTAATGTTGTTGAAGCTATTTGTACTTACTGAATGGCCAGGGAGGAATCCAGCCTAAGTTTGCTCAGAAAAGAAATGTTTTAGATTGAGAAATGTTGTTTATGCTACTTATTTGGTAGTCCAGTATAAAACGCACACACTCTATGAAAGAGAAGGGAGAGAGAAAAAAGAATTGAGTTCCTGCTTCTGAGCAACTTGGTTGTAAAGAATCAGTTTAAAATGCTATTTGTGATTTGTCATATAAAGCAGTCTTATTGTGACTGCATTGCACAAGCTATGGTTTGTGGGAAAATAACTTGCAGATTCACACAGTTTGAAGCTATAAATCTTGGTATAAAAAATGATGGGAGTTACATAACACTAACTCTAATGTGATTGGTTTTGGCTTAGTATGATATATAAATCCAACCAGTTACCATGTTAACAGAACACTAAGCTCTAGCTTTATAGCGCATCACACCATTATAACCAGTGTTTCTGATTATCACTGTTCAGAACTTGAAATTATGGCTAACTGTTGTTTTAAGATTCCACCTCGTTATTGCAGCCTGCAGAGGATGGATGCTTAGGTTTAGCCTTAGAAGAACCATGAACCAGGAGCAGGATCGAGAATGACATGAGGCGTATAGTAGCTTAATTTGTTGTGTTAAGTGTGCTCACTGTGTTAGCCCCATCAATTCTTTAACTAGTATTGTCTATTTTTAATGCCAGAAACTTTCAAATCTCTCTAACAGAGAGTTTTTTTCTAAACCATGCCTATGATGATATTCCAAATTTAAAATATTATCATGCTCTTCCCTTAAATGTGTAACTGTAGAATATCTGCTGCAGTGCAAAACAGAAAGGGAAAAATGCCCCAAATGCCTGGATATGGACAAGTTCTTAGGCTGTTTTTAATAGCACTTCACCTTCAGAAATTTTTAGTTTTAGTTTGCTTCTGGCATGAAGTATTTGAAATTGGTTCTTAGTAGGACTGTACTGCCATTTTGTTGTTTTGAATGTGGATTTTAATATTTTTAATTTTCCAGATGTGGCTTTGCAGGAGAAACAGGACCCAGATGTGTAATACCTAGTGAAATAAAGAAACCTGGTATTTCAAAGGTAATATTTTAAGAAAATATAATATAGTTGTGTGGTTCACATTTTAATATGAAGTGCTTATTTGAAGGCTAAAATATTGTTTTATTTGCTAATTCTTCTAATGATATATCTGTATTTTTCATGGTGCTTTACATATTTCTAGCATTAACACCCATATTACTGAGGCAACACTTTTGGCCCAAGCCCGGCATCAAAGCCCACTGGGGATCATGCCTATCTACCTGAATCTCTATTATATTACTACCTAGTAGTATCACTTGTATTACGTTTCCTGCATAGTGGTACTGCTTTGGCTGTCAGTAGTCATAATTTATCCTCTTATGTGCTTAGCTTGTATGCAATGCTATTGGCAGAAGCTAAGTTAGCAGGTGGTTCTAATATACTATGGATATTTGCCATTGTAGTTCCCCAATCTATAACAACATTGACAGAAATTCATTAGTGGTTTCATTGTTAATTTACAGTGTCACTGAAATTACCTACTAAGCACTTCTGGAAAGCAAGGTCATTATTATATGTAGCACAACTGGACAAGATGTTTGATCATCAGGGTGGAAATAGTGCTGATGAGGGCCCAAACTGGTCCTAGAGGACAGTGCTGGCATTAATATTTCACAGAATATTAAAGGACAGGAACTGCAGAATGAAATTAAATAAGTTGTTAATGATGAATGTGAAAAGGGACTGCCAAAGACCAAGAAACAGAAGAAAGCAAACTGTATATCAGAACAAATTGTGGAAATTGCTAAAGCCATGAAAGGCAAGGGTTTTGGGAAGGAACTTTACAAAGAATTTTAGAGATCTGTTAGAAGAGACAAGAAGCAGTACTACAGTGACATCTGTAAAGACATTGAAGACGGAAACAGACATGGAAAAAAAGGGAAGTCTTCCAGAAGATTTCAGAAAGAGCTTCCAACCTCAAATTGGTATGTTAAACAATGCCTATGAACAGATTTTAACTGATTCAAAGAAGATCAAAGATGAAATTATATATAGCAGAGATGTCAGCATCCAAGATACCTTAGAATCTTACAACACATACATACATACATACATACATACATACTTCATCTATAGTACCAGATGAAGATGAAGATCAGCACTCCAGTCATCACCAAGTTGGACAGCTCCAGGAATTGATGGAATATCTACAAAAATATGCCAAGCAACAGAAGAAGAATCAGTAAATATTCTAACTAAACTATGCCAGCGAATTTGGAGAATGCAGCCAATAGATTGGAAGAATTCTCTATATCTACCAATACCATAGAAAGGAGACTTAACAAAGTATGCAAATTATTTATTTACTTTATTTATTTATATTTCAAATTTAGATACCGCTCATCTCACAAAAAGTGACTCTGGGCAGTTCACAATAAAACAGCAATATTAAAATACAATAAAAACAATATAAAATACAATAAAAATAGAATATATTTAATTTCACATGCATGTAAATGGATCATCCAATGCAGATTAGAGCCCAATAAGGAGAGGGAGATCCCAAATTTTCAAAATGGCTTTAGGAAAGGCTGAGGAACAAGAGACATGATGCACGCTAGATAATTGATGTGGTAGAAACAACACCAAGTGAACTTACCAAAACAACTAGAGAGGGTCCAAACAATTGTGTAAGTGTAATATTTATTGATACAGCAAGTCAGTGGACCCTAAGCCTTGGGGGGACAAGAGACCACAGTAAAGGTTTCAAGAGTATATATAGGTTAGAAACATTTTAATTTTGATACATGTGCAGTATAATTCAGAAGACATTTATATAGGTAGTTATTTTGCAAGAAAGGCAAATTAGGGGAGACTTCTGTATTTTTAATGACTAGACATTACAACAAAATGTGATCATCTGACTTCTTTGTTATGGTAGGAGCTGTTGTGCTAATGGTGTGCTAGGAGTCTTACTTGTCCTTGAAATGTCAGGTCTCTTTGGTAACCTGGTATTTCCTCCTAGATCAGAAGGGGCACTTTTGCCCTGTTTACCACTACTTATAGTACTCTATGTATGGTTGCTTTGAAACTAAAAAGTCCTAAGAAAGCAAGTTTTCATTTATGTTCAAAGGTTTTCTCTCAGGTTACATTTTATTGCAAGTGGATCTTTTTTAAACATTAGAAATTTCTTTCACATTGAAAAAACCAAAATAAGTAAATATGTGCTTCATTTGATTGTTTTGACTATGTCAAGCTGTGGAATTTGCTTAGGAGAATAGGAATCCCAGAACATCTCATTGTCCTTATGTGAAAACTATATACAGGTCAGGAAGCCACAATCTGGGCAGAACATGGCAAAACAGACTGGTTCCATATAAGTAAAGGATACAAGGCTGATGATTTAAGGCTATACATTCTTCCCTTATATGTTGAATATATATTGAGGGAAGCTAGAGTGAAAGAAGATGGGTATTGTTTTAAAACTGGAGGAAGAAACATCAGTATCCTGTGCTATGCCATTGACATGACTCTGATAGCTGAAAATGCAAATGATCTGCAAAGTCTAGTAATGAAAGTCAAGAAGCACAGTGAAAGAATGGGACTAAAATTAAACATAAGACCAAACTACTGATAAAGGTACAGCAACCAGCCTTAGAACTGACAATGAAGATACTGTAGTTGTGGATAAATTCTGCCTTATAGGATCAACTATCAACAGAAAAGGAACCAGTATGAAGAAATATACTACAACTAGCACTTGGCAGAGTAGCCATGAAGGTCTTGGAAAAGATATTGAAATGCCATGATGTGTCTATATCTACAAAGGTCAGAATCATGCAGGCAATAGTTTTCCTTGTAACATTCTATGGAAGTTAAAGTTGGACTTTGAAGAAGCAGGATAGAAAGAGTATTGACACTTTTGAATGACTCCTGAGAATACCATGGATAACTAAGATTATTAGTTGATTAACCAATTTCTACAGTATAGAAGTATTGGAATAAATGATACTGCACTCTGTAAGTAATTGAAATTATCTTTAAAATATTATACATTTGCAATTTCTAACACTATTACCAACAATTTAATAAAATTCAGGAAACATTTAAGGCATGTAGGCCTTACAAGCAACTTTCTTGGTTGTGGAGCAGCAATCATATTACACAGCATCCTTTCCAAAACTAGGCAAGGGTAGAGATAATATAACAACTAGCGTGCACAGGTACAAGCTGAGAAAACAAATTCTTGTTGGCTGTATGGTAGTATCGGATCATTAATATGTGAATATATGAGACTTACACAAAGAAAAGATCACAAAATTCATAAATCTATCATCATTTAAATGAATTATATGTGTATAATTAACAAATACTAAACAAATTTAAAAACACTTCAATGGATTTTTTTTAATTCACAGCCTATCAAAGTTGTTCAATACAACATCAATACAGAAGAATTATATTCATACCTGAAGGAATTCATTCACATGCTTTATTTCAGGTAGGAGATGCTGCAGTAAATGTTTCTGTGTTGGGAGATTACCTTGGAAAGAGATTGCTTAGATATTGGATTAAGTAAGATATCAATATGGTTGTATTATGCATTACAAAGCTTCCATTTCCTATCCTAGGAGTTGATATTATAGCCACTATCCAGAATTTATGGCGTTTGCTCTTAGAATCATATCAAACTTTTTGATGTCTGGTAGGACGAAGCTTGCTCACCTTTTTAAAGACCGACCGAAATCAATATTTATGAGTGTATAAAGCATCTTAGTTTGCAGTACTCTGATCTGACATAGCCTGAAACCCAGGCATCACTGCTAGATTCAAACTGTAATATATTTTATTTTCATATAAGCTAGCATGATGTGTGAGTCCAGCTCTTGTAACTTATTTAACAAACTATGGCTAAGTATGATTAGTGACCCCAACTGCTCAATTCACTGTTATGGTTTATAGGTCACAGTCATAACATTATTTTTTCAATTCTTTTTTGATTATCATCTATCAATTGATCAGGCTGACTTAAAGAAGACAGAATGCCTTTCTCTTTTAAAATATTCATAAAAATAAAAAGAGGCACGATGTGGTTTGCAATATAACTAAAAGTAAAAATAAAAAAGTAAAAATGTGAATATGAATATCATTTCATAATATAAATTCATACATTTATATAGGCATCAAACACTTATTTCCCTAGGATTGCACAGCTACTTTCTAGCCAGGGTAATGCTTTTTTAAGGAATTGTTGACATATGCTTGCTCTGAATCATCTTTTTTCCTTCAAATCTGGATTTCTACTCAGCTCTGTGAAAAATGAATATAGGCAAATATAACTGGAATTAAGCGTTAACCTCAATATACTTGCTTCTCTGAAGCCCAGGCATATGTTAATTTCCTCATTATAGAATACCTGAGAGTCTAAAGGCCAAGCAAAATGGGAGGATACTATTGTTGTTGTTCAGTCATTAAGTTATGTCTGACTCTTCGTGACCACATGAACCATATCGCGCCAGGCCTTCCTGTCCTTCACTGCCTCCCTGAGTTTGCTCAGTTTCATGCTCGTTGCTTCAGTGATGCTATCTAACCATCTCATCCTCTGCCATTCTCTTTTCCTTTTGCCTTCAATCTTTCCCAGCATCAGGGTCTTTTCCAAAGAGTCCTCTCTTCGCATTAGGTGACCAAAGTATCTGAGTTTGAGCTTCATTATCAATCCTTCCAATGAGCAATCAGGGTTGATTTCCTTTAAGATTGACTGGTTTGACCTCCTAGCAGTCCAGGGGACTCTTAAGAGTCTTCTCCAGCACCAGATAGGATACTATATCTCCTTCCAAATGAATTTCTTGGCTATGAGTCAATATTCCAATATGTGGCATCGCTCACTTTTTTGGTTCCCATCTGTTTGCAAATCTAGTCAAAAGTTAAGCCTCATTGTACTTAAGTGAAGTTATTGCCATGTAACTTATTTTATTCATTCAATGATTTATAGACTGTTCATATCACAAGGCCTTGAGGCAATTTACAATAATAATAATTAATAAAAAGCAACAGACAACAATCCACCCTAAACTAAGCAATTCTGCCTAGGATTGCAGTCTGCTTGAAAACTGTAAGGAATACATTTGTACACAAAGGCATGGAAGAATAAGTAATTTTATTCAGGTTTCTGACCACATTCATTCATTTTGCAGGCATTTGCTGGTAAACCCCCGAGACCGTCGTGTTGTGATTGTAGAATCTATACTGTGCCCTTCTCATTTCAGAGAGACGCTCACAAAGGTTCTATTCAAGTATTTTGAGGTAATGCATTCCAAAATGCTTGCTGTAGCTGACAGTTTTAATATTTGTCAGATTTTCTTCACTCACCTGTGATTAAAGCAACCATGACCCTGGTTTTTTAATAAAGTCATTAAAATCTGGATCTGTATCTAAATACAAGTAGTCCTGACTTAAGACCATTTGTTCAGCAATCGTTTGAAGTTATGACAGCACTGAACAAATGATGGTTACAACCAGTCCTTGGAGTTCCAGCTGTCCCAGCATCCCCATGGTCACATGATTGCAAGCTGGGTGCTTGGCAACTGGCTCTCACTTACGACCAGTTGCAGTGCCCCATGATCATGTGATCGCCGTTTGCAACCTTCCCTGCCTGCCTCCCCGGAAACTCAGTGGGGAAGATGGCAGGGAAGGTCACATGTTGCTGGGGTAGGTTTCCCCCACCTGCACACCCTCCCCCAGCCCCTCTGCACTTGTGTTGCACCAACTACTCATGCACCCCTGAGCACCCTCCCCAAGCCTCGTGCACTCTCCCCAAATCTTGCTGCACTGCCCTCACACAACCCCTGGTGCCCTCATCCACCCAGCAGCAGCCACTTACCTCCCTGCTGGCCTGCTTGCATGCTGCCTGGGACTTGCAACTTCCTGCCAGCTTTCCCACTGACTTGGTTGTGGGAAACCAGCAGGAAGTTGCCTCACCTAACAACCATGGGATTCGGTTAACAATGGCAACCGGGACTGCAGGGATTATCATCACTAAGTGATGCGGTCGCGCTTTACAACTGTGTCGCTTAACGATGGAAATTCTGGTCCCAGTTGCTGTTGTAAGTCAAGGACTACCTGTGATGTACTCTCCTTTAGTGGAAGCATTCAGTTACAAAATACATAGGCTTCTATCAGGGATGCTTTAATTTAGATTTTGTTCTGTCCCAGGCCAGACACACACAAATACACACAAAAGAGTTCAGTTGCAAAAGACTTTACTCTAGTTTGTGCATTTACAAGCAGCAGCAAGCAAGGTGTGTATGTAGTCATATGCAAAGTTTTGAGTAGTCCCAAATCCTTGAAAGCTTGCCTGGAAGGAGTTTCCAGTAGCCAAAATCCAAAGTAACAGGCAGAAACATTGTCACAGCACAGTTCAAAGGTCTGAGCATCATGGATAGGTCATCAGCTGGTCCAGGTTCAAATGAACAGAATTTCCACAGGCAGGAGTTCAGGGTGTATAGAATGTGGGATTTCCTGCATACAGATTATAATGGCAGAGTTTCCAAATTATCATAGACACCCTGCAGGATATTAAAGTTTGTACTTCTGTATTTCTTCTAGGTTCCTTCAGTGTTGTTTGCACCAAGTCACCTGATGTCTCTTCTGACACTTGGAATTAATTCTGCAATGGTTTTGGATTGTGGCTATACAGAAAGCCTGGTGTTACCTGTATCTTTTTAAAATCTAAGTTGAGTTCTGGGCAAAATATTTTTTTTTGTTGCATATCCTACTTCAGATTAAATCTGTTGAGTCAATTTACACTTTAAAATGAAAATATTCCCAGGGCATTCTACAGTATAAAAGGAAATTAAAATGTAATGGTAATAAAACAACAGTAAAGGCCACAAACTAAACCAAGCAGAAGTAATCTGGGGGAAGATTGGATGCCAGAAGAACAAAGAGCTCTTCAGCTGGTACTGAAAAGATAACCATGTAGGTGTTACTCCAGTTGTCTTACAGTGTTCCACAAGCTGCTTGTTATGAGGTGTTCAGAGCAGAGAAAGCAAAACAAGCTTTATTGCTGTATTCAGAGGTCCCATAATTCTTCCATGGTCTCCCGTCCAAGCTATGACCAGATTGAGGCTTACTTAGCTTCCACAAATTGGTTGCTTGATGTGTCTTCAAACCATGCCTACAATTTCATTAAGGAAGCATGAAATAAAAACCAGCTTTATTTCAGTTCAGTGAAAATATGAAGGCTCTGCGGATTTGAGGCATTTGAAGCTAATTTTACCTATTTGTAAGTAAAATTATAAAAATTATAAAAGAGCAGGTGGCAGTTGTGGCTAGGAGGGCCTTTGTACAGCTTCATGTTGGGTGCCAGTTGTGCCCCCTTCCTGGATCGGGAGGCTCTTATAGTCACTCATGCCCTAGTCACCTCCTGATTGGACTACTGTAATGCGCTCTACATGGGACTGCCCTTGAAGAGTATCCAGAAGCTTCAGCTGGTGCAGAACGTTGTGGCTTGGGCAATTATGTGTGCTCCTAGAAGAGCATATATTATACCTCTGCTTTGCAAGCTGAATTGGCTGCCAGTTTGCTTCCGGGTCTAATTCAATGGGCTGATTTTAACCTTTAAAGCCCTTCATGGCATGGGGCCGGGTTATCTGAGGGACCCTCTCTCCCCAATTACATCAGCCCATCCCATTAGATCTGGCAGGGAAGGTATGCTTCGGGTTCCATCAGCCAGGGACTTGCATTTGGTGGGTGCCAGGAGGTGGGCCTTCTCTGCCGTAGCTCCTTGTGGAACATTCTCCCCCCCTGAAGTTAGGCTGCTGTCCTTTAGGAAGTCCCTCAAGACCTGGTTATGTCATCAGGCCTGGGGGTGTTTGGGAACGAGACGTTTTTAGATGGCTCCAATGTGATCAATATTCTGTTCTCTCCATGGGGTTTGTATAGTTTAAATTTTTTGATAATATTTTTATTTTAATGATTACTTTTTATATTGATTGTTTTTTATCTATTTGCTGTTTTATTTAATTGTTGTATGCTGCCCAGGGTCACTTTGTGTGAGATGGGCGGCTACATAAATGTAACAAATAAATAAATAAGTAAAATACTTACATGCAAAGTTTCTTCATGTAAGCCTTAGAGTAATTCCTAATGCAGAAAAAGCATAGATATCTCCAAAAGCATTTAAAATTATGAAATTAAAAATAGTAAAAAGTTTTTTTTTTAAAGCATATTCAGAATAAAAACATAATCGTTCCAAAATTATGTTTTTTATTGTGCTTTTATTCCTATCTTAGCTGCCCAGAGTTGCTATTGTGAGATGGATGGCCGTATAAATTGATTGAAAAAGATGGAAATAAAAATTTTTTTTTTTTCTTTTCTGGTAACGTTGTCATCTGCAATTAAGTAATTGGTGCTTGTATCTCATCCTTTGAATAAGAAATATTGCAAAATAAATCATCCTTAGCTGTTTGAAGATTTATGAAGGAATTCCTGTTCTGAACTGCTGGGGTGCCCTTCCTTTGGGCGGAAAAGCCATTCACAAGTAAGCTGATCGCAAATATCAAAGCATTCATGGAGCAGAGACCAACTCCTTTGGTTTAGAGCAGCGTTCCTCAACCTCAACAACTTTAAGAAGTATGCACTTCAGCTCCCAGAATTCTGGGAAGTAAAGTCCTCACATCTTAAAGTTGCTGAGGTTGAGAAGCCCTGGTTTAGAGTGATATGATTTGGCTAGATGGGAATCAGGATAGACTGAGTTTTGGTCAATCCTATAAGCCAGTGTTCAGAGGAGAAGCAGGCAACCTCATGCTTCCAAACCTTCTCAATTTCAGCTCAGATCAGCCCTAGCTGCATGGACAGGGGTAAGGAATTATGATAGTTGTAGTCCACAACATTGGGAGGATAGTTGGTAGCCTACCTTTGTTGGCAGCTATACATACCAGTTAGGTATTATATAAGGAAAATCTCTCCTGCATAATACTAGAACCTGGAATCATCCAATGACATTGGAGAGGTTTAGAACAGGTCAAACAAAAGTGCTTTTTCATACAGCAGATAGTTTAACTATGGGATTTATTTTCAGAAGTTGTAACAATGACATAAATGTGGACAGCACGTAGAAGACAATCAAGCTAATACGAGGAGGATAAGGGTATTAATGGCTACCAATCACCATAGTTGTTTATTATTCTCCAGTTCAGTTTACTAGTTGCTGGAGAATATGAGTGGGCAGGTGGTAGTGTTTTCACTACCACCAGTAGTGTTAGAGTGCTGAAAACATTGCATTGCAACTATCTCTTTCCAAAATGTTTCCTATAATGTATGTAAAATGTTGCATGTCTGATGAGGGCACAAGGCTGAATATAGCCTGTTGTGCAGATGTATCATGTGGGATGGATGCCAGAGAATCGATGACAGATGTTTCCTAAATATCTCCTATTCTCCTTAATACTCTTTAGAGAACTGGAGTACCAGTTGCTGGAGCAAAGTACGGTAGATACAGGAGCCACCAAAGGACAGAGTCTTCCTTCAGTGATGGGTAATACCTCTGCTGGGAGAGGGGGAGTTCTTTTCATCTCAGTGGTTCTGGGGGAGGATGGGTTAAATCTTCTCTCCCTCTGTCTTGTCAATCTTTGTAATTGTGGCCCCCTGTCTTCATTATATAGCATTATATTTATTAAAGTCTGGTCCTAAGAAGCACTGATTTCAATACTGAATCCCCATATTTCTAATCATATTTGTTAATTCAGGAAAGGTTGGAGAATTTTCATTGTGCTTGATCTCAGTGTATTCCATTCTGAACTCTCAAAGATCTCTGTTGCAACCCCTAACCTTATTGTTGTTCCATTAGACTTATCAGTATGTCAGTTTAATTCACGTTGAAGCAGAGTTTTCTAGCTTATTTGCACTAAATTCTCAGCGTGGTCTGTATTTGAATTTTGTGTCATCTGTTGGTGCTAATTCCAGATGTGTTGCATTTCTTGTATTTTAGGTTCTGTTCCAGAAGACATTGTAGAAGACATAAAGGGTAAAATATATATCTTTATACAAACCTTAGTTTAGTTTTTGTCCAGAAATCTTTAAATACATGGAAGTAGACTTTCACAAAATGGTGGGATATTTTTAAGCCCTTCTCTTCCATAAATATATCTGAACAGCAACAGCTAATGATGCAGCCTGAGACATTTTGAGATGTAATTTTCCTTGCCATCTTGCAAACCAACTGCTTCATGCCAGATCCTTATTTAGAGTGCATAATGTACAATCTGCCATCTGTATCCGTTTCAATTCCAAAGTTCCAAACCTTGCTAGCATGATATGAATTTCACTAGTAGGCTTATCAATCTTTGAGAAAGGGAATGATTCAAAAAGGTGGATGACATCAGTACAAAAAGTATTTCTTTTTGAGAAATCTCACAAGAGATTTATAAATATTGAAGGAGAATAATCTAAAGGCCTGCACTTTTGGGGAAGCAATGGCAGACTGAAGACAGCTGCGTGGAGAGCAGAGCCAATGGCCACAGCGAAAAGAGGAGCCAGTGAATATATTGGCTCCTTGGAACTCCTCTTCGGATCAAGGGGAGGACTAGGATCACTCATACATTTGGTCCATACTGAGGCTCCCCATGAAGAGATTGTAAAATAGTGGTCTCCAGCAGGTTTTAGAGCTCTGGGAGAGGGGAGGAGGAATAATCCTGCCTAAGCCGCAGTTTGGCGCCTTCAAACAGACACTGGGGTTGCCCATTTCCTCTCTTAATTACCTTAGGAAATTGCTTGTTACTTACTTTTTGGATGTTAAGAATCTTCAGAAGGGCAAGTTTCATTACACTGGGAGAGTTTCCTTCTATCTTTGATGAAAGAAGTTTCATGGAAATTTAAGAATTAAAAAAATTTTTTTTTTGAAAAACAGCAAAAAGGGGACTAGAACGTTGATTTTGGAAAGTTAGGGGGCCATATTTCCGGTGGGTTGTTTAAATTTTTATAAAAATGCATATAAGGATTTTGAAATTAACTAAGAAATCCTCCCATGGGAAAATTTTGTTGATTGTAAAATAAACATATGATAAGAGGGGACTTTGAAAGTTGACTAGAGGGAACCAGAGGGAACTAAAGATTAAAGGAGAAGAGACCTATTAATACAATGGAGCAATATTATTAGACTATGGAAGAAATCAAGGATATTTGGGAACACTGTACCCAGAAATTACCCTTAAGTTTGTCTGCCACTATAAAAATGGATTTAACAGAGGCTACAGAAGAAGAACAGATTTTACTAGACAAAATAGAGACTGAGGTTGATCTGAATGTGGATCTGAAAATGGACTTAAAAATGCCAGACTACATGAGTGATATGGAAAAAGATGCCACATTGGATTTACAAATGAAACTGGCTGATGTCTTAATAATTAAAGGAGATATACAAAATATAAATAAGAAGAGTGACTTGGATAGCTTTCTTACCTTGGATTTACAAAAGAGACGTGTTAAATTAGTGAAAGAGTTTCTGAGGAGACAAAGAGAAAATGATACGAAATCAACTTGTGGGACATTATTTGAAGGGATTAAAGATCAGGCTTTTTAAAAGTAAATAGAAGGAATATAAAATCGATTTATTTGATCAGGGTCAAAATATATATGTTGTGGTTTCTGGTAGCTCTTAATGGAACTTTTTTTTTTTTTTTAACCAGGATTGAATGACGAGGCTTTAAAGATTTGTTTATAGATAACAGATAAGATATGGGGAGAGATTTCTTTTGCTTTATTTTTTAGAGAAAGTTATAAGTTGGATTAAAAAATATATTTATTTGATTAAGGTTAAAATATATATGTTATTATTTCTGATAGCTCTTAATGGACTTTTGCTGATTAGGACTGAATGACAAGTTTTTACAGTTTGTTTATTGATAAGGGATGAGATATGGGAAGAAGAGTTTTTTTACTGAAATATTAGAGAAAGTGTTAAGTTACTGAAGTTGTTTATACTTGTCTGGAGGGAGGGGGAGTCACTTTATATGTCTTTTTTCTTATTTTCCTTTTTTCTTATTTTTTTTTCTCTGCACCTTTTCTTTTTTCTTTTTTATATTCTTCTTAGTTTGTATTAGTTTTTTCTCTTTGCATTTGTAAACTTTAATAAAATTATTATTAAAAAAGAGAATAATCTAAAGACTATTTATACATCTCTCTGAAGTTCGCACTTGTTTTGTGAGTGACCTCCAGCGAGGGCTGAAAATTCAGACAGCGAAGTTTGATATGGATGGCAGTGCTGAGGTAAGTTGGAAATAAACAGAAGTTTCAATTCAGTAGAACAAATTTAATTATTTAAATTTAATGTTTCACTTTCTGAGAGTGTTCATTCTTTATAGCGTCCAACTGCACCACCTGATGTAGACTATCCACTGGATGGAGAGAAGATTTTGCATATCAATGGAGCGATCAGGTTAGCAGTGCAGTCACTTTTTTGCATTACTTTTGCAGTGACAATTACATTCCTTAGTCCCTCTCACAGGATTTGACTTACTAGGCAAGAGCAGGATGTGCAGAGGATCAAGCTACAGGTAGTCTTTGCTTAATGACCACAATAAGGACCGGAAAATTGGTTGTTAAGCAAGTCACCACATGACCAGACCTGATTTTACTACCATTTTTATGATGGTCATAAAGCAAATCACAGTCATTAAGCAAATCACATGGTCATTAAGTGAATCACGTGGTCATTAAGCGAATCCAGCTTCCCCAATGGACTTCTTTGCCAGAAACTGGCAAAAAAGGTCAAATCATGATCACGTGACTGCAGGATGCTGCAACCAGTCATAAATGCAAGATGGTTGCCAAGCGCCCAAATTGTGATCACGTGGCCATGGGGTGGTGCAAAAGTTTGCGACGGTTGTAAGTGTGAGTACAGGTCATAAAGCACTTTTCCCAAGGCCATCGTAACTTTGAACCAAAATTAAACAAATAGTCGTTAAGCAAGGACTACCTGTACTCTTATCCAGAAAGTATAAGGTGTTGTACTAGGGAAGGAGGTTGGTGGAAGGATTAAATATCTGGCTCTAAACCTACAGTAATGTTGAGACATATTTCATCGAGCCGTTCCAACCTTTGAATGACATTTGGGAACCGCACTGCAAAAGAGTGGGACCACATCAAAAAGTTTAAAAAGTAATGGTAGTATAAAAATTAAGTAAATGCTACTCTTATTATCCAGAGAGTGTTAGTGCTTGGGATGGAAGACGAGTAGAGAGATTAAGGGGCTTGAGTAGGAAGAAAGATGCAAGACTGCAGCAGCAGTTGTTAGGGGTAGGAGAGACAGCACTGAGTCAGAGTGGGGTAGGGAAGTGAGAAAGGATGGGGGCAAAGTGGATTCAGGCCACCAAATTCTATAGCAGAATCTGGGGGCTTTTTGTGGGCTATGTCTGAACCCATGGTGGGCTGCGTACAGTCTGAAGCAAAGGATTGTGTACTTTTGTCTAAAGTCAGTATAATCCTTTTGAAATCAGTTGGATGGCTAGGACAGAATGGGTGATATCTTCTGGATTCCTGAACAGAAACAAGCCTCATTCTCTGCATACATGACTCAGTGCCTCCTATTTTTTTCTCACAGAGATTCTGTAGTCGAAGTACTCTTTGTGCAAGACAATGAAGAGAAATCTGTGGCTACTTTAATATTGGACTCTCTTATGGAGGTAGCACAACTTGGATAAGATTGTGTGTGTGCGTGTGTGTGTGTATACACATCAAGCTCCATTAGCAACAAATCCTTTTACCCAGACACCCTGACATGGGCAACATAGGGTTACAGGATGGCAATTGACCCAGAGAAACCCAGGCAGCAGAGGTTTTTATGCTTCTTTACTATATACAGTAAAACTATTTTACAATTGGTATTTACAAGAAGATCCCAGCTTTTACCTGGTGTCGGGTTTCCTCTTAAGTCTCTCTCCTAGGGACTGTTCCCCTCTAACTCCTCCTAAACGCTTAACTTCCTCCCCCTTTATTCTGTCTCGCTCTGGCCCTTTTTTGGGGATTATCAAAAGAAAGTAAAAGGAAGGAATGTGCTGCATTTACAAATGAGTGTACTCAGCACCACTCAGCTCCTTTCCTTGGATCCCCTCAGCTGATCGCCAGTCTGCGTCTCCCTCTCTCAGGACTCTTCCCGCCCAGTCCTTCCCCAGAGACCAGGGCTTTGCCAAAGACAGCTGTCTCTGTCCTTCCTGTCTTGGGCCTTATGTCTCTCTGGGACTTTGCCTCTCTTCCTCCAGGGAAGCCACCCATGAACTTTTCTTCTCCCTCTCTGACCTCGACCTCGAGAACCAACAACTGCTCTGCACACTCACACCAACTTTACTCTCCAGCTTTTCTCTCCAGCCACTCCCTACTACAACAGTCTGTAGTTTTCTGTCCTCTCCTTCTCTCTCTCTCTCTCCAATTTTGGGTTAGAATGGCAGCATGTCCCCCAGCAACTGAGGAGGTGGGTGTCCCCCCAGGGCTCTAGTCCCCAACACCTATGTACAGGGCTGGACCAATGGGTCTGTTATCTCCCTCTGCCCCGCAACAGCCCTGGCTAGCAGCCAGCTCAGCTCAGCAGCTCTCTTGACAGTACACCTGCACTTCAAGACTAGAATTCTAGAATAGAAATTGTCTCTCTTGCTGACTCATGCCAGCACAACAGCAGCCATACCAGGCCACTAAAAACCATATGCCACAAGCTGATTAATACAGAAAGTGTTAGAAGCCTTGGTAGCCAAGGGCAATCTCATTGGAAAATGGGCAGTAGGAAGCCAAATATAGATTATTATTTTTGAAAACCACTTGCCTTCCTAATTTGCTGTATATTGGATCATGCTTAATCAATAGCCTAATTGAAATGTTTTCTCTTTTTTTTCTTCTCCCCTGTTAGTGCCCAATAGATACCAGGAAGCAACTGGCTGAGAACTTGGTAGTAATTGGGGGTACAGCTATGTTACCAGGATTCCTGCACAGGTTAATGGCTGAAATAAGGCACCTGGTGGAGAAGCCCAAGTACAAGGAGATCCTGGCCTCAAAGACCTTCCGAGTGCACATGCCACCAGCCAAGCCCAACTCTGTGGCGTGGTTAGGAGGTTAGTCTGAAAGAGCTGTGGACTGATGTGGAGGTTATGTGGGGCCTGTGCAGGTACACAACTCTCTCAACGACATTCCTAAGAGTGACTGGAATGCTCTGGAAAGCAGAGGCTCTGATGCAGAACTTATTTCAGAAATTCATTTTGATAGTACCTTTTCCTTACCCTTTCGCCAAAGAGCTTGAGGAGGTATAGAACTGGTGATTAAAGCAGTGAATGTAAGCTAAAGAGACTTGGGTTTAAAACTCCTCACCTATCATAAAGAGTAATGAATGGCTAGCAACTGCTCTGCAAGCAAGTGAAGGAGCAGGATCCTGAGACCGTCAGGATACCTGGTCTTGATACAACAGCATTTCCAGAGAAGGGGAAGCTGCATTTGTACCTTTATTCTTATTTTGCAGACGCTGATGTAATAAGCTGGGATTTAATGCACCTGTTGGAGCTCTTACTTTAATGCAGTGGTTCCCAAACATATGAAGGGTACTGCAAATAGTTCTTGGTGCAAATACTAAAACAAATATGTATGTATATAGATATAGATATTTAAATGGCCAAAATCTTACAAGATGTAATGTTCTCAAAAAATAAGTCACAAGAGTTCAAGTTGAAACATAAAAATCTCAAGATTTGGCTATCACCCAAACATTTTTAATGAAATTTGGAGTTCTTGCTATCATAACCAGGGTGTGTAGGGGAATTAGGGTTGATTATATACATGCATACATACATATATATATATATTTACACCAAATATATGATGCCAAAGTGCTTGCCAGCATCAGACTGCTAGTTCAAGGCGCACGTGGTAGTCCACAATGGTTTTGCTGCTTGCTTAGTGATCTGAATAAAGGAAATGTTTGAAAACTGCTGCTTAAATGAATAATCACATTGTGAAAAATCAATAATTGGCTATTGTGCAGTGTTGCAAACACTAGGGGATGCAAATATTGAGCTTGGTCCACATATGAGAAGATTATGTTGAGAGATGGTGATGGCCATTCATTACTCTCTATGATAGGTGAGGAGTTTTAAACCCAAGTCTCTCTAGCCTACATTCACTGCTTTAATCACATTTAATCAGTATTTATTATTGGATTCCTATAAAGGAAAAACTGAGACAAGTTAAAGATAGACCCAGACCCTATGCAATGTAAATCTGAAGGCGTAGATTGAACATTACTGCTACCTTTTCCTCCTTTGAGGGGCTAGAAATTACGCTAGGAAGCTATCAAGTGGCATAGGAATATCAAAGTCCAGGAAGGAATGTCAGCCTGTTCAGTCCATTCCATTCCTTTGAAGACTGAATTGTGACAAATTGTAAGCACTGGGCTTCCGTTTAATTTTGGATTCGTCTGTAGTAAAACTGCCCAACAATTTCTAGTATGGCATTATCTAATCTCCATTGTGCTTGCAGCTTTTTATATTTCAGTCTTCTGAACCTTGAATTTTCTCCTTCATTCCATCTTGGTTTTGAAACTGACTTTTTTTTTCTTTTCCCGCTTTCCAGCAGTCTTCCCTTGCTGTGATGTATAATAGTAAGCTTAGGAGTGGGTAGATTACTAGTCCCAAATTCAGCATTTTATAGCTATATGTTTAAATTGTTTTTACCCCATTCTCTAACTGAAATAATTTCCAGAATGAGTTAGAATCATTAAGGTAAGAGGGAGCAAGACAGAGACAAAAATAGTAAGGATGTCTGCATAAAAGGATAAGGGAGGACATTTGGTCACCTGTCCTTAACTTTATATTGTAGTACAGGGGTCTATTGGAGTCAAGGTCCACATTTAGAGGAGGAAGTTAATGGATATTTGTTTTGTACTCTTTCTCTACTGCAACCTGAAGAATACCAGTGTGGAGGATCTGACTTTATGGGGAATAAGAAAAGGCATCTTGTTCCCTTTCCTCTTTGAAATAGTTCTGCATAAGAGATTAAAAAAAATTAATGGTACACATCTCCATAACCTTAATCCCCTTCTTATAAGGTGTTTAAAATTTGAGTGAGCATTACTTCTTCCTACCAGCGCCTCCGGGTTCCTTGTCATTCCTGACATTTAAACAATTCCATCTGTTCTGGAAGATCAGTGGGTTTTTTCAGGCCATCTGAGTTTTTCTTAATTGCTTCGTTTACACATATCCTTGAGATAGATACCACTGCCTTATTTTTGTATAGCCCTGTTTAATTTCTGATTGGTACTCAGAATCACTGTTGGAGGAATTGGTTATTATAACTGTTGAAGGTAATGAAAGTTTCTCAGATGAGGTTGACTAGGGGAACAGTAAAATCTTACTTTGGCTGTACCTAATAGGAAACCCATGAAAATAAAATTTTGATTGCACTTTTTCCTCTTGGCGACATCTTATTTGCTCTCCCAAATTTTAAACTCCGTGTTTTATTCTGTATTGCAGGAGCCATTTTTGGAGCCCTTCAGGACATCCTTGGCAGTCGTTCAGTATCAAAGGAATATTACAACCAAACAGGGCGCATCCCTGACTGGTGCTGCCTCAATAACCCTCCTTTGGAAATGATGTTTGATGTAGGAAAAACACCTCCACCATTGATGAAAAGGGCTTTTTCCACAGAGAAATAGGAGTTCTGTTCACACCATGGCACTGCCTTCTTCCCTCCTCTACCTGAAGTTAGACTGTTATGGAGCTTAGTGGAACACGTTGGATAAATCTACGAGTTAAATTCTGGGGCACTGGTCACAATTTTGGCTTATTATGTTCCTTTCTGTCAGTTACATTGGCTTAAGATGATGCCCCCATGATGTTTATTTATATACACAAGTAATATCAACACAAAGGCTCAAGCCTTTACTGTTATTTAAAGTATATAGATATGGTTTTTAAAACTCACTTGCTTGGAATCTGATGCTGCACATACAAGTTCTTCTGCCAAATTCAATGCCATGTTTAATTTGAAATTCGTAGCCTGGTAAAATGTTTTTAAAGTTTCCTTAACAGTTTTGAGGGTTTTCTTGGAAATTTAGCAAACAAACCTGTCCTTTGTTTGTGTTAAGAGTAAGGAAGGGCAGTACGTGCCTTCTTGATGATTATCAAGTGTTGTCTCGGATGACTGATAACCTTCCCATCCCCTGGTAGTTATTATATTCTTAAAATTAGAACTTGTAGTTCAGAAACATTAGGAGAGCCGCAATTCCTAACATCCCTCACCATTGGCTGAGGATCCTGGGAATAGGAGCTCAGTGACATCTGGGGCTGGCATGTTCCCTGTTCCTGAAGGAAAAGCTACCCCTTATGAAAAGCCAACCACAATATTGTCTTTTACTTGTAGTGGAGTCAGAGTGGTTAAAAGCTGAAACACATGTTAAAACTCTTATATAGCCAATCAATACAAATTGTCTACACTTGCTTTTTTAATTTCAGCTGCTTTAATTTATGTAATTTGCTTGAAACATTCTACTCCTCCCTTCAACCCAGCAATTTCCCACAGCATCTTGCATACATCAACAAACATTTAGGAAAATCCCACATGTTCAGAAATTTCTACCTCCATTTTATTTTACTTGGAAGAAGATCCAGCAATGGCTTTGGTTATGCTGATTTTCCTGTGAGAGATCAAGTCATCCAGCACATTTCATTATGATATTCTCATGTAGAAATGATACAGCCTGTCAAATTTCAGAAAAATATTAAAATCTCCCAAATCAACGTGTCTGCAAAATGTGATATGTTAAAAATACATTTATATCTCTGCTTTCACTGTAGAGCTAAGCCTACAGAATCATTTTCCTATTACTTTTGTTCTTCTATAAAGGGTTTTGGGGGTCAAGCTCAATAAAATGTTTCATTCTTCTGTTTCAAGCAACATCCTCTAGAACAGATTGTGGTTTTCTTAATCTTAGATATACCAGATTCTATCCCTCGTTGTTGGGGTAAACTTGGAAAATGGAGTATTATGCCACCATTTCTTCTTGAGATGGAAATATTAAAATATTCAACAAAACTATGAAGTGTTGTGAAGCACCTTCACAAATAAAGGCAGTTTCCTTTTCACATTTTTTCCATGATAATGGGGGAAGGAAGTAAAGCCAGGTGCAAAGAAAAAGACCACATTCAGGCACTGTATAGTAAGTCTATATCCTGTGTTATCTGGCTCTGTACCTGTGTCAAACCATGATTATGGGAAACAATAGAACATGCAAGCATTGGATTAATATATTGCATTAAGCCATGATTTGAAACAGTTACACATCAGGCCCTGTAACACAAGGGTTGGTTTGACAAATAGTGACTGCTATTATACAACTTACTAACCCAAACTAAACCACATTATAGCTTAATGTGATGTGATGTAGAACCTTTCTTGCCTCCACTTTTTCTGTCAAACCTTGTTGGTCCAGACATCTGTTTCAAGTATCCATCATTTCCAATTGATTTACTTCTGTTTAAAAAACAGATCCTATTTTCTAGGTTGGAAGAGGCTCAAAATGGTACCACACAGATACATTTTTAGAACATTCTAATATTTAAACTCACTAATAGTTAATTTTTAAAACAATTATACGAATAGGCTGTATAAATCAGGCAGATGTTACAACTGCCAAAATACAAAAATTTAGATGGCATCAAAACTCTCAGCGTGAAACAAGCAGATCTCTGGGACATAAAGAATCTGGTGCTACAGGGATGGCCCTCCTATTAATCTCTTATGACGTACTCCTCTGGAAAAGCTTTGAGAGAGGTGGGGGACAATAGCATCCTATGAGATGGCAATTCTGAGCTGTTGTGATTTCAAGAGGGATTATAGCTTAAGAGGACAGAGAGATGACTGTCAATATCTGTAGGTGTGCTGAGAAAATCTTTGGGCTCCTCAGAGCATTAGAAAATCTACAAGGTCCACTACTGGGGTGCGTAACAGCTTCACTTTGCCAAATATTAAACTTTCCCTATTGATACACAGCAGCCAAACTCTGATGAACAACTTTTTGGGCTGCCACATGTGGAAGTAAGTCGGAAACCAAACACTTGTGTAGATAGTCACTTGTGGTAGCCTGCAGGCACACCCAGGCATGCACATTTACAATGCTGCTCCCTCTTCCAGTAATCCCAATGCAGGAGAAGGTACAGCCCCCATCCCCACGTGACTTACCAACATTGTATTTGCTGCCCTTTCTCTGGAAGGCCATGTTTTGGCAAGACCAAGTAACCACAGAACCCTCTCAGTTCAAAAGCCAGTCGGTATCACAGAGTGACCAGATCTGAAGGCAGAGTAGACTTACATATAGTATACCATGTCTTGTTCAATAAACCACAATTGGCTGGGTTCCTACATAATACTAAGCTGTATAATCCTGGTAAAAGGTGCATTTGGTTTAAGGCAGGGGCTCCTAAACCTTTTGCCATCACACCTCCCTTTAGTGTAATCTTAATGTACGCGACTCCCCTAAAAATCCAAACCTCCAAATGAACAATGAAAATACAATGAAACTTTGGGAAAGGTGGATTTATTGTAACAATGTAACTAAGAGGTTCTTCACACCTCTCCTGGACTCTGTCTGCACCTCCTCAAGGGGGGTACCTCAGAGTTTGGGAAACCCTGGGTTTAAGGTGTTCCTGACAGGTTCTACGTGATCCAAATCACATTTTGTCCTTTGATACTGCGCAGACCTTGTGTTTTCACAGGTACCTACCCACAAACTGCCAGCTATAATTTAGCTTAGTGTGTGGTGTAGTTAGTCTAAGGAACATTGTGTCATACATACCCAAAATCTGGGTCAAGAAAATCCCGATTCAGTTAATTATAGTCAGTCTGTTAGGCAAATATATCCAGATTTTTCTGGGAAAATCCTACAGAATTAATTTTATCTTTTTGTTCATTCAAGGTAGGAGTCAGCAACATGAGCCTTCAGGGCTATATGGAGGCCTAGAACTCCTTTCTTGTAGCCCACAAGCCACTATTGACCACAGTTGCCAAAAATTGGTGTTTTTGAGGTGGGAAAAAGACAAAAAAATGCTATATACCCTGCAGTAGGCTTAAACATCTATAAAGCAAAGAAACATCCACTAAACTCTTGGTTCTATCTATTGTATACCTTATTTACAACATATTAAATGCAACTCTTGGCCATCAAAATATTGCCTACTTGCTTAAGAGATCCACAAGACTTACTGAAGGAGCATGCAGGTGATTCCAATGCCCCAATTTTTATGAAAGAACACTTGATTCTCTTCTCAGATAAGGAAGTCCCTACTTCACTCAGCTGCATGTAGTTATTCAGGCTTGAAGATAGAAAGATGATGGTTGAGGTTGATCTTCTTCTAGAACAGCAATTTTCAATTTCTCTCTACTCTGAAAGGGGTTTTAGCTCAGTAACAGAACAAGAAGGAGAGTAGATTTGGGTTTTTGTTAATTTACTCGGTACTATTAGAAGCCATGGATGGGGAATTCTCATTGGAAAGCTACCTAGATGAGTGTGCAAGCCAGGTAAAGTCAAAGATGTTGGTTTAGCTTAGTGTAACAGTGGCTCTGAGCTATCTGTTTTTTTGTGTTTGTGTTCATGTGAACTGTGAACTTGCTGATTACATTTTAATGTATTTTGTTGTGCTACTCCAAGTTGTATTACTAGTGTATTGTTTAGTATATTTTGTGAAGCCCTCAAAATCACAACTGAAGTAACAAAGTTATATTAACCCTGTATAAGTGTGGTATGAACCTAAACTTTCTCTAATATAGACAGTCATTGTTGGCAAATAATTGCATATTTTTCTATGACTAGGAAATCCCAGAGTATGTTACACCAAGAAGCTAAGTAGAGTTGGACCTGGTTAAGATAAGAGACAATTGTGGAATATTAGGGCTGTAGGCTGGACTGGGAAGCTGAAAAACCAGTCTGGAAGGTGACATTAATAAACTGTTTTGGTATTATTGGCAAGATAACTGCAAGGATATATCCTTGAAGTAATCAAGAGTTCAGCTTGGCTGAAAGAAATCTATCTTTTGACTGGTAATGCTTGTTTGTCTCTTGCTGTGAAACTCACTGAAGGTATAAATATTCTCCTTGAATAAGCTTAGCAAGTATCTTATTTATGTGATATTCTCGGACTATTATATTGATAAGCAGCCTGTGAGAAGGACAATGTGCTTGTTGTTTTATCTTATTTATTCGATTAGATTCTGATTGTATTATTTATATAATAATATACTTACGTTCTGATGTTAAGTAAGATAATTCTGCATGTTTCCAAATGACAGACTGCACACTGAGGGATGGTGGATTCTCTATTAAATTAACATCCAGATAGAAGATTTAAATTGGGGATTTGCTGAGTCATTAACACTTCCCATTGTTCCACTTGGCACCACAGTTATCTGAGACAGGTCATGAGTTATTGCCAAACAAAAAAAGATGGTAGCTGATCTCAAACCACTAAGGGAATTTTCTAGCTGACCCCTTTCCTGAACAATAGATTTTGAGGAAATGTTCTTCCTCAAAAGTAAACAACCTTTGTTTAATTAGAGTCAGTTGTTAAATTTACACAGCACGCTAGGGTATGAATTGCTTCACCCAGGACTGTCAACTCAGAATTGATTTGGAGCACATAATTTAGTGAACCACAAATCATAGTTTCCATATCACAATGTAGGAGGAGAGTGGTGTTTATGGTGGTGAGAAATCAGAAGAAGCCTGGTAGTGATTTTTCTAAGACATTTTATTAAAAGGTGTGAGCTTTCATGAGCTTTCACTTCATCAGATGCAGAGAATGGCTAGTTCTATCATTACTTCATCAGATGTATAACCACACTCTACAACTGATAAAGTAAGCAGCAACTCGCAAAACCTCATGCCTTTTAAGAAGTGTTAGTCAGAAAAAGTGCTACCAGAATTCTGATTTTTTTTTTTAATCACAACATATGGATGTCAAACACACTTAGTAAGGATAAACAAATTTCTCTGGAATGATACTCTAAGAATAACACTGATAGCTTCTGAGTTCACGGAGAAAATAATTAGCTTGATTTGCTCAGCCCATTTGCTTAGAAGTAAGGATCAGTGAGTTTAATGGAATTTGCTTCCTAATAAATAGAATTATAACTAATAGTGTAGAGAGATTATTCAAGGAAGAAAAACAGTATTTTAAGAGATACTTTTAAGTCAGCAGAGTCCAGGAGCATCCTGGTTCAAGCCATTTTAAAAATAATGCCTTTTCCATCCTGAGAAGGCATAGAACTTTATAAGTCTTATCCATAAAAATTGAAAATAATTTGTTATTGTGCATATAGGTAAAATTTATCCACATATCCAATTCCTGAGGTTGTCCACTGAGCTTCTGCCTGTGGTTTGCGAGCCTTGTTTTATGAGTTTTACTACTGCACATTTTTTTAAAAAAAACAGGTTCTTTAATTTGCCTCCTGTTCTAGTGCAACAATTGAAGCCAAGTCATTATATAACACTGTAGAGGAGTGGTTGATACCATGCAATAAATATGGTCCCACAAGCCAATTGTGGAGTTACTAAGAGGCTGGAATTCTGTAGGTCTGGAGGACTTTGATTTTATGGTTCCCAAAGTATTACACAAAGTGTCTGAAATGTTTTCTGCTCCTCTACCTTTGAAGGATGATCTTCCATCAAGTAGCCCTCAGATGTACTCTCCCATGAGTCCCTTTGGATCAGACATGCCTATTCCGGGCACACTGTTTAGTCCTCAGCCTGACCAAAACAAAGATTTCTCTTCGGTAGATCTCAGCTTCCTACCAGATGATTTTGGACAAGATACCAAAGATGGTAACAACAACAACAACATGCTGGAAGAATATCAAGGCCCCCAGCTAGGAATACAAGGCAGTGGAATCTTCTTGGATGACAGCGGGGTGTCCCAACAGAGGGATGAAAATGCAATTCAGCCACTATCTGATTTATCTGGGACGTGTCCCTCCATGACCCCAATGACTCCCATGACTCCTATGACCCCTACTTCAGAAGCTTCTGGCATTGTCCCCCAGTTACAGTAAGTTGACTCAAAAGCTGGTTGATGGGCATTTGCCACATTTTAGCAAAGCATGTTGTGAAAACCCAATTAGTGGGAGTAGTTAATGACTCAGTGAGATATTCAAACCCAGAAAATTGAATAATTGAGTAAGCTATAGTTAAGCATACAATATGAAGAAAAAGGCCAAGATGCAATTGTAAGTTTCCTATGCAACAGTACAGAAGTGACTTGCCATTACCTTTTTTCAGGATGATTTCTGACTTCCCAGTCTAGCTTATGGCTCTGATATTCCCTGGTGGCCTCCTGTCCAAATACAAATATACCCTCTATATTTAAATGCAATACACTTTATATCATATTACTAGAATCAAACCTACAAAGCTTGAGAGTTATATTTTTTCAGCAAGTAATCAAGGCTAAACTACAAGTGATAGGAAAATCCCTACATAAAGGAGGGTTACAGCCATATTAATAATTGAATGAGTAGATGGGGGTCGAGTTTAAAACCTAATGTAAATCATAGGACTGCTTTTCCACTCATCCCACTCCCATGTGTTTGCATTTCATTTCCAGTAAGAATCACGTCTAAATTGTACTCACATATCATGCCTAAGCAATATATTATTCTACTGTATAGAATAAGCCACTCTTGGCTAGTTTCAAATGACATCTAAGCTAAGTTAAGCCACATTATGGCTTAGAGTAATGTGTGAAACCAGCCTTGCAGATACATGCTTAGAAAACTTTTCTGTTTTTTTGCCTAGCTGACTTTCAACTGAAAGTAGTAGAATATGGCCTGCTATCTATCAGCTCAGTGGCAGCATCTGATCAACCGTGTGCTTTAAACTAGGCTGGGAAGTGGAAAAAAACATTATGGAAGACAACATGCTCTCAAAGAGCCAGGTTTGACCAAAAGGAAGGAAATGTTAACAACAGAATCCACAAGACCCCTTCCAAAGGTAGCAAGTTGTCAGGTGGTATCTATGCCACAGGTGTGCCACTATTATGAGGGCTCAGTCGGGCATTTTATTGGCTGGGTGAGCATATTTTGGTGGCCTGCCAACAGGCGCTTAGCATATGATGGATCTTTGTACCATGCTCTGAGAGTTAAAGAAGTTGTAAAATGTTGTTAGCAATCAAAGAAGTGAACTTCTGAGCCATCTCATAGCAGGCAGGAACATGGCCTCTCCCTCTTATTAAGGTAGCAAAATGGGCCAGAAGCTATGGCAAATAAATTTGCAAACATGAAGAGATGGAGTTCAGCAATATATCCAGTAATGAGTACAGAAGGGGGTGATACTGTTGAGTTCTTGGTGCAATCTGAACTTGGTTGTTTGCTTGCAAATGTTCCATTACCCAACTAGGTAATGTTGGTTGCTGGAGGGAGTGTGTTCTAGTCATCTTGTTTCCTTAGGGGAAAACATCCCCCTCCATCAGCCAACACTCAAATAAGCAGGGATTAATACCAGACAAACAATCAAGCAGAAAACAATGAAGGTATCACCAAGGAGGAAACCATACTCCCACCAAAACTGGCAGGACAAGCCACAATATATAAACAGGCAGCAAACCCCACACTGACCAGCTCATAGGCATGGCAGAAGTATAGAGTGGTGAGACTGCACTGAGACGTGGGAATCTTCCTCCTGTTGCACTGTGCAGCCCTTCCCTATGCCTGCCACCAGTTATGTAAGATAATCTTAAATGCAGGCTTAACTTTTCTCTAAAATGTCTTGCTTAACACCCGATAGGCTGGAAGCCATGTACTGTGAAGCAGGAATCTACCTTCTGTTGCACTATGCAGTCCCTCTATGCACCCATCAGAGCTCAGGCTGATTTGTCTTTCAAAGCCAGGCTCTAAACCAGATCAGCTTAGAGACCTGGCAAATATACCTTGACTGGTACAAGATGGAATAGGATGAAGAACAGTACATTCAGGATTACAAAAAGAAGGAAGTTTCTTCATGTGAGTGTATTGGCATACAGATAGCCATCATGAGATGAAAAATCACCCCATCAGAACTACATGTACTAATGTGTTCATTGCCTGTTTTACTATGGCTTAGGCAAGATTGGAATTATACAGGGTCCTGTGAAAAGGAAAAGGGGGCCTTCAATCATGCATGGTGGACCTGAGCAAAAGCAAAGAAATTTTGGGTGCAATTCCATACAATGATGCAAAAGATATTACAGATTAACATTACGATGACACCAGAATTGTTTCTATTGGGTTTTATGGATATTGAACTAGAAAAGAAACATGGAAATTAATACTCTATATGGTAACTGAGACATGATTATTATATGCACAAAGTTGGAAGAATAATGAAATATCCACAGTGGAAGATTGGATTACAAAATTGACAGAGCTTGCGGAAATGGCTAAGCTGACCAGTTTGGTCAGGGAAAAAATGATAAAAACTTTTTGGAAAGACTGGAAACCTTATATGGACTTTTTGTTGAAAGAAGAAATGACTGATCATTTATGGATTTGGGGACTAAAAAGGGTTGAAGGGGAAGGGAATTACAAAGTAAGAGGGGAAAAAAAGAGGGAGGGGAAAGAGTAAGATGGTAACTACTGGATAGAATTATGACTTCTGCCCTTTCTATCTTTTTCTTATCTTTGATTCTTTTTACTGTATTTAAAAATTCTAATTAAAAATATTTTTAAAAAGTGAATTACGCAGGGTCCTGGAGGACTCGACTGAGAGATGCTTGTATCGCTTGTATCATGATACTGACTCGGTCATCTTTATCAGCAGGGAAGGAGTGTGGACACCTTCACTGGATGATTATCTAGGCCAACTGATAAGCAAGATTCCCCTCTCTCCACACCACAATTACCAAGAGTGTATCAGAACGTTTAAAAACATAGCTAAACTTTCTCAAATGGAGAAACAGCTTCAAAGATGAAGAGTGTGACACTGAACCATGCTATGAAAAAATTAATTTTAAGAGGCTGAAAGATGTGGTAGAACAGCCCAGGATTGTTAGGATTAAGAGACAGTAGGCACAAGAAACATGGGTACTTTGAAAAATTCAAAAGGTAGTTTACTATTAAAAAAAAACAAAAAAAAAACTTTTGTTTTATGTATGTCCGTTGCCTTGTATTATAAGAATTGGCCATCCAATTTTGGAAAACTGTTTTTATCCAAATGTTGGACATGGTGATGCTGGGTTATTTCAAATGCCTCAAAATATTGTAGGGTTCTACAGTTGTTGGCAATTTGTGTATACAAAGCTGCTTAATAAATTTCCATATCTTAACTTATAGAACGTCCCCTGTTGTCTTTTTTTGAAGATGATTGGTTTCCATCAGACTCAGAGAATTTAGGAGCAATAGATAATTTGATGGCTTCAGCCTGTGACAATAAATAGAAAAAACTTTTACCCAGTGTGTGCATCACAGAAATCTGAATATTCTCATTCTTCAGAATGGGTTTTCCCAAAGCAAGAAATAAGAACAATTGTTATCAACTGCAAGTACATAGTTTTGTTCTGATGCCTCTGTAAGTAGATGCAGATTGTCATATTGGTTTAATGGATGTGCCCTACTAACAATACATTTTAGAGGTTTTCCAATTTGGCAGCCCCGCCCCCCCACCCCCATTCCAGAGTCTATAGATTAAGAACTGGGCTCTATCCCCCAGATTGGTATGTTGTACACTCTAAGAAAGATGAATAAAATCGGCCATCTAGCACTCGGTCCACCAAGATTTTAAAGAGAAGCTGGGGGGGGGGAATATTACAGGTTCTCATAAAGGTCAAATACAGAGGAAAGTCATCTTACACAGTGCTAAGAATGACCTGGTAAGAGCAATAGCAGAAATAGCCCTAACACATCAAAAGGAAGTCTTCCTCCCAAAACTTCATAATTTCATAAGAGAAAAGCCAAGTGTTGTTAAATAGTTGAGTAATAGAAAGGACTCAAAAAGAAGGAGCCAATCATCAAGCAGTCAGAAGGCTTTATTGGATCCTTATTAGGTTCTGTGGTTCCACTGCTGACCAAATATGGACTGTAATGAGAAAATGTATCTTATGCCATGTTATCAGATATAATAATTATACTAATATAAAGTGGAACCTCTACCAGAATTACAGGTGTTAACCATTTGGATATTGAGATGTGTTCCATTCTTCAAAGAGCAGATTTGTCTGAAGATGGCAAGATTCTACAATTCTGTGCTGCCAAAGTTCCTATAATTCACCAGACAGTATGAGACTCAAAAAACCAAACTGAATTGCTTTTGCCACTCAAAGGATCCACAGCCTCCTCAACCAGCCCACTATCACCCCCATTGACGCAGGACATGGCAATCAAGAGGTCCTAAGTGGCACAGACATTTGTTATGGGAAAAACCTTGAAGCAACAACAGAGGATTTGAACTGGTGATGACTGCGATACGAGAGTGTGCCTATAACTAGCACCCTTTTATTCTGGACTCAATGAAAGGGGCAGCACAAAATGATGAGCCAACAGTGTATTGCAGCTGCCCAAAAAACCAACATACCTTGGGATGCATCCACAGAGGTATAATGTTGAGATCAAGGGAAGTGACAGTTCTTTCCTACACTGCATTGGTCAGACCTCATCTGGAATACTGTATCCAGTTTTGGTTGCCATAATACAGGAAGGATGCTGAGGAACTGGAAAATGTTCAGAGAAGAACAGTAAAGATGATGAGGGGTTCAGAGATGAAATCCTATGAAGAATGGTTAAAAGAACTGGGTAAATTTAGCCTAAAGCAGAGAAGTCTAAGAGGAAACATGACAGCAGTCTTCCAATACTTGAAGGGCTGTTACAGAGAAGAGGGTATCAATTTATTCTACATGGTGTCCAAGGGTAGAATAAGAACCAATAGATGGAAGCTTTAAAGAGATCCAAATCTGAAATAAGGAGGAATTTTCTCACTCTGAGAGCTATTCAGCAATGGAACAGCCTGACCCCTGGAGTTATGGGGGGTCCATCACTGGAGGTTTTCAAAGGCTGGACAACAATTTGTCTGGGGTGATCTGAAGATTCCTGTCCTGGGCAGGAAGTTGGACTAGAAGACCTTCAAGGTTCTTTCCAAGCCAATTATTCTATGAAAATTGCACACTTGCTAAGAAGGAAAAAAATCTAAAAGTTGGGGTGAATTTATGAGTACTGTGAATGGTTGAAATGAATGTTCCAACAACTATGGTGGGTTGGGATCTGTTAAAGACTAACTGGAAAAATGAAAAGTATCTATGGCACTCTGACCCATTTAATGACACTCATTCAGACACCAGACATCAAATTCCAGAAGTTTGTTGTGGTTTGATGAATGGTTCAGTTTATAAAAAGAAATTTTAAAAATGCAGTGAAAAAAGGCCAAACCCTTGTCTTTATTTTGCAGTATGACATGCAACCCTGCATACATCCATTTTATGTATATATATATGTATATATATGTGTGTGTGTGTGTGTGTGTGTGTGTGTGTATATTTTTTTTTTAATTTTATTTATTTAATTGTGTTAGCTGCCCAACTCCAGTGGGGATGCATATCCCTATGTGTCACTTACAATTTTTACAAACTGTCTTACCATTTGGTCATGTGTAATATTAACCTCAGGATTACAATTTTAAATCTGCATACAACTTTAAATCTGCTTGTAGGAAAATACAAAATAGGAAAATGGTAAGAATATAGAAAAATCACACAGTTCTGGCCACAGATCACTGCAACAGAGGTGTGGCAACTGTTGCTGGTGAGATGTGTATTCTCATATCTACTGTTCTAAAAACTTCACTGGGGCTTTAGAAACGTAGTACTGTCCAGGAACCTTCTGTGAGATCCAAAGATTTTCCATGTTCAACATGGAGGGAAGTAGAGTATTCACCAGGCATAGTTTGAGGGTGGATGTTTACAATTAAACCAAAAATTCTTTTAGAGATTTCTTCTTGGGTGACAGACCCTTACAAATTTGCTATTGCCAGAGAAAAAGTGGAGATGCAGTATTTTTCCCATATAATCAAAAAGAACATTCTTCATGCAACTGATTTTAATACAATTTTCAAAAATTGTATAGAGAAGCATGTTGGCTATCAGGGGTGAGATGTACATACCTAATTTTGGCTCTGAGATTGCCTTCCTGATCAGTGAGTATTGCTTTGTATTCATTAAGTTCTGCTCAATGAATTTCCATATATTCGAAAAGGACTACAGGTAGTCCCTGGGTTAAGAACATCCAGTTTATGGACAACCCATAATTAAGAACGGAGTCTACTGTAGCAAAATTCAAGTTAAATACACAATGGTTCAAGTTAATACTACTTATACAGTATTATACAATAATACTGTTCTGGCTTACATACAAATTCGACTTATGGACAGACCTTGGGAACAGAACTTGTTCTTAAACTGGGGATTACCTGTATCTGCAAACCTATGCATGGATAAACGTGGCATTGAATTTCCCTGGGTGCATAAGGCCATTTCCTTAACATAAAAGGGTTTGTAAAATCTTTTTAAAATCTTTGATATTTAAGGTTGCCATCTTTAAAACTATTTCATTTTCAGAAAAAAGCACACAGGACTACTGTATTTAAAAGTTCTCTTTTTCTTTCATCTCTCTCCTTGAAAATATGCCCTCTGCTTTTGCACAGATGTGCCCAGACATATATAGCCAGGTCCTTTTGCCATGGGACAAGCATAAAGAACAATTAAATCACACATAATATGCTCTGTATTTTCTTGGAATAATGAGGTTGGACATGTCCAGACATGTAACCAGCACACCATTACTGTATAACAAACAGTTATCCTGCAGAATATGTTCTGTGCTGTCTGGATTCTTACTCTACCACCACCACCCAGTCTGTTCTTGCTATTTGCATAAGCTAACCACACTGCATCAGTGTTTGCTTATAAGGTCAGCAATTAAATCTTGCAAAACAGAGATCTTTACTTTTCAAAAGGTACAATGAACTTTAAAAAGTTCTCTTTTTTCCCTGTACCTATCTAACTAAATAATAAATAAATTAAATTAAATTAACTAAATAAGTTTGCTATTGTTACTGTTGTTAAATAGACCTGAGATTTTCTCCTGTTAAATTTTCACAAGAGGTCTTTTATGCAATAGATCTATTTTTTCCCAGTTAAAATCTATGTCTTTTTAAAAATATGTGGGGGGTTTTGGTAAAAGGTAAAAAGGCATATTTTAGCTATAAAGGTTTTTTTTTTCTACACTCACTAGCAAAAAGTGCTTTTTATAAAATCTTCACTAGGGCTTTATTTACTTCAGAAATACTCAAAATAGGGGTTGCTTTCTATATTCATTTAAAGAATATCTTCTAATACTACTACAAGAAATATAGGTTATCAAAAGGCAGTTCAGTAGAGTTAAATTTGGGGTTACAGTTACCAACAATAATTCCATTGGGGATCAGACACTGTTAATCATAACTTTAGGATTAGCAAACAGACTTCTTGAAAAGATTGGCTTCATCATTTCGGTTAATGGTCATGACATGGTGACATCAGCAGCATATGAAGTTTTTACTTGGATAACATTTTAGCAAAACTACTAGTTAGAGCCTCATATTGCAAGGTACATGCTATAGATACTAAAATATCTTCAGGGTCTTGCCTCATTGCTATCTACTGATATTTGAGTTGGCAGAAAAACATACTAGCAAGAAATTTGCTCTCCCTGTTTCTGGTCCCGTTTTGTCTCAATTGCAGGTCACTAGTCACTGATGTCCCTCAAGGTAATGGTAATGGGTGATATATCTGAAGAGATTTTAGGCTGTTTAGAATGAAGATAAGGTAGAAAATCCTACTTCAACATCTGTACAGCTAAGGATGATTAAAGCCTTAAGGGCTGGAGATAAGCTGAAGACATTGTCCTTAGTAGATGGCAGAAAAAATGATGTTTCCAGAGCATGTTTGTGCCATGTTTAGGCATAAGTAGGGAAAGGCTCTAAGAACCCAATAGCCCTAAATCATCAGAGTGTTAATAATCTCTAGTCAACACTGTATAAATACCACTGTACCCAAATAATGCAATGTACTACTTGTGTTTTATAACAATATAATAAAATAATATTTTTTTAAAAGAATCCAATAGCCTGCAGTGACTCCTGGAACAAAGGTCAGCATGAAAAAGAAGCTGTTTTTTACTTACATTGTTTCCTAAAGGCTTTTTTCCCCCTCTTGTTCTCCCAGGAACATAGTGGCCACTGTAAATTTGGCTTGCAAATTGGACCTAAAGAATATAGCCCTTCATGCCAGAAATGCAGAATATAATCCCAAGGTAAGCGCTAGTTTAATCTCTCTCTCTCTCTCTCCTCTAAGGAAATTTTTTCCACCTCACAGGCTGCTTCTCTTCAAGATCTGACTTCTATAAAGATACTCCGGGCTGTTGTTTGGCCCAAATTGACTCTCTTTAAGTTTGCCTTTTCTGAACTGGTTTCATAGTAATACCCTGGCCAGTAAAGGTTTACTGTAGAATTGCCATGCTTTGTTTGCTCACTTTTTATGCGTATTCACACTGTGCTATTCTTCTGTTATAGAAGGCTGCATGTTGAATGTAGGCCATACACCTGACAATCCCAGAACATCATCGCCAAGCCTGGGCTGGCATACCTCACTGAGCAAAAAAGATATGTTTCCCCAAAACAGTATTTCTGAAAGTCTGGAAAGTCAACTCCAATTCCACTTATATTTTATAACCAAAGAGCAACTGTTATGCTAGTCTATATTACCCTGCTCCCTCTGCTATCTGACATGTTCTTCATGGTTATGCATTTAATTTCCTAATTTTGTATTGAGAACAATAATGTTAGATTTTTGTCTAAATAGAATATCAGACAAAACAGAGAAAGAAATCATTCCTAATGTAGATTTTTGGCTAGGCTTGATACCTATTTAGAACTAGACTTTTCTTGAAAACAGATAATCCCTTGGTCTCAATTAGCTGGACATTCTCCATAGGCCTGGTAAGTCCAAATATATCAGGCCATATAAATCATTTAAATAGATCAATAAGTAAGAGGCTACATTCACAACATTTTTTTATTGTGGACTTCATTGACAGTGTTGAATGTCTTGTACACAGTGTTATGCAAATGCTGTTACAGACAGTCCATCAAACCAATATTGTTTCATATCTCTATGTACTCAGCCTCACAAATACTGCCTCTCCCATATATGTATGTACAAAATGCATATTTACCCAGAGATATTTCAGGCACGCCACCTCCAGTCCCCTGTATACTATAAATGTTTCAATCTGTGTTATTTTAGCCTTCAAGGTGTGCCTTTCTTTTGCTGACCATTTTTCACATATACAAAATTATCATTAATTATCAAAATTATTGTCATTTAACTTCCCAAGAACTGTGACCAAAGAGAAATTGTCTGAGAAATAATGACTCTCTTGAAGTCATTCAATTAACTCCATGGCAAAGTGTCCCCTCATTCTCTTTACCTTGGTATCCACATGTAGGGAGGAAAACATAGCAGACCCTGGGTTTATCTTCTGTGCATTTGATTCTGTAATTAGTCATCAATTCTTGCTGCAAGTACATACCATAGATGTATGAATGGTCTTTGCATATAACCATCTCACCTCCTTATGTAAACCTCCCTGCTGTATCCCAGATATGCTGCACTGCAACACACGTGGAGATTATCAAATTGAGAAAAACGATTATAGCAGAAAAAACATGTCTGAAATTCCTGGATTTCTCCCTCACCATGGCTCTCCTTTAGAGATATATTGCAGGGATGTTCAGACAGTGTGGCTAATGGATTAGGTATTAAACTTGGGAAGTCCCCATTAAGCTCACTTGGTACCTTGACTAGTCACTTTCCCTCAGTCCAACCTACCTCAAAGGGTTGATGTGGGAATATAATTAAGGGAGTCTCCCATTTATGCCACCAAGAGCTCCAAATAAAAGATAGGATATTAATGCAATCCATCAATCAGCTTAAAGCAATAGAATTAGGTATGTGGAAAATGTCTGGAGAACTCCAGAACTGTTCCCTAGTGCATGCCAGTCTGGCATCCTGGGACTAGTCTGGAAGTGTTTTGGAAATTAATCTTCAAAGAATGGCTTAATGATGTGTGAGGATCTAATCAACAAGGTTCAGGTCCAGCTTCAGCCATAAAGCTCACATTAGTGTTGAGTAAGTCACATTGTGTCAGCCATCTACCCTGAGTGAAGACTGTTGGTCAAGAACGTACAAACGGGGTGAAAGTTTAAAGCATTTGGGGAGATAAGCAGCTGGCTGGATTGGTTTGAAGATCTATTGCTAGATGTTCATTCAATTGATCTTCATGAGCCTCACGGGGAGGGCTTCAACTGCTTGTTTCAGTGTTTGTATTCAGAGTACTGTATATTGCCTCTCAACCTCTTGGCTCCATTTAGATACGGTAGCTAAAACACCCTCCATAAATCAATTTAACTAGATAATCTGGGGAAAAACTCTTCATAACAGCCTACAATTTCCCTACATCCACTGTAAAAATTGATGTCATCCTTATTTGCAAGAGAATAACATATTTTTTTCTTGAAAAATAAATTCCATCTCAAAATGTTTATAAGCTATCTTTCACAAGGAGAGATCTATTTATATAAGGGTATAAATTTGCCCATGCTGGAAAAGTCACTTGCAGCCTATTGAAGCCATCTCAGAATAAGGATCGAATGGGGAGAAAAATGCTTATGAGTATCAATAAACAAACAAATAAATGGATAATATACTCACACAGTGACTAATATAGTTTAAAGGGGATTTTAAATCTGGATTTTTCTGAATTTTAGAGATTTGCTGCTGTGATTATGAGAATTAGAGAACCAAGAACAACAGCCCTTATATTTAGTTCTGGTAAAATGGTGTGCACAGGAGCAAAAAGGTAGGACTGCTGAATTTTACAAGATTCTTCTTCTAAGGGATAAGAATCCTCAGGGGCTGCTGGCATTTACATACTCAAAATCCATTTTCTTGGAAGGGGATTGTTGAAGACTGGTGGGGTTTCTGTGATAAAAGGCTAATGTGATTGATTCAGATCATTAACACTCCATCCAGTTCAGGTTGGGCATCAGACAACACTGTGCTACTCCCAAGGAGCAGCCAAAGTCTTTGAAATAGATTTTTTTTTCCCCAAAAGGGGATACATGCACATTTGCTAGATCAGGAATACTAATGCATTATTTTTATGTATGCATGCATGTATGTATGTATTTACTGCCACAAGACCAACTAATGCATTGTCAAATGTAGGGCCCTTGGGAATTCCACATTTTAAAAGAATGGGAATGTTCTTGTAACATTCCACCACACTGTTGCATACTACCAAAGTTAATTAATCTTTCCAAACCAGGTGTGTTGAACTACAGCTCCCATAGACCACCAGCTAGTATGGACAGTGACACGGCTGATTGAGTATGAAAGGACCTGTACAGGTAGTCCTCATTTAGCAACCACAATTGGTTCCGGCAAAATGGTTGCTAAGTGATACGGTTGCTAAGCAAACCATGTGACAAGAGAGAGAGAGAAAGAGATGCTGCAAAGATTGCTGGTTGCTTCCATCTTATTCAGATAAAGTTCTCTCATACAGCAATGTCAGCATTACTCTCACTCACTGTGTGTTGTTGTCAGGTGCAAAATTTGGGTGTAAGTGCATGCATTGGTTGGAAAATGATTTTTTACTACCATTTATTACAGTTTATTACCATCATACTTGCAAACGGTCGCTTAATGAGATAGTAGCTAAATGAGGACTACCTGTACTTCCCAGTGTTTTCCCCTGATGAGCACATTATGAGTTTTGAAGACCTGTTGAGCTCTCTCACAAAATGAATGTAGTGGTGATAGGAATGAGCCCTTTCACAACTGTTAAACTGGTACTTTCTAACTAATTTTGTGAAAGGACTAGCTCCCATTGCCCTCCAGCTGCCTAATCTCTTTGCCTTCACCTTTTTCTAAGCAGGTAGACAGTGGACACACTTTCAAACAAAGCACTGGGCTACTTTAGTCCACTATTTTTATTGCTGAAGAAAGGCATTTATTGGAAAGGAAGATGATGTAGACATCATTCTGCAGTGCATCAGCTTCTCATTTGTTAATTACAATCACAATTATAAGTATAAAGCCAAATGGGCAGGGAGCTTGGTAAGTGCCAAGGGAAGTCTCTCTGCCCGCACTGGCACTCCCAGTCACTTGATTTGGGACCTCAGTGAATTCCAACACATCCAGAGAGCACCAGGTTGCAGAAGGCTGGCATATACTGCAGTCTTCCATGAGCAGAAGATATACTTCCTCTGGAGAAGGTGTACCTTTGGTTGAACTTAAGTCAGATTTGTATGTAAGCCAGAACAGTATTATTGCATAATGCTGTATAAGTAATATTGTGTAATGATCTCAAACCATTGTGTATTTAACTCGAATCATTGTGTATTTAACTTGAATTTTGCTGCAATAGGCTCTGTTCTTAACTACAAGTCATCCTTAAACCGAGTGTTCTTAATTTGCTCTTGACTTAAAGCTTTGCTGGCTGGCTTTTTTTTGTTTGTCTGTTTGATGTAAATTTGCAGTGAAGAACAGTCACGACTAGCAGCCAGAAAGTATGCTCGTGTGGTACAGAAACTCGGGTTTCCTGCAAAATTCCTGGATTTCAAAATACAGAACATGGTGGGCAGTTGTGATGTGAGGTTTCCCATCCGCTTAGAAGGATTAGTTCTAACTCACCAACAGTTCAGCAGGTATGTGTCTCCCCATCTGCGTAAAAGGGGAAGAGGCACCAGGAAGAGTATGGCTTCCATCATTCCTGACCGTTCACTTGCTGGTTGAGGTTGGTGGGAATTGTAGTCCAACAGAGCTTGGGACCTAAGGTTGGGAAAGGCAGATGAATATCAAAGTAGTATTTCTACTGATTGTTTGGATACGTTGGCTCAATAGTCTTGGGAGGCTGAATTCTGGATCCCTGGGCCCTTTTTCTTCAGATCTAAATACTGGCATTTGAGTCTTTTGCTGTTCTGTGCTGCACATAATGAAAAAACTCATGGTGTTAACTGGCTGCCTTCTAAGAGAAAGCAGTTATAATTATCCATGTAAAACTGTTGCCCAGTTTCCCTCTTCATGATCAGTTTGGAAACTCACGACTGAGTTGTTTTTCAGGATCTGAAAGATCTCACTAGATTATCTGTGGGAGCAGTTCTTGTTTGCTGTGTCTTAGAAAAATCAGAACTTGGTACCTAAGAATCCTGGGTTGTCTTACCAATCTAAGCGCAAATGCTTGTGTTGGATGGTTCCGATGTGCTTTTCTGAAAGATTCTGTAATCCTCTTGTTACATTTTGCTTTTCTCTCCATCCCATTTGGGTTTGTTCCAAGAGAACCAGGTAAAACCAGATAGGATTTCACCAACTTGCATTAGTTATTTGGACACTTATTTTGATTTATATCCCTCTTTTCTGTTCAGTTTGAATGCTCATGGCAGCACATTGGATAGGTGTCCTCATTCTGGGCAGGGGGCACATCTGGAAATTGGGATGTGGGCTATGAGCATTCTAGAAAAAGGTTAGCCATGCCCCCATTTTGCAGTCACAAAAATCCATTACCAGAAGGCAACTAATGAGGGTGTTCCCAACCATCCCTCTACCTTTTCAAGACACTTTTAACAACTTCAGCTTACCTTTCTTTTTTTATTTAATGGGCAGGCAGACATATTGTTACTAGGGTTATGCAGTGCTTCGGCTTGTATTGAAAGAGGTGCTTCAGAACATTCAGATCGTGGCTTATTAAAGCAGCCAGGTCTTTTTCTAGGGTTGTGTCTACAATCCTGGCAACAGATGCAGTTGCTTTAATGAGTCACAGACAGGGGCTGCATTTGCATTCCTGTGCATTCTAAAGCATCTTGCCTTCCATTTTATTTTCTTAGATTGGAGGTCTATACAGGGCTCAGATGCATTATTTGAAATATAAATTATATCTGAGGCTGTTACTTTGCTTTATAATGTCCAGTTACCAGTTTTAAAATCAGATAGGGTAGGAAGTATGGGTGGCACCAAGGAATGTGAGCCAGCATGACCAGAGTAGGCTGTGGTACAGACTGCGAACCTACAGCTATCCCAGTGTGTAAGGCATTTGCCATTTGGAAAGATGTTCTGCAGGGAAAAATAGGACCTTTGGTATTCAAACAAAATCAAGCTAAGTATTCTCCTGTATTTTAAAAATGTATTTACATTTTATATGCCACATACTAGAGGGGCTCTGGGCCAATTTTTAGAATGTAAAAAAAGTGGCTGTCGGCTGGCAGTTTTTTTAATCATGTGTTTTTGAGAGTGAGATATCCAGTTAATTAAAAATGCAGCCCTCCTATTGTGATTATGCTACTGAGGTGTCTTACTTGATTGTAACTGTAAAAATTGAGATACAAAACATTTTTAAATGTAATTTTTGCTTATCAAAGAGCAGATTAAGGAATTAGAATACTATAGATAAAGGGGGTGGAGCAGAAGAAAGAGTTAAACAGAAGCTAATTGCAGGGAAATACAGACTGCATTTTTTAAGCACTGGAAATTCCAAAGCTATTTGGAATGAAGCAATCTCTGATAGCCAAGGAATTTTGTATATTTTAATTTTTTTCTGAAATGACTTTTTAAAATTGTAGTTATGAACCAGAGCTGTTTCCTGGGCTTATCTACAGAATGGTCAAACCAAGAATTGTATTGCTTATCTTTGTGTCTGGAAAAGTTGTGTTAACTGGTAAGTGATTAAGCTGTATAAAAACTACATGCTTCTGCATCACTGACACATTCACACACATTGCAAGGCATATCCATCTTGCTTACATCAATTGGAGCTGGATGGAGCTATTCTTCCAGATCAGTGTTTCTCAACCTTAGCAACTTTAAGATGTGCGCACTTCAAGTTGTTGTTGTTGTTGTTGCTATTATTAACCAGTTTGGTATAGTGCTTAGTGGAAACTGGGAGACCACAAGTTCCAGTCCCACCTTAGGCACAAAGCCAGCAGGGTGACCTTGGGCCAGTCACTGTCTCTCAGTCCTAGGAAGAAGACAATGGCAAACCAGTTCCAAAATCTTGCCAAGAAAACTGCAAGGACTAGTCCAGGCAGTCACCAGGAGTTAACACTGACCCGAAGGCATGCATGCATATATAAATAAATAAATATTACTAATTACATTTATAAGACACCAAATCCTACATTTGCAGATAAAATGCATATGAAAGAACATAAAATAAAGAAAAAGTATGTAAATAAATGTCTATCAGCTAATGAAAACATAGAATAAAATTAAATTAAGCAAACCAAGTCAAGATAGAATCAAAACCTATAGGTCCTTCCAAAGAACTCTGCCTCTGGAAAGCAGTCAGGGTAGCAGCTAACCAGGTGTCAACTGGGAAGCCATTCCAAAGAACTGGTGTAGCCCCTGAAAAGCAATATTGCTGAGCCTCAGCCCCTCACCTCCCTAATGCAGGGCACCACTAATTGTTTCCCCTGGGTAGTTGAACTGGCTAGGCTAATTCCAAAGGAAGAATGCAGTGCTGCAGAGAACAAGGCACCAAGTCATTTAGGGTTTTAATAGGTTAGCACCAGCACTTTAAATTACCCCTTTAAGATTGTCGGCAACCAGTACAGGTCCCACAGTATTGCTGCGATGTGCTCCCATTGACAAATGCAGCACACAAGCTGTTGTATTCTGAATCAACTGCAGCTTACAAGTGATCTTCAAAGGTAGCCCATGTAGAGCACATTCCAGTAGTCTAAGAAGGTGATGATGAGGGCATGAGTCATTGTAGGAAGATCTTCCCACTCCAATATGTTGGCAACTGGCACACCAGCCAAAGCTGGGAAAAGCCCATCCTGGCCACAGTATCCATCTGCTGTTCTAGCAGTAGCTGTGAATCCAGAACCCCTCAGTCACACTACCTCCTTCGGGGATAGTGGCATCTTATCAAGAGACACCACTACAGCAGACAGTAAATCCTGATGGAAAATAGTACGTTCATCTTACCAGGATTCAATTTAAGGCTATTCTCTCCCATCCAGACTCTCATCAGTCTAGCTTGGGGTAGCAATGTAAAGTTGGGTATTATCATTATCTTGATGATACCAAACTCCAAACCTTTGGATGATCTCTCCCATGGCTTCATATTGTTAAATAGCAGGGGGAGAGAACTGACCCTTGTGACACCCCATAGGAGAGTAGCCATTGGGCAGATCTCTCCTGCCCCCTCCAAGCTGGAACTGCCCACCAAGAATTGTTACACAGTGCACCCAATCCCCAACCTATGCAAGAGGTCTAGAAGGATACCATAGTTGGTTTCAGAGGCCACTGAGAGGTCTAAAAGGACTAGGATGGATGTACTTCCTACTTCATAATGAATTCATAATGAAATGTAATAGAAATATAAAGTTCTTCATGTAGGAAAAAGAAAGCAATAGGATGGTAAATAAAAAAGTTAGAGTATATGTGAAAAATGTTTTGTAATTGTAGTTGATCACAAACAGAATATGAGTCAGCAGTATGATATGTTTGTTGAACAGGGAAATATAATTTTAGGATGCATAAGTAGAAATATATTTTCCAGATCAAGGGAAGCAATATTTCTACTCTATTCTGCATTAGTCAATCTCCACTGAGTGCTTCATCAGTTCTGGACATTGCACTGGAACAGGTGCACAGAAGAGCAATGGGGATGGTTAGATGGCTCTTAAGTCCTACAAGGAGAGACTGAGGAAACTCTATAAGTTTAGTTTGAAAAAAATACACCTGAAGATGGAAAGACAGTTCCCTACCATCTGAACACACATCAAAGAACAATTCAAAGTGTTGGCACAGGGCCTGATTATCTGAGGAACTGCCTATCTCCAATAGCGTCCACCCACCCAGTAAGATTGGGAAGATGGGTGCGCTCCAGGCCCCTTCAATTAAACAATGTCATCTATTGGGATGTAGGAAGTGTGACTTCTGTATTGTGGTGCCTGCCCCCTGGAATAGCATTCCCCCAAAGATCTGTACAGCTTCCATCCTGATGTTTTGAAATTCATTTAAAACCTGGCTTTGTTCCCAGGCCTGGGGGTAGGCTGCTGAGCCCCTCTCAGTTTTTTTTTTTTTTTTTTTTTGAAGTGTTGTTTTGGGCATTGTGTTTATCCTTCTGGAAGTTTAGGATTTTTTATTATTTTTTGTTTTTGTCTTTTATTTTATAATGTAAGCCACCCAGAGTCATCTGGAATCAGGCAGCCTCTAAATTTAATAAAATAAATAAAATAATAATAAATAAACGAGTCATAGCCTTCTGCCTGTAGCCCCAGAATACAGGATACAGAAAAAGTGTTAAATTCAGAAAAGCAGTTTCCCACTGAATATTAGAAACAACTTTAGTTCAGTTAAAAGCATTTTCATGTATCTGAACATGCACACCTATATATTTTTATATAGAAATCCAAATGAATTCAATTATTCCCCAAGTTAGTGGAACAGAACTGCAAGTTAAGAACACCTTTTTGTAGCGGAATGAAGTTAAATGCAGTTAAAACTAATTCTAAAATTATTTTTTAGGTGCCAAAGACCGTTCTGAAATATATGAAGCATTTGAAAACATATATCCAATTCTGAAAGGTTTCAAGAAAGTCACTTAAGTTATTTTTGTTACAAATTGTAAAGAATAAAAAAGTTTGTATATATTCTAGCAGACATTCTTGTATTTCAAACCTATAAATAATAATAATTGATGGAACATAGCTTGCTGCCTTACAGTTTTGGCTCATTTAATGCTTATCAGATATTTGTGAATATAGCCCAGAACACATTTGAACATAACTATTCAAATACATAAAATTAATAAGGAAACAAAAAGTGATGTAAAATACTTTTAGGGTTTCATTAGCATACTGAGATTATTTAAATCGGAATTCAGTGTTGCGTGTTCTCCATTTAATTTATTTTGCATAAAATAAACTATAAAATATACTGTGGTCATTTATATAGTACTAAATAAATATATAGTTGCCTAAGCATATTGTTTTCTCTCACGGAGGCAATTTTGGAGTCCACAATACATTAAGTCATTATGTGATTTATTTGGCTTTGACTTCAACAAACCTTGATTAATGAGAGCATGGCTTAGCACAATGTGTAAATCAAGTCATTTAATTATGGTTAACACTAGCCATGTGATCTTGGTTGTAAGCTTATTGAGTTCTGCTTATTTTAACTTAATACCTTTAACATTTGAAGTTGGGCTAATTAATCTGAGCTTAAAAAAACAAACAAACCCGGACCACCATAAGATTGATATTAGAGAGACAAAGATAACTATAACCCGTTGCTGCCCGGGATATTTTTGCAAACCAGATTTGCTAGCCATATTGTAGTATGTGGACCTGAGAGGAAGGGAAGAAATAGGAGCGGAGTAGAGAATGAATTTAAGCGGCCATTTAAGTCCTGTATATATAAAATGCTTCTCTCGTGCCTTTAACACACACAAAAACTTCTACCAGAGGCAAAAATCTGCACGTTCCTTGGGCCTTTTTTTCCCCCCTCAAACACGCTCATTCGTGGTTTGAGAATTAGACCAACGTTCTGAATTTCCACCACGCACTGAACCAAAAACTAACCACGCAAGTTGAGCACGCCTAACACGTTGAAACTAAAATGAACTTGATTGGTCGGTGGTTTAATACGTCATGGGAACGCAGCTTCGTTTTTTTCAATCCTGCTTTCTCCCCATTGCTCTTGCTGCCGGCTGCACGTCTTTCGACCTTTCGGGATAACTTTAATCCTCCAACCGAGAAAAACCGCCGCTCCGATTCCCCCGCTATCAGGTCAGCCTCTGAGGTATTGCTTAGCTCCGCCCCCGATCTTCAGCACGTGCTCTTCTCCCCAGCCTTCTTTTTTTTCTTCCCATCATACCTCTGTTTGAAAACAAAGTCCCACGTGACCGCCGGCCTGCCGCGAGCCCGTCAGCAATATGGCGTCTTCCAGGGGTGACGGTTGGACCGGACCGGGCTGGCGGCGGCCCGGTATTGTGGCCACCGCCGAAGGACCTTATCCCTCGGAGGCGGAAGCCGGGGCCGAAGGCCTCTATGTGGCTGTGGAGCGCTGCCCTCTTTGCAACAGCACGCGCCGCCGCTTGACCTGCGCCAAGTGCGTCCGCAGCGGCGACTTCGTTTTCTTCGATGGCCGCGATTCTGAGCGGTGGGTGCCTGACAGGACAGGGGTGGGCTGGGGCCTGGGTTGTTGGCTTTATTTCTTTGCCGGTCTGTCCCGAGGGCAGGATTAAATGTATCAAACGCAAAGGTTTTAGAATTCCCTACTAGTCCTTTAGATGGGTTGGTTAAACGTTCCTCTCACGTTTCTGGGCGACAAGCACTGGTGCTAATTTGGCTCTTCTTGGTCGCGATGCACATCACACTGTATTACAGACCAACCACTTTTTATCGTTTGATATGAACTCAACCTGTGTAGCTAGTTTATGCTGTAGTGGATCATTGAAGTGAACAAATTGGGTTAATTAAATTATCTATAGTTAAAGTAACTATGGGCAAGTGTGACTTGCAATCCCATCCCCTGAGTTTATAATGGAACTCAAGTCTTGTCAAGCATTTTTATAGCTAATTAAAGCCTTCATGCACTGAGATAATGTATCTTTGAAAGCCAATTGCAAGGGGTTTATTTCTCAAGTCCTGCTTGTGAGAAGGACTTGAGAATGAATGAATGAAAGATTTGGTTAGACACCATGAGAGCAGGTTATGAAACTAGATAGACCAGAAATGGACAATCTGTATTTGCCATATGTTTAATTCCAACCTTCAGTAGTCAGTACAATCAGTGGTCAGAGATGATGCAAGCAGGAGCCTTAATTCTCCATAATGTTCCTGAAAGAGGATTGGCTGGGTTGCCAGTTTACTTGCTTCAAAATTAAAATATTTTTCCATTTTGCTTCATTTATTTTGAGGCGAGAGGATGCTTAGAACAGGATGTAAGACTCCATATATAATGCTAGGTGAGCACCCACAAATTACATTCACACAATATGCTAGACTAAAATGTGAATGGCTAGTTGAGTCTCAGTAAATATGTTCACATAATAAACTGAACCACAAATTAGCCAGGTCTTTTGTGAATCCTGCTCATTTGAGTACATTTACTGAAGCTGTATTTGCACAGCAGAGTAAGTTAAGTTGTGGTTGGCTGTTTGGTGAACCATTTAAATATGTTTCAGTGTGTATTCTGAAGTAAGGCAACTGAATTAATTCATGGAACCTTGGTTAAATATATTATAGATTAGTATGTTGTATAAACAGATTGGGGTTAGTTGAATAAACCATGGTTAGTGGGTTCAATAAATCTGAGTTCTTCAATGTTTTGGCAATTTACTCTTGGCAGTCAAGTTATGTGCTTTCTTGTCTTCCTTAAAGAGTGGAATTCGCTATCGTGGGATGTCAACTGGTTTATTATGGCAGGGAATGAGGTGGGCCACCCTCAGAGATTGGAAATCTTAGACTTTTTTTAATCCCCAGACATCATCTTGGGAGCTGGGTAATGGGGTTACAGAGTACCTTGGGTTCTGAATGATGCTCTTAAATGTCAGATCTGACTGCAATGGATATATCCTCATCCATGATTTCATTAGGGATGAGGAGGCAGACGTGGCATGTATCGCTGAGACCTGGATGAGTAAAGAGGAGGGTTCTTCTCTTGGAGATCTGCCCATCTGGCTTTCAGATCTTGCATCAACCATGACCCCAAGATAGAGGAGATAGAGTGAACATTATCATCTGGGAGATTCTCCGGGTCACCAGAGGCACTGTTCCATAGATAACTGGATGTAAGGCACTATTTGTGAGGTTGTGCTGGAGGGACAAGATAGGGTGCTACTGTTGTTCCAACTTTGTTGCTGCACAGCTCAATCTCATCGTAGGATTGGTGTTGGAATTCCAATGATGTTTTGTTCTGAGGGACTTTAACTTACCTTCCTGGGGTGGGAAGAGAAGCTTGTGAATTCTTAACCAACATGACAATCATGAGCTTGTCCCAGATGATCCACAGAGGCAACTACACATTAGATCTGTTTTGTGTCTTGGAACAGCTGAAATAAGATATGAGGATGGAGAACGTTTCCATTATCCCCTTGTCATGCTTCACTCATGACACCGATTAAATCCTGTTGAATTTCAAACAGCACTTGGGGAGTTCTCCAAAGCCTTGGGGGGTGTTCTGTCAAGTGCCTGGTTGACCTCTAGAATAAGAGGGTAGAGGCACCATTTAACAGGATTGTTCTTGAAGTTGAAGATCCATGGGGGAGTTCCTTGGTGTAATGGTGGTTCCAGGATATAAAACAACAGAAGAGATGCTTAGAGTAACAGTGGAGTCAGACAAAGAATGACTAAACATGTGACTAAACAAGGTAAGAGCTCGTGTCTGAACCTATACCATGATGGTAAGAGTGGTGAAGCAAGCTTACTTCTTTTCCTCTGATTACATCTCTGAATAGCTGCCCAACAACATTTAAAATGACTTGGTCACTGTTGGGGAAAACCATATTGGAAGATGGTTTGCTGGGCTGTTGTGATGAATTTGCTAAGCATCTGGAGAATAAAATTGCTCGTATTCACTTGGACTTTGGTTAGGTAATTCCTGCAGAGATGATAGAAGCTTTGTCTTGAGTTATCTGGGATTAATTTGAGCCTGTGGTTCCTGAGGAAGTGGACAGGGTCCTCTGTGTTGTTAGCACTATCATATATGGATTAGTTCTCTGCTCTACTTTATGTGTGAAAGCAACTGGGGAGGTGACAGGATGCTGGATGCAGTCAGTGGTAAATGCATCCTTGAGTAAAAAGTGATGCCTCTTGCTTTGAAAGTGGTGACGGGTGTTCCTTCTTCAAGAAACCATTGCTCAACTTAGCTATTTTAGACAATTGTTGATTGGTCTCCAAATTTTCCCTTTTTAGGGAAGCTTCTCGAGAACGTGATTGGATCACAGTTACAGAGAACCATGGAGGAAATGTTTTATCTGGTCCCTTTTCAGTCAGGATTCAATCCTAGGTATGGGACTGAAATTGCACCAGTTACTCTTTGTGGCATCAAAATAGAGGGAGTGCAACTATTCTAGTACTAGTAGCCTCAGATACATCTAAGAGCCCACAATGACTTGATGGCACATAAGCAGTCAATCCTCTTGGACCAGCTGTGAAAATTAGGAGTGATAGGCATTGTTCTTTAGTGGTTTAGTGTTCTTTCTTCCTTCCAGTTCCAGTCAGTACTGATGGGTGGAGAGAGGTCAAGCTGTCAGCCACTCCACTGTGCTTTCTGCAAGCCTCAGTTCTCTCTCCGTTGCATTCAGCATCTACATGGGGCCACTATAAGAGATCATCTGCCAGTACAGGGCATGATATCAGTAATATGGTGATGAAACTCAGTTATACATCTCCAGGCTAGGCCGGGCAGCAGTGGAGGTCCTGACCCGCTACTGGAAGGCTTTCAGGATCTAGGTGGGAAGCACCCAGACAGACCAACCACCCAGGCTCCACAAACACCTTAGGCAAGGCCTAGAAGAACAGCCAGGTTCTAATGCCTTGTGGAAGACTTGTGGAATGTCATTGCCACCACCAACACTGACTGATGCTGAGTGCTAAGAAAGGAGAAGAGTCACCATAACACAGTTTTAATCTTACTATGTTAAAATTTAAGCCACTCAGGATTTCTGGAAATGGAGTGTCAGATAAGTTGTTGTAATTAATAAATAAATAAATAAATCTCCAATATTATAGGCATCGTTAATCTGCATACTGGACTAATGAGAGGAAGGTACTGCTACCTACTTTTAGGTTTCCTGATAACATCTAATTGGCTGCTTTGAGACAGATTGCTGGGGAAGATGAGGGTTTGCATAAAGAGAGCAGGGCTGTCTTGCATCTTAACACCAAGAACTATAGTTAACTTTCTGCAATATACCCTGATTATGAAACAGGAACAGAAGTTTATATTTTAAATAAGAGTTGGGGGGGATTGTAGGATTATCTAGTCAGTCTGCCTGATTGACACAGGAAACCTGGAACTTAGATTATTCCCAAAGGTTATCTATTTTCTTGAAGTTTCCACCAAGAGAAAGTACCCTCCAGGTAGTCCTCAGTTTAAGAATGAGTTCTGTTCCCAAGGTCTATCCTTAAGTTGAATTTGTATGTAAACTGGAACAGTATTATTGTATAATACTGTATAAGTAGCATTGTGTATTTAACTCAAATCATGTATTTAACTCAAATCATTGTGTGTTTAACTCAAATCATTGTGTGTTTAACTCAAATCATTGTGTGTTTAACTACAATTTTGCTACAATAGGTTCCATTCTTAACTATGGGTCATCTGTAAACTGGGCGTTCTTAACCCGGGGACTACCTATATCTCATAGGTAATTGGCTTCAGTGTTAAACTGTTGTTATCTTCAAGAGGTTTCTCCTAAAGTTTGAAATTTGCTGTCCTGTAACTAAACATGTTAGTTGTAGTTCTATTCTCTGAGCAGAATACAAACTTTTTTTAAAAAATCAAGACGTTATGCTGAGATAACTGATAAATTTCTATAGGCGTATTAAGCTGGTGCAAGGGCCAAACAACTTCTTTGCATATCTGTTTATCTAAGCTGAAATAGGATTTTTTAAAAATAGTTGTTGACCTAAGTTTAGGTTTGTTGGGTTGGTAACATGAGCTACTAGATTTTTTACAGGCAGCTGCCTTGTACATCCAATTCTGAGTAAGTCAGGGATCCATAGTAAGAGTATTTGCATTTGAAACAGAAGTTGCTAATTTCAGTTTGTCACATTTTGAATATTTAAAGCATTTATATCCCATTCTTTAGCCTGAAAGACTCCCAGGGAAGCTTACTGGATAAAAACAAAGCAGTTCCTGCCCACAAATTTCGAGTGTAAAAAAAAAAAAGCAACATAGAAGAAAAAGGTCATACAGAAAAGAAAAACACTTTAGACACCCATTTTTATTGTTTCATAGTTTTTATAATGGTCAGCTATGATGGAAATGAGCTGTTCAGAATGACCTAGATGACGTTCCAGTTATTGAGTGGCTCCTGATAACTAGCAGGTGGTCACAGAGATGATGACAGTTCCCCTTTGCTGCTGCTTCTCTTCCTTGCAGAGTGATGGGTTCAGACAGCTTCTGTGGGGAGGAAGCTCCAGCCTATCTAGCAATGGTAGCAGGGAAGAGAGGGAGCAATTCCTGTGAGTTCTAGTCCTGCCTTAGGCATGAAAGCCAGCTGGATGACTTTGGGCCAATCACTCTCTCAGGCCATGACATCAGGCTCAGGTGACAAGCCGGTCAGTCAATTCCTGTTGAATTCGGTTGATCCAAAAAGCACCTGCAGGAAAATGCTAGGAAGGGGGGGGGGGAGTCCTTGTTTAGCAACAGCTTTGTACAGCAACTGTTCGCAGTTACAACAGTGATGAAAAAGTAACTTTGCGACCAATCCTTGCACTTATGACCTTCACAGGTCTGTTAAGCAAAGGAAAGCTGAAGTAAAATCATAAGCACAGTCACGGTTTCACTTAGTGACTGCTTCTCTTAACAACTGAACTGCTGGTCCCAATTGTGATCACTAATTGAGGACTACCTATACTTTTAACTCCATCCAGCATATAGCCCGATAGTGCAGGTTTACTTACAAGTAAGTTTCCTTCAGTCCATTGGGTTCACTTCTAGGTCAGGATTGTGCCTATAGTTTCCCCACCAAGTTCTTTAAGTGTGGAAAGACTGTTTTCAAGCATTTTACAAACATACAATGGTTGTTTTAATTTAAGCCACCCAGAGTCATTTAGGAGTTGGGTGACCTGTAAAATAAATTAATAAGCAGACCTTTGTGAGGGATGGATTAGCATATACCTTTTCTATCTAATTGAGAATTTTTAACAGAAGTCAAATATCTCTGCTCTCTTACATATATAACTAGATTGACGGGATGCATGTTGGATTTTAGTTACTTATTACAAATACTTTCACCTTGTCCTTTTTGTTTATAAAGCTTCCAGAGTGACTGTCAATCACAGTAATGAAATGCAAGAATTAAATGACAAAATAAACAGCCAGCATCGAAAACAAACTGGCAGAAAGTCATTAAGCACTCTCCTTCACCTTGATTTTTGAAAGAGCCCTGTCTTCACTGTTTGGTGGAAAATATTGTCAGCAATGGGACCAGAAAATCTCAATTGAGGGAGCATTCCACAACAATAGGATGGTTATAGGTTTTTGGTTTTTTTTAAGTTTTGTATCTTTGTTTGCTATAACTGGAACTTGCAGGACCTGCTGGAAATTAGAAAAGATGAGCAATATCTTCTGTACATGTTTATGTAGAAATACCTCCCCTTGTTGAATGACTAGGTTGTGTTACATGATTGTTTTATTCAATTTACCCAATTTCCTAGGGTCACATGGACCATATACCAAACCCATGGACTGGGTTTGTGTAACAAACTGTACTAAGATGTGATTGGCTAATGGGTCAGTGTGTCATGTGAAAACAGCCAAAGAGTTACTTCCAGGAAATTCCATTAGGATTGTGAAGTCCTGTACTCATTAAGAGTAAACTCATCCCATTGAACATAGTGGATCTTACTTTTAAGTAAACGTGCATAGCCTTATTTGTACAAAGAAAATCATTATTGTTTTGTATTATGCAAATGTTAAATAAAAATACATGTTTTCCATCTAGGGTTTTAAATCAGATATGCTGGAATCTTTCCACCAGAATGAAGCAATCATCTTAGCTGCAGCTAAGCACAATAATTCCAAAGTTTCAGCCTATAAACTATCCTATTGATAGGGTAAGTTTATATTCAGGAATGGTAGTGAGATATAACCACCTATAGTAAACAGAAACTCTGTATAATGGTTTTTGTATAGTTTCTGTGAATGTCAAATTGGTCGTTTGTTATCAGAGACCTAGCTGAAGGTGTAATACCTGTTCCACCACATTTTTAAAGCTGTTATTTCAGTCTGTGTATATTTCAATTTGGAAAAGAATTAGTCAGTGAGAGACTAGTCATAGTGTCAAATCATATAATAATAAAGAAAGATGGAATAGCATCAATTTGGATACAAATTCTTTCTTGATGTCTCTAAAATTACATGAACAAGTGTTGAAAATATGAAAAGCTCCAAGAAGATACACTTATCTGTTGCCAAAAAAAGCCTCTCTTCATCTGAAAGAGTAATAGACCACTTTAAAAATATGTAGTAAAGAAATTACTGGTACAAAACCCAGTGCATGCCTGTACCACTAACCAATTTCCATAAATCAATCAGTAATAGGCTCAATACATAATTCATGTGCTGGTAAAATCAACTGCTTTAAACATATTTTAATTTAATATAATCACACATTATTAAAAAAAGTTATTCAACCATTTCTTTAAAAAAGTTTTGGAACTGCATCCCAAAGTTAAGAACTGGATCCAGTGACTTTGTTTCTTCAAAACATTATACACAAATGTTGAATCAGCATCCATGGTAGAGAACAGAATGTCTTAAATTGGTAGAACTTCCTGAATGTTGAGATGCTCTTAATCAGACAGGTTGTAAAGAACATAATGCCTAATCTACTGATGAAAGAAAAATATGCTTTAAAATGTTTTTGACAGTACCTAGAGCTCTTTTCCCCTCAGCTGTATGTATAAATACAGCAGAAGCAGAAGTTCAAAAAGGAAAAATAACCACTTTGCTGAGTGGCAGGTTTTAACATTTGGCTGTATGTGAATAGGAATCAGGGAAGTTTCTGTATATCTTACTGACTAATGGTACATAGCATAAACTTTTGTGATGTCCCAGATGTCTGATAGTTGAGGCTTAGTTTCTTCCTAGGTTGAAAATAAATACTTTCTTTTATAAAAAATAAACCTGCTTTTGGAAGGAGAGGGATGCTTCTGTGTAGGAATAATTATTGCCTATGTAGGAGTAATAATTGTAGTAATTATTAATACTTCATAAGTCAGTATGGAGTCAGTCTGTTTTAAGTATAGCTTTTAAGCAATAACAACTAGTGACAGTTCAGATTTACATGGAAGGTAATCTTCTTTACCATAGTGTTTTAACCATTACCCTGTTTAGGTCCTATGATTCTCTCCCACTTTTTCAATTAATAGTCTCATAGGCTTTTTCTCTTGTGGCACCCAGTATGTGTAACACCTTGTTCAAGGAAATTAGGTCTGAGCTGAGCTGGATTCTTTGGCAGAGAGCTTTCAGTTTATATATTGCGTAACTTTTCTTCCATTCTAATTCTTCTAGGTCTTGTGTTTAAGCTCTACACTTATTGCTTTTTTGTGTTTTATTTCTTTCTAAGACATTGTTTTTCCATAGTGTCATTGGTATGTGTTTTATTATTCCAGTTGTATGAGTTACCTTAAAGTTCCAATTCTATACCTAGTTGTATGGGAATGACTCAGTGGGATTTACTTCTGAGTAAGCTTGCATAGGAATATGTTATAAAACAGCTTTTTTCAGCCTGGTATCTCTCCTTTAGATGTGCTGCTCTGTATCTTCTATCATCCTCAGCTAGAATGGTTGACCTAATTGGCTTGAATTCAGAGGAGTTTAATATAATACATTGAAAGACAGGTACCAGCCTGAGAGAGTCTGCTATAAAAGTTTTAATATTCCTACATAAAATTGCCTTCCCAAATTCAGATCGGGCAAATCTATTTCATTGCATAAGTACAAACTGTGATGTTTCATAGTTTTGAACTGCTTATTCTCTGGCATAGCTTTTATTGATTTCAGTTCTCTAGCATGGTTATACTGATTTTGGTGATATCTAAGCTAAACAAGTTCACTACTCTTGCTTAAGAATTTTAATGGTGTCTCTCTAGTTTGGTGCCAAGATCAGCCTGTTGGCCACCAATGGATAATGATCTCCATTCTGCCACTTCTGTCTAACAAGACCAATGCCTATCCAGAAATTCCTCCAGCAGTCAGGGATCATTTTATTCATCTTGTTGCTTCTACAGTGGTTTGTTATTTATGAAGTGAATGGCATGTTCAACATGGCATATAAAAAGGTAAAGTGATAACACTCTAAGCAAGGATGGTCTAATATAGACCTTATTCATTGAGAAACACATTTAAATGTTACTCTTTTCTAGGTTTTCTGAAAAAAAAGAGAGACTAAAGCACCTTAAAAAGAAACAGCATGAATTCCAGTCTCAGTAAGTCCCGATTCATTCTATTTTACTTTATTTAAGTAGATGTCAATATATAATCAACTTAAATTATCTTAACCAACATGGAAGTGTATTTCTGGTTGCCAGTTAATCTTCTGTTTCTTTTTCACCTCCTCCACTTCTTGTAGGTTGTTAAAAGCTATGGAGGGGAAGCAGATAGCGGATCAGCTGGTGAGCATTGTAGAATTCTTTCATTTCATATTTCATTCCAACTAGTTTTCCACAGTGCTGTTATTCACAGTGCTACTTGCATGGGAAGGGAACTAATAGTTGGTTCTTCCCATGTATCTGTCCTATATGTGGGTGATGGTGCCCACATCATTGCAAATAATTACATTTCAGCCCGAATGAACAAATGCTTATTGTATCTGTAAAGGTTGGATGCTTAACTGCAAGACAGATTATATTCAAATAAATCTTTTTTTGGAATATCAGAATACTCCAATACTGTTCTGACTTTACCTAATGCTGATGCCACTCCAGGCATTCCAAAAGTGTTCAGAGCTCAAAATCGCCCTGCTTCAAATTTGCACTTGAAACACACTGGTTGGAGGTTGGAGCAATTTATTTCAAACTCAAATCATTTTGCACACCGTTATTAAATAGTACAATAGTCTGATATTTTTAAAAGGGATACCAGATGCCCTTAAGTTTGATGGGAGGTTTGTGCCTCTTGGAAGTGGCACTTGGTTCCCCTGATATGTCTCTGTCTGATATGGAACTTTTTGCCAAGGATTTGACCGCCATTGTTATTTGAGGATCAGTGCAGCTTGGCCTAGAGAAACTTCCTACTTCTGAGATGGTGCCTAAAGAACTAGCAGATAATTAAAATCTATAACTTCCACTAGATAGTTTGGTTGAAGAATCAATCATTCTGTTGTGTAACTCTCTTCTGAAATGAAGGTAAAACCAAAATGTGGGCAAAACCAAAACATAGATGGCTTACTTAATTATAATATCAAATTGAAAGGTAAATCTAGGGCATCCTAATTGCTTACTCTGTTTTCAGTGGCCTCAGGAACTTCTGGGTTGCTGATTAAAGCTGAATGCATTTGGGGATGGAGTCAAGGGATTCTAGCCAATCGTCGCATCTGTTATTTTGACCAAAATGATTTTTTTTAAAAGAATGCAAAAATAGTGTATTTTTTTACAAGTTCTAATAAATGTTCTTTTGCTTTCAGAGATGGAAAATAATGTCTTGCAAGATGAGAATTGAGCAACTGAAGCAAACAATATGCAAAGAAAATGAAGAAATAGCAAAAAGTAAATTATGATTGCAGAAGTCTTGGCAGATTCCTGTTATGGAATTCCTTTTCTATACCCATATCTTCTCTGATAATTGTACAACGTTAACCAGTTTCATTAGCTTACCAAAGCTGCTCTGATAAGAATAGTAATGGTGTGAAAGATTACCTTCGTATTTCTGATCTTCCTTTGCACTCCTGTGCTATGAAGTAGTATTGGACATATCCTAAGGCGTGTATTTAAATATATGTAAAATTGATTGGCCAAATGGGCCTACCTGGCATTTAGTGTACCTCAAATGTGCTTCCAGAATCCTTTGATACAAATGGAGGTTCTTTGGGCAACATGCAGCATGTTAATGGCTACCTGGCTTCATTTTTCTTTTGAAAGAGGCTCTCTTGGGGCCCAGAAGTTTTACTCGACATCAAGATAATGCTGGAAATAGTTGTTTTGCCTTACAGTATGTAGTTTCTGTTTTTCTTAAAAAAGTTTTTTAGTGTGAAAAGTTAGGTGGGACAAAGACACATTTGCATCCTAAGATGCTATGCTATGGATTTCAGATTTAATCCTGCTTGGAGATCCCAGACACTGCTTTATTTCACAGTCATTACATATTTCTACTAGTGATAGAATGTATGTTTGCTGATCTAAGTAATATAATTTACTTATACATTATCCATTGAGTAATCAACAGCACCATTTTGAGAGCAAGTTCCAAAGATTTACTGTTGCCTTTGTTATTTAGATTCTGAGTGGCTTCTTAAGATTAAAGATGAGAACCAGAAGCTTTATCGAAGGGCTCAGCGCCATCAGGAGAAAAAGGAGAAAATCCAGAGGCACAATCGCAGACTTGGAGAGTTGGTAGAGAAGAGAAACTATGACTTGAGAAGCCATCATGAGCATCTGGCAAATCTCCGGCGGTCACATGTCCTAGAATTAACCTCTGTTATATTCCCTATTGAGGAAGTGAAGATTGGCATGAGGTAGGCAGGGAGGAGTAGTGTGGCTGATGTGGTTAATCATATATTCAGGAAGTGGTTCACTTTCATGGTCTATATAGAAGAAATGATATTTTTTCATAATCAGTGGAGGAAAACCAGTCCCGTTAGAAGGCAATGAGAGTAGGAGATGCACAGAATGAGATGTTCTCTTCTATCTTTACTTGAAAATAAGCCTCATTGAGACCAATTGGATTTACTTAATTTGAAGTATCTATTAAATTTGATTTCTCCCTTTCTTATGGTAGTTTATCCTCATAACACCGTGAGATGGTTAGGCTGAGAATTAATTACTGGTGTAGGATATTAGGAAGCTTCAGTACCATACCATTACCAGCTAGCTTGCTTGCTTGCTTGCTTGATTTATTTATTTATTAAATTTGTCCCCCGCCCATCTCCCCCCAATGGGGGACTCTGGGCGGCTCACAACACTTTAAAACAATAAATAAATATACAATTAAAACCTATAACAATACACATTTACAAAAATAAAAGGGAAAAAATCCAGGAGGCCGATGGTTCAAGGCAGCAACACCAGGCCACTAAGGGACTAGCCAACCCCACACTTGATGATCCCCTTCCTCACCCCAGGCCAGATGCCAGAGCCAGGTCTTCAGATCCCTCCAAAAGGCCTGGAGTGAGGGGGCCAATCTCACCTCCAGGGTCAAGATATTCCAAACGGCGAGGGTTACAGCAGAGAAGGCCTGTCTTCTGGTCCCCGCTAGTTGGAGTTCTTTTGCCGAAGGGGTCCGGAGCATGCCCTCTCTGTGTGATCAGGTGGGACAGGATGAACTCGTGGGGGAGAGGCAGTCCCTCAGGTAACCTGGCCCCATGCCATGTAGGGCTTTAAAGGTGATAACCAACACCTTGAATTGGACCTGGAAGCAAACTGGTACCCAGTGCAGCTCACGAAGCAGTGGTGTTATATGGGTCCTTCTTCACGCCCCAAAAATAGCTTGCGCGGTTGCATTCTGGACCAGCTAAAGCTTCCAGATACTCTTCAAGGGTAGCCCCATGTAGAGCACATTACAGTAGTCTATCTGGGAGATAAGGGCATGACTTACTCCATACTCCAGTTCTGCCACAATTTATACTTCAGCTATCCAAGGGCATCCCAATCCAGGAAAGGGCGTAACTGGTATACAACCCGAAGTTGTGCAAAAGCCCTTTTTTAACTGCAATTATTAATATTAATTAATTAATCTTAATGTTTTAGCAAACACCTTATTAATGTTTGGCAATGAATCAACTGAGCCCTTGGATAGCTGAAGTATAAATTGTGGCAGAACTGGAGTACTGGAGCATATCAACAACAAATATACAAGATTGTGAATCAATAACCCCAGCCATCAAGTCTGCGTAGAAAGGACATAATTAAGGGAGTTTCAGAAGTGTTTGTCTGCAAAGGCCAACACCTGCCTGTCACATAGTAGATAGCACCCTATTTATTTAGCTCCTTTTTCAGTAGAAAGACCTTCCTCCTTCCTTAAGTATAGGTCAAATGAAGAGGGACCTTTGCTTGAAATGGGTTGCATAGACTGGAGCTCCTCAACCTGGTGTTGAAAGTTCTTGGGTATACTCTAAGCAGGTTTTGCTCCCTGTTCTTCTCCAGGAGCAGCAGTAATGATGAGAGATACTTTGAAGGAATAAACTCTCTTTTCAGTCCTCGTTCCAGTTCTTCTTGATTCTTCTCCTGCTGCCTCTGACATTTTCACTTTTATTTCTGAAAGCTGAACAAGTTGCTTAATCCACTTCTTTTCTAATGTCAACTCATAGTCTTTCCTTGTAATTTATAATGATTCTGTTAACTTCCTTTTATTCTTATTTGATGTAGCCTCTGAACTTTCCCTTTTCTACTATAATGGGAATTACAATAGCTGTCCCCCATCCTGGAATAGAGGTTTCCTAAAATGTATTATTTGTGGAGACATCCATAACTTCTTACCAGACTTAAATAAAAAGGCATAATTTTGCTCCCGCATGCAGTAGCTCAGAAAAAGGACTCTTAGGATTCAGTCAGGGAGTTTCCAGTACCATGAGTTTTCCTATTTCTGTTCCACTAAGGTGCTTATCTGGCACTTTCCTATGTTTCATAGTATTGGGCCATTTAATGATTAAAGTGCTTGAAGTACTTTAAATACAATTGCAAGCATGTGCTCTGGAGTGTACCAGTGGCCCCTTTATACAGAGAGATGGGGAGCAAACAAGCAGTTGGAAGTATCAGGAGGCAAATGGAAGTAGGAAGATAGATTATTCACATTTTCTCTTTCAACTCTCAAGGAGAGGGCTTTAAAATACATACACTTTCCCTTGAAGCTTCAGTTTGTCATCAGATTAAATGTTCAACAAGAGAAATAAGCTGTCTTGATAGTAGCAGTTTATGTCCTTTGGTCTTTCTTTCCCCAGCATGCATGTTTGGAATCTCAGCCTCAGCGGAGGAAGTTTGGGCAGTCCTTTTCCTTTACAAGAACCAACTGTTTTGCTTCCCATCTGGCATTTTTGCTGGAGGGAAAAGCTCAGCTCAGTTCTTCATCAGGGGAGTTGTTTCACTGTCAGGCCTCTTTGAAGAGTTGGGGAAATTCACAGGCCTGAATAGAGGTCTAGCAGCCGTTTCTTCCACTTTTGCTTGCTCTGTATCAGCTTGCTTGCTCTCTCCTTAGTCCTTCTGTTTCCTCCCTTCTCAGAAGCCTTCCTTACCTTTAAGCTCATCAGGCACCAAGTCTGAAAGTATTCATTTCTTAATAATAAGGCTTACTCCCAAGGAGGTTGGTGTTTTTCCTTCACTGCATGGATGACACAGTGCTGCAAACGTAGCACCTGTCTGTAACTTTTTAAAGCAGCCATGCCTTTTCCTGACATGCACACTCTGAAACCTTTTTGGAATAAAATCTGAAGTGCTGCGCAATCCTATTAGTAACACTTCCTTGCCTTTCCTCTAGGGACCCCACAGATGTATCTTCCGAGAGTGAGAATGCCATGACGTCTAGCACAGTGAGCAAGCTTGCAGAAGCCAGGAGGACCACCTACCTTTCTGGGCGATGGGTGTGTGATGACCATAATGGAGACACCAGCATTGGCATCACAGGCCCTTGGATAACCCTTCCCAACAATGGGGATTATTCTGCATATTACAATTGGGTAGAAGAGAAGAAAACCACACAAGGACCAGGTAAAGTGCTAGGTGTGATTTAAACTTTTTTGAGTCTGCTGGAAGCCAGCCTCTTCATCAGTTTTTTTTAACAGTATTGAGATGCAAATTCCATGATCTCACCTAGATATTTGGCATAAGAAAAGCACAGGATACCATAAACTGCCTTCTGACTGAGCCATGATTTTCATGGGGAGCCTAAGAATTGAAGAACATGATACTGGCTAGAGAGTTTTCCAAGAACACATTTTTAGCTCTCATAGCTGAGAAGATGGTTGTTCATTACATGGCATTACATACAAAATCTCAGAAGTAAAAGATAGGCTGATCTCAATGGTTTGGCAACCCTGGTGCCCAAAAATAAAACTTATGAAGTAAAACTCATGCAAGAACACTGAACTTTAGTAATACTTGGTGATCTTGTGAGATTTTACAAATTTAATTTTTGAAAAATACTTCTGTGTTTAAATTTGAGATTCCACAAACAGCATCTTTAGTTGTTGTGGGTACTTTGTTCTCCATGGGTACCATGTTGTAAATCTTTGGTCTTTGCCTTTTCTGGTGAGTCCATGAAAACTTTCTGATTTTTTCCTTGCTTCTGTTCTAGACATGGAGCATAACAATCCTGCTTATACCATCAGTGCTGCTCTGTGCTATGCAACTCAGCTGACTAACATTTTGTCACTTATACTGGATGTAAACCTTCCCAAAAAGCTATACAACAGGTAAGGAATCTAGAAGGAGCTAGAATGCATGCCAAAAAGGTAATTGAGAACATTATGTTGAATGACAGGCCCCTAGGAATTGGAACCCATTACAATATAGCATGTTATATGTATGTACACCAAATTTTGAGTTCTAAGTAGATTTTACAGAAATACTAATAATTGTAGGTTGACAGACAGCCAAGTTTGTGAGTGGATTCTGAGATGGTAATAGAACTTTAGAGCTGATGGGAAGCAAACACTTTTGTGACTTTTTTTTTTAAACTGACCACCCATTCTGCAACATTCCTGGCATTTATAGATTTGGAGGGGATGGGGCAATAAGTTTCATTTAACACACACACACATACACCCCAAATGGGAAGCTTCCTAAGCCTCTGCAAAAGTTAAATTACATAAATACTTAATATAGATATCAGGGTTGTTTATCTGAAATAGTGTTACTGATTTTAATATGTTCAGTCTTGTAAACCAGTGTGAATGGATATGGAATCAGTGAGGAAGGAGGGAGGGAGGGAGGGCACAATTCTATAAAGTTACCTCCTTTCCAAAATGGAAAGTAGAACTAGATGAGCCTTGTTCTTTTTATGCTAGCTGTTCCAGCAAATCCATTTTGCAAAGTCAGAGTGACCTAAACATGTTTGTCTATTTGCTCTGAGTCCTTATTTAAGATTTTAGTGCCTTAATATTTGCGTCTTAATATATTTTACAGTGAATTCTGTGGAGAAAATCTCAGCAGGAGGAAATTCACCTGGGCAGTGAAAAAGCTAAATGCCAATATCCTTTACCTTTGCTTTTCTCAGGTAGTTTTTATTTGGTTTCTTTTTCCTTCTTGGAAGGCTTTACATTGTTTCCTCCTCATCTTTCAAGGCCTGCCTGATGAGTATTCTGCTTTCCTTCTTGTGCTTTTCCAGCACGTCAACCTAGATCTTCTGCACCCTCTACATACTCTCAGAAACCTGATGTACTTGGTCAGTCCTGAGACAGAACATTTGGGAAGGTAAGAAACAATTGAATAATACATGCCCCTCTTTCTTCCCTGCCATCAGTAATTTGATTATTTTCCTCTTTCACCAGCTTTCTGAGCCTCCTGGCAGCCTTTCTCACTTCTCTGTATCAAATATCACTGTAAACAATAGTGAAGGTGAAGTTTGATAAACGACTGTATATTGAATGAGGCTCATGACACAAGTAACATCCACTCTGACCATCACCAACTCTTCAAGTCTGAGAGAAAAGAGAATTTGGTCCTGGAATCTGGGATGGGCCTTTTCAATTACAGACATCTACTTATTAACAAATTATGAATTTGTTAATAAATATTTTCTATTATTGTAATTTTGTAGTTTTATTTGTAATTTTGTCATTTTAATTGATTTTAGCTGTTTTGTAAACTGCCCAGAGTTGTTCAACGAGATGGGTGGTGACAAATTTGATATATAAATAAAAATGAATGAATGAATGAATGAATGAATGAATGAATTTATTTATTTATTTATTTATTTATTTATTTCTGGGTGAAATAGCAACAAGAGCAAGTTCCTGACTTCAGTGAACACTTGCCTGTTTTTCAATTTTTTTTTTCCTCACTGTGACAAGGGATTGAAATTTGTCTCAGTTCTACATGAACTGCCATATCCCTTAGCAAAACAATACTTCTTGTAGCTTGATGCTTTATGGGTTCTTCCCAGGAATTATTCCCTTATTCTGTTGATCTTTTTAAAATCCTGCTTCATCATACTTAGCTTGCTCTGATGAGTTTTTGAGTCAGTTGCTCAACTCAAGTGTCATTTCCTTCACATTTGATCTTTTTACTTTCAGCGTGTACACCTTTAAACATAAATGTGTGCCTATTTTTTCCATTTTGGCCATCAAGTGTGTGACCAAAGCATTTCTTTTCTTTCCCATAGGTCTGGACCATTTGAGATCAGTGCTGATTTGGAAGATTCCATGGAGTTTGTGGACCCCAGTGGTGCTGGTGAAACAGATGAGAGTGGAGATGAGCACATAAGTGATGAAGAAACTGACCTTGGAACAGACTGGGAGAACCTGCCCAGCCCACGGTTCTGTGACATCCCCTCCCAGCCGGTAGAGATGCTGCAGAGCCAGAGCACACAGGCATCACAACCGATAGCCAGCAGCAGTGCCGGTGGCATGATCTCCTCAGCAGCAGCCTCAGTTACCTCTTGGTTTAAGGCATACACTGGACACCGTTAAGAAATAGTTGGGCCTCTATGTGGGAAATTCCCTATTCTGACCCACCATCACTGTAGTAGACTTTGTGTACTCAGTTCAGTAGTGCCTGGAACAACAGGGGTCTGACTTCCATTTGCAAAAGCTCCAGAAGCTCTTTATTTGCCCAAGCTGTAAATTCCTCCCAACATATGTTTTCAGACACCTGCAATGGAACTCAACAGTTCTGAGTCACTGCCTTTTTTTTCTTTTTCTGCTGAAGAGGAAAGAATTTTACCTGCACATTTTATTTCCAGTTTATATTTTCTAAAAGAAACTAAGAAAACAGACTCTGGATGTGTAACCTGGCAATCATTTGAAGCATGGAGACAGGAAGAGAATCATGGAAGAAAGTAATCTGACAGTCATGCAAATGTTTGAGCCCATCTTGGTCAATCAGTTCTAGCAATGTTCTTGGACTTCTTTCTTTTAAAGTGTGCATCATTCACAAACTTACCACACAAATGCACATTTCAGGAACCTTCTGGCAAATGATGCTTTTTTAATGAGTTTCTAAATTCTGTTGCCATAATTTTAATACAGAAAATCATCTTTTTTTTGTTTAAGAAAAAAATACTGGCGATAATTATGACTTTTTTGTATGTGTTGCATTCATCCATTAGTAGATCAATGTTTTTCACAGTGAGCCATCCAGAGTTCCCAGGCTCCTTGCTCTAGCTACCAGACACCAAAGAAAGGCTGGGCCATAATAATTTGCCAATATAGAGCAACTCTGCTGCGGCCATAAGGTTTGTTTTTTCACAAGTTATGAGGTGGAAACATACCTCTTGCAGTTTGGTTATGTGTACTACATATTCTCTTTGGGAAAGCTGGCACTCCTGAGATGAGAGCATGAGGACTTATCCTCCCTTTTGTGTCCAGTTATTGGATGTAGTATGTTGTACATAGGACTTCAATCCGTTGTGATTTTGTTTTCAGTCTTGGAGGGTTTTTTGGAAGTAAAAAAGCTTTCCATTTTCATTGTATTCTTTTGTCCATCCTCCTTTAATTTGGGTTTATATATTTGATCCACTTCAGATGCTTCCTGGGCAGTGAGTCAGTTCCTGTGAGTCTGTTTATGTTTCTCTTTCTCCATGCGGTGTTGGCTTTCCATGCTGGGATCAGAACTTGGGGGTTAGGCAGTTTTGCATCATTCTTCCTATCAAAAAGGATAAGGGATAGGTCTTGCAAATCAGGCTAGTAGTATAAGTACGTACTTTTTTTAAAGGGGCTTGATCAGATAAGAAAGTGCTGAGTCATGATGATGTCACGGGTGGCGTCAAGGTGGCACCCGCGGGCACCACCTTGATGCTACTCCAGTGATGTCATCATGACTCGGCACTTTCTTATCTGATCAAGCCCCTTTAAAAAAAGAATGTACTTATACTACTCAGGCTTATTTAAAGATTAATCACACATGTCTTTCAATACCATCATATCTTTACTTGATCATAAGAATTATTGACTCTCACTGAGCATATCTACCAAACTTTGTGTGGAACTCCAGTGAGAAAATCCTCTGTAACCAACAGTTCTGTGCAACACTTGCTTATATTGTGACACAGTAAGGAGAAAAATGGCATATACTCACTCCTTCATAAAGCAGTTTCTGTCTTCATATTGCCTAGTGGTCCAAAATATTGGGTAGGCAGTTGCAGCCATCATTGATATGCTGCCCCATTTGCGGACTCTGGGTGGCTAACATTTACAGTCAGTAGTCTGTAAGCCACCCAGCCCATTCCTAGCAATGTGAGTTTTTGATGCTTTTCTACCTTGGAGCCAGTTCAGCCTTTCAGTAGAGCAGGTACTGCTATTATGTGGAATATCCTGTCTTGAAGAAAACACACACAATGCTTGTCAAACATTAACACTTTGGAGATTTTATATTGGGGGGATTTTTCTGCATTAAAAAGAGATTGCAGTCCTGCAAGAACTTCTGAATTGGCTCTTGGCAAATCAATTCTATTAACTGTTTCTATGATGGTCTTCTATTTGAGCCCAGAGTGGGTATAATGAAATATATGTGGATTTCAGTAACTTCGCTATGCAGATTTTTTCCTGCCAAATAGGAATTTATCTGGAGGATAGGGAATCTACTTCTTTACATTTCTGTTGCTAAACCAAAGATTGCTTTTGTTAAGTGTTTTGATTTAAAACCCAGGTGATGTGATTCTTCCATTCATAAGACTTAGTATACTTAAGATAGCAATACTGTGATCCAGATGCATCATCATTGGCTTCTGTGGAAGTTGTATTGATTTACAAAAAAATGGAAGCGGATGGAATTGTGAATGACTTTGGGCTTTGTCTCAAAGATCTTTGGCGACATGGGATTGTCCTCTTACCTATGTCTGTTAATGAAATAAGGGGAAAGTTGTTAGAAGAAAGGCACTTTATTGGTTGCAGGTGAGATGGGCTGCTTAACATTGTGACTGCTGGAAAAGTGGAGGGTGGGCTCTCAACACTGTAAATATGTTTGTGTGTTTCCTTTTCCTCTTCTGTTGTGTGTTCTTTCTCCTGCTTATTTCTGAATATAAACACTTGGAAATCATTTCTAGTGAACTGAGGCAAATAAATTTAAAAGCCAGTAAGCCATGAATCTTTTTTGCTTGTCAGTTTCAACTTCTTAAAATGGTGCCTCTCTCCTTCAAGAGTGGAGCATCGCTTTGGAGGCCACCAAGAGGCATCCAAATTGTAATAAGGTAGGGTGCTGCTCCCTTTCAAGAAAATATTTTTGTATTTTTTTTATGTTTTTACACCTCCACAGCTATCTGGAGAAGCTACGAATCTCTTTCTAAAATTACAGTGCAATAGAGAAACATTCTATTTAATGGATAGGGAAGACAGACCACCCATTGATGGGTATCCTGGGATTATACAGCTAATTGAGCATTTTGTAAGATGTTCTGGTGTCACAAAGGCAGAGTTGTATCTTTAGGCCCAAGAATCTCAAAATGGTTAGTGGGTTATTAGAAATACAGTAAGTGGTTTGCTGTCTGAAAATCGGTCCTCCAAACAGAAGGATTGCTAATTGAGTACCCCTAAATCCATAGCTTCTTTTTTTAGCTCATGACCTTGTGGTGCCACTTTCAAACTAGTAGACCTAACTACAGACGTGTTTTTAAAATTGTATTACTGCAATAAATCTTTGTTTTTTTAAGGTTGCTCGGTTTGATTTTTATTCTGTTCTGACATTACTGTTATCATTGGAACTAATACTTGATGTCCAAGTGCTTGTGTTTAAGTTGCAGAAGACAACCAAGGAGAAAAAAATACACATTTCATGCTAAGGGTATCTAGTGTTTACATTATCAAGAACTTTCCTGACAAACAAATGTTTACTTTAGGTATCTTTTCACTGGTTATCTATGACCCCAGACTGAGCCCTTTTTTCCTAATTTATGATACAATTTAGCCATCCATTTGTAGCTAATTTTAGAATGTTATATATCTAAGAGATGGAGAGAAAATTGGAAGGAAGCCTATAAAAGATATATCTGTAAATATTGAAACTAATAACTGTTTGACTAACAGAAACCTGTCACATTTGAATGTTTGGATCAAACCTAGGTTTGATTCAAACTTCCTTTTAGTAATTTCCTAGCAGTTCAATCACCACTACCACCCTGTTGTGGCAATAGATAGTTGTGGTGATAGGATTCTGTCAACAGCTGAGAGTATTACATAGCTCGTATGTTCTGAACACATAGAAGGCAATTATGCATTTAGCTGTACCACCACCAGAGGTTGAGGGGTGATGTCACAGGATGGGAAGGGGGGGTGGGGGCACCTTGCCATGCTCACTGGAACAGCAATGAACATGACAAGGGAAAGTGTGTGACTGACTAATGTAGCTGAAGGTCCAAATGGTAGCTGTACTAGTTGCTTGCAGACAGCAGGAGAGGCTCACTGCCTTGTCCTTCTCTTTCATGGAGAATCAGCTTTCTTCCAGTGCTACAACACTCACTTTTCTAGAAGACTCCCTCATGATTTAGAAATCTTCAGATGGGTGGGTGGGAAAACAAATACTTCATGTTCTATAATTAGACACCTGGATGATTTACAACAGATCAGCAAGTGTTTCTGAGTCATAGAAAAGTCATCTCTGGATTGAACTCAATTTCTGATGATCACGTGGATATGTCCATGCAGTTTTCTTACCAATAACACATATGTGATTTATCATTACCATCTTGGGGGATGTTTTTCAGCTTCCCTGTTATCACCTCAAGATTCCCTAGTAGTCTCCCATGTAAGTACTAAACTGACCTAACCCTACTTAGTGACAAGCCAGACGTCCAGGTGCTGTGCCATTTGCTCAGATGTTTCTGCCAAAACAGTTTGAAATCAGATGTAGAGTCAACTGGCACTGAAAACAAATTTTCAGAGTGAGCATATATTGTGAACCATTAGTTTTGCACCTGGCTCAGGTAGCCCAGGCCTGTTGAGCGTAATGGGAACAGATGAAGATAGTACAGTATTTCTGTATCTTTGGCAGTGCCCAAGTGGAAGTAGTGTCTCATGTTTCACAGTGTATACAATATCACACTGTGTAGAGATTACTTTGAAAGAATCCCACTTCCATTTCAACTAAATCTGAGCTGTTCAGGTTTGATCCAACCACAGGAATGGGTCTTTCTTAATTCCTTCCTTCCTTTTAATAGCCCTTAATAGGGCTTTAATAATAGCCCTTAATAGGGCTTAATATCACACACATATGCATACATACCAGAGATTTTGATTATTGTATCTAGTTATGTTTGCTGTAGCTTGACAATGAGGGATGCTGTAGTTCAGCAACATCAGCTCCCTATTCCAATGTTATTAAAGTGGGATGATAGGTACTGTAATATCCATGGGAAATAACCATGGGGGTAACTGCCTGAGAGTTACCTGATTTCAGTCAATATCCTGAAGGAGCTGTACTTGAAGCTGCTTGATTGCAGTTCATTAATGCATGATTCCAATTCTCTTGATTTGACTAAGGACTGCTGCTAACTACAAATAGCAATTACCATGAAATTTCAGCGTGTAAGACTATAGTGCGGCTGGTCTCCCCTCTATCAGGTGCCTCCTTGGCATTTGGACTGGGCTTAAGAGGTTTATCTTACTCTGACCTAATAAAAGCAACTGAGAAAAAAAGAGATACCTACAAGGAGGGAAAGAACACAGAACTGTAAGGTAGCCGCCATATTGCTAGTAAAGTGCATTCAGTTTGAAGAATTCCAGTTGAGCTCCATGATGCCATTTGGTGGCTATCTGTCCCCCAGTTGTCCTTCATTTTTCAGAAATAATGCTTTCCAATTTGGCTTAGAAGAATTCTGTTCCTATTTAAACCAATTCTTTATAGGAAGTGTGCTACTCCCCACCATCTCCCACCCCCCAAAAAACCCTGGAAAGAATGAAACAAGAGCAAGTTAATGCAAACCTTTGAATTATAAAGCTTGTAAGATATTAACACTCCAACCTCTGAAATATGCATTTTCATCTGAAACTCAGATCTGCAAGAACACCAAAACCAAATGAGGGTTTTGTTATTAAATGTAATAAGGGGTGTGTTGCACTGATACAACATATTTGTCACAGCTGTTACAATCTCTGATTAGGCTCTTGGCTGCCAGATCAAACCCAACCCTTAAAAATAAAGTCTGGATGCCCTATGCATAAAGCAAGATACCAACTAACATTTTCTTGACAAAACCTTACAGGGAGAGAATTGCAAACCTAGGGGTTCTCATTACCTTTTCAGATTAGAAATCATCGCTAAGGTAGTACCCTTAATTAAGAGCAAAGCAATTCAGTTCAGCTCTCGCAACTGAAAAACGTCTCCCATTTCCTCCCAATATTTAAGCCAGTTGAGATGTTCCCTGTCCTTAAGAGATTTTCACACTTAGCTTATTTTCATAGCTGAAACTTCTCAAATCATTTTGAACTTCTCCATTCTTCTCTTAAGTATGCTGCTTCCTATTTTCAGAATGGAGTTTTCTTAAAAATAATATAAAACATTTGCCTCAAATATATGAACTGTACAAACTTCATTCTTTCATTTAGTTTTTTTTTCATGTTAGAGTGCACTATCTTGAAGCAGAGCATGTAACAATCCACATCAACCAAACAAATCTGAGAAAGGTTATCAAGTTTTCTCATCTTGCATTCTTTATTTGACCAATTATCAATTTGCTAAATTCCTCTGGGAGTTGAAGTCCACACATCTTAAAGTTGCCAAGTTTGAAAAACACTGCTCTAAAATATTTGCAGTACCATTTTATGTCATCTGGAAAATTAAGCAATTTATTGCCCATTATTTAACGAAACCACTGCTCAGGATATTGGACTACACACTAATGTAAAATACCGGGGGCCGGGGGGGGGGGGTTCTTCAAGCTAAGGACCAACCTATTCCCTGCCATGCTTATTTGCTTTCATAGCCTTAATATCTATTTCTTAAAATTAGCTACTTTGTTCATAAACATTCCAGTTAATTTATTCAGGAAGAACCAACCAAGCAGATTACAATTAAAAAACAACCCAGAAACAAAATCTTGATTATAAAGGTGATCAAGCATATAAATCTTGCTTTTTAGTAGCCAAAATACGATTAATGAGCAAAGTTGCTTCTTGATGTAAGCAGCTGCTCCCAGTCTATGATTAATTCTGTTTGTGTGAATGTCTGCAGAAGACGTTACCATAATAAACATGATTTGAGTTGTCTGCCATTGTTACTGATTAAATCACAGACTCTCCTATTAACCAGTTATATCTGGTAAAGAGTCTAGGGTTATTTTGAAGCTGGCACCATACAAATTATGTAGTATGTAGATAAATACACATATAAGTAACAGTATCTGTTATTTGATCAAGGTCAATGTTTATGTTTATGCCAGCTGGCAATCTCAAGAAAATTTTGTGAATGTCTGAAAAGAGATACTGTAGGATCAATTTGTGAAGGCTGACAAAATTTTCTGTGATTTGCAAAATTCATCAGACATGGTTAACATTTGTGATACTCATTTTCAAGTCTCTGGGATCAGAATTTGCTGCCTTTAGAAAAAGGAGAAAAAAAAAAAAATCTCCTGCCACAAAATACACATTTATTCCCCAAATAATTTTTTTTTAAGTACTGGGAAGGAAAAAAAAAGATGAATAAAGGACAGATTTAGAATGCACATTTTTATTAAGTAAAAAAAAAAAAAAAAAAAAACCAAGGTAAGGTGGATGCAATAAACCAGAGCTTTTCTTAGTCCTCTGCTATATGACAAGTCTTCTTTTGCTTGCTGCCACCCTAAAATATAACGAGTATGTGTTCTAGTCTAGTTTTAAGGTTGTCCAGTTAAACCATCCTTTTTGAAGATTGATCTTTTACATATTTAGAGTTTCTTTTCAGAAACAATGTTAATATATATTTATATATATTTATATATATAAATGTATATTTTATACACGATATACAGATTTGAAAACGAGACACTTTTAAAACACAGGACTGTAGCCACAACACTGGGGTACTGCATTGTAGCACTTCGATGTTGGTCAACTGGCTGTCAGACACCCAAGACAAGGCTATTCTAGACCACTTATGTACACAGATGGGCTAAACACAATCTTTTCTCTAAAAGGTAAAAAGGCCTTTGTGATTTAAAGTATGTGCAGTTTTGTAGCCCTGTGGAAGAGGGAAAGAAAAACCACCCACAAACTATATACAGTGTAAACATCACAAGGCGTGGAATTCTCCTCCTACCCAGGATTGAGGCTCCCAAATGACGTGCAGAATGTGCTAACAGTCCTCATCTATTTCCCTGGATTTCTTGTGAATCGCACGATTAAAGTTATGGCAGGCGGGGACCCAATGATTGTCATGAAGGCCTAGCTTGCATCCGGGGACATTCTTTTGGGATCTGTGACAACACATCCAGTACCCGGGCCCATAAGGTAAAGCTTGGCAATAGGGCTTGGGGTGCCACCGACATAAAGAAACATCACCCTTGGTGTACTTCTTTTTGCATTGTTTGCAAGGGTCTTCTCTGTAGCGTGGATCACGAACCCAGCGTGAATCTGCTGGCCTGACATTGTAGTACTCAATGATAAATTTGAAATATCCACAAGTGCATTTGAGAGCCACGAGACTCTTGGTGGGCAACAAGCCAAATATCTTCACTATAATATGGTGGGGCAGGAAGACCAGATATTGCTGGGGCTCCAAAAGTTGCTGGATCTTAAACCTGGTTTCCAAAAAGTCATGAGACCTTTGCCTCTTTAGATGAGATGAGTCAAGGATCTGCAGTGCATTCTCTGAGGAAACATCAGGGCAGTCACCTGAAACATGGCTTCTCATACAAACTTGGTCAGCAGGGGCAGCTTCCTTTCCTTGGGTCCCTACTAGACATTCTTCTGTAGGAGTCTCCACTGACTGCAGGCACTCTTGGGAGATTTCACATTTGGATAAAAGCAAGAAAAGTCTTCCTGGAAGAGGATCTTCACCAAAGCTCGAGTCAGGAGACTGGGGTTTTCTGCATCTTTGATCTATTTTGCTGACAGATATGCTAATATTCAGGGATTCATTCACTCTTATATTTGAATTCAGATTAGGAACATCTACTGACTCTTTTGGTGTACGTTCAATTGATGAAGAGTTGTTATATAAGAAATGTGGAGATGTCTGAACAGCTTCTGGATAGGTAGAAGGTTGTGATTCAGTGGTGTTTTGAGAATCATACCAGCTGACAGATATGGTTCCCTGCCCATGCTTAAGATCATGGTTCCCTTCAAGAGAATCATCAAAGGAAGACTGGCCAGAAGAGGGACCTTCCCATAAAGTATCTTCCACTGAAACATTATGCTTTGATCCCCACCCAACTTCCTCCCCATTACATTCTTCTTGGTGGAGGACCAGAGATGATACCTGGTCAGACCCGTTCTCTGGCAGTATTCCACTTGCCAGGAGCACTCGCCCTACGTTCCGCCGGAAGCTACTGTTTCTAGACAAGCTCCCTACTTCACGTTCACTTTGGCGCCTCAGGCACTCTGATTCAAGCTTTGCAACCATCTCCAAGACACGCACTGGCTCAGCCTGCTGCTCTGCACCATGACTGCCACAAGGTGGCTTTTCAGACTGAACCTCACAGGCCCTCAAGTCAGAAAAGAATCCAGGAGCAGAAGGGGCAGCTTTGGGCTGCCCGGAGAATCTGGGCACAGCAGAGGCACTGGGACAGTTTCTAGTGCAACTGGCCAGCAAAACACTTGCTCTTTGCTCCAGGAAAGCAACCATCTCAACAACTGATAATGGTCGGCCAGGGAACCCCCCCTCACCACCATCATTCACATTATGTACAGAGCAGTGCTCAATGCCACAGGCAAATGGCTCAGGCTGGTAGCACCTCCCATTGGCCTCTCTCATCCTTTCCAGGTGGATCTTTGCCTTTTTGATATCTAGCGACTTTTTCCGGCGTTTGGTTGCTCGCCCATCTATGTCCCAGCTGCTTTTGTTCTTCATGGAGAATACTCGGGTGTCACTACATAGCTGGGCTGCAAAGAAGGCAATTTTCTCTTTTGTGTTCCCTGGCTTCACAACTGCCCAGATATCCAGCAGTCCCTCTTCATCTTCCCCCTGATGGATGGTGGCAGGTGGGACAGCTCTCCTCTCTTTGGCCCTGGGTCCTTCCACATGGCTTTGGTTGCTGTTCCTACTGTAGAGGGTACTGGAAGAGAGGTTCCCCAATGGTTTCCAAAGAGGAGCGTTGGGTAAGAATCTTGGCTTGGGGCTCCTGGGTTTTTCCTCTTTTGCCAATCTCTGCTCGCTCATGGGTGGGCTTCGTGGAGAGTCTAGGCTTATTTCAAAAGATCTCTCTTTCTTCTGTAACTTGAGATACGGCTTTAAGTGCATTCCAGATATTCTGGAGAGGAAAGGGGGAAGGGGGTGAGAAAGAAGAGATACACTTTAAAAAAATGCTGATTTAAGGGTAAAGATGAATTTAAGGATTAAAAAGAGAAGTGCTCCATGAACTTTGGTATCATCACATTGTGGGTTGGGCTGCAAGTGCAAATCACTGTATCAGGGATGGGCAACCCATAGGGAAAGGAACTTATGTGCCCCCAATTCTTTTTTTTTCTTTCCTGCTCTGAGAACATTTGTGTGATAGCATAATTTTCTCTAATTACAAGTATAATAGATCTGTTAAGACTCTAGCAGGTTTAAGGCACCTATTATACTTTTTTAAAAGTCCCCACCTCAAAACCTGTCAATAGTTAGCTAGTCTAGAGCAGACATCCTAAACCTGGGGGCTCCCCAGTGTGGATTCCAACTCCCAGAAGTGCGCATCCAGTGTATCCAGGGCTAAGATTTCTGCTAGTTCAGACAAGGCTTAGAAGGTTGGAAAGCTGACCAAAAACACTAGTGGACCAACTTTCTGTAACAAGATCACATTAAAATAAAAGAAATAGGTTGACAGATAACGAGAGGAAACAGCAAACTTGTTTTCTGAAGGACTGGAGGTTTGGGTTTTATTTGGAGTAGTGACTGTTTGGCATATCCATTTAATGTCTTGTTTTTAAAAAGGAAACAAGGGTGCTGCCTTAGAGTGGCTGCATCCTGGGAAGCCACAGAGGCTGCAAACATGTAGCCAGACAGAGTACCCCTGATCCAGAGCAAGGGAGCTGCTTATCAGGAATCATGTTACTTTGAGATCATGCACATAAGTAGTTTTCATCCATCCCACCCTCCAGGACCTGGAGATCCTGGACTGGAGAGTGGGATTCTAGCACTGCCTATATAGCACCAGGACTCCAGGAGGAAGGTCCAACGGAATGAATGGAGCTTTCCTGAAGTCTCAACAGATTCTGTGGAGCCATTCTACAACAGATGATGCTGATTCAAGTGGGCCAGCAATGAGGTTTTAACCTCACCTTCTCCCTGAATTGCTCTCTGGTTTATATCAGTGTTTCTCAACCTTAGCAACTTTAAGATGTATGGACTTCAACTCCCAGAATTCCCCAACCAGCACATCTTAAAGTTGCTAAGCTGAGAGACACTGGTTTATATGATAGTTCATTAGGTGACGAATCCTTTTTAGGATTCAAAGGATACCCATATTTAAATAGCTCAAATAATTTGATTTATTTCTGTGTCTGATTCAGAAACAGCCTGTCCTTTCCTTTTCTATCTCTGAAATAAGCAGTGTACTGTAAATCAAATCTCAGTATTTTTCTAGGGGCCCAATGCATCAGCCTATGCATTCCTGGGGATACCCCCACCCCAGTTCCTTTGGCCAATTAGTGCAGCAACTAGGACAGTGATCCCAAAGCAGAAGCCAGTAAGGCTCTGCAGCATTTCCCTTGGCGGCAGAAGGGGCAGGGCGTTCTTTGTCTTCCATACCGTTTGACTGGGTAGAAGGCGGAGGATGTAGAATTCAGCAGTTCCCGGTGGAAGCCAGCTCGGCAGGAACTCTTCATCATCACTCTCCCCACTCCCCCCCCACCAGCGGCAGGTTGTCACAGCCAGTCCATCTCAATCCACTACCAGGGCTCTTGCATCAGTTTCTTTTGCCCCTTGCAATGGCCAACAGGGTCTTTGGCATCTAAAAACCGCTGGGGAGAAATGAAATTATGCTATTAGACTTGAATTAGTAAAGCATGTACAATCCACCAGCATTTCAGCCAATATTCAGGGTAACGCTCTCTCAAATAGGAGGGACACAGGCTTATTTGCAGAGAAGGGTAGTTCACACAAATGCTAAGCAATACAATGGTTTCTTTGTGTGTTATGGTTTGTAAACCATGGCGTGTGAACCCAGCCAACTATGGGGTGTATATCATGACCAAGGTTATGTGTCTGAATCAGGACTACCTTGTTGCAGCTTTCAGAAAGCAGTTTTTCTCCACCTCTACCTAGAGATGACAGGCAGTGAACTTGATATCTTCTGCATCCAAGGGAGACACCTATCACTGACCTACAGGTCAAACTTCCCTTCCCCTACTTCTTGTACTAGGTGGTCACATATTTTCTTTTGGACACTCTGATGAAGGATTCTCAAGGCTTGGAAGCTTGTTATATAATATGCACGTGCACAAATGCATCCATACACATATAAATACCTATACTGTAATCTGCATAGTAACAAAACCAAGGATTGATCTTACAATATAATGGATTTTTAAAATTCTTTCTATGGTTATTATGGTAGAAATAAAAACAGGAGAGCATCAAAATTGCAAATGTTATCAGAATGCAATGCTGGCTTCTGAAATTTTACACAGCATATTGGATTTTGAAGAAAAACAAAAAGATCTTCAAGGTAGCTGCCCTTGGTGTTCTGGTGGACTGAGGCAAGCCATGGGGTGAGCACAAATAGTTACTGTGAGTGTAACCAAATGATTGGTTCTCTTCCTATAGACATTTTATTAGCAGACTATGTAGCATCATCATGGGGGATAAAGGTTTCTTGTTGTTTATGTAGGTTAGCTTGTCCTTCTAACCTTGGTTGGGTTATTTTTTTTTCCTTGATTGCTTTTTGGGTGGGGTACTATAAACACAGACTTATGCTAACTTACACTGATGCCTCTACACTTATACCTGGAAAGAAGCCCAGAAAATATCTGATGCAAACACAGAACTTGTGGCCAGAACACAGGGTGGAAACCAAGCCCTGTGTTTGTTAAAAATACAGACTAATACCAAGTCAATAGATTGCTGTTTCAACAAATACTGTTGGCATCTAGGAAATTCCTGGTGAGTTGCTACAGAGTAGATGGCTCATAAAGAACATTGTTTTAACACACCAGTTTAAACTGCTGTATCTCAAAATATCAGTCTTATTGGACTTCTTTGTGTGCAGTCCACTACTTACTGACCAAACATACAGAATCCCAAGTCTTACCATTTTTACATGTTCTCACACCTCCCATTTTTTAAAATAATGGTTCTGTATGCAGAGTTTGTATAAGTGCTGTCAGTGCCCAGTACAATTCTTTTACCCATTTCTTACTGCTACTATGCCTGGCATTGACCATACTAAAAATGTCACCAGCGTGGCATCCTTCAAACTGCTTTTCAGAAGTATACTTGTAATTAAGAAAAACAAAGGCAGTCGGCCTCCAGCAGGGCTTAGAAATGTTTGCTGAACGCTAATGAGGGATGTATCATCTGCTGTAAACTGCCCAGAGTCATTTCAACAAGATGGGTGGTGACAAATTTGATAGATAGATAGATAGATAGATAGATAGATAGATAGATAGATAGATAGATAGATAGATAGATAGATAATCAAAGATACTGTGGCTCTAGAACCCTTAGCAATCCTACTCTGGCTTTTTATCAACACATGGACATCAGTATAATTGTATTATCAATTTAAATCACCACGAAACAGCATCAATGTGTCATTTTATATGCTATAGAGAAATGCCAATTCTGTCCCTTTATCTCAGGATTCCAGAGTAGAAGGACATTGGAATTCCTCAAGAAACAAGTGCCATCTCTAGGATAGAAGACTAAAAGCTATCATAAAGCTGCAAAACATTTACCAGAAAACCAAGGAATGTAAGAACCTGTTTTGTACTAGGTGGATTCACACATTGCTCTAAACTGTAGCTTGTTTGACCATAGGTTACTGAACATATTACAATTAGCTGGGCTTGTAAATCCAACCATTTTAGACAATTTTTGCCCTGTGTCCAACCTTCTCTTTTTAGGGAAGGTGGTTGAAAGGGTGGTTGCTTTGCAGCTTCAGAGGGCCTTGAATGAAGCGGACTATCTGGGTTCCTTTCAATCGGGTTTCAGGCTGGGATATGGGACTGAAATGGCATTGGTTACACTTATGGATAACCTCTGGAGGGGAGCGGGGATGGAGGTAGTGCATCTATCCTTGCTCCCCTAGTGGCATTTAATACCATCAACCATAGTATTCTTCTGGATTGGCTCCAGGGGTTTGGAGTCAGGGGCATAGTGCTATACTGGTTCTCCTCCTTTCTCCAGGGTTGGTTCCAGTCAGTGCTGATGGGGGGAAGAGGTCTGCCTCATGGCCCCTTTTATGTGGGGTATCACAGGGCTTGGCTCTTTATCCTTTCCTGTTTAATATCCACATGAAGCTGCTGGATGAGGTCATTCAACAGCATGGAGTGAGGTCTCAGTTGTATATTTCTGCCCCTGGCCAGCCAATTGATGTCGTGGAGGTTTTATCTCAGTGCCTGGAGATTATGGGGGTCTGGATAGGGAAAAACAGACTTCAGCTCAATCTGAGCAAGACAGAATAACTTCAGGTGTTAGGGCCTCCTGAATCTGGTGATTTTCCATCCTTTGTTCTGGATAGAGTTACAGTACCCCAGACAGAACTGGTACACATCTGGAGGTCCTCCTGGACTCATGGCTCCTGTTTGAAGAGCAAGTAGGAGCTGTGACCAGGAGGGCTTTTGCAGAGTTTCATATTGCGTATCAACTCCACCCCTTCCTGGATTAGAAGGTACTGTGCTTAGTCACTCATGCTTTGGTCACTTCCCAAGTGGATTGCTGCAAAGTGCTCTACATCGGGTTGCCCATGAAGAACATCTGGAAGCTTCAATTGGTCCAGAATGCAGTGGTGTAGCAATTATGGGTGTGTTTTGCTATGCTCATGTTACACCAAGCTGCACTAGCTTCCAGTTTGCTTCTAGGTGCAATTTAAGGTGCTGGTTATTACCTCTAAAGCCCTACATGGCATTGACCCAGGATATTTGAGGGACTGCCTTACTCTCATCATTTCTACCCATCCAGTTAGGTTAGACAGGAGAGGCATGCTCTGCATCCCATCTATTAGGGATTGTCATCTAGCAGGACCCAGGAAGTAGGCCTTTTCTGTGGCTGTGCCTGCCCTCTGGAACACCATACTACCCAAGGTCCAGTTGGCCCTGACTCTCCTCACCTTTTGGAAAACCTTGAAGACCTGGCTGATTTCCCAGCATGGGGGCCAGAAGAGTAATACACACCATTGGTGAATGGTGTATTCTGTTCAGGAGCCACTTTGTGTTAGTTGGTTGGTTGTTGTTGTTTTTCTTAAATATACATTGTACTTATATTGTATTTTAATTCCTGTTAGTTGCCCAGAGTTGCATTGTAGAAATGGGTGACCATATAAATCAATATAAATAAGTAAGTAAGTAAGTAAATAAATAAATACATACATACATACATACATCCTAAATAAAAGACTGTGGCTTAGTGTGACGTGCAGACCAGATTACTGAGTTAGACTACTGTTTAGCCTCTAGGGAAAAACTGGTGGCCAAATGTCACCATTAGCAGTTAACGGTAGATCAATCTGCTAAAATTCAGTGGCAGGACGGCTGAATTTCAGTGGCATAATTTTTCAACCAAAAAAACAGAAAGAAAGGGTGGGAATGGCTTCGGACCAAAAATCATTAGCTACCCTGATCTAGTCCAATATTTATCATATTTATACCTGCTGCAATCACAAGACTCTCAAGTTTATGCAACCATCTTTCCTTGGTACTCACCCACCCTACTATGTTGAGAGAACAACCCATATCTTTCTGAACTGTTGTAACATCCAGCTGCTTGGCAGTAGAATTTTAGACTAGCTGAAAATGACTTGTTATGATTTCAGCCAAGAATTCTTTCTCCACCCAAGCTGAAAATGCTTGGAAGTGAATTTTCAGCATGTAAAACACTACATCTCTAACTAGCAATCCTTTCCAGTTATAAACCAACTTTGAATAATTGACAAAATGTAACAAAAAAGTGATCAAATTCCTGCAAATTGACCAGAGCCACAAGATCTTCATTTTTGCTTATCTGCATGTTCATAATCATTTATGGTTAGGTGCTCTTGGCTAAATATGCCAAATTCCCTCCCCATTTTCTTATGTATCCACTCAACCTCATCTCAAGCCCACTTAGCTAAAGGCGAATCCCATTGATTTGAACAGAACTTACTTCCAAGCACAGATGCTCAGGCCTTCTGCACTTTTTGCTGCATTTATCAAAATTCTCTACTGTTTGTTAACATGGGATAAAAAATTGGAGTCAGTAATCTAGCAGAAAGCTGTTCCATTTCAAATAGCTCATCTGGCTGCCAGGGGGGTCCCAAAGGATAACAGTGAGACAATATGTAAGTATGCAAATGTCATTCAACTCTCCCAAAACCTCAAGTTCGTTCAGAGCAAACTAGATTAAATCCACCCTGAGAACTTCAACTGGTAGACAGAATATATGCATTTAAAAAAAATAGCACAAGTGAGTGACATAATTAATTCCACTGCTGAATATAGAATATTTACAACACTGACAAAGAAGTTTATTACTTCTGTAATAAACCTGGAGGGCAATGCTTTATTGGAAATCCTGAATCAGTCTTCCCCAATGTTTTGTCCTCCTGATGTGTTGAATTGCAATTCTATCTGGCTGGAAATGACAGAAGGGTGTAGCTTAATACACGTTGAAAAACTGACATGATCTATTGCACTTGAAAGGAAAAAAAGAAGTAACATGGAAGGGATGTGAGCTGTTGAGAATAAAGATAGAGAGGTTCAGTCAAGAGTGGCTTCCTGCTGGCAAACCATTCTTATTCCCATGTGTAAAAACCATCCTGAAAAGTAGACCAAAATTGTCCTCTCTCAAAATTCAGCTATTCTATCATTGAATTCTGGCAACCCAACCTGAGTGCTGGGGGAGTGCTGGGCTAAATCAAAGGCTTCACGGAAAAAATGGATTTGGAGGGAAAAAGAGGTTGAGATTCCTGCAGGTGTTCCAAGAACGAGCTCCTGATAGAAGACGGCAGTGCCAAAATGGGTGGCAGCAAATCAGCATCTAAGAAGGCAGCTCGCTGAATTAGAGACTGCTCTCCCAATAGCAGCAGCTCCCTGCCCTGCACAGTCCCTGGGCTTCACTATTATACCAGAAGCTAATTGACAGTGGAGCGGCACCCAATTTGTACCTCAAGAAGTCAGTTCTGCAGAGACATAGAAACATTCACTCCCTGCTCTTCAACAGATTCCTCAAAAGAAGCTGACAATGTCCTGCAGCTCAGCAAATTCCATGCAACGACATCAGCAAACAGCGCTGGGCCATTTTCACTGTGAGGCCCAGTCCAGTTCTAGCTGCCCATGGAACAGTGGCGTACTGGCATAAATTCAGACAGACATCCCCCTGAGGACGGGAGGTGACAAGGTGGCCACCTGTTTTTGAAGACCTATTCTGAGTACTTTCAACTGTATATCCACGGTGACCTCAATGCTTTCTTGCATGGTTTCATTGTGGTGCTCACTGTCACTATCACAAAGGCTTTCACATATTTTTCCAGCATTTCCCTCCTAAAAAATGTCCAAATGCAAGTAGACAAGTGATTTGCAAAGAATGGCAGAATATCTATGAAATGTTAACCACCTGCTCACATTTGTCTGAAACTGAACACACACACACACGCGCGCGATGGCTTATTCCCAGAAAAACATTACAGAGAACAATACAAAGAGCAAGATAATACTTTTTAAAAACAAAGCACAATTGGTCCTCTCTGTATAAGCAAGGTGCTAAGTTTCTATCATGAAAAGCTGCATACTTTATCCCATCTGTTTCACAGAGATAGCACATATGAGTCTTCCTGCTTATCTTCCTCTCTGAAGCAGAGAGGTGTTTTCCACACAACTGGTTAACATACAATAACACAAAGCCCAGCGCCAGAGTTTTCTACAAACACCGCTTTTCCTGCTGGTGGTGCTTGTCTGCATTTCTGTACCTAAGACACATTCTCACTGATGAGGTCATATGATTTACAGCATGGAACTAGGGCTTCTGAATTCTTCAGCACTTTACCCTAGAATGCCAGGAAAAATGTTTACCCTTTAAAGTTATTTGATTTTTCAGGGGTTTCAGAAAGGCAAATAGGTGTGTTTAACCTTGTGAAGACTTAATGCGCTTCCTTTGCATTTTTTAGGCCGGGGGGGGGGATGAAAATAGAACATCCTAACACTGAAAACAGTATTGCTCCAAATATTAATGGTGAGATCAAAGGATCACAAAACAGAGGTGTGGGGAGGAGTGGGGAGGTGGGGGGACTGCATATCAAACACAGATTACTGCAATAGCTCCATGCTGCACCACAGTCTGTGGGTCAGACTTGCTGGTTCTCCCTGCGAAAAACAAAATCAGAAAATAAAGACTAGATCAATCTAATCAATAAGCACATCAAATCAGGCTTCCACAAGTTTGTTTGTGCAATAAAGGCAGCCAATGACTGCTGAAGGGAGCAGGCACATTCTTCATTGGATGTTGACATTTATGTAATGCTAATAGTCTAAAGAAGCCACAGTTTGATCTCAGCAGATTCAGAAACCACAATGCCAAGTATTGGAAGCCATGCAAGAAAGCACAAAGCAAATGGCTGCTCAGCAGATCTTTAGAGTAGCAGGACTGCATTTCTTCCATATATACAATAGTAGCATCTTAGGTGTAGATTGCATTTAAAAGGCTTTAAAAAGGGGGGGGGGCTTTCTGTATCATGATTAGGATTGCTGTTAACAAAATCCAAGGATGCTTACAAAAGAATTAACGAAGTATAAAATCATGCAAGCTAACATTGGTCACTCTACAAATAATAAAAAAACCACCAAACAATGCATTTTTTAAAAAAAGTAGTGACATAAAAGCCACTTTTAAAAAAAACCATAATGAGTCAGAAGAAACTATCCATAAAATCAAATTGGGCATAAAAAATTAAACATGAGTTTAAATAGAAAGTCTTCCATAGAGCACTGTACTCAAACAAGGTGCCCAGAGGATCTCCCCAGCGGGCATCCCTGCAATTTTGAAAGATGAGCTGAGTTGGAAGAAAACTCTGGGCAACTGGACTGACCAGAGTGTGAATTGTCATGTACAAAAATGGAAGAATCTTGATGGCTGGGATTAGACATGACCACCATCACTGAATCAAAATGCAAGCGGGACAAGAAGAATAGAGTTTGCTTGAAACTACAGCAGAAGTGGACAGTCTTTCCTCCTCTTTTAAAAATGTGTCCACAGGGGCAAAGCACTCTTGCCACTGAAAGGGATAAACGCTACTCATAAAAAAATCCCTCAAAAATTTTCTGTCAAATGTTGTAACAGTATAAATACTCCTGCTGAGCTATTTTGTATACAGAAAGTAACTCTGTATATAAGAAATGGTTCCTTTGAGAAGCCACTTTAAGTCCTCTGACTAATCTCAGAAGAATGACCCATTTTTAGTCTCAAAGGCACAGTGCATCTTTTGTTGATGCAGGTAATAAGGCTGCATCAGGGTGTAAGACTGGATTGATGTGGTAAATCAAAGATGTCCAACTAGGAAACCCAGAAGTCTACCTGTTCTGGTAATCAAAGCAGCTTAACCTTATGGGCCATTCAAACAGACCTCAAATTCTTTGTGATTCAATTTTAACTAGGATCAAAGCGTATAAAATGCTAGGAAACTAAGATGGTAAAATTACAATTTGCACAACTCCAAAAAAGATCACAGGCTTTGGCTGAAACAGAAACAGCAAATTAACACCAGGGTTTTTAATTTTCTTCAAAGAAGGAAATGGCTATACAGTTTAAAGAATCTAAAAGTCATTCGGGCTTTATTCTCTACTTCTTTTCTGGTGTTATCCTTAATACTGTTTGCTTGAGGAAACAGTACAAAACTTTTGCTCTCGGAGACAGAGTAGAAAATGTCAGATCCAACAATTCCATGTAGTCCAACATTCTATTTCAAGTAATGACCAGCCAGATTAACCTTGGGTCTTCCAGATGTAGAGCTATAACTCCCAGAATTTCCAATTCTTATTGCCAAATTAAAGGAGTTTTGAGAATTCAGGGAATTGGAAGGTATTGAGTTGGCAAAAGCTGGGCCAGAATGTCTCCAAGAAGATAAGGTCTGGCTATAAATTCTCAGAGGTATTATTAAAGTGGAAAGATCTATAATCAGATCTCCTAGCTAGCCCTTTCTTCATATATAACTGGGGAAGACTGAATTGAATTGGGGCCGCAGGCTAGTGGAGGGGAACTCAACTTCAACATATACAGTGACTGAGTTTGCACAAAATGTTCAACCCAATTACTAAGTTAGCTCATTGCACAATACAATGAATCATAAACCATGGCCTATAAAGAAAGCCCTGGGAGAGGATCTAGAATAAATTAGAATCCCCACCCTAGCTGTGTTTGGATGCTTTTGTTCTTGGGGGCCTTAGTTTCTCTTAGTAATTTTTGTTATTATTAGTTATTAGTTTTGTTATTTTATTATATTGTACTTGTATTTAACCCTTTTACTGTAAAAAGGGAATGTCAATTGCTCAGTAGCACATAAGCCCCAGTAAGTATGTCAGTCAATGAATGAATGCATTCATTACAGATGCTGTTAGTAGGAGGGTGAGGAAGTTCAGCCTTGTCCATGGTCTTACCTCCAGGACTGGGACTTCTGTACTGAACTGCATCTCCCACCATGCCTTATTACTGCCTATGGAGGCTATATGTACAAAGCCAAACACTTTCACTGCCTTACTAAGATTCTGCAAGATGTCAAGCAAATGATCCTCTGTCTTTCCTCCAAGAGGTGGAGGGAAAACAAAACTCAAGAAACTTGTTTTTTTCCATTTTGGCATTCACAGTGCTGATACTGGAGATTTGACTAACTTCCAGCTGGGGACTGCTGTTTTTATTACTGCTACTCTAAACAGATCCTCCCAGTTCATACTGACAGGAATCTGGAAAGTCACTGGATTCACATCACACCCTGAAGAACTCAGAGAAGTTTCACAAAGAGATGAAGCAATGCACCAGACGACCATCAATTCTAGTACAGAAGATCTTCTTGGAAGCAACACACACCCCACACATACACAGATAAGTTCCTCTTTATAAATCCATGAACATAGTATGGCATTGGACTGGGTGCTTCCAGGTCCCATGAGACTCTAAAGTTTTATCTCAGGGGTGGGCAACTTGCTGCCTGAGGGTCACATATGGCCCTCAGCTCTTTTTTTGGTGGCCATCAGTGCCTCAATACATTGCCTATTGAAATGTGGCATTATCATTTTTCTTTTTTTTTTCTTGAGGACAGGAAAAAGGAAAATAGATACATTACAGGTAGTCCTCACTTAACCATTTGTTTAGTGACTATTCAAAGTTACAAAGGTGCTGAACAAAGGGATTACAACTGGTCCTCACACTTACAACCATTGCAGCACCCCCACAGTCACATGATTGCAATCCAGGCGCTTGGCAACCAGCTCACGCCTATGATGGTTGCAGCATCCCAGGGTCACATGACTGCCATTTGTGACCTTCCCAGCTGGCTTCCAGCAAGCAAAATCAAAAGAGAACCTTGTGATTCACTTAACAATCCCGTGATTCGCTTAACAGTGGCAGTGATTTGCTTTATGATCGCTGCAAAAAAGGTCATAAAATCGGGCGCGACTCGCTTAACAATTGCCCCATTTTACAACAAATTTTCCAGTCCCTATTGTGGTCGTTAAATAAGGACTACCTGTATGGCTAAACACTCCAATTTCTCTAAATACTTCCAACCTCCCCTCTCAGGAAAAAAAAAACATACAAGTTTTATAGTCACAGCCAATGATGATGTCACTACATATCCCTCCCTCTCCCTGCAAAGGCTATTATTATATTATTACTATTATTATTATTATTATTCAAAGTGTAGCTTTGTTTACCCATTATTTTATCTTCTAAAAATAATTTCTACGTTTTCTCAAAAGAACATGCAAGACCCACTCATGAAGCCTACCAGATAATACAGAAAACTAGGGGTGTGCAACCCTGTAATTCCCACTCAGCTTTTCTAGAATACAGTTGCCACAGTTACCTGCCATTATCCATGCTGCCTGAAGCTGACATTATTTAAAGCCCAAAGCACCATGTTGTCTATCTCTGTATTAAACACACACAACCAATAAATGCTTGATAATATCTAAGAGCCTGTAACAACATTTGAAAATAACTGTCTTAAGTCCAGCATTAAAACAACAACAACACAGCATTAGCTGTGTATCTGTACGCATGGTCATTTAGAAAGTGGATATTCTGCTCTAGAATGTGACCCAATCACTACTTTGAGTAGATCCACTGCAATCAATTGGATATGTCAGTTATCATTACTGCAAGTCCCATTGATTTCAATGGGGCTGTTCCAAATGTGACTAAATCTGGATCCAATTTTGCACATTCAATACATTATCATTGTATACAAGGAGTTTCATAGGGGCACACAATCAGATGCAGAACTCTCACCTAAAAGGCTGACATTCAAAAAAAGAAAATGGGGAGAATTCTAGTTAGCAAGATGTGTATAGTGGTATATTTTTGAAGTGTTTCATAACAGCCATTATGGCCACACCCATTGCTCGCCCAAATATAAGACAGAATGAGGTGACCACAGCAGATAACTGGATGTATAGAACCACGGATCCCTCAGCTAAACCTTTACTCATAGTCAAGCAGCTCTTCTATACATGAAATGGGGAAAAACACTGTTTTGTCTTCTGGCACTTTAAAAAAAAGTACTATTTTATTATTTTCTGCCACTGAGGACAGGACTGAAATGGTTATGCTTTTTCTTAGTTTTGGCAAATGGAATTTCTTGGGTTTCTCAAACTAAAACGTCAAGATTGTGCTGCTGGTTTGAGGGGCCCTGGGGACTTGTGGGGGAGATTGGGGACAGCTGGTGAACATCCTTCCATAAAGCATCTAATGACAACATAACTGGGATCAGATTATTTCTCCCTTTATCCTGATGTAATTAATTTTATCCCATAAGCTCATATCTTTCTCCTGTATCATTCAGTACTTTGATGCATTTAGAACCTAGAGGCCCTTCTTCAGAAAACCCATCCATACATTTAGCCTGGATTGCATAAAATCACCAAAACACAGTATATAAGCCCACAGAATTACCAGTTCATTGACTGATCAGTAATAGTGAGGCTTGACAGTGAAAGTGCCAACTACTTTCAACCAGGGATCACTGTTACCATTTCTCAAGTTTTCTAGAACAATAAAAACTGTCCAACTAAGAACAAGACTTATTTGTTCAAAGCAAAATACAACAGGGCAGCAGTTTTTGTGGGCATTGCCAGAGCACGTTTCCTTATACCAGCTGAGATAAAACTGCCAGGTATACAGCGAGCACCTAGAGAAAGTAAGGAGGCACATGGCAGGAATATTCCCACAGATGTTCTGGGCTGAACTCCAATAATTCAAAAAAGGTTCTACCACCACCAAACTATTTTAATCTTGTAATGTCCTTGTTTGCAACAAGAAGCCATTAGTGCAGACAACAATGAAACAGTAAGATTTGGGTACTCTTTGAAAGAATGCAAATAAAAGCATGGGAAACACCCATGAACTCTCCCACATGCAGGAGCAAGAAATGAAGGATGGAGCAAAATAGCAAAACCCCATGGGGAAGGAAACATGTATTTCAGTCTCCCAAGGAGGAGTAGTGAGACTAAAGCCCTTGTTTGTCAGTTAAAAATAAGTCACAAAAATGGGATTGCTTACGGGAAGTTGTATTTTGGGGGTGGGGGGAGGAAATAGTACCTCACTATTATCTCAACTGCCCTGGGGCTGCACACCCTTTTTATTTGTAGCCACTTCTGCAAGCCAACAATGGGCAGCATGATTATAGGTCCCTTCATGCCATGCCAAAACATATATACCACGAGATTCAGAACAATCAGCACAGCATTCATGGGAGCAAAAGGTTGCAGCCAAATCAAATGGGTGGAGACCCCGTTCCACAACCTTGGAATCTGCTAATCGGATATAGGAAAATATGACCAGAGTTCCCTTTCCCAATGAATAAAAGGAAAAAAAGGAGGAGGGAAGAACACGGCTCAGTAAACATGAAATGATTCAAATGGGATACAAATGAGGCCACAGCACTGGAAAACGATACCAAAGCAAGTAGAAATACGTGGCATGCCAGGGCAACCAATCTCTTGGTTGTGCTGGCTTGGGATGGTGTGAATGGTCACCCAACATACCTAGCGGGCACCAAGCTGGGGAAGGCGAAAGAAAAGGTTTGAAGCCCCTGCCCCTCCTTACCCCGCTGCACCAGAATAAAATACCTATCCAAACAAGAGATACCTGCAGCATGTCATTCCCTCTTCAAGGTCAGTCAGCAGGCAGGCAAAAAAAGCAGCTGATTCATACATAACACTTCTTTGTTCTGTTTATGCAAGCAGGCTTACACAGGTGAGGTGAACTGTCCCATCCCACTCCCATCTCTCACTGGAGTTTCAGTCCAAAGTCCACCTGCTCCTCACCTGAAGCAAATTCCATGCATCATCCAGGCACTCAGATCACGTCCTTCGGGCTGTGACATCAGTCCGTTACCATGGGAATGATGAGGACATTCAGAACCCAGCATTACAGAACTGCTGCAGGATCAATCAGCAGAGCCTGCTTTTACACAGCACAAACCGGTCCAGATTTTCTCTCTTACAGCTGAGAGCAGACTGTCTCTTAGGCAAAATTTGTCCTTGAAGAAAAGCTACATTCAGATAGTGGTGGGAGATGGCAATTAAAATGTACAAAAAAGGACCCACAGCTGAACAGCAGAGCACTTATATATATATATATATACTGGGCATACAGAAGCTCCCAGGTTCAACCACCAGCATTGACAATCCAACACTGAGAACTCTCCCTTGAGATCGTGGAGAGCAGTTGTTGGTCAGAATAATAGGCTGACAATGTTAGCCAAGGTATCTGATTCAGTTCACAACAGATGCTTCAGGTGCTTGTTCAGCTGGATTGAGGAGCATCATCAGTCCCAAGGTGGGGAGTTAAATAAAGGCCATAAGTTATAATTAGAAAAGAAAATTAAGCTGTAAGAAAGCTTCAATGCACCAAGCTCTGGAAATGTTATTCAACTCCTCCTTGACAAGTAACACAAATATTAACAGCCCCGAAAGTTAGAAACTTGGTGGTGGTTCATTTTTTTCAAATGAAAAGCTGGTATTTTTAGGATGCCATATTGAACAAAAAGGTCTGTCTTCACACAGATCCTGTTTTTCATCATACCGAATACACTGGAGGAGGAACATTCATGAGTTGCTGTTGTCAAACAGTCCTCATCTGGGGACTGATGCTATTGGCAGAAGAGAAGTTAGGGTAGCAGGGGGTTGAGCACTGAAACTGTGGCTTAAAAAGCTATTTCTAGGATTTGCTTTGCCTTGAAGAAGATGATCAGAAACTCAATTCAATTCAGACTTTGCGTATGCATCGCAAAATGAGCAAAGTTACTGCAAGTGCATTTAGGTGCCACAAACTTGTTTGTGATAAAATGTTCACAAGGAAGATTTTTCTGGGTGGGAGAGGGAAATGAGGGGAGGACAGCCGAATAAAATATGTATCCTTCATCAGTCCATTCTGGAATGAATCCTAATTTAAAATGTAGCTGGCCTTTCACATATGTTGCCAGGGCCTGAAGGCAAATATTCATAAATGCACCATTCTTTCAAGTAGAGGGTTTCATTCATAGCCTGAAGATTCAGATTAATTTCAAATTAGTCTCTTGCTGAACCATAAGATGGGAGTGGGGATAGGAGGAAAAATTACCCAAAATTATTATTTGTTTCTATTTATATCTTATCTGTCCAATTGAATACTCAAGGTGGCAAAAAAATGAAAATATCAAAACAATAAAAAAGTCAAAACATGCAAAACAAATACCAACATTAATTAACTGTTTAAAATCTGGCAAAAGAGATACATCTTAGCTGCTCTTCTGAAACTAGAGAAAGTATGAATCCAGTGTCCCAACCACTTACCAGCTCTTGAGCTGTTATATGGATCTTGCTTTGACACAAAGATGACAATACATGGAGCTTTATGGGTATGACGTATGCCACCTCCAGACTATAAGGAGTACACAAGAGCTTCAGGTCATTTAATTCTGACATGCTTCCTAAAAACTTATATTCCTTTGCTTTTGGTTGGCTCACACAATCCAATTTGTCTGATTGTCAGAAAGTCTTCCCAAACCCAGTATCCACCTGATGTGCTAGGCCTACCAGATTAACCACTAAAAAAGGTCTGCCGGCCTCCCAGCCCCTCTCCCAATTAACCTTTATGAAGCTTAGATACTGTCCATATGCAGCCACCTGGTTAAGCAATCTGAATGTACACAGCCACAATGTACTGCAAGTGAAGAGCAGGCGTATTACAGGAAGTTGCTTGCAGAGCTCAAACTCAAAGCAACACAGAGTTTGGGGGCATTTTAAAGAGCAACGTATTATTACATAATATTTTGTGAATCATAGTTCACTTCCTCAGGTGCAGATTCAAAGTGGCTCAGAAAGTGCACTGAGTATCAAAACCCAAGCGCAGGTGTATCATAGAAAATTGTTTGGAGAGCCCTAACTCAAATAGACAGTCAAAAGTCAAAGTCCACATAATATGCTGGTCTTTGACTGCAGATGGGGAAATCCTGAATTCCTCTGAGTTGTAGACAGATGTCAGTTCTTGTGCAATTTCTTGAATCTAGATAATAGCTTATGGATTTTGCCCCTATGCATGAAAATATTTGATCAGAAGACAGAGTCCATGATTAAGAATGAAACCCAGGAGACCAGCCTTCCCATGGAAATCGAAATTCAGCATAACCAAGCTGCAAGAATGACATATGTGAAGTGGAAGCATTTTCACAGGAAGTGAAATCACTCCTGCAGCCAATCAAGGGATCTCACCAAGGCAAAACCTTTCAGGGTGCAAAATACTGGGAAAAGTCCATGCTGTATTGCTTCACTTGCACAAAGCACACATCTGTAACATGATGTGCTGTGATCTATTTCAGGGGGTCTTTCTGATGTTTAGGACATTTCTTCTCTTTAAGCATATTCACAGTTTTGAAGGTTTTTTGTTAATGGGAGGAGAGCCTTTTAATACTTTCCCTGTAAGTATAACAGGAAAGTCCACTCTTACAAGCAGTTCATTCACCTTCATGCTTTGATCCCAAACAATCAGACTAGCATTCGCTCCTGGTAGAAGGATATTCTAACCACAAAGGTGGTTGTGTGTAAACACATTATCCTTGATGAATAACTGATGCAGCAGAGAATGGGTCTAGTTCACTCCTCTGACCAATACTTGCATGGGGGGGGAGGGGGGAATACAGACCATTTACAGCTGCTACCCACCATCAAAACAGCAGCTGCAGTTGAATTTTGAACAGTTTGGCTGAGTTTTTTTCCATAATGCAGAATTAGTCATCCTGTAAATATTGTTATAAGTTCTAGTCTACAATGCCAAGCCTAAAAAAAGAGGCAATACTTAGCTGATCAGGAGATGCTGAGCCCCAACAGGTTTGCTCAACTCAGGAGTGCCCAAATAGCTGACAACTTGCCGTACTTGGGGATGGCAACTCAGAGGTGGTGTTGGAGAAGGGACTAATAGACAGAAACCTCTGGGCAAATCTCTCTGAGGCAAAGATATTGTCAGATAGAGAGAAATAGATAATCTCCCCTCTCAACCCATATAAATTTGGGGGGATGCATGCAGTTGCCCTTCAATATCTGCTGGATTCCTTGGTCTACCTCTGGGGGGAAGGGATAGTGAACACAGGCTATGTCCTCTCTATTCCATTTATGTAGACCAGATGACATCACTGTAGACAGGGCCTAGCCCCAATGCCTGTATCCCACACTTAGAGACACCACTTCAAAGCACACCAGCTGAACCTGCCCAATTTTAGCTGTCCCATGTTTTTTTTCTTTTCCATGTCTGTAAATGGAACTCTGTGGTCTCTGCTATCTTGATTCTTTGTCTTTGGGAAAGGTTTAGAGCAGCTAAGACAGATAACATTTGCAGTCATTTCTCATGGAACAGTTTAGATTGCAGATGACAGGAAGAAGTTTTGGGGGAAGAGGACCCCTCACTTCAGCCCCACAAGCCAGATCTTGCTTGGCAGACCTTCCATCCCTTTCTATACAAATCTCACAAGGCTCTGATGCTGAGACTCAGGTTGTACACCCAGGAATAAAGAGATTTTGCAAGTCTTCACTTAACTCACCCACCAACCTCAGCACCTTCTATAAATACCGCTATTTCTTTATAGTATAAGTCACTGGAATGAAATATAGGATCTATTTTACAAATGATAACCATCATTCTCTGCCTTTTTTTAGGTCTCCAAGAGCCACAGAGGATCTACAGTAACTGATAACATGACATCACTGACATGGATAGCTCTGAAATGTTCAATTTTGTTTTGTGTTTGTTTGGGGAAAGTTTAGAAGGGAGCTTAAAGCATCTGTTCTATCCCTTATTTTGTCAAAAGGGGCAAAAACAATGCAGCAGCACAAAGAAGTATTTTTGCCACTGAATTCTGACTCTGCAATCTGGGAGTGCTTAGGAGCCACAAATATCGGACTGGGGCTGCAAGGACCCTGCGGGCTGCCCATTTCCATAACACAGAGTTATGCCTTCATGTAACGAATACTGGCAATTCTGAAAAAGGTTTTCTCCCCTAATATTGATCCCTAATCGATCAATCCTTTTGACTGATACACTGGAGGGAATCTTAAACTTCTGAACAGAAAGCCTGAGTTTGCTTGACATAAACAAGCAAAGTTGTTCAGGAACAGTTTCCTGAAACATATTATGAAGCATAAAAGAATGGGCAAAATAAAAAGACCTTAGTGAATCTGAAGCACCCACGCAGCAAAGAAGCTGAGTCTGGCTTCATTCCCTTACAATCAACCTCCACTTCAGACAAGAAACCAGATGGCTTTTTAGCATTGGGAATGAATGAAAAAGCCATCACTCCTGATGCAGAAGAATCATCCTTTCTCTGAATGGGCTGCCTGTTGCACCTGAGCTTCGGGTTTGCCTCCTTTGCCAATAAAGAGGAAAGCTCAAATTAATAATGCAGGGACAAAGAGGGGTTCTTTGGAGGGCAGGCACCTGCACTGTTACAATGGGTGGAAAATCTATGGCCTTACCAATATTTCTAAACAATGGGTCTCAGCAGCCCCAGTCAATAAGGACAACTGCGAGGGATGGTGGCCCTTGTAGTACAACAGTATCTACATTAGCAACAGATTCATACCCCTTTTTTATACATTCTATATTTTATATTTCTTTCTGTGTATGGGAGTATGGCCCATCTATCAGAATTTCAGGAATTCTGGTGTGCCTATTTAAACATAGATTGCAGAACTATGTTGATGAATAGCAGAATTTGTTTTGCTATCCATCTGCAATCCTATAATGCAAAACTGTGGTATTTCTTCTAATATCAGATTGGTCCTCAACATCACAGGCCGGCTGAAAAGACTAGCAATTATCACGAGTAGAACATATCTTTTCATGATTAAGGTCTTCCACAGAATGGATATACTCCAACAAAAAAAGGTTTGCGCATCCTTGATACATGACTATCTGTGAGTCCAGCCACTTCCTCCTTTGTTCACACACAAAATAACTTTTGTCAATTTACTTTCCCAGCTGCCTACACATAATGTGTGGTACATCAGTAGTCCAAAAACAAACTACAACTGGTAACACACCAAGACATAAAAACATTCAACTTTTTTCTGGTCTACAGATGCTTTCCTTGGTATGCCAGAGGAGATTCTACATTCATGAAAGCCAGTAATCAAATGAATAGAAACATGTACTGATAACCAATGACACTGCTTACCAATAGCTTTCAGATGTACTCGAGACTTACTGCATCAACACCTCTTAATTCCAACAAATTATAGAGCAACCTTCTTGCACAAAATACATGGAACAGTTCAAACACCATCTCCTTCTGATCACCTGGCAACATTAGCAGAGAACAAGCAATGCTAGAGAAAGGGAGCCTTTGTTTAACCAGTAAATTAATCTCTTTGAGGTCAGTTTCTCCTAAGTTCCACTAATGCCATAATTATAGAGAAACTAAGTATTGAGAGGGACTTTTGCGCTAAGAGCATTTGGAGGAGAATATATATATATATATACACACACACACACACATACATACACACACACACACATATATACATAGATACACACACACACAACTAGCAGAGACTGATTAAAAGGTGAGAAAGTCAGTGCAAGAAAATCCTGCAGACATGTGATGAATACCTCCTGTGTGTGCACACCTTTGGACTCTCAGGAGACTTCAATTGTTTCATTTATTTCTCACAGCAGTTTCCCTATTAGTGAGCTCTAGCAAAATGCTTTGAATACCTCTGAGCCACCGCTTCCCAATATTTGCTGGGTTTCTGTCTATATTTTAAGCAAATGAAAATGTAACCACAAAGAAGCTTTTATTTTAATACCAAAAATGGATATCAGAAAAAAATGCAGTGCTTACTCAGTTCTCTTCATGGATCATCCTAAGTCATGATTTTGTTAAATACATTTCTGTAATGGCCCTCATGAACAAAATTGTATGAACATCCACATATATACACATGGAAAATCCTTGTTGTATTTGGTAGCTGATTTTGATAGCTGACTAGAGATGTGTTTAGCCATTTCTCAAAACTTGCTGCAGCTTTGCTTTAAGTACAGTGCTGTTGTTGGCCAGATACAAATGGCCTTCCTAGCACTTCCTACTCCTCCTCCAATTATGAACTGTGCCTCCTGAGCTCATATTCTTAACAGTATCACTTCACACATAAAAGTGATTCCAGTATAACTCCTGCTCTAGAGTCAATCTTTGAGATAATATGCATTTGCTTGACCAATTACTGCCTTGATTTCTCCCCTTTTTAAACTGTTCTTGCCTTGTACCTCTGTACAATGGGTTAAGGCTTGGACAGGACACAGAAACAAACTCGGAAACCTCAAACAAACCCTGCATTCCAACTTGTGCATCATACTAAGACACAAGAGCAATCAGTAAGCCAACAGCAAATTGTGGGGTTTACTGCCCTAAAACAATCCATGGTTTATTCATTAGACCTATCTGTATATCATAAGAAATTAACCACATTATGATGTAGCATATCTTCAGTTTTGGAAGAATCACTGTACGTGCTGGGAGATTCTGTTCTCCAACCCCAAGAAGACAATAAGAAATAAGTTGAACTGCTCACAGACACATTGCTGGGGGCACGTTTAAGGACTACCTTCAGAAAGCAATCCCTCTGCGCAGTTTCAGGCATCACAGCACCTGCAGTGTTTTATATAATCCTTTGAAGGGCATTTCTGAAAAGCAAATAGGGAGGGGATGAAGTTAGAGGACAGCAGGCAATTAGGAGATACCAAACATTTTATCTTGATAAAAAGAATATAGCATACAAATTACAGGGGACAAGATAAAATGCATTAAGGAAGGTGGCAACCGGAACATTGCGACTGAATTCTCTGGAGGATACAGAGAATGACAATGCCAAGTGAATCAAGGTGGCTTCTCCAACCTGGCGCCCTTCAGATGCATCTCAACTTCTGTTATCCTTGAGCAGCCTGACGTTTGATTTTCAACATATCTGCAGGGTCCCACATTGATCACGGCTAGATTAAGGGCACAATGACACAGGCACACATGCTTGACTTCTGACATTTCCTAGGCAGCCTCAATTCAAAACAATCAAGGAGAGGAATCCCTGACCACTGCAATCCAACTGCCTATCAAAATATCTGGCATCAAACAAAATCTACACAAAACATCTTATTGCGATACAGGATTTTTCTTGAACAGAGTGAGACCATTTGTCCATCAAACTCAAGTACTACTAGCACTAACAGATAGCATATCTTCATGGTAGCCTTCTCCAGTGGCTTTGGACATCAGGTACCTTAATTCCCAGCCAGAATTACTGGGTTGGTCCCACTACATTTGGAGGACATTACATTGGGGATGGCTACAATGAACTTTTGATAAAACTTTAATAAGTATAATAATTAAGATGCACTTTGGGATCAAGTCCAGCTTTTGAAGTTTTATTTATTTGATTTCCTTTCATTCAGAACTTCAAAACAGGATACATGGAGCTTCCTCCTTCCATTTTCCCAATAGCACCCTGTGAGGTAGGTTGGGCTGAAAGAGTGTGATTGCCCCAAAGACACAGTTTTCATGCCAAAGTTCACCCAAGTCAAGGTTCTGGACATTAATTTTTTCAGTCTCCTTCAGTGCATATGGTGCCTTCCAGATATACTGAACTCTCATAATTCTGAGTCAACATAGCCTTTATAAAGAGGTAGTCTGGAATAGCAGTTAAGGTGCTGGACCAGGAACATGGAAACCAGGAAGTCCATACTCATGCATGAAAGCTTACTGAGTAACTTCAGGTCAGCCCCTCTCTCTTAATCTAACCTACTTCAAAGGGCAACTGGAGACAAAATTGGAGGAGAGACACAGTATACAAATTATTGTAGATAAATAAATGCCCGCTGTCTTGAACTCCTAGAAGAAAGGAAGGCACTGAATCTAACAAAAATATATAATATTAAGCTAAAGGTTAGTCCTATCTAGCCTTTACATTGCCCTGGAATTCTCTATGCACTTGGCACCCTAAATGATTACAACAGACAGGCCCTAGCATTCAAAATCAGAAATTAGATGTGGACAAATTTTTATTTTTATTTCAGCAGTCCCAACCCATCTTTCTCACAGTCAGGCCAGTTAACAATGGAGTATTGTGCTTATTCCAGATCTGAAACCAAAATTGGAATCCTGACTCTGTCTGGACATGTTGAATATCAGCTGTGCAATGTTCCTAAAGAACGATACTAAGACAGCAGTAAAAAAAAAAAAAAAAAAGCAGCAATCTGCTTTAGTATCTCAAAAGCTGCAGACAACCAAAAACGTGGATTTTCACTTCATTACCAAAGGAAGATTGTGAAATTGTGTGTGGGATCCTGCTTATATACCCTGTAGCGTAAAAGGCCAGGAAGACCTAGAAGTGCACAACCCCTCTTGTGAGTTGACTAAGTTTAGACCAGCAGCCAAACCAAAATGAAGGAGCTTGAAAGGAAGGCAAGAGGGGCCAATAAAAACATTTCCTTTGCTCAACCTCATTGCATGTTCCAGAAGCCCTGTACTTTCTGTGGTTAGCATTTAAACAAAATCATCTAAAATGTAGAGAGGTATAGGTAGTCCTCATTTAGCAACTACTTTGGACAGTGACCATCCACAGTTACAACAGTAATGAAAAAGCAACGTTGTGACCAATCCTCACATTCACGACCTTTGCAGGTCTGTAAAGCAAAGGAAAACTGAGGTAAGATCATAAGCGCAGTCACAGTTTCACCTAGTGACCACTTTGCTTAACGACCAAGTTGCTGGTCCCAGTTATGGTTGCTAAACGAGGACTACCTGTAATAATAAAGTCAGGATTAGATGCTAAAGATAGGATCATAAAAGGAAGCTAGAATCCTGGACTCGCCATGGCTAGGGAGGACCTTTGTACAAGTTTGGCTTGTGTGCCAATTGTGTCCTTTCTTGGACCAAGAGATCTTGCTCACCATCACTCACCCTTTAGTTATCTCTCAGTTGAATTACTGCAGTGCACTCTATGGTGGGCTGCCCTTGAAGACTACCCAGAAGTTCCAATTGGTCCAGCATGCAGCGGTGCATGCAGTTCTGGGCCCTTCACATTTTGCCCATGTTACACCTTTAAAGTTTTAAATGGCATAGGGCCAGGTTACTTGCAGAACCACCTTTCTCTGAGTGTACCTGCCTGTCATACCAGGGTAGGTATGCTCCAGGTCTCTTCCCTTAAATGTTGCCATCCAGTGAGACCTCAGAGATGTGCCTTTTCTATGGCTGCCCCAACCCTATGGAATACCCCCCCCTGAAATTCAGAGGGCCCCTACCCTATTAGCCTTTGGGAAGGCTGTGAAGATCTGGCTCTTTGCCCAGGCACTGGACTAGGATAAATGTGAACTCAGAAAAATGCAAATGTAAATGTAGATTTTATGGGACACTGTGCAGCACTGTGTTTGGGATAAATATTGTTGCCTTTGGTCAGTTTTATTTATTCTGTTTTTATTGAATACTGTTGTAAGCCATCTAGGATTATTATGCATAAGATAGGTGGCCAGGTGAGTTTTAAAAAACTAAACTAAACTAAAATCATAGGGTTGGAGGGAACTTAGATGCCTTCTAATCTAATCCCATGCCTAGGATAGGAATCTTCATACCATCCTAGACAAATGGTCTTCCCACCCTTGCTTGAAAACCTCCAATGATGGAGCCCCCAGGTCTTCAGGAGGCCAGCTATTTCACTGCTTAATAGCTCTTGCAGTCAAAATAGAAGAAACCACTATTCTAGACTAGCCACTCAGTTGTCCACAACTCAAAAGTCAGTTCCATCTATTATTACTCATATATTTATCTACATAAAGTTCTCCAACCTTTTTGGCTAGAGGCTATATTTGGAATTTTGAGAGTTCTGGATGTCATGGACATTGCTAATTACAAAACAAATATATCAATGAAGCAGAGTCTGGCAGGTGCAACAGGAAGGGCTTGTATGTATACTGGTGCCTATAGGAACCCTGTTGATCCTAGATCTATGTGAAACATGTATATTTCACATGTTTATCTGCAAAGGATATCACTATGTGTCTTTAACGTGATTATAGCCATAAAAATGAGAGAAGCTAGGACATACACATTTTGCAATTCAGCTTCCTGAGAATCACATACTAGAGGTACATTTTTCTTGCTCTTATGACTGGAAGTACAACAGCATGGATAAAAAAAATGATGGAAATGTTGAAGCCACAGGGATGACTAGGATTTTTCGTGTCCTGGATGCAAGCCTCATCATTGTTTCATTATATGAAAAAGCAGGAAAAATATGCAAAAACAGCATCTTCATCACAATCACTAAGTCTGATTGAGGGTGATCATGCTAAGCACAGCCCATGGATATACAAAAAAGGCACACCAAAAAGCATGTTCTCAACAGCTGCTTCACATTTTTGCCACTCCATTTTCTCACCACCTGCTTATCTTATAGGTCAACGTTCCCTAGCTGAATGCTCTCCAGCTGGCTGGGAATACTGGAATTTGTAGTCTCAATATAAGTAGAGGTCACCAGAATTAGAAGACTGTCCTAGAAACAGGACAAGCTTACATCTGCTTTTCTGACTTCTAGACATCAAAGTTAAGGTAAAATTGAAAAGGGAAGGAAGATTAGAGACCTATGTGGGGGGTGATAAAATTTGATATTAATTCATTTTTAATTTGTTCTGACAGCAATCTGCTTGGTGGTTTGGAGCTTTCAATGAAAGAACAGAAAACCCAATTCTGCCTTAGAAAAGAGGGAGCTGTTTGCAGCATTCAAGCTTTTGACACCACCTAAAACCCAGAGCTGCTTATGGGTTTACTTCCACTTCTTTCTGCCACCAGAACTTACTTATTTCCAGCTGTACAGCATTAATTCAGTTGCTCTGATGTCATACTTATTATGTACTTGTTTCTCCCTTCCATCCTTTATGCTAGAAATGACTATCTTAACTAGAAATGGACAAATATAGCTATTCTGCTTTCTATAATGTGTGCATTTTTTCAAGCTCATTCTATTCAGTTCCCATCTCAGTTAGCAAACATTCCTTTATACAGTCTGCATGAAAACTCACATATATTGTCATATGCACCAAAGTTCATACACATTTCTTTTAACATATATATGTTAGTAAACAAAGTTCTTTAGCACAAGCATTTTTGTTTGCATTCTTTGACTGAAAAACTACATTAAAAAATCTGGAAAGTGAGAAAACTGATAGACAATTCTGAAAACCATAGTGCAAAAATGTGTTTTGTCTTGTGCATTTATTCACAAAATGTACCCATGAACTGAATAAGTATCTTCCCAATCTCCTCTGTACTCAGAGGACAAATATATTTTTCTCATGTTCCAGTCCACATGGTTATCTCCCAAAAACCATTCCACATTGCACTCCCACACCCAGATCCTCAGACCTATTGATTAATTTTGTAGAGACAATCAATTTGGATTTTACAGTCAAATTCACAGGGTGTCAGCCTGTGAAACAACCTCCCAGGTGAAGTCTTTGAAGAAAGTCCAAAGGGAACTTGCAAAATGAATGTAACTTTTGCTAAGTAGAACCAGCATGCTGCTTCGTTATTTTTCACTGAATGATCACAGCTGGCTCTACTCTGCAACTGAAAAATGTGGGGTAAAAATAAAACACATACTGAACATGTGCATGTTTTGAAAGACATGCACACAAAGCAGTTAGGGCCTAGTTAATTGTCAGCCTTCTGGAGTTAGTGCTTCTTTAAACCATAGCTAAATAGCTGTGATATACAGAACTCAATTAACCTGTCTTTGAAGTCTGTTATCTTTTTGATGGAACTGGCAGTTTTCTATGAAGGACAAAGCACTCAGTACTGGGCTATGTAAACCTTAAAATTATTGCAGACACTTCAGTAAATACATCTCAGTGCAGGAAAAAAAGAAAAAAAACCCCACCAGGATTATGTTATCTACCTTGTAGCATATTTTTTGTCCTCTTCAGCACAGGACTAGTAGGGAGATAGAAACTAAATTAGAAATAGATCATGAATGAAAAATGCCCAAGCAAAATCACAGGAGGAAAAAAATCTACCAAAAATCTTGTTTGGTCAGGAACTACATATCTTTATTAACAAACTTTCAGAGCTTACCATGCCTGTTGCATAGTTTTGCCAGATCTCTTGGAAATAATTTATTTTATGACCAAAAACCCTACAAAAAGAGGTCTTTAAAACTTTCTCCCAAGCCATTTCTGTCATAGGATCTTTTGTCCCGAAAAACCATTGCTGAGCTAGAACTCTAACCTGAAGATAGTTTACTAAAGATACAAATATCTTCAGTAACAGCTAGCAAATATGTGGGTTGAAGTGACAATGGTAGACTTTTTTCCCTCATGTGTGCTCCAACTTAATTATGAATTTCTTCTGGAACATTTGGCTAATATGGGACCTAAGATACAGGGTTGCTAGTTCCAGTTGATTTGACTGAATATTCCCAGAAGATGAGGCTGGAAGATTAGTACTTTGGATCATTTTTCACCTTTGAAAGGTCAGGTTGTAGCTTGGTGTGTTTCTGGATAGAACAGAACTCCTGGATGGCCAGATGGTTGCCCTGGCTATGAGTGCTCAGCTTCAGTTGAAATGCTGTCTCCGTCTCTCCTTGAAGAGATGGATGTAACCATGATGGCCCATGTTTTAATCATTCCTACTTAGATTACTGCAAGGTGCTGTAATCACTCCTTGAAGAGTGTTTGAAAAATACAGTTAGTGCATATACCACAACCAGATTTTTTGTATGCTTTTTACAGACTACATTTCTGCTATCTTAAAACAATTGCTTTGGTTTCCAGTTTGCTTCCAAGCCCAATTCAAGGTGCTGGTTCTTACCTACAACACCCTATTTGAATGACTGATTTTTTCCCATAGGAATCCCCTAATAGTTTACAATCTCTCTGAGAAGTCCTGTACTGTGCCCCATTAAAAAGACAGGCTAGGCAAGCTGCTTTTGCTATTAATCTGGTCTGCTCTGAATTTGTTTTAATTTCTTTCTTGTGCACCTCCTTGAGGGCTTAGTTTGGCCTACAAGGGAAGTTAGAAATACTTTAACACAAGTCAGTTTATACTGTTGCTTAGATTTTCTCCAAAACTAGGAACAAGTGGAAAAATTAGCTTTGAAAGAAGTGGAGCAAAAGACCATAATGCTTAAGAGAACAATGGTGTAGGGAAGATAGAGAGAGACATAAAGAATAGGAAATAAGGGCATAGAAAGATTAAGCTTCGGCTGAACAGATGCTCTCTCTCTTTCTTCCTTGTCCATCTGAGACTTGCTCTGTGGGGCAAGAATGTGCTGCATTTAAGAATAATTTCTGTATTCTGAACTCAGCCAATAAAATAGGGCAGGTATGAAAACAAAATTAAAATAACAGAAACAAAAGTAATATAAGGTTTCTACCCACCATATATCAAGAGGTGGCAAAAGTCAGTACTGAATAATACAAAGAACTTAATATAGCCTCCGAAACCACACACAAAACCTCTCTAGCTTATGCAGCTCATCACTGGTTAAAATGTTCCTAGAATGCAGTCATTCATGTTGCAGGTGATAGAATCACATGCCCTCTCCCCAAAACCCAGATGGAGATTTTAGGTATTTATCTGCATAGCTTTCTCTCCAGTAACATTAAGATTTTTATTTGCAAAATTTTCCCCTTCTTGAGAGACCATTCAATCATTCCCCTACATATAGTTTGAAAAAGAAGATTTAAACCATATTGCCATGAGAAATGACACCTTGAAGATGCTCCCTGAGTCTAATATCTCCTAGTTAGCATCAGTTTCTTGGAAGGTATTTATTATTTATATAGGAATCTTGATGTAGTGTATTTTAATTAATATTTATTCTTTTTACTGTAAACTGCCCAGAGTTGCTTGCAGTGAGATGGGCGGTGACAAATCTGAAATACAAATAAATAAACAAACAAGCAAATAAATAAATAAATAAATTAATGCTTGTTCAAGGAGGCTCACAGTTAAATAGGAACTGGGACAAGGGCTAAGAGTATTAACAGGACACCTTGATAGTCAGTCAAGCCATTTTTGACAATTCATTATGATGGCCAGGAAAGAAAAATTCTTTGTTATCTTGCTGAAGAAAAGTTCATGAAAAAAGAAAAATTCACCCCATGCTTAGGGACCTGCATTCCCATCCAGAATGAAGAGAGACAGCGATTTGGCACAAGTTTTTTCTCAGGCTCATTTTACTGTACAAACAATTATTAAAATGGCCAACTCTGCACAACAGTTAAGTCCATCTCAGAAAAATGCAGGTGGAATGTGATAATATCGATGTTGAATCTAGATATTTTGTCTGCTTCCTCCTCCCACACCCATTCAATTTCTCTTAAAAGAATGAGCCATGTTATAGACTGCACACGGCAAAACAGATCCCCCAGGAGCCAGGAAGTTAATTAGTAAGGACCCCCCCAAATCATTCATGTTCTCCCCACTGTAATTTAGGCATCCTGATTCCTGTCTCCCAATTCCCTCTCGGACATTATTCAAATATCCACTTAACACAATGAAAAGAAAGACATGGCAAATAAAACAGGAAAGTTACAGCTCACATAAAATCAGCAAGCATTTCCCCATGCACTCCTGATATATAAAAAAGTACACCAGTCTTAGTATCTTGCTTTCTGAAGGAAATGGATTATGAATGGCTAATGTATAAGCAGCATGGGAGGCCTGTTTACTTAAACCCTGAGGTGGAACAACAAATCTAGCAAAGTTAATAGTCCAACTTTAGTGGAAGTTGCAGGCAGTTTATTGCAGTACTGGTGGGTGTGGTGGAAGGATAAAGGGAGAAAAAAGATAACCCAGCTTTGAAGTGTTCTTAGAAATGAGAATGCAGTTAAATACTGCTCTGTGCCGGGTACAAGCTGTCAAATTATCCTATAGCATCTATTATAAAACTGGACTCTTCACTTGGCTTGTAACATGGCCACCTACAAGTATAAATTACAGTTTCTCATACAGGTTTTGTAAAAGGAAATGCAGGGGAGGAATCTTCCCCACCTACTCAGATCTCCAGATGTGTGTTTTGTGTTATTAAAGCCACAGTAATAGATATGTCAACTAAAAAGAACAACTTGGAAGTTGGGGAAGGCTAGGAAAGTCCTCACTGATATTTGAAGCATTTTTCCACTTGGAAACTATTCTGATATTAGCAAAAGTTTGTCTCAAAACTCGTTACATGGACCAGAGATGTGTCAATGGCAAGTTCTATAAAGCTAATATACAAGGGCAATAAAAGTAGAATTGTCTAGTCCCCAGATTTCACCCCCACAAGACTATGTCAAAAAAGGCCCTAGGTGTTATTCTCGTATGTCAGGATCAGACAAATTTTTGCAATGGTAGGATGAATTGTTTTTTCCCTATTTTTCTTCAGTGGTCAAGGGCTGCAGGAGGTGTGGCAGTGATGTAATAACTTCAACAAAAAGGAGGGGGTGAGGTCTGAAATTTCAGCCTTTTTCTCCACTGTGAAATGGTTGGAGATATCAGTTTATGTCAGGTATGTAATATTTACTGCAACTAATTATCTTTAGTTTTCCATAAATAACCACTGGAAAATTGTGCCAATTTTATTCGGTGTTTGCTATCAGTGGAACCCAGGTACTCAAGGCCTTCTAGAAGGTTAGCAGGGTCAGGATCATCTGAATCTCAGAGGAGACACTGTTTCATAGAAGGGAGCTGGATCATGGAACTGTTGGGATGGGCAGAAACAATTAAGAGACAGTAGTCCAATAAATGATCCAGCCCTGTGCTGTGCAGGGTTTTATAGCTGACAAGTAGCACTTTAAATTGCACCCAGAACCTAGTGGGAGCCAGTGCAGCTTGCAATGCAGTGGTGTTATATGGGGGTAGCACAGTGCAGCTCAAACTGCTTGCACCATTGTATTCTAGACCAGCTGCAGCTTCCAAATACTCAAGGGCAACCCCATGTAGCACACATTACTATATAATAGTCCAACCAGGAAGTGACTAAGGCAGGAGTGACCATGAGCAGAACCTCCCAATCCAGAACTGGCTGTAATTAGCATATATGCTGGATTTGTACATAGGCCTCCTTGCCATAGCTGCCACCTGCTCCTCAAGCAGGAGCCATGAATCCAGAAAAACCCCAGTATTATACCAGCTTTGTCTGGGGGAATACAACCCATCCACAGTCAGAGATAGAAAATCTCCAAATTAGGAGGAGCCATAAAACCCATAGCCAACCAGTTTTGCTAGAGTTAAGTTCCTCATCCAGACCTCCAGAGCCTCCAGGCATTGGGAAAGAACTGAAGGCACTGGATTACTGAGGGCAGAGATGTACAGCTGAGCATCATTACCATTCTGATGATACCTAACCCAATGTCAATGAATAACCTAACCCAATTATTATTTTACAAGATATGAACATTCTCATAATTATGGCATGCAAGCTGTACTTCGTTTAAGTGGTTGCACAATGCCTTCATTGGGAATAAATCTTTATCTGAATATAATCTCAGAAAATTGCTGCATTTAGATCAGGTCTGTAGAACGTGGTTTGACTCCACTAAACCCAACTGAGTTTTCAGCAACCTACTGCAGCCGATCAGGTGCTGGGCAATCTCCCTACTATTGTGAGTTTAAGCTAGATACCAAGGAGGTTTACTGAACCTGGAAGTTGCCTGACTGAGCGAATAGGCAGCATTCCTCTTGGAATCACAAATGGTATGAGCCTGGTACTAAAAACTGAGTCAGTGTTGTGATGCAAGAAAAATATCCTGAACTAATTAGATGGACATTTAGTTCAGGTGCAATATTATCAATTCATGTATTTGGCTTCATGAATAAGGTCTTGTTTTATCACATACCACTATGTTCTCAGTTGTTCTCCACTTCCATCCCTACCAATCCATTAAGACCTAGATGAAAATGGTTTGGTTTCCAGTGATGTGGAAGAAATATTTTCTCCAACAAAAGTATTTTCAAATACTGCAAACAAGGTACGAAAATCACTTAACTTCACATTTGAGCAGTATGCACTACAAGAAGCCAAATCTCTTAATTTTTATATCGAAACAGAGAACAGAAACAAAAAAGGAGCTTACTAACACATAAATGATATACACCAGTGACAGCTCAACTGAATGTGTCATATTAAGGAATGTATTTAAACACTTATTTAAAGACATGGGTTAGACTGAGAGTGTCTTTTCCGCAAATGAAAGGGTCTGAAATCCAGTGAAGAACCTGAGGAGTGGGGTAAGCAATTTTGGCCAGTTTTCCATACTGTTGTCTTTCATACTGTTCAAGTGGATCTGGAACCCTCCAGAACAGATTTTCAGGAGGGACAGAGAAAAGACAACATCAGTGAAAATTATCTCCTATTACAAATGTACACAGCATCAACTGAAGTTTATGGGTGTCTTATCATCTGCATCTGACCCTTGTATTTTCAGTTTTGAAATATTACATTAACCAAGAAGCAAAATACAGTTAATCCAATCTACCTACTTTAAATATATTTTCCAGGCTGCTTTAAAATCCTTGTGAAAGTTTGCCACCAAACAGAACAATGACACTTCTGGTCAAAACCTTGATTACTTCAATTCTTGATGGGTATACGCAGCACAAACTGTGACAAATTTTTAAAACTTTAATAATTGATAACTATCAGGAACACCATGTACTAAATAGCAAGCCAAGGTAAAGTAGTTCAGAATTGCTGGGACAATTGCTATGACAGAAAGAAACCATACAAACCTCATCGAGAGTGATATATTGAGGAGCAGAGAACAGAAGTAGGAACAAATTCCCTCCTCAGATAAAAATAATAATAATGAAAACTATGACTTTGACTTTCTCTGCAATGAGAATCTGCTATATTCCAGTTCATTTACAAAAAGACAGAAATCTATTCGACTCTAAGCTGTTTCAGAGATGGCACTGTCATAAAACCTGGGGCTTGAAGGGCCTATTTAAATAAATTATCAAGGAGGCAAGAAAAGTGAAATAAAAATGCTGAATTCAAATTTCTTTGGAGACAACCGCCCCCCCACCGAACTTGAGATCAAATAGTTACAGAACATAAAATGGGGCATCACTAGGTCACACTGATTCTAGGACCTGCACTGGCAAATGAATGCTACTCAAAAGCAGGGCATGAAAACAGTAATTCTTCAATGGAAGCAACACTCATCCCTCCTCAGCACACAGAAGCTTCTCCAACTTCTAGCCTTTTAAGTATGTTGGACTTCAGTTTTCATCATTATGGCCTATGTAGCATGGCCTATAACTTAGTCATGCTACGGGGTGCGATAGCAGTTGCGGTCCATCAGATTTGGAAGATATTTGCTTTGGAAAGCTGGTGACTGCTAAATAAATATGGCAGATAGACTTGTCATTTTTCACATTAATTCACAATCTTCTAATTATCACTGCTTCTTCCCACATCTCCCATGGTCCATGTTGGTATGATAAACACAGAACTTAAGAAAGTCACTACCACATGATGAGAATATTCTACCTTTGGTCTTCAAACAAAGCTGTACTGGTACTGGCTGCTTATTTCAAACTGCTCAGAGATTCATCACACAAAGTCAAAGAAGCTGGAATCTAACAAGAATTAATGGCATTGCTAATCCAAGGGTAAGATGAAGCTGAAGTCTACAAGAGCACTGGCAACAGAACCTATCCTGACTAAAGCTATGAAGTTGGAGAACAGCCATTATTCCACTAACACCCCGGAACAAAGGCATTTTAATCCTTTAATGCACAAAGAGAGCTGTTGCAGAATTCATAATTCTTAACTCATAAGTAGGCCTTCACTTATGAGGGAATACTGCTTTTAGTACCTTAGATGGACATCTCTAAGTAGGCCTTCACCTGAACTTGCAACTTCTCGTGTTGATGTGGTATTCCCTAAAACTGGGCCAGGGTTCAGTTTCTATCTTGGAATTCACAGGAAGAGGGGAAGAGGTGGCTCTTTGCATCCCAGAGGCTTAATGGTGTGGCCCTTGAGTCTCAGGGTACGAACAGCATTTAAAGTGAAGACTGTACCATATATACAACAGATGCTCCCAGGAAGTCAAATCCTGAATGTTATCTGTGTTTTTAAGAACACTGGAGTACTCTTCCTGTACGTGAACACTGCTTCAAGAGCTTGGAGGAGGGATTCAGAAAGTTCAAGGGATGATGTAAAATAATCTTTTATTACCAGACTCTGGGGAACCCTGCCCACTTTCACTACTATCTATCTCCAGAGCTACTATTACAGGAATATAGAATGAAGAGTATCTGATTAAAGAAGAATTACAAAAGCATTTAGCAAGGCTGAAAGCCAATCCTATGAACCACCTCATTAAGGCAGCAGCACAAAGAAGTACAATGAAAGATGTCTCTACCATGGGCAAAAATTTTGCAACAAACCAGTAGTGGCAACACTGCCACCACCATGGGATTTTTGGAGGCCTTGAAGCAGGAAACCTTGGTTTAACAGTATATTTTAGTTCTGATTGCCATTTCATTGTCTTAGTAGGTTGTAATAGTTGTGTGTTGCTTTTTGCATTCTACAAATAAACAAACAAGCCTTGTGCAGGCTTTTGTTACTATATATAAATATAAATATAAATATAAATATATAAAAAAATCAGAGTCTGCAATTCTTTTGGAGACAGAAGACATAGCTGGAATTTTTAAAACAGGCTGTAGGTGCATGAAAGGCCTGGCTAGTCACAAAACATCCACTTCTCAGGAAGCAAACTGATGAAGCTGTTCCACCCTATCTGTTTTAGCCCCTTCGGGTGTTCTTTGTCAGTGGGCTGCAGCCACCCACCATTTCTATTTTTGAAGAACACCCATGGGGACCATGTGGGATCCAGAGGCAGTCTTGTAAAGAAATGATGCTAGAGGCTGATTACAGAACATAAGGGTTAGAAACAAACCTGGGAGATCATCTAGCCCAGTGTAATAATTCCCTACTACAGCAACCTTAACAGACGACCATCCAGCTTTGTTTAAATACTTCTAGTGAAGGAAAATCCACCATCTCCTGAGCCAGCCCGTTCTATTGCTGAGCAACACTTTTACCATTAATATTTTCTATTTACTTGCTTATAATTTAAGCCCAATATTTAAGCTTTTCCTTCCAACCCCCTTATCATCTTGGTTCCTTCTTCTCTGGACAAGTTACATGCTCATTTGTCAATGTCCTTTCTAAAATGTAGCATCCAGAATTGGATATTCCTAATTCTAATATGAGAGAGGAAGGGAAAAATACATACTGTTCCATTTATTTACAGGATATATACTTTAAGATTTTTTTTTATATTACCTTTTTATACCTAACATACAGAAGCCCTGACAATTTTTAATGTTGCTTTTCCATTTATAAAAAGACTTACTTTTTTGTGGTCAGAAACAGAGTCCGGAACAGGACAGCTGGTCTCTTCTGCTTGCAAGTTTCTAGTGGCATTTATGATCCCAATTAGAGTCAACAAAGAGGGGACTCTCATCTTTTAATGCAGCTCAACAATCTGCATTCTCATCCTGATTTCATTACTCTGCAAGTCATCAGTTCAGACCTCCAGCAAAAACTATCTGGCAGCTTGCTGTTTTAAGGAGAGATAGTACAAAGACAGAAATTTGAGCATCCAAAAGACAGAGAGAGAGAGAGAGACAAAGAATGGATGATGCTATTCACTTTGGGCCCTCTTCCACCAACTGGCTTCTAACAGATTTCCCCTAAGGGACATCAAAATGGTCAACTGTCCCACTCTTATAGGCAAGAGTATGTACTATAAGCAATCCAGCAATAAACTGTGATTGTGTTTCCAGAATGTACAAGTCATCATTATGGCAATTTAAATGATCATCCAGCAGGTTCCCTTCAGGAGGAAAGTAATGAGTAAAAAATTTGGATATTTGCACATGAATGAAACAGAAATAAGACACTGCCAGTCTAAGCTGAATTCAGCATCACTAATGTCCTTTCTGGCTTACACCCAGGTTTCCATCCAAGTGCTATCAAGCAGCACATAGCCTGGTAACTTCCTGGCAGGGATCCAGTAAACCCTCATATCCTCAGCACCATTATATCCACTTTTCCCCACAAGTTAGTTAAAGCTTTCCTATAAACAGAGGACAGCAAAACAAGAAAAAAACAACAACAAAACAAAATGATCCCCCCTTGCATTAGCCAAATGGGGAAAGCAGTGAGGACAAAAGTGGGTGGGGGATCAACAAACAAAAACCTAAGTCAAAGCACCTAGCAGCCTTTGTCTGGGCCAGGAAGCTAAACAAGTGTAGCCCTTATAAATGCTTGGATGGGAGGCCACCTGGGAACACCAAAGCTATAGGCTCAGCCGGGAACTTGAAAAAGCATCCCAGAAAAAGGATAGTGGCAAACCACTTCCAAAAACCTTGCCAAGAAAAATGTAGGGACTAGTCCAGGCAGTCACCAGGAATCAACACTGACTCGAAAGCACAGATAAAAAAAAGCTTTACAGCATGATAGCTTTCAAACTAGAAATCTAGAAAAGCCTGAAATTGCTTACAAACTTATTAAGAATTTATAAGATCAGCAGCAGTAGGTCAACTGGAACATGTTCCAAGACATAAATCAAGAGAAGACCAACAATTCCGAAAGAAATGCTAGCTTAAAACAGGTTAATTAAGATGATAGGAAGATGAAGGACTTTAAAAGCAATTTGATTTTAAATGAGAATCCTCAACATCTGAATCCAGATGCCAAAGGCATAGAACTCGGCTCAAGTTCTGAGCCAAGAAACTAATTTTAGGTGCTCAAAAAGAGACAGTTTCAAGGAGGGTGTTGTAGTTGCAAAGACAGAAACCTGTCACTCTCAAGGATGTTGCAAACGTACAACTCACAGTATCCTTCACTACATGCTGGGTAAGACTGCTGAGGGATTAATTCTACATCATCTAAAGGGCCATATGTTTCCTACTCCTGGGTTTGGATACTAAATTAAGGTCAGATTCATAGGTTTTCTGTATGAACTTCAGCTAATTACTATTATTTGAGGAACAAACAACTAGGCTCAAATTATCCTACTTTGGACACATTATGCAAAGACTAATTCTCTAATTCTCAGCAATCATTTGAACAAAGCTCTACACCTCCCATTTCTGCAATGAAGTCCCTACACAAAATGGCCCAGCACCTAAGGACACACGTGACAATCAAAATAAACTATCCCCAAATTGTCCATTCTAAAAGTTTCTAAAACTTGCAAGGGAAAAATTTCCTGAAGAAATGCACTGTGTTTAGGGTGATAAACCACAACTATGTGGCCCATAGCTAGAGTAGAAAAATCCAAAATGTCTCCCCCGCCCTGGCAAAATGGCAATATGCCTACATAGTAGGAGGCACAATCTACCACGGGTGAGCAATGAACAGGGGTTTGTGCAAGAGATCAAATCTATTATGCCCACTGAAACACCCTTAATGGCAGCTATTTCTGGCTTCCTCATTTTGCTTCAAGGCTATGCATAAAGAATTTTGGCACACTAGAGATAAGGTCAGTAGGCAGACTATGGTAAGAAAAAACTAGACAAAGATAGAATCTACCCAGGATTGGGAAAATACAAGATGAAGAAAGTTTATGCTGGCAACAATATTTCCTTACAACAAAGCTGTTTGACAGAAAGGAAAATATTCAATAAATTCAGCCTTGCTACATATGCCATTCATTGCTCAGCTCCCAGATTCTTCCAGAAAGTCATGTGCATGGAAAAGCAAGCATATTTAAGTTACTGTAACCTTTGAACCCACAAAATAACTGTCTTCTCTAGAAAACAAACATCAACAAGCATCAGTGAAAAACAGAGCTTTCTTAATAGCAACTGGTGTGCCTGCAGTTTTCACACCTATGTTTTAGATTCGCACTGCAAAGAACTGGCTTCAAAGCTTCACATGTTGGCTTCAAATGATTCGGAATATTTACTGGAAAAACCACTTAACTTCCAAAGTTGTAAACAGGACTGCTTTGTCTGCAATGAATTGCCACTGCTGCAGGGCATTTTGAAAAAGAAACTCACTGTTAACAAGGGTAAACTTTTCTAAACTGAAAATATGTTTGCATTTTCCTATGCTACTATTCTTGAATGGGAGACTTGGGGACATGCGTCTTTTCTCTACCATATTCTTTTTTCATTTAGACCACCAGTAACAAAAACAATAATGCATTTCTTTATCAAGGCTATAAAGCCAGTTTATATGCATGTAGCAGAATCCAGTCGAAAAACCACCTGGATTGTATTACTGAATCAGTTATGATCTAGAGCAGTGTTTCTCAACCTTGGCAACTTTAACATGTGTGGACTTCAACTCCCAGAATTCCCCAGGCAGCATGCTATGACATTTCACCTTTGGCTAGTGTTCCTCAGCCCCAGCAACCTCAGCAAGATTGGTTGGGGAACCTTAAAGTCCCTGGGATGGGAAAAAGAATAAAGTCATGTCTTTTTTAAATGACAGTCAATTTGGTGTAGAGGTTAAAGGCTTAAGCTAAAAAAAGCCAGCTGGGTGACTTTGGACCAAGCACTCTTTCTCAGGCCTAAAAAGAAGGCAATGGCAAACCACTTCCCAAAATGTTGCCAAGAAAACTGAATAGACTTTTCCAGACAGTCACCATAAGTCAAGCCTGCTTGAAGGCACAAATACTTTTTAAAAATTATAAAAATGTTAGGTAGCATATACAGTAATACCTCAGTTCACAAATGCTTCTATTCACAAACAATTTGGTTAGCTAACAGCAGCATTTGCAAAATTTTGCTTCCGTTCGCAAACTCCGCATCAGGTGACGAACACGACTCGCGGCCACCTTCCCTGCTCTGACACGTGGTCGTGGCTTCCTCTAGGCGAGATTGCGGTCACAGACAGACACTTGCTGTGAAGCTTTCTGGTGTCACCTCAAGCAAGTTTAGGGTTCTCTCTCTTCATACTGTATTGTACTTTGTTTCATATTTTTGTGGTTAAAAAAAAATACATATGGTTCAGAACGGATTAACCTTATTTACATTGAACCTTATGGGAAAATTTGATTCAGTTGGCGACCAATTTGGTTGGCAACCACGTTTGTAGGGGTCAGAACAAATTAACCTTATTTACATTGAATCTTATGGGGAAATTTGATTCGGTTCGTGGCCGGAATCGTAGAACAAATTAAGTTCGTGAACTGAGGTACCACTGTACAGTGTTACATCATTATTTGCAATGTAATTTTCTTCACAAACTGCAGGTAAACATACTCTGACTAACACAATATGTTTTTGAATGGCATAATAGATTATTAGAAATAATGACATATTTTTGATACATACATTTGGTTCCAATTAGCCATAATCTATGTTAAAATGTGTAAAATGGCTTCCTTACATGGTAATCCATAATAATTTTCTGTGACATCATAGCATCTCATATAAAGGAAAAGACAGGGAACTGCAGATGTTCACCTTCTGAGTTAAATTATATCATTTAGGGAAGTTTGTGGTGGCCAGGAGTGGATTTAAAACAAAAACATGAGGAGAAGATTGTGGACAACACTGAGTTCTGATACTCATAATTCATTCTTAACCTTCTAGATCTTAGAAGCCTAAAGCCTGTCAACATAACTTGGTGTGCTTTCATATGGCTCCTACTTCTACCAATAGAAACACTGTAGAGAACTACAGTGGGGCAAAAAAGTATTTAGTCAGCCACCAATTGTGCAAGTTCTCCCACTTAAAAAGATGAGAGAGGCCTGTAATTTTCATCATAGGTATACCTCAACTATGAGAGACAAAATGGGGGGGAAATCCAGAAAATCACATTGTCTGATTTTTAAAGAATTTATTTGCAAATCATGGTGGAAAATAAGTATTTGGTCAATATCAAAAGTTCATCTCAATACTTTGTTATATATCCTTTGTTGGCAATGACAGAGGTCAAACGTTTTCTGTAAGTCTTCACAAGGTTTTCACACACTGTTGCTGGTATTTTGGCCCATTCCTCCATGCAGATCTCCTCTAGAGCAGTGATGTTTTGGGGCTGTTGATGGGCAACACGGACTTTCAACTCCCTCCAAAGGTTTTCCATGGGGTTGAGATCTGGAGACTGGCTAGGCCACTCCAGGACCTTGAAATGCTTCTTACGAAGCCACTCCTTCGTTGCCCGGGCAGTGTGTTTGGGATCATTGTCATGCTGAAAGACCCAGCCACGTTTCATCTTCAATGCCCTTGCTGATGGAAGGAGGTGTTCACTCAAAATCTCACGATACATGGCCCCATTCATTCTTTCCTTTACACAGATCAGTCGTCCTGGTCCCTTTGCAGAAAAACAGCCCCAAAGCATGATGTTTCCACCCCCATGCTTCACAGTAGGTATAATGTTCTTTGGATGCAACTCAGCATTCTCTCTCCTCCAAACACAACAAGTTGAGTTTAGACCAAAACGTTCTACTTTGGTTTCATCTGACCATATGACATTCTCCCAGTCCTCTTCTGGATCATCCAAATGCTCTCTAGCAAACTTCAGATGGGCCCGGACATGTACTGGCTTAAGCAGGGGGACACATCTGGCACTGCAGCATTTGAGTCCCTGGCGGCCTAGTGTGTTACTGATGGTAGCCTTTGTTACTTTGGTCCCAGCTCTCTGCAGATCATTCACTAGGTCCCCCCATGTGGTCCTGGGATTTTTGCTCACCGTTCTTGTGATCATTTTGATCCCACGGGGTGAGATCTTGCATGGAGCCCCAGATCAAGGGAGATTATCAGTGGTCTTGTATGTCTTCCATTTTCTAATTATTGTTCCCACAGTTGATTTCTTCACACCAAGCTGCTTGCCTATTGCAGATTCAGTCTTCCCAGCCTGGTGCAGGTCTACAATTTTGTTTCTGGTGTCCTTCAACAGCTCTTTGGTCTTGGCCATAATAGAGTTTGGAGTGTGACTGTTTGAGGTTGTGGACAGGTGTCTTTTATACTGATAACAAGGTCAAACAGGTGCCATTACTACAGGTAACGAGTGGAGGACAGAGGAGCCTCTTAAATAAGTAGTTACAGGTCTGTGAGAGCCAGACATCTTGCTTGTTTGTAGGTGACCAAATACTTATTTTCCACCATGATTTGCAAATAAATTCTTTAAAAATCAGACAATGTGATTTTCTGGATTTTTTCCCCCATTTTGTCTCTCATAGTTGAGGTATACCTATGATGAAAATTACAGGCCTCTCTTATCTTTTTAAGTGGGAGAACTTGCACAATTGGTGGCTGACTAAATACTTTTTTGCCCCACTGTATTCAGTCTTACCCAACCTAAAATATTTCCTTTAGTAAGAAAAAAAGGAAGTAGTGGTAGGAAAGAAATAGAAAGATGACAATGTCTGAAGCTCCCATTCTGTGAAGAAGGCAGGGCAACTGCACAATAAAAAATTTATCTTGAACTCTCCTCCTCTTAACATTTCCAAGGGTTTATTCTTGAAACAGAAGGTACTTTTCCAAATTCCTAAGAAAAGCATCTCAAAGCCAATTTTCAAAGATATTCACCTCTATACTACAGGATACATATTTTGAACAAGAATGCACAATCCCATATCTTTATCTGTAGACATTTTGTTAACTCCAAAACCAACATTTAGTATCAGTCTTCCCTAGCTCAGTGTCCTTCCCAGCCTTCCAAATGTGTTTGGACTACCATTTCCAGAATTCCTAGCCAGCATGGGTAAAGTGTTGTAGCATGAACACAACTGGAGTGTAGAGTTTGGGGAAGGCTGCTACAGAACCTAGTCTGGTATTTAATATAGTATTTTATTCAGTATGTGCGTATCTAAACTCAGTACACAATGTACTTTTTTTCACAACAGCAATCCTGCGAGGTATGCTGAGCAAAGAGAATGACTGGCTCCAAATTATCCAGTGAGCTCTTGTGGCTGAGGGTGGACTAGAACCTGGTTCTCTCTGCTTCTATTCCAGCACCTTAACCATTGTACCACACTGGCTCTCATATTTTATTTTAATTTTCTCATAGTCCCATTTTAGGAGAACTTGCACACTATAACATTCGTACAATGGAGAGTTTGTGGATTTCAAGTCTTTTTAATCCCAGAAGTCTCTTGGATGCTGAATAAGTCCCAAGCTGGTTGGAATAACAGGACCATACAACGACCAGCCATATGAGAGGACCATTATGCTGGTTACATAAAAGTAGTTATAGGAAGTGCCCACACTAGATGCCTGGGCAAAGCTGTTATCTGCGATCCTGAAAGTATGTGAAGAAATCCTGGAAACAGAGATCAGTCATATTAAGAGAATTACTGGCTACACATCAGCAACATAAGCAATTTTGTGTGATTTAATGACATATTACACAAGATACAGCGAACACTGAAATGGCATTTACTAACAGAAGCTAAAGTACAATTTTCTAAAAACTGGAAAAATTAATATATTCCACAACATATAGACCAGACCAGGAATGGCAACTCTATGATTCTCTGTTACTGCTCTATTCAGTGACCCAGCATGGGCAATGTGGACTGAAGCTGGGAGATGTGGTTCAGGCCACAGGTTCCCTATCTCTAAGCCAGCCAGCAAAGCAATGCAGGATATAATGTTTAAACAAAATGACATATTTTATCAATTTTTTAAAAAATGAGAAAAAAGAATATTCTGCAGGTGCATATATTGTTCAGAGAACCTTTTGTGGTTCAAGAAATGGAGCACTTTTACTATACAAAACCAAGTCATTTCACCATTACAATTTAGAGAAAATTAAAATATAAACTTGATAGAAGCATATGCAATGCAACCCTGTTTTTAAATATTTTTTAACAGGAAACAAGTCATACAAGACCAGGAAATGGGTATGGGCTATGTGTAAGGGAGTGGTGCTGACTGTTTAATGATTACTCAATACACAAGGTTTTATTTTTGCTGCCATGTGTTTCTGGAAATCCCAGTAAAAACAATTGATAAAACAGGGTAATTCAGCACCAGGCATATGCTGGGTGCAAAAGAAGCATGACTACTGAAAGAGGTTATTTCACTTTGTCACTGCCACTCCCTTGCTTCACAGCTCTCAGTATCCCAAAAACCCAGTCTCTGAAGCTAAAGATTAGGCATTCTATTACTGAGGAAATGCACTGCAAGTATTTTCCACTTATGAATTCAAGGACCACACTTGATGCTGGTAAAAGTCCAGAGGTAAATGAAGTTTATGGTAGAAACAGCAAGTGTAATTCATGAGTTTGCTGAGAAGTGGAGAGACAGGGAAATATGTCAAATGCCACAACTCTGCTTGGGCAAGTTAAATAACATATGAGGAATACTGCAAGTTATTGTTCCATTCTCAGATATGCCACCCTGGGACTAACACTGAGGATTAGCATCTGAAGAGTTTTATGATCTTCATATAGTTTGTAAGCTGTTACAAGGTACTGTTAAGGCTGCTAAAATAGTTTCCATCACTATCCATGATTTAAGCAGGTCTGAGTCTAACTAATATAAGAGATGGCTAGGAGAAGCAGCAACTGAGAATATTTTGCTTTTTATATTCTTCAGAATCTGGTAGAAGAAACCATGCTTAAGCCAGGCTCCAAAACTGGGAGCTCCCCCAAAGAAAAGTAGAACATGCTGGAGATGGTGTCGCTGAGCAACACTTCATTTATGTTTCTTTAGCACCAAACTGTCTCTAAGAGTGCTGGAGCAGAGACAAAGGGAGAAGTGGTCAGGGTGAACTGCTTCCCCATGACTGACTTTCATGCTAAGGCAGGCTACAGTTTGGCTTACTGTGCCAGCCAAAACTAAAACATGAGTTTGCCAAGGTTAACTTGCCTTAACCATGGTCTGATATGTTATCTAAATCCAGCTTAGTAGCTAGCTTACAGTTAGGGAAGCCCTCTAGGAAAAGAGCATGAGATGTGGGACTACTGAATTATGGTGTTATTCGTTTGACATACATAGAGGTATGTGGCAGTTTCTTTTGGGAAACAAAGAGGATGATGGAAAAGATTAGCCTTTTCCCACAACATGCACAATGGCTCTGAGTTTATATACATATATTTAAAAATAGGAAGTGCTGCCTGGTAAAAAGGTTTTTCTGATGTTTGGCCTTGGCAGCAGAGAGAGAAAGTGCTGTCCGGGTATTTCACTTGATTAAGTGTGAGACAATTAGCATGTTAGTTCCCTGAACATGATCAGCATTTGCCAACAGGATCCCTGGCCAGATTTCTGTTTCTTTCCAGGTAAGCTTCAGAATTCTTGACACTAAATGTTTATTTATTTAGTCCCACTACAACCCCAAAGGACTCTTGGTGGTTCACATGATGTGCTATAAGTATGACTATTCTTGAAGTGATGAATCATTCAGCCAAGATAAAAGCATATTCCCATGTTCACACATAGAGCTGTGTCATTTTTTAAAATATTCAATAAACACACTCCTATAAGACTCATAACTCTTTAAAAAACAGAAAATGAGTTAGTTGGCATTAACAGTGTACTCCAAACCACTCATTATATCTCAAACCAGCAACACCTCAGCTCCTAAAGTTTAAATGAAAGAAGTTGTGTGCCTATTTTTTATTTATCTTTATAAAGCCATTTGAGTACACCAGTCTTCAAGATGGGAATATAAGTCTTGGGTTGTGATTTCGCACACAGCCAATTAGCAAGACTGATTTAAGTTAGGATTGGCCTCTGAAATTCATTAAATCCTCAGCCTTCCAAAATATTACCAGCAAGCAACAACACCTGGCACACAAACAAGGGGGAAACATGGGAGTTCTTAAGACAGTAATATTAACATTTGCAGCCAATCAATAGTTACACAATGGAACAGCAAGTGATGAAGAAACCTAATTCTTTCTTCATTTCCAAGTATTCTGGCCAGGCTTGGGAGATAGAATTCTATACTTTCTTATCAAGGGAATAAAACTGCATTCGATAAAGGCCTGTAATCTATGCTCAGTAGGCATGGATCAAGGCACTTTGCAGACAAGAATGGGATAGAGGAAGGCAATCTTAATATGTTGTCCCTAACACCAGAAGATGCAACACAGATTAAGTCTAACCATAATTATACTTTCTGATCACACTGTCCACAGGAATTTGTTGGTTTGATGAAAGGTAAGACCAAGTAAGAAAAGTGAACTTTGATTCTGTGTGTCTTTATTTTTAGTCTAACAACCTGGAGTGACGTTCTTTCCATTTGTTAATAAAAGCTCAGGCTGGTAATCTAATAGTATGTCTCAAAGTGCATCCATAAAAATTCAGTATGCCTCAAATCTGGCAAGCATCACAAGTTAGTATCATTATCTCTTTTGCTTAAAAAGGAGAAAAAGATGAATATATTTAACTAGGCCATTGAACACATCACTATTGGTTTCAAAGACACTAACTTGCTCAATATTTTAAATGTGATGCTATCTCATTCTTTGCACACTGTTTTGAGCACATTACTATGCAATATTAGTAAATTCAGAAGTATTGCTCTGCATGTTACAACATTAAGTCCAATCCAATTTCACAATATCCTCTTTATGTAACTGTCACTGTACAACAATGAGACAGAAGAAAGGAAGGCAACAAAACACAAAAGCAAGGAAGAGAAAACTCATGAACTATTTTTAATATCTACTGCATTAATACACTGTATTTAAACAAAACATTGCTTATCTATAAACCATGGCTCCCAAGTCAGAGGCACCATATCACCACCAATTGCCACACAACATCATTCCAATGTTAGGTGGAACTACATCGTACATAGATGCCTAAACATGCAAGACAAGATTCAGATATTCAGCAAAATGAAATACTGAAGCTTAATCTGGATGGTGCCACCGCAGGCGGATGTTGCATGTTTTGTTGTTACTCCATGAAGAAAAACCTGAGAAAGACTCCACTTAGGATTCTTTTAGCTACTTTATTTGGGGCTTTTGAATTTTGGGGGTGTTTTTGTGTCACCTTGAGATATATCTCCAAATCCTCCATGGTGGTACATAACAGCAACTACTTCATTACCAGGGTACCCCTGAACCTTATGGCAGGATGGGCAACATCTTGATATCCAGGGGCCACCCTTAATAATTGGGAGGGGAAGCTGAAGGCATGGTGGATGAGATAATGACATAAAGTGGCCACCTCCTACATAAGAACTGCGGTGGGAGAAAAAATCCCTCACTGATTTATTTTTTTCAACAGTGCTAAATCTTTATTACACTGCATATTTTATGTTTTTCCTATCTCAAAATGGAAAGAAACTTAGTGTTACTGGAGTGGTTTATACAGAATGTGAGGGTTGCAGATTGTTCACCCTCTACTACTATGGGGTTCCTGAAGAGGATTCTTAATATCAAATATCTCACTCCCATCATCCATAACCATGCTGAGTTACACTTACAGAAGCTGCAGCCCAATATATCTGAAGGACACCAGTCTAAAGAAGGTTACAATACAGGCTCAAAAGGGGGGAAGAGGGAGGTGACACTGTAATTGACAAACTGTGTAATTGATAGTACTTGTCAATTTAATACATTTTTTCACTTTTTCCCAGTAAAAAGTAGAAGCTACAGTGATGCAAACGCTCTTATGACAGAAAAGCAGCAGACAAAAAACTGCCCTAGCTATCGCTGCTTGAGGAAAAAACTCTATTTAAGGGGAAGCAGCAGCAGAAATAGCTGGAGCATTTTAAAGAATAAATGGCTGAAGTTTCTCAGCGGAAGCAGAAATGTGAAAATAAATTTTTCATTGCATACTAAGCTTTCCAGAAGGTTTGCATTTATATAGCTTTAGAGCAGGAGTAGGTTACTTTTTTCTGTCAAGGGCTGCATTACACAAAAACTCTATGGGGAGCCACATTATGGGTAAGACTGAAGCAAGCAATATAGAAAGCAGAGTCAAAAATGGATGGAAACACCTCTCTGACACCTCATTGTTCTTTTCTCTCTTTCTCTCATATTCTTTTTTCTTTAATATCCTTTCTCTCTAGCAACAGGTTGCAGAGGTCTGACCAATTCTATTACAAAGGATTTTTGGAATTAAACCAAGGCTTGACTGCTACCCTAGAGCCACAAATGGTCCATTCTTGTTTTAAACAAAGAGTATAAATAAAATCTAGAAGCAACCTTATATACTTGTAGCCATGCAGTCAATGAGAAAGCCACTCTTTCAGCAGAATCTAGAAACTGGTTCTAACATCATAGCATTATTCATACCCATGAACACTAAAATATGCTACAGCAAGAACCCAATCAAACACAAGAGCTGCCACCATTATGGACAAGAGCACACATTAAAGTGCCCAAAATACAATCAGCCTTTTAGACTGATTTATAATTCCCATTATTCCTCAACCACCACATTCAATTGTAATTCTGGTTTAAAGTTGAATTTTTTTAAAACAGTTGACTTAAACTCAGCTAAAAGATGGGAAAAAGAGAAGAAATCCAACAAGTAGGAAAGTTCAACTGAGAGCAAAACATTGATTCTTAAGCCTTCCATTTGGAATGAAATTCATGACACATCATATATTTGATTTTACCTGTAGGCATAAGAGAATATAAGTGCATACAGGATCTCTCCTACACACTGAAGCTGCCCTAAGGTGCAAAGATGCACCAGCTTCTTCCACAATCTGGAACACACACACAGAAAAATAATAGTAATTTCCTTCTACTTACACTACGAAATCACAGAGAGAAGCCCTTAAAATATGGCTAGTTGGTCATTTTGCTAGAATTTACCAATCCCTATGGCCAGGATTTAATCCCATCAGAATGCCTGCATAAGGTAAATGGTATACCCTGTAATTATTGAAGTGGAACAGATAACAGTCTACCCTAGCTAAATTTTGATTCTAAGGTTTGAGACAACCCTAATCATGGATGAGATGAATTGTTATTTCAAAGCCCATACCCAGATCCCCCACATCAATCTGAGAGAGAAGAAATCTTTCCCAGTACCAAATGATACTTCCAGATCTTGCAAGGAAGAGCCGCTTCCCAATTCTGCACTTCCTCCTGGACGATAAAATGTTAATTCCTACAGGGACCCCTCAGGGTTAAAAAAAAACCAAAAACCAAAAAAACAGGAGGTTAAGCTGCCTTTTCCAACTGTGAAAGCAAAGACAGCCAACATCTTAAATCAAAATCTAAACATGGAGGACCTCCATCCCACGTCCAGAGAGGAGGTCTCTTTCAGGAGCACAAACTCAAAAAACGATCTCAATTTTATATAGCTGAAACAATAATTTTCTTCTTTTCCCCTCCACCTCTCCCCTCCCACAACCTTCGGATGTGGGGAAAAATTTCAAATCCTTAATTCTTAATGATAGACAAGGAAAGGAGCCCCCACCCCAAATTTCCCCACACCGAAGTGGAGAGGGTCCTGCTCCTAAACTCATCATTTCCCCCTCCAGCCCCTCAGATACTGGAGAGATCGGATGGCCATTCTCCCAAACAGACACGGGGGGGCAGGTCGCCGAGGCCGCTTCTTCCCAAATGTGTCCTTGAGCGACGGCCGGGAAGCCCCTCGAGGGGGTCAGGCGTGAAGAAACAGGACCCCGGGCCCACCGGAACGGGAAGGAAGGCAGCCGGGTCCACGCGACCACGGCGCGGGCCGTTTCCAGAGGGGCCTGCGGCTGCCTTACCTAGCGAAAAGGCGAGCTGAACGGCCGGCTCCCGGGGCCTCCGCCGTCTCCCGCCGCGGTTCCCTTCGCCGACGTCTCCTCTGCCCCTTCCCTCGCTCGGCCCCAACTCGGCGGGGAGGAGCCTCGGCCGAGGCCTCTCGCCAATCCAGGCCCGAGGCGGAGCCGCGATGCCGAGCCCGGAACCGCCCGAGCCCGCGGTTGGCGCCAGGCCAGGCGAGGAGGCCCTTTCTGACCCCGGCGGCTTCCTTCGCCCGCTCGCCTTCCTCCGCCGTGCCAGGAACCGGCGCGCTGGCCGCCCACTTCTCCTGGGTGAATTTCAGGCCGTGCGCCAAGTTGAAGCCGCGGTATACCCACAGCACCCCCACCGCCACCTCCAGTGCCAGCAGCAGCACAAAAGCCATGTTCTTTTACAACATGAACACATAGAAAAACGCCAGCGGTAGAGCAGGCTGGTAGCACCTTCGCTTAAAAGCCAGGGGTCGACCGTAGGACCAAGTTACTACCAGTTCGGTCACCTGCTGACTTTAGATCCAGGTTTACACTTCTTTTAAGCCAGGTATCAACCGGGTAATATTTTTAATTCAATATGTTAATTTTGGGACAAGCTAATGCTGTACTAATTTTACTTTTTAAACCAGAGGTTCCTAAATTTTTTGCCCTTACCCCTCCCTTCAGTGTAATCTTAATGTACGCACCTCCCCTTAAACATCCAAACACCAAAATGAACACAAATGAACAATGAAAACAACACAATGAAACTTTGGGAAAGGTGAATTTATTTAATAATGTGCAACTAAGAGGTTCTTCAAGCCTCCCCTGGACTCTGTATCTACCCAAGGGAGGTACACCTCACAGTTCAGGAAACCCTATTTTAAACCTTGGTGCAATGTATTATTTTGGCTTATTTTTGTAAAAAGTGTAATACAAACTTTAATGCCAGGCTGATACTGTACATCTTTTTTTAAACATAAGCTTAGAGCCAGCATGTAACCACCCTCCTTCACTCTGCCAGGGATTCACAAACCTCTGTTAAAAATTAAAAAATAGCATGCTGTATAATTTTCCCCAATCAGTAGCCTTGTCTCTGTTTTATGGTCTTTCTAGAGATAAATGAAAATGCCTTATCACTGTTGTTTTTGTGTGGCCACCGGATTTAATCACTGCATGTCTCAAGGCTTTTAACGGCTGGGTAATACCCCCATATCACTATGGTGTTTGTTTTAATGGGGAAAATAACCAGCTGCAGATACTGCACCAATTTTTCAAGGTGGCAAGTTTTCCAATCAAGGGATATGAGGAGAACTGGAGAAAAGCCTCCTCCTGAACAATTTAGAAAACTAAATGAACAGCTTTGGAGAAGCCAAGGGATATAGCTGGCTGGATTGACATAGCATGTTAAAACATGGTTTGTAAAGTTACTAAATTGGGTTTCCTGCTTTCAGACATTACATGAACCAAGTAAACCAGATTATAGTTTAGTGTGGAATATCATACGTTCATAATCAATGTGACTTTGTACCTCCTTTATTTCCCAATTATGCATGTTCCTTCTGATCAGTTTAATCTATGTATATGCATCATCTTTTAATCTTTCAGGTAAAATGTTTGACACTCACATTCTGTGGTTGTGAAGCCAACCTGCTTTCACAGTACTCCAAATGGAAAGTTACTACTCAGTCATATGAATCAAAATTTTCTCAAGAAGCAGCACACGTGGGGCTCCGAATGTGTTAAGGGCCCTGTCTCTTGGCTATATTGATAATTATTATAATTTTCTCAGCTACTGTATATATTTATTTTTGTATTGGTTTGAATTGTTTTTATGGTTTTAGAATTGTTCGCCGCCCAGAGTCACTTGGTTGAGATGAGCAGCTATAGAAATTAAATAAATAAATGAAATATAGGTTTTGGCCTGTATGCAACAAGCAGATCCTCCAACCTGTTCCACTTCTATAGAGAAAATAGGGCCAGGCTATTTGAGGGACCACCCATCTTCCATAGTTTCTGCCCATACAGTAAGAGCTGGCAGAGTTGGCATTCTCTGGGTTCCCTCAATTAAACAGTGTACCTATTGAGACCCAGGAAGCATGACTTCTTTGTCACGGTGCCTGACCTCTGGAACAAAATCCCTCTAGAGATCTGTGTTGAAAGTGTTCTGCAGAAAGATGAGATATTTAGATATTTCAAGCAGCACTATCTTCCATTGTACAACTTATATTGTTCAAAGGTTCTTGCTAAATGCATTCTTCTGGAACAACATAAATAATCTGCTCCATCTTCTGCATAACAGAACTTCAGTTAAAAATAGCCATCACATCTGTTCTTCCCTTTTCCAGAAATATACCCAATACTGTCTACTATTTATCATGGAATTTGATTCCTAGACTTCTCAACACCCTATTTGCCTTCCTCTATGTACATCTAACTTATTACATCCCTAAAATATGGCACCCAAAACTGTATGTATAGTATTCCAGAGGTGGCTTGATCAAGTCTTAAAACAGTACTGTAGATAGATCAAAGCAAAATTGATCTGTAAGAGAAGATGCTACAGTATGGCATGATTGTAGTGGAGAAAATAAATCTAATAAACAAAATGGAGTCTGCACTGTTTCCCCCCATCTTTTAGATATGACCAGGGTCAAAACCCAGTTAATCACTTTGCCTAATCCCATCAGACTCAAATTGACCCTGTCCCAGACCAAGCCCCCTGCAATCCCATTTAACCAAAGAATAGAATCCTCACCAGCTCACAGTACAGGCCAAGGGCAGCCCTACCAAGGGAATTGCAACCTGTTTATACACTGCTTCATACATCACCTTTTGTTCTTTAAGTTTTTCACCCCTTTTTGAAGATCTCGTCAACTCCATCCAACCAGAACGTTCTCAGTCTTTCTTCCTTTTAACCTATTTACTCTTCCTTCATATATTAGTTTTGCAATTTGATCTTCTTTCATTTTATATATATAATCACACTTTGTACTTGCAACCAGGGTTTCCTATGAGTTCATAGGATTTGATAGAAAACTATCTAATATAAGCAATAATAAAACACTACTTCAGGCTTTTCCCCTTCTTTATTAAGCAAACAGGTAATATTCCTCTGCAAAGTTATTTATAGCTATATTAGCCAAGGTTAGACATAGTACACACTACTTTTTGCTCACAGTTGCATGTTTTAAAATTAATGTGGCTTTAAATTGGCCACTTTCTCAGGGATATAAACATATTTTATTAGGTTACTAACTATACATTTGATGTTGTATGTTTTCCAGTGCTAATTATCTGAATCCAATGATTTATTTTCAATGTGTTAGTAACATCAAAAAATTCATCTATTGATACCAATATTTGCCACAACTCCTAAGTAGCTCAGCCTTCCTTTTAAAATTTTTTATTTATTTATTTATTCATTCATTCATTCCACACCTCAGTCATTCAAACAAATCTAAGCAATAAATTCAGGCCCTACAACTTTTATAGTGAGAATAGCTGTCAAGATTTCATTGAGTTTCTCTGCAATCTTCTTAACCTTTTTAAAATTCTCTTCAAACAATAAGCCAAATAATTTACTTGCCAACTTTCTATTCTATTGACTGTTATTATTACTTCTGATTATCCTTAGTAAATGGCTTATCTTCTTTCTTATGTGAGGTGCTTTTCCCTTAAATAACACTTACTTTTAGAAAGTCCTAAAAAACATGGTTATTTCCCCAAACATTGGGGCTGAGATGAGTAAGTTCCCATCAGGAGAGGATATGAATGTGAGCCAGGTCATTTACTCTTACTGTTTATTGTTGATTGTTTTTAACTTGGTTATTTCTTGTGAGCCCCCCAGAGTCTCATTGCTCAAGTTGGGCAGATATACATAAACACACACATACACATACAGACACATATACATATGTATACACACACACTCACATACTTTAAATAAACTAACATAGTATGTTGCATTTGTCTTTCAGTAGTCATATTACAGTGCTGATTCATATTTACCTTCTCATCAACTATAACTCCATGAGGTTATTACCAAGGCAGATATTCCTGCTTCTTATACTATATACGTATTTGATTTCTTTTTCAGAAGTGAAAAACTTCACATTTGTCACTGTTCAAGTACATATCAAGAACATTTTGAATTATGTTTTGGTTTTCTATATGATTAACTATCCCACTCTGTTTTATATCATCTGCAGATCTGATAAACATTCCCTCCACATTTTTCTCCAAGTCATTAAGGAAAACATTGAGGAGCCTGAACCCTGTGGCACCTCACGTGATCTCTTCCTCCAGTTTGATAATGAATCATTGAGGAGGACTCTATGAATACAGTTTTCAAACCATGAATCTATCTAACAACATCCAACTGACTTCTATCATTGTGAACTACCCGTGTCATACTTTTGACAAAATGTATTTTCACCCACAAAGCTTATATCACAAAATATCTACTGTGTTGACCTTTAAGGGGCTGGAGATCTCTTTATTAAAATAGGACTATCCTTCTGAAATTCATTAATATAATCTTTTGGCTGACATATATAAATGTGAAGTTGTATGCAAAACTTATGGCTCTATTACCTAATACAGACTATTAAAAAATCTTTACACAATATGGTTCATGGGGTCACGAAGTCGGACACGACTTAATGACTGAACAACAACAACAATGGTTATTCAGAAATGTGCTGTATCTAATCAGCAAGATTAATTTTTAGGTAAGTTCTATACAGTATTCAAATTCACTAAAAAATTATTTACAAATCTATGACTTCCTACCCCCTGCTGGTTAGTGTGTTAATAACAGTCTCTCAAGGCATAATTACACTACTGTACAGTACAGTGATTATATATTCCAAGGTGAGTAGAAAAGTGCAATGAGTCCAAATAAGGAAATCAAACATCAGCTGTTGGATCTGGACATTCCCAAATAGTGGTTAGTAAGTAACAATCATATTAAGCCAAAATGTAGTTTACTAGTTGGTGTAAAGCCAATCAGTGCTGTGTGTACATCATGGTTTATGATTTCATATTTATTTGAGTTTTATTCCATTTCAATATGACTCTAAGCCAGGGTTCCCTAAAGTGGTCAGTATCAACCCCCCAAGGGTCGATGGGGCTATCCATTATTGTTGTTATTATTCATAGTACTATTTGTTAAAGTAGTATTTATTAAATTATTTTCATATAATAAATGTTTGAGGGTCGATGAACAATCTCAAACTTCATGAAGAGGCTGATGAGCTGAAGGGTTCAGGGACCCCAGCTCTAAGCAATCATAATCTACACATGAATCCAGCCAGCTCTAGGTTTTTCAATAAGCAATGGCTTAGCATATTGTGTAAAGGCACCCTTAATATACTCTTCACCAATTCAATTGCCTTTAAGGAAGGTACAGTTCTGCCTTTCTCAATTGACTCTGCAAAGGATTTATTTTCCTCTAGGGATGGAAGATTATGTACTGTATACTCTAGGACAAAAGTTCTCATTCTTGTCAACTGCATCTCAGTGACTATATGTAATAAGCAGTTAGGAAAAATCTTGAACTTCCTGTTTTGTTTTGTTTTTTAGAAGAGGTGAAAGCTGCATATAACAATGGAAAAACCCAGGACTGTAATGTAATTGTGAATGGATAGTGGCAAGGCCATCTATAAGCAAAAAGTGGCTTATTTTCTCAAAGGCTCAAGTTTCATACAATGAGGAAAATGTTATGTAAAAAATGTTGATGCTATACTTGGACTATATTATGTAGAAAATGCCATTTTAAATATTATTCTGTCTGCCACTATCAATTTTGAAGACTACTGTTGGTTCAGGTTCATTGTAAAAAAAATCCTCCCTGCATTACATACATCAGACTGGATTAAGATCAGTTTGAAATTATTTCCATAGCACCTCTCAGTTAAAATCCAGTGGTTCGCTAATGGAAACCTCGTGCTCCAATTTGTGCATGAAGCCGTGTTGCATTTCAATGGACTAAAACCTCCCTTCCCTTTCAAAACAATCCAAAATAAAGCATACCAGAGCAAGTGTTACCTTTTTGATTCAGAAAGGGAATGACAGAACTCTGCCCAATCTCAGCTCTGTTAAAATCCTGGATTTTGCCTGACAAAATCCTATCTTTTGCTGGATTTTTTAAGACCCTCAACCATGTACTCAAACAGGCTTAAGGATTCCTTAATCTTCATAGGAAATAGTGAATCCCAATTTTACACATCTAGATGTACACATACTGTCCATTTTTCTAAATTTACTTAGAATTTTACTCACTGAATACTGCTCTCCTGACTTGCAGTAGATATGGCCGGGGGTTGGGATTGAAGAACTAATTAAACAGTGATCTTGGCAGTAACTTTACAAGCATTCTCTTTGGTAATGGGTTTCTTTTTGTGAAAATGCAAATAAGCCAATGATAGAAAGTGAACAGATATGTGCCAGAATTCAGCTTTTTAATTTACTATTTAACAAAGTCTCATTCTATTAATCAAGCTAATTAATTGATGAAATAGCTTTCCTAGAGAGTTAATGGGTAATAGATTTATGTAGATCCTGAGCCTTAAGTTATTGCTTTGCCAGTGTGATAGGTAGCTAAAGCTTCACACTCCATTGGTTCCAATTTGCAGTTTATTAATAGGATTCGGGAAGCACACGATTTGTTTTAAACTGTACAAAGACAGAAGTAAATTTGATTTTACAGTGAATACAAACATTCTAAATATCTTATGCTCCAAAACTGATCTCAAAATTAATGTTTTGAGGTATTACACAATATGAAAATCATAACCAGAGTAAATTTCTTTCCATCATAATAAAAGCTATTATGGATAACATAAAGACATACAGTCAATAACCAGTTCAAAACCTGAAGTTCTAGCCAACAATTTAGCATTGGCATAACAGCTTGTTCACTATTAAGGAACATGTTACTATAGAAACAAACAGAACATAAACTTGCCGAGATGCCAAGAAAAAAGAAATCTTAAAATAATGGCTGCGTAGATTTCTTGTTGGCAGCCACCCATCTTGATCAGAAAGGAAATAATAACATGTGTTTTAATTAAAGCATTCTAGATGGAACAAGACCTGATACTGTCTTCTGGGAAGAGGTCAGATGTAATCCAGTTATTAATCTTCACTGTGGCCCAAAATGAAGTCAATAAAAGGGGAGACACAGAATGTTTTGCAAGTACATTTTGTTTTTCAAGATGCTCATATGGGATTGTTGTCCTCCACTTCTCTCTGGCAGAAACCCAAGTGATAAATATTGGCAGCTGATCACACATGGGTGTGTTTAGTTTACAGTCCGCATTTAATACAACTAAACAAGCAAAACAAAAATAAAAGACAGAAAGCTGCTAGCAGGGCACCTCCTGAAGCTAGCTGAGTCCAACTGAGTTAAACACTTGAGGTGTAATCCTACAATCCACCCAGATGCATAACCAAAGAAAAGGAAGGTTGTTCTTAACAAGTCAGATCAAAATCATCCCGTTCCTGATTGTAGTTGAGTACGTGTTGTCGGATGCGAGAGGAATCAGTCCAGGTAATAAAGTCCTCCATGGCCCTGGTCACCAAGAATGCTGGGTCTGTTACAACTTCTGGTCCCACCCGGATATGACCCTGCTCCACAAAGGTCACAGCAGATTTCAGGTTTTGCGCCATGCGGAGCTTTAAGAGCAGACAAGGCAAACGGCGACGGCAGAAGGAAGAGGCTGAGACTCGATCACACTGCTCAAGAGAGCTCTTAGAGGTCACCACACCCATAGCATAAAGCTTCTCCAGAAGAGCCGCAGTGCTCCTAGCACGGAAACCTGCTGATTCTGGTACATCACCCAGGTCTCTGATCCTGCGAGCCAGCTCCCGAGCAGCCCGACTCAGCTGATTGTAGCGAGTATAATCTTCCCTCCGTTGTATACGGTAACGACGGAGCACACGCAGCTCGGCTAGATTGCCTGCTGCAGCTTCCCAGTTCACCAGGTCTAGCTTCTTGAGAAGCTTCTGCTCATGAAATTTCAGTTTGCGCACCATATTCTTCTCTTTGATTGCCTAAAGGGGAGAAACATATTTAACTTATTTGTACACACTACAACATCCCTCTAAAAGACCCAAATGTTCTAAGTAATATAAACATGCTAAAAAAATCAATAAAATAGCTGCTGCTCACAAAATTAATAAACATGATAGAAGATATCAGGTTTCTACCAATGCAGCTGAGACAGTTTATAACGAGGCACCAGAACTCCACGACAGAGCTCCACTTTTTACATACAGATCACAATTTAAGATATTTGATGTGGGGTAAGAAGGGATAGAATAAATTATAGCGAAGGAAGAAAACGCGTGTATCAATTTTTACTTAAGAGGATTCTGAAGCACAGTTTAGGATGCAATACTTGGCCCACTTCTTTGGGAGTGGCTCCATTAAAGGCAGTGGAACTTACTCCCGAGTAGATATGCATAGGAGCCATGATCCCCTCCCCCTTTCTCCCCGGCTTTGGAAATCCAAAAAGCAACGTCCTCTCATCAGATTCTACTCACCCACTCGTTGCAACTTCAATAAGATAAACAAAAAACGGCACGTAAAAATCCCGAACTTGCAGTAATCCTTGGAACGTAACCCGAGCAACCACGCGGGAGAAGGAATCAATACAACTTCCTTTTCCGGTCCCGGCACACCGGATAAGCCCCGGGTTTTCTGAGCATAGACTTATGAAACAAGATGAGATACACACCACCCACCTTCCGGGTTGACTTGGGATTTCCTTAGCAGCAGTAGCAACCAAGTGGAAAGCGGGCCGAGGAAGGCTTAGAGACGAGAACTTTTACTGCAGTATATTAGAAATATTAATCATAGTTTAGTGTCTATTTTGAGGAAGCAACTGGGAGGTGGGGTAATTAACAAAATGTTAATTTAAGTATATGCTGTTCCAATTGTCAACGAACTCTGAGAGGCTCGCAATACGTAAACGCGATCAAAACAAGTAGCCAAAAAAATTAAACGTTACATAATAAAAAATTCCAATGCGAGGAATCATAAAAATCCATACTTCGAGTCCCTAAGAATAATCGAACTGAACTAGAACCGAGCGGCTACACGTGTTTTTCCAGCAATCAGAACCATCCCAAATTCTAATCCTCAGGAGAAGAGTATAAGAAATACAAAACATTCCGGGGGAGCGGGGGCTGAGAATTAAAATTAAATTAAAACAGTCAGGAAGCCTTCCCAGACAGGGAAGGGGGAGGTTGTTGGGCTGCAACTTTTCCACAATACTTACTGACCCCTCCCTCTGCAATATAAAATAGCGTTGTGTAATTTAGCATTACACTGTCAATAAAAGCTATTTCGCACAAGTACCACGCCGGAAGGCTTTCCCGCCTTCACTTCCTTTACGCCCAGCTGCTTGGAGAAAGGACTAACTATGTAACCGATGAAACAATCGAGATCTGTCGCTTCCAACCAATGCGAGCTCTGCCAGGGGGGTGTCTCTATTAGGACGCCAAAAAAGCCTCGCACCGTCTTCCAATTACATCTCTCCGATGATAGGCGGAGTGACGTCAGGGAATAAGGACGTAGCCAATGAAAATGTAGTATCTTTTCCTCAACGGCCAATCAGAAACGGCAGCAAAAATTTGAACCGGAGCTCCCACCGAGCCTGCTCGGTCGATCTAGCCGTTCAAGGTTGCGCGTGGATCTAACCGGGTGCGGAGATTGCGTGAGGCCGTGAGGTATGGCGGTGCGATGTTCCTCAGGGACGGCTCAGAAATTTACGTGGGTTGGGGGTTACGTGGTTGGGGGAATAGAAGGACCTGGGAGCGGGGCTATGGAGTCGGGGAAGAGGAGGAGGAGGAGGAGGAGGAGGAGGAGGGCTGAAGGTCTTCTGGATCTGTGTATTTGGAAGCAGAAAATTTGATCTGAAGCGGGCGTTAATTTGATTAGCGCTGATGCCTCTTCCTCATCGCTGTCTTGTTAGCATAAAGAACCAATAAAGGATTAAGAAGTCTTAACAGCCCTGAGAAGCTGTAATGCTCAGCCTCTATGAACACAACCACAGAGCATGGCAGTGCTACCAGAAACAGGCCAACTTCATTGGGGTTTAAATGTATGTAGACTTCAGGTGATCCAGAGCCGCCAATGTCCTTCAGAGAAGTTGGACTGTGACTGCCATCACCCCATCTGTGGTGGCCTTGGTTGTGCCGACTGGAGATGTTGGGGGTGGCATTCCAATGCATTCTGCAATGGCTGCCCTGTCTTAGTCTTCCACGAATGCATGAAGAAGAAACCCAAATGTGTCACAAAATTAGTAGAGGGGCTTCCGGAACTAGAGTAAATGCCATTCTGCCAGTGAGGTAACAGACTTCTTAATGCCATGGTGTGGATGTTTCACCAGTTGAGGAGTAGGGAATTGCTAAGGAATTGGGTGTGCTATATCTCAGGCCTCAGGTTCCCCCGGGGCTGACTGAGAGGTAGAATTGCCTTATCCACAGACTATAAGGAAAATCCAGGTTTATATGCAGTTTATTGCTAACATAAGTTGCTATGAAAAAAACTATAAGTGGGGGACTATTGCTTTCTTGCTCTGCTCTAAGAGGCAAGATGCTGGGCTAGATAAGCTGTTGGTCCAGTCCAGCCATTATATTCTTCTGATGTTTAAGGCATTTGTTTTGGAGTTTTTTTTGGGGGGGGGGAATCTTGCTTTGCAATAGGACAAAACATTAGAAAGCAAAGAAGCTCTAAGTGTTTACATTCAGTTCTGTGACTTACTGTATATTGCTAGATTTTTTTTTTCTTGGGCCTTACATTTTTAAATATAAGAACAGGTACAGTACAGTATTTGAAAATGCTTAATGCTTTTTCTGCAGAAAGTCCTAGATTCAGTACTCATCATGTCCAGGTAAACTCTGGAAGATGCCTAAGGAAGCTGCCCCCAATCAGACTTGGTAACTCTGAGCTACCAGTGGTCTGGTTCTGGGAATTTAGGAAAGGAACTGGGGAAAAAAGAACACTCACTGCCAGTATTATAAGGCATTCATCTACAATGCAATTGCACTTAGAATAACATGTACTTTTCTGGTTGCCCTACTCCAGAAAGATATTTACATGTATATAGAAAAGGGTAACTAAAATTATCAGAGATGAAGCAACTGTCCTGTGAGGAAAGTTACATTGCTTGGTGTATGATAGTGGTACATTCTGCTGCTTGTTACAACCCAGTTTACCAACATGCATAGAAGCAAGTTACTTGTCGGTGAACACAATTTTGGAGGAGACAGCAAAAGATCTGTAATGTAAAATGCTTCTTGCCCTTATTTTGTATCTAGATTAAGATGGCCTCAAATTTTGCCACTCGGTACAAAAAAGATCTGAGCATTGAGACACTCAAGACGAAACTTGTGCGCCGAAAGTCCATGTTTCAAAAAGAGAGTAGGCACAAGGAATTTAATAAGGGCAGACAATTTGGACTAGTTGATGTGAATACGCAGCCATCAAGAGACAAAGCTCTTTCTCAGCTGGAAGAAAGAAGCAAAAGGTGCTTGCCAAAGCCAAGTAAGTAAAAACTTGTGACTTAATATTAACCAAGACTTATTTTGAGTCTTTATCTTTGTTGTCCTTCCTAAATTCACTAAGTTATTCTGTTATCTTTTGAAGTCCATGAGCTCTTTCAGTTTTAGCCTACACTTGGGTTAAATTGTATTACAGTTTCTGGGATGTTTTCAAGTTAACACGGTTGTAAACCTGGAAAGGATTTCTGTACCATTCAGTGCAGAATTTACAAAGTTATAACATCTTTAACAGATTGCTTAAATATTTATCATAAAGTAGAACCATCTCCTCTTGAAGCAATTTTTACTTTATGTCTAATGTTTAGACAGTGTTTCTCAACCTTGGCAATTTTAAGATGTGTGGACTAACTCCCAGAATTCCCCAGCCAGTCGTGGTTGAGAAACACTGGTTTAGAAGGAAGCCTGCTGTCTTGTATTTTCCACATTTTAATTTTGTTTTTGTTCCTGGGACAATTGAAATCTGCTCTAGCTTCCACTTAGGATTAGTTTTCTGTCCTCTCTATGTATCCAAGCTCTTAATTGTTTCTCACCAAACATATCTTGTCTGCATTCTTCTGGAGGACTTTCTTCATGTAAGGGTTCTTATGAACATGACGCCCAGAACACAATTTGGCATTTGATCTGAGCAACATAAAGTAGACTGGGACTATTGTTTCTTGTGTTCTGGATGTTGTGCTGCTATTAAAGTAGCCTGAGATTTTCTTGGTTTTTAGATACTGGCTTTTGTTCAGCTTGCAATTAACTAAATTGGCTAGATCTTTTTCATGTATGTTGTTGCCACTCTAAGTCTTTCTGCCTTATGCATGTACTGTGTTTGTTGTGAATCTAATTTCAGGACTTTGTTTTTACCTCTCTTGAATATGGTCTTCTTGATTTGAGTCTAGTGTTCTAGCTATTCAAGGTAAGTTTTAATCTTGAGGCCACACTTTATGTGGTATTTCAACTTTCCTCCTCACATATATTAAATTTTAGATCTTGCAGCCAAGACTCGTGAACAAGAGCGCCTGGAAATGCTTCAGCGCTACAAAGCTGAAAAAGAACTTCGCAAGCTTAAAGATCAGAGAGACAAACCCATTTTTAAATGTGGACAATTCAAACCGGAGGTCCCTGCTTTTCTCTCAAAAGCATCACAGATCCCAGTATTGAACAAATCAAAGGAGAAAGTAAGAACTTTATATTTCAATATGCATCTTGTATTCCTTTACTGAACCCGAATTGTTGAAACAGCTACTTTATGTGTTGGGTTGATAAAGCATGAGTAGAACTTCACAGGTTCTCTGCTCTTCTTAGATACTTCAGTTCATGCAATTTCTTGTTTGTCCATACCTAGAACTGGAAACTAGATTTGAAGTATATTTCTGGCTGTGGTTTAGTGGATAACAATAGCTTCTGTGCATCCGAAAGGGAGAGGAGATTTATGTACGAAGATGGAAGGAAAGGTTACATGAGTATAAGGTCCATTTACAATAGCCAGATCACGATCTTGTTATTATTATGTGGGGTGTCATAATGCTCACCAGAATATTTCCAGGAAAGGCAAAGTCTTTAAACTGATGCTTTGTCGGGTTGTCTTATTTAAATAAAAAAGGAGCTATGAGTAAGTTTTCACTTCCGATTTTCTAATTCTTCAAGTGAAGGAATAACAAGATAAACACATAGCTGGCTCTTAAACAGTCTTCTTCAGATCCCTTCCAAATAGATAGAATGTATAGGCTTGACATTCTGCTCTGGTTTCCTGACCAGAGAGGCTGCTACATGATAAGCTAGGAAGAAGCAGTTTCTCTATGATTAACCATCTTCATACTTGGTGCACCTAAAAGGGAAAGGTCTGCATGTTCTGTGTGAGATGGCTTCTCTGCTTTAAATATTTGAAGTTTCTGAAGTTTCATTGAGTTAATGCACAAATGCTTTATTCTGAATACAGTATTTCACAGCTGTTGATAGGGTTGGTGGTGATTCTCACAGCTCATCCTGTTTAGTTTTACATTGTACAATACTCTGTAATGTTAGGTGGCACTTTCATGTTGCAGTTTGATACGTTAGATTTAAACCACTGGAGGGGAAATGTAATTCAAATGTGCATTTGACTATGATTTGATTCCATGATCCTGAGCCAGTAATGCATACATATGCAATCTATAGGGACTTCTATGTGAAGAATGCCAAGGAGGGGCATATATGCCGCTCTAAATACTTTGGAGAAATGATAGAATAAAAATCTCAAAAACATGAAAGGCGGGCATTAATTGTTATACAATAGTGTGGAAAATTCAGTTGGAATAAGACAATTGAGCAGTTTAAGTGAACACAGAGCCTTTTCAATTTCTGGATAAAGTCCATAGTTACATGAATGATTTAACTGCATATGTTTTAAACTTACCCTCCAGCAATTCTTTTTACTCACTTTACTTTTTTTAAAAAAATGTTGCTTTAGTTTGAACATTTTTATAAATTGCTTTTGGAGAATTCCTGAAAGCCACATATTAAAATATCAGTAGGCAATCAAGCAGCAGTAGTTAAGAAAATAAATAACCAGGAGTAAAATAAGACATAAAAAAGGTTGCATGAGAATTCCTAACTGCTTTCAGGTTATTCCAAAAATGTTTCTTGCTAAAAGTTGCACATATAATATAGAGATTGGAATTTTGCTCATTCTTATGTCCGGATTGTTCCTAGGAAGCTCCAGCTGTAATGCGAGTAACAAGGTCAAAGTCAAAAAAACAATTGCCAGAACCAAGGAGGCCACAGCTCTCAACGGTTTGTCTTACGTGTTTGTGATTATATAGTATTTGCATGTTAACTACAAAAATGTTCTATCATATTTGTGGCAGTTAAATCAGGGTGGATAATTTTGGGTTATACGTGAAATTTTAGTAACTGACTAGCTGATTTGTGGTATATTGCAACACCCAAAATTAAACCTACCCTACTTCAGTTTTGTTCATATTGGAAGATAAATACATGATTTTTAGCCAAAAACTGAGGGGCGCAGGTTCTGTGCTTTCTGATCTATGCTAATCAGCATACTAATATACCATGTAAATTGATTTGTTCTGTCTAATCCGGACAATGATTTGGAGGAGGGGTTTGGACAAGAAAATCTATTTCTCCAACTTCTTGATGCTCTTAAGTTCCTTAAATAGTTATTCAACTATTTAACCACGGGGAGGGGGATGTAATTTGCATTTGACCGTGTGTTTGATTAAAAAAGACAAATCCAAGAATCCAACACAAGTCTTAAAATCCTCATTAGTGTATTCTTCGTTTCAAGGGACAGCGTAACATCTAGAGACATGCCCAAGGGGGGTTGTGAAGGCTCATGCCATATCAAAAAATATGATGAAAACTCTTTTAATCATGAGCTATTTGTTTTACAACATGAAGAATGGAAGAGAGTGCTGATCAACAAACACATGCTTCATGTTCCTTCCATCTCTTTCTTTTCTAGTATGTGGAACTGGGTGCACAATTCTCTTACATCCTAGATCTTATATATTAATTTTAGAATAATTATTTTGCTTAAAACACTACTAGATTTTATATGCCCAAGACTTTAAGTGCCATTATTGGTACATTTTTAAACAGAAAGATACAGAGGCTATCACTTTCATATAAAATTGAGAACTGCATTTTGAAATGCTTGATCTTGTTATTGAAGCAATATCTTTAATGCTGGCTGTTGGATGGTAGAGATTTAAGGCAAGCTTCAGGTGACTAAACAGAGATTTACAAAGGCTAGATCAAAGACTCCGATCACTGATGGAATAAATGGCTAGCCAATGTCTGCTTATAGACTCTGGAATTAAATGAATAATAAAGTGTTTGCTTTTTCACAAAAAAGGTGTGTTTTTAAATTTGTATTTCTTTCTTTAGATTGCGTCTAGCTATACCAGCAAGGGCTACAGTCTGCAGATAGCTCAGCATGAACAGAAGCAGATCTACATAGACAAACCTTCCAAAAAAGAGAGTAGAGGTATGAGTTCTTTGTCCTTATCTAAATAAGGGCACCTTTCTTGCAGCCCTCGGAGCCTGCTCCAATGGCTCCAGTGAATTTTGGTGATGCAATAGCCAGACGTTGGTGAGGCAGTTTCATATCACTGTGGAGCAAGAAACACATGAAAACTATAGTGGAAGCTCTAAAATAGGTTTAGTACCAGAACAACTAGAAAATCCCAGCCCTGCCCAGTTGTATGACATGGTCCAGTCAACTTTATTCAGTTTTTGCCCTGCAAAAAAGATGTCCATCCCTGCCTTCTACACAGAACATGAAAGATTTTGTGATTGCACAGCTTTCTGCCATCTTCTTTCAGAGGTGCAGTCTGCCATCTCAGGAACCACACGTGGAAGAATGACAAGAGCAGCAGCAGCAGCCAAGTCCAAAATACCACAAATATCACAACCAAATATAACTTCAAGTAGGTGAAATAGTACTAAAGTACTTTACTTGGACAGCTAAAAGTAAAGATGTCCTTGATTCAGGTTTGATTCCTTGCAACATGTGAACACAACCATGCAGTTTTCTTGGTTCTTCTGGGATGTTTTTTTTCAATTTCCCAATCTTGCATATTGCCCCCCCCCCCATCTAACTTGTAACCAGCCATGATCTTGCCGATCTACTAAGTGCAAACAAAATCATCTAGGTGTTGCCACTTGCTTGGTCATTTTGCTATAGGTTTTCTTGATTTGAATTCTGTTCTATTGCACTTCTGATGCATTTCCCTCTCTACTTCTATAAAATGATTTATCTTCCATTGCTTTGTTGTGGTTGTTGTGGTTATTGTTGCAGTTGAATTCCTTGTAGTGAAAAATGTACGGAATGATGCTCAGTCTGTTCTGTTTTAGGTGATCTGCCACAGAAAAGAGTTACAATTAAAGGAAAGCAGCAAAAAGAGATAATGAAGAAAGAGACAACAGTAAGTTTATTTTTTCATAGTATAATTTTATGTCCTTTTTCATTTATGTTGTATCATACCATAAATAGTATGCTACTATTATCCCCAGTTGGCAGTTCTGAAATCAAAGATTGCGGCTTGCCTAAACTGAAATAGTGAAGTCTTGCTGATTCAGCTCAGTTGAGTGCAAGCATATATTCAGGCAAATCATGATGATGGAAATATTCCACAATTGTTTGTATTTAAGTTGGTAGCTTTGAATGCATCAAATTCTCAAATATGACCTAGAGACAAATGAAATTGTTATGTTACCTACTAATATTTTCCAGTAAAACTATTTGTGTGTGTGTGTGTGTGTGTGTGTGTGTGTTTGTGTTAAAATTGAAAAAGAAATCACTGTGTGTTTTAGCAGGTAGCACACAGTACGAATCAAGATATTCTAGTGGACCAAAAGAAAGAAGAGGTGAAGCTTCAACCGGCTGCAAGCAGTGAACAGAATAAGGCCTTCCTTGAGAAAGAAAACGTGCCAGCACCCCCAAAAAGAAGCCGTTCGTTTGCCCCTCAGAATTTTGTCTTTAAGCCTCCCGAAGGCTTGACCACCTATAAGGTGAAACCAATGACCCCTTCCAGGGCAAATGTGTTCTTATCACCCAATCTTTCATGGAGCCCCTCAGAAACAACCAAGTAAGGATCTCATGCTTCAGACTTTCTTATAAAGTGTCTCACGAATTAGTTCAAACTATGTTCATTTTCTTCCCTTTCTTAATGCTGCCTCAGGTTCAAGCTGACTTGGGAAACAGCAAAGGAAGAGAATTATTCCAGTTTCCTCACTTGCTAATTCCTAGTCCTTCTTACCCCTACTGCAATTGGTCTTTTCTTAAAATGCCTCAGCTCTACAAGGCTGTGTATGACCTAGTTGCTCCTGGCTATGTATAGTGGTTTTCTATTTAAAGCACTCTGAAATTATGAGGACTATAGGAAGTCTTTTGGATGGAGGTACCAAATCAAAATAGTATTGTAGTCTCAGATGGCACAGTTGTTCAGCATAATTTTGGGAGTGTACAGAGACTCAGCTTCAAGGAGCAAACTTTAAATCCAAGCATGCATACAAATAGGACTATAATATTGATTTGATTAATCGATTATGTGCCATCAAGTTGTTTTCAACTCTTAGCAACCACATAGGTAGATTTTTTCCATGGCAATCTATCTCTAACCTGTGCTTTAAAGTCTCCCAACAGTGCACTCATTGCCACTGTAACTAAAGCCATCCACCTTGCTGCTGGTTGTCCTCTTCTCTTTCCTTCCACCTTTCCCAGCATTAGATCCTTATTGAGCCCATTCATATGCATATCATATCAAATGATTTATGATGATGATGATGGTTGGTTGCATAGTCAGCCAGATGTTTAGACTGGATTTGGCATTTTTATCCACCTATGGAGTCCTTCCCAAGGACCTGGATTGGCAGCTGTTGTTGTTTGATGGTCTTAAAGGTATCGTCGCAGGATATAAGGTGTTCCAAGTAAAGCTGCCTTTTGCAATTGACTGATGGTGATTTTGTCAATGCCGGTGGTGTTCAAGTGGTGCTCCAGGTGTTTTGGGATTGCACCTAAGGCACCTATAACTATTGGTACTATCTTTGCTTTCTTTTGCTATAGTCGTTCTACTTCTATTTGCAGATTTTTATATTTTGTGTATTATTATCATTATTAGTGAAGTCTACAAAGAAGAAGCACAAAATTATGATCCACAGTTGTCCCCTAACCCAGAAGTGACAAAGGAAGCCACTGAAGGACACCAATATGCCCTGGATTTATTGGAAGAAGTTATAGCAGGTATATCTAAGAAAGCTTCTACTATATCATGGGTGCTAAGAGACAAAAACTTAAAAAGAGGCAAGAAGTCCCATTGTGAATACACATTTGCCTTTAGGCAAGTTGCCTTTTTCTCCAGCTCAGTCTTTGGTTTGTAGTGCTGACATACCTAACAGGTAGGGATGTGCTACACTTCGGATCTGAAGCTGAAGAGGTACTTTGGAATGGGTGTGGCTGAACATTCTGCATCTGTGAACACCTCCTGAGTGAAGTTGCATCGTTCCCTGGACTCTTCCAGGAAAATGTGTTTTTGAGTTGAGCACTGACCACGTACTCATGCCCAGTCTAAAGTGCTCTGTTGGCACATCCTTAACTCAGACCCTGTGGCAATGCGTCAGGGTTGGGGGTTTCTTTTGTTTGTTGTTTGTTTGTTTGTTTTTACCCAAACCCATTGGCCTTTTGAGGGATCCTTGTGGATGGGATGATGATGATGCAGTGTGACTGAGGGTGCATCAGCCATATGGACAGCATTTAGATTTTCATTGGGGGACAGCCTGTTTTTTCTTTCGTAACTGTGTTAAGCTTATTTTAGGCTTAACCATTACCTGTATTTACTGCTTCATAATCACAGAATATTAAAATTTGGCAATGAGATGGTCAGGTTCCAGGGCCACCAAACAAAAAACAAAAAAGTTCAGAGACCATAAGCAGCCCTGGGGTGACAGGTTACCCCCTCCGTTCCCCTTGCGTTACTGTAAAAGGAGAGGAAGGCAAAAAGATAGCTTTTGGTCAACTATATGTAACTGCAACCTGAAACATCCAAAATACTGGGGTTTTGGCTAATAAGATGGTTTAAATTTAATTGATAATTACTTAAAGAGCAGTTATAGCCTTTTTGCTGCAGTTTCCATTCTTCCTATATTTTATACAGATTCTGCTACTTTCTTTCTAAAATAATTTTCTTTCTTCCAGAACGTGTGCCCAATGAAATGAGGGATAATGTTGCTTTTGAAAGTGAGAGCAGTGAGCAGCAACCAAGCTTACTAGTAACTGAAATATCAGAGCCAACAACAAAGCTCCAGCATGATGTGCCCTATTTCAGGTTTGTAGGCAAGATCAAAGGGGCCTAAATGAATAAACTGCCTGACTAATATGGATGCTTGTTAACATCTTTTCTCTAAAGGGGATTAAAATGTATTTTAATCTGTATTAAAATAAGCGACAGATTTGCTAACCATGGGTACTGGGGAGTAGAAATGGTGCCCAAATCCATTTGCCCTGCTTTAAGGATACCTTTACCTGCTGTTGTAATTGCTTGGAGTTAACATCAGATTATACCTACTTATAAGTTTGCTGTTGTGCACTGAGGCCTTAACTCTTCCATCCAAGCCTATTTCTGAAAAGTATATACCAGCCCTACACCAGCTTCTAAGTGGACTGTCTAAGTCTGGCTGGGGAATTCTGGGAGTTGAAGTCCACTCATCTTAAAGTGGCCAAGTTTGGACAACACTGGTCTAAGTAGAGTGTAAACAGAATGGTAGGACTGGTAATTTCCCTACTGTCTGTTCCCTCCCTCGAATGAGCAGCAATGAAGTAAAATGGCTGGCAAAAAGGGCCTACTTAGGACTATCTAGCCTAGAATCCATTCTTGTTATTGGGACTATATTTCCCATGCTGCTACTATAGGCATTGGCACTGATGTTTCTGAATTGAAAACAGGGTAACTAATTACTCTTTAAAATATGACATGTATGAAACTGAATCAGCACATTCTGCCACTCTTTGTTTAGAACCGGGTATGAGTAGGAAAAGAAGTAGTAGAAGTGGGGTATGATTCTCAGACCTAAGAATTGTAATGCGCCCATCCTTAGCCAATGTTTAGCTTGATAACGAGAAGAACTCTATGTAGTATAACGTGTTGTGTTTTTTACTTAGATTAATAATACTTTTAATTGCTATTATTGGTCCTGAAGCTACTATATTCAGTTTTATATTGTTAGCTCCTTTGAGAGTCTTATGGGTAGAAAACTGGGTCATTAATTGAAATAATGAGAAATTGTATGTCTGAATCTGCTTTTTTTAAAAGAAACATTCTTCAGTCTGAGACAGAGAGGCTGGCGTCGCTTTGTCTTGAATGGGATGAAACTGTTGAAATGGATATTCCGGAGGAGGGTAAGAGACAAAACACGAAGAGGTTTTGTGAAATTATTGTCAGAAATAAACAGCCACCTGGGTTTGACTGTGACTCTAATAAGCCCGTATATCTATGTCTGTATATCTACAGGTAGGTCTTGATTAGTGTGGTTAATGAATCCTACAAAATGGTGGCATTATTCAAATTTGCACTATTTGAAGTGATATTTCTATGGAAAATATGGTAATTGGTTCCAGCTTGACAGAAATAGGCAACAAAAAAATGTAAACATAAAACATGTATATTAATGAAATATTACAATAAAGGATAAAAAGAATATACTTATTTAAATTTATGGTTAACAAAGTCACAGTAGTTATAGAAACCAAAATACAAACAAAAAAATTCTAGATATCATTCCTAAAGGTAAACTTACACTACAAAAACATCTTTATGTTTATTTTAGCAGTGTAAACTGAACTGTTTTTTCTTTCTTTAAATCTTCATACATATGCTAGTAGACACAGAATGCTTTATCTACATCTTGGCAAGTTTACATGCTTCGATCGAGATTAGGGTCAGCATCCATGATTTTTTGCTTCACAACTTCTACAGCTCGAAAAATTCCTTGAGAGTAAACTCCTTCACTTGCCCATTATTGTTTCCTTCTGACGGAATCTTCCTTTTCTGCATTTTGCACAAACATTAGCAGCATCTAAAACTGCAACTGTGCATGTGTTAGCCTCAATTACACACACACTAGCCTTGCAATAACTGGATTTTAGGCAGCATTAAATGTGACCTAGAATCAATTTATACTTTGCACTGAATTGAATATCACATTATTTGAACTCACACGAATCGTGACCTACCTCTATGTCTATGTGTCTATATCTATATATACTGTATGCAACAAAATACTATTTTTCCAGCAAAAGATCTTGTCCGCACAACCGTTGGGCAAACCAGACTGTTGGTGGCAGAGAGATTCAAACAGTTTGAAGGGCTGATAGATAACTGTGAATTCAGACGTGGAGAGAAAGAGACAATGTGTGCAGATCTGGATGGATTCTGGGATATGGTGAACTTTCAAGTAAGAATTTTTAACTGGGAAGCTCCTGTTTGCATTCAGCTGACCCTTCTTGGTCTTTTACCTTTACTTAATGGCCAGATCTCTGCTTAGTCAACAGTAAACAAATAAATCCTAGCCTAATAATTCAGATTTTGCAGTTGAATAAAAAGGTAAATTAGAAGAATTATCCTAAACTGGGGGGAAAATGTAACTTGTAGAAAATACACCATTAGGAAATTATGCTTTTCAGCTTGAACATGATTGTCTCTTGGCTTCTGAGAGCTTACTAATTTCCACACACAAAATTCAAGCCTGTTTTAGCCATCAGGTAAATTTGAAACTTGCATCTTGGAATAAAAGCTGAGGTTTTTCAGCAAGTGCTAAATTTGGCAATCCATATTTTCATTCGCACGAAACAGCAGGATACAATGCAATGTTGTAGGAGATTCATAAGATATGGCTAAAAGTGTCATATCTTTGATTTCTAGGTGAAGCTGATGTGCTTTATATGGCTCCATCTCAATGACATATTTTAACATAAATTCCTAAACTTAGAGATTTCTAAAGAAAGCAGACTTTTATAAGTGTGCATGGAATACATTGTCAGTATGATGCGTGAAGTTAACTCATGTTTTCAGTACAGATTTGCAAAAAGGCATTTCTAAGATTTCTTCCTGTTGAGATGTACGTTCATCTTGGTATTTCCTAAGGAAGCTTACTATGCATTTTAAGGCTTAATATCTTTGTTTTAAAAAACGTAACCAGATTTTTCTTGCAACTTTGGTTCACTTTAGTCTTGTTCTGCAACCTTTCTTTTCCTCAAATAGGTAGAAGACATAAACAAAAAATTTGTGACCTTGAAGAAGCTTCGGGTGAATGGGTGGCAAATGGTGGATGATGCTCAGGCCCAAAGACCTGCCAAGGTATGAGAGTTCTGCTTTTAGGAGTTGATTCTGTATAGCATGTAATTACCAAGACTATTTCTGAAGGGCAAACTTTCTTGAGCGATACAGGCAACGGCATGAAAAGGATACAATTCAGTTTCTTCTGGATCAGAACTTTACTAAACTTAGCTACCTGTTCATCTTCTGGCAACTGTAACGCATCATGTAACCACGCCTAAGTACCAGGGATGCACAGCTATTCAGATCCAAAATGGAAAATGTGATTTGTGAGGGCATACCTCCTTAAAGAAGCCATGCCTTTTTGTGGGTTTGCCTGGCGTCCATGCAGTCCCCGACATCAAAGTAGTGGTGCCTCCTTAACTCAGTCCCATATTTTCCTGGGACTCTCCCCGTACGGTGTGAGCTCAGAAAAAGGCACAGCTTCTTTAAGGAGGTGACCCTGGGTGCAGCAAACTTTCCATGCCCATCCTTACTAAGCATAAGTAAGTGAAATAATAAGATTGTTTTTCTGCCCCTTCTGCCTCTTCTTTTATGTAATTTCACTATTCAATTCTTTGGAGTGGAGATCTGTCTTATGGTACTTGGTAAAGCAGGGTTCCTCAACCTCAGCAACTTTAAGACGGGTGGACTTCAACTCCCAGAATTCCCTAGCCAGAAGTCCACCCATCTTAAAGTTGCTGAGGTTGAGGAACCCTGTGGTAAAGCATTGTATACATTGATGGCTAATTAATTGCATCGCCATCCATATTCAGGCTGACGCTTAAGTGCCAGTGAAGAATTTCTTTGTCCTCCCACTTTCCTTTTTGTAGCCACCTCACTTTCTGGCTTTTAGCCTGGTTCAGGTTTACCTGTTAATGCCCCCTTCACCCATTTTCCTCTAAGGAGCACCAGAAGTTTGCTTCTTATAAGCAAATAAGTGCATTGATTTTTGAGATTTTGATCCAAGCTTCTAATATCTGACATGTAATTTATATTTTTAGTGAATCTTGGTGTTGTAAGCTAATATAGAACCATGGCTGATATTTTGGTTGCCTTGCCTTGACACTCCTGAGTTACACTAGCTGCTATGAATAGCTTAACACTGTGAAATTTGTCTTATAGGGAACTGAATTTAATTCAACATTCAGTACTGAATTTATCAGTATGGTAGTCCAGATTGAGAAAGATGACCTTTAATACTTCCTATGAGTGAGGTCATCTCATATCATAGTTTATCATTAGAGGGCTTGGCACTGGATATCTTTGTGAGTCAGTCAGGGTTTAACTAAAATACTGTGACAAGCGGTTCTGTGCTTCAGAATTGTAATATGCTTTTATTTTGAAAAAAACTGCTTTTTTCTGTGCTGTTTTCTTCCACTCCTGTTAATAAACTATTCTACAGTAGTTGCCTGAATAGTCAGGAAGAGGGTTAACAGAAGAACATGTTCTGTTGGAAGTATATTTTAACTTTCACCTATCACAGTTCTGATCTCAGAACCTCAGCCCCTGACAACCCGAGTAGAACTAATCTTTTTCTTTCCTACCTGAAATACTGTTTTCTCTGGTGAGATATTCCCTAGGATAGAAAAATCTTTTGGACTGGTAGGCTCATCTGAAATTTTGAGAGTACACTTTGGGCATCCCATCATGGATTGGGAGAGAGTTGCACATTCATTCAATGACTGCAGTGATGGAAGGAAGGGCCTATTCACAAAAAATGAATTTCCCAGAAAGCAAACTGGTGAGGATGTTCCCCACCACTCATTGCAGGATGCTGGTGACCAACTTGGCTTATCTTTATCGTTTATCTGGACCAGAGGGCACACTTCTCAGCAAAGTACCTCAGCAGAGATTTTCTGTTTTAAATTGATTATGAGTGGTTTTTATATGTTTGTATATTGGTTTTTTTAACTTATTTTTATTGGATTGTTTTTTACCTATTGTGAGCCGCCCAGAGTTGCTTAGATGAGATAGGCAGCCATACTACTACTAATAATAATAGCAACAGCAGCATAGGGCTTTGTTTTTGTTTTCTTTGGATCAGTGTTTCTCAGCCTCAGCAACTTTAAGATGCATGGACTTCAACTTCCAGAATTCCTCAGCCAGCCATGCTGGCTGGGGAATTCTGGGAGTTGAAGTCTATGCATCTTAAAGTTGCTGAGGTTGAGAAACACTGCTTTGGATCATATTCCCTAAACTCTGTCAAACTACTCAGGATTGAATTCCAGTGGCTGAGATGTCACCGGAGCTGGGTCCTGTCTCTTCCTCTCTGACTGAGGAAGTGTCAGTGTCTGCATGATACAGGCAGGATCTCTAGAGAGGTCTGATTGTATTCCCTGTGCCTTGAGTTTTTGAAGGCTCTTGAGAATCAGCACTGCCAAGATACCTTTTGATTTCCAGAAAAAGCCCATCCTTCGAAGAACCACCAAAGCAGCAGGGGGGTCTGCTGAAAGGAGAGCAGCCAGAAAACGTCTTGCAGCTGTAAAAGCAGCCATGAAGAACAAGAAAAAAGAAGGGTTGGCAGTAGAGGCTTCAGGCCAAGGAACACCCAAAGAAGCAGAACGGATATTTGATGGAGGTTTTTTCCAAATTGAATCTCCTGCTAAACCTTTTCCAGGTCAGTCCAGAGCACTGCCTTTGTGCAAGAACGACTTTATTATGATATTATGAGAACCGCCCAGAGTTGTTTCAACAAGGTGGGCGGTGACAAATTTGATATATAAATCAAATAAATAAATAAATAACTATTGCAGTAGTGATATCCTGCTGACTCCACATGAATTCCTGGTGGTTTACATAATATCCACAAAACCATAAAACATCACAATATCCATTTTCCCTCATTGTTCAAGTTCTAGCAGTGTTAAAGACTAAAAGCTCTCTGAAATAGTTTTCTTTTACTGCTTTCCTAAAGATAATGCCATCCAGGTCTCTGAGGGCAAGTTATTCCATAAGGGCTAAGAAAAATGGCCTCCTAGTCCATCTTCCCTGAAGCTCGCATGGAGTGGGGAATCTTTAGCACCTCCACTTAGGACATACATACTTGATAGATTGGTTCTAGTTGTAGCAAGCAGATAGGTGACCAGACAGGTAGGACTTCATAGGTAACAACCCTGATTGTACTCAAAGCCCTATTGACAACTAGTGCAGTGCCCACAATAACAGTGTTACATGACTATGGTGGTTCTCATCCAACAGTATGTAGGCTGCTCCATTTTATTCCACTTGTAGCTTCCAAGTAATCTTCAAAGGCACCCCCACATAAAATACATTTATTTTATTTTATGTTGTTGTATATTTTATAATATATTTTTATTTTAGCCACCCACTCCAAAAGCCTGGGTAGATGGAGCAGTCCATCCCCAAGGTGATGGGATCCATTGGGCCTTCAGCAAACTGCAATCAGAAAGCCTTACAGCAGCTGGTAGCTAATTATCAAAACTGAAATAAGGAATTGAAATGGGAACAAGGCTGTTTCATTGCAAAACATTTTCCTCCGGAGCTGCTGCTTTCTCCCTTTGTTTTTTCATTGTATCCTCTTAGTTTAAGGAACATGCATGCAAGCACACATGTACTGTAAATAATTTTCTAACTTTAGATAGAACATGTGAGAGACACTTCTAACTGTTGAGCTTCCCAAGGGAGGGAAACTTACAAATGGAAGGTTTTCCTCCAGAAACTCCTGCTCCATGAATCCTGGCAGCCTGTTCTGCAGTGGAGGCAGGGAAATCCTCCAGCACACCAGTCAAAATCCAAGTGTGGCATTTTGGGCCCTTGCATTAGGATATGTCTGGATACACCCAGAGAGACCCAGGATTAAATCCTCACTCAGCCATGAAGTTCATCTGGGGAAGTCAGGCACTCTCAATTTAACCTACCTCAAAGTTGTGAGGAAAGCTATGAAGAGGGCACCTGCAGAATGCCTTACTATTGGTCAAATCCCCTTTTAAAACTTTCCAGATTGTCTCCATAGAATATGCAGTGTGAGGAAAACTGACTGTGAGGATGGCTTATTTCAGTCCTTTTATTATATATATTCATGCTTCAAGCATTCAGCATCCTTTCTTCCCTATCTTCTGCAGATTTGGGGGCACAGGGCTATATTTTAAGAATTCAATATTTAACATGGGTAACATATTAATACAATATTCAGTTGCATCCTTCATCCATTGCCTACAGGCTGGACTCCTAAATCCACCAGCAGGATTTCCCGACGGATGACCCCAAGGTCTGCCAGTAAGGCTTTGATTCAGAGTTGTGCGGAGATCTGTGTTTTGAGACAAGGCACACCTAGTACGTCCAAAGCGATTCCTCCTTTTCCAGATCCGAAGGCATTCTCAGATCCTGCTGGAAGTGACCACCTTGGCTCCACATCTGAACAAAGGTATGCAGCTAGATTAACCCTTTGTTTTGACTGGTGCAGAAATAACAACTGTTGGGGAGATCCAGATGGGTCTCACAGCAGAATAAGAGCTTTTGGGTCAAATGAAAGATTGAACTTTGTATTTTTCGCAGCAAAATATTTCTTGAATGCTCAACGTACAGAGCAATTCTTGCACGTTATGCAGGATATGTTGCCTTTAGATAGGCTCCATTTCACCTTCACGCCACAAGCATGCTGGTGCTTTTGAGCAAGGGGCTTTTTCTTCTTTCAAGCCAGAAGCAGCATTGCCTCTTTCTGCATCATAGTACTCTATACTAAATTCTTAATTCGTCCATCATGCATCAGAAAATATAGTGTAAATTTAAATTGTCCTGGAAACAGTGAATGTAATTTTTTTCTGCTGATGATGCCTAATGGATAAAGATTGTTAAATCATCTTCTTGTTTCAGATTTCTAGTCCTTTCAGCAATGATGTTAAATCTAATTTAGTAGATTAGTTAGTAAATCACATGGCTGATATTTCCAACTTTTCCTATGCTGAATAAAATAGCCTGGGATGGTAAGAGTGAGTCCATTCTTGCAAATGTGCTGGAAGAAATTGCTATTCGTTTTAGAAGAGCTGTGAATTGTATCTTTGTATTAATTCACCCTCTAAACTTCAGTTTTGTCATTTTTCTTCCAATATCTTGCAATTTGAAGAGAGGAGGTTTGGTATGCCTTTGTAAATTCACACTCCTATCAAATGGATATGAGGCTATTCCTGGTCATGGGGGTTAATAGGTTATTTCCTGCAATCCTCTGAATGCCAGTAGCTGGGGGAAATGAATGGGAATGTACTATTATTATCATTATTATAGGCTTCCCATCAATCTCTGGTGGGCACAATGAGAATAGAATGCTTGACTATTTAGAAAGCATAATTGGTTTTATGTATGATGTTTGTATACATGCAGCATTTCCAAGTTAAAAGTTTTCAGAAGCTGGAGAATTATAGTTTCAAATCTGCACATCTGTGTGCTTTTTCATTTTCTCCAGTGGCACTCAAGCAACAGAGGAACTATGTGCCATAACAGACATGGCAGAAATAGCAACTGTAAGTATTATCGTCTTTTAACATACCTTTCTTTAATATCAGGATGTCACAGATTCATTTTCTGTGGCTTCAGAAAGTGGGACTGCAGAATTTGCTGGTAATGGAAACATGTCAGCCTCACTAGGGAGACCAGACCAGGAGATCAACTCCGCATGAAGACTAGAACTATTTTCACTGAGATTGGCTATAATAACAGAATCTGGCAAGTCTGATTGTGCTGCCCATCCTCCCCCTTCTATACTCCAGTGAACCAGGGAGGTGTCCATCTGAGCGACTTCTAAATATTGTTTCTCAGGACTTAATAAATGTTTCAACCCTTTTTGCCTACGTAACGGTTCTTGCACATTTCTGTCAAGGTCATCCTGCTTACTCTCTACCAAAAGAACACCCTGGAAAATGGTGGCTGTCTTGTTGTTTTTTTATGTAGAGGCTGGATGGGTACCAATCAGAAATGCTATGAAATGGAAGTGAAACAGTGAGCTACCTTCTTTTTTAATCTTGGTTGAATCATTGAACTAGATGAAAATGCAAGGGTCAGTTTATGCCCTTGCATAAATGCCAGTCAGTGGGTTAAAGATACCTTGTCTGTCACTTTTCTGTATTGCAACGAAGGACCCATCTTCATGCTCCTCAAACGTTCTTTACCTTTGCTTCTGAATCCAGGATGCACAAACAGCCAGCTGCGACAAGCGCTCATCCTCGAGGGACATGGATGTTTTGGATTCTGCTAATTACCAATTTAAAAATGAAGTTTCAGAAATTGGAGATGAGATGAAACACACCACTGCAGATGAGGTCAAACAGGGTGTTCTCAGTCCTACAGAGGATTCTCAGGCTGCAGAAACTTGTGATCAAAATGAAGTACGGCATACACCAGAATGTAAGTAAAATATATGGATTTTCTTGCAATAAATGGTATAAAGAACTTCTTTGGCTGATCTTATATTCTGAGGTCATGTAAGAATTATTTGGGCATCAAATTTCCAGAGCTGTCTGCATCTCGTATCATAGATGGCTAAGTTACTTGAAGTCTTTGCTTCAGGCTGCTGATAAAAGCTGTTGGCTACAATTTGGGCATGCTTTTATGTAACTATGTCCCCAGTGCAGTCAGTATAGAACACTTTTAAATTAATAAGTATAAAATCAGGAGGAAGAGGAGGAGGAGGATTACAACTATATTGCCATTCATCATAAACTCATCTGCTGCTGCTATTGCTACTATAGATTAGCTGTTGGATATTTTGGGAGCTGACCCATCTCAAACATTGTCATTCGTGGTTATTCAGCATTTGTTAGAGAGATATATAAGCTTAAAGCAATAGTAAGTACAGTCCACTCCGAATGTTGTCTGCATAAGCTATTTCAACTGGAAGCTTCCAGATAATATAATTAATATCTATGCATAACTTAATATGCATTTTAAAGTACTTCTCTGAAAATGAGATTTTATTTTCCAGGCTCTCTTCTCAGTTTCTCCAGTGATGATGGAATCCTTGATCTCCAGGTATGTTTGCTTGAAGTCAGTTGAAGCACCATTAGATGTTACTTAAAATGTATAAAATTATCATGGAGATAGTGTGTGTCTCTCCCGGGCATCCATGCTTGTGATGTGAACATCTGTAGGGATAAAGGCTTCATAGAGACATCAGTATATATGAGGAGGCATCCATGCAAGTAGAAACTTTGCACTGTCAAAATTCCATTTCATATAGAAGCCTTTTTGTATGACATAGTCTCGACATACACAGATTCATATGATACATACAATTGTTGGGAGGTGGGCTATGTCACATGCATGACACCAAAAGGCAGAATCTTTGGGCAGCTCTTATTCTGGTTATCTCTTGACTTTCCACAATTAAAAAATGCCTGAGATCAGTTTAGGTTAAATATTTGTTTTTATTGTAACGATTATGATGCATTACCAGAATTTACCAGCTCCAAAACTAATTGCTTACTGAAGATGATGGTGCACCATAAAGAGAGCACATAAAGCATCTTCATAAGAAATGGTCTAGCTAGCCTTATCCTTTCTTACAGCACCATCAGTTTATTGTCTGTTTGTGCATATGAAATGTGAGAGTTTCATAACCAAAAAAGACTGGGGCCCTGCCCCAGAAAAGCTTACATTCTAAATCTGAACAGCACAGGGAAAAAGGGACAGAGAAAATTAGTTGGAGCCACAATGAGCAACAATTCTCATACAACCTTCTCTCATTTGGTACCTTCCATCTATCTTGGATTACAGCTCTCATCATCTTCAAACAACCTGGTTATGAGCACACATTTAGACAGCCCCACTTGGGACAAAACTGTATTAGAAACATGATATAGATTCCACTATGGAGTATTGGTTTTGAAGCAGTATATGAATCAAAGAAAGCACATACTGGCAGAACCCTCACTGCTAAGACAGCTCAATGTTGGAGATGAGTGCACAGGTTCATAATATAATAGCAAGTGTCATAGGGAGTCCTTAAGTGTGAAGATCATCTGCCAGGAGAAAACCTTTTAAACTTTTTATCTACTGAAGATGATTTTTTAAATATCTGATAGAAGCAACTTTTAATACTGTAATAATATCCTGAAAGAAAAATACGTATTTGTCCAATGGAACTCAATACACTTCAGATCAGAGGATTCTTTACCTCTATCAGGCTCCTAACTGCACAACTTGTTTGGCTGGTTTGGGGACTTTTAGTAATGTTTCATAAGTTAACACTATTAAGTAAGGAGTTTCAGGAGGCTTTTCTGCTCTCCAGTTATGTAGCAAGTGCATAGTATGTAGTGTGGAAAGTAGCTTTTTAAAAAGTGTTCCATCCTTTTGACATTGAACCCAATTTGAGTGAAATGGATTTGGGTTGTATTATGTGCCAAATTAATTCAGAACTTTAAATATGAAGGAAACTGATTATTGTTGGAATCACTGTTCCATACTGAGTAGATAAATGATTTTTGCATAACATGGCCTACCTTCAAAGCATGAGTTTGATAATAATATAGGTTTTCAGTAAGAAAATATGGGCAGAGAGGGGAAATATTGGGTGGCTGAGTTCCATTACAATTCCAGCTTGCTGGAAAGATGCCAGCATCCCACTTTTGCAGCAGGGGGGAATTACTAAAAGCTTTGCCTGAAGTTTTGTGAGAAGTCCTATATTCCTTTGTCTCAGTTCTCTGCATCAATGAGATCAAGCAATTTGCTTTCCTTTGCTTAATTTCTCCCGCTTCTAAACAAGCAAAATTGGGATTCTCAAGATGTCAATACCTCTAGCAGAGCTGCAGACATGTATTTCTGGTTGTAGCATTTATATTTCACACCAACCCCTACCCCACCCCCAAATTCAAGGAATATAGTAGAGACATCTCATGTGTTTCAAGGAAACATTTATATAATTCTTATTAAAATTGGAATAGAGGGGAGCACTTTAATTGCCTTGAAACTGGCTACAAATACTTTCATCCAAAAGTTCTCAGCCACAAGAAAACAGTTTGGTGGGATTTTGGAAGACCTACATTTTAACAATGTACTAATAGTATTTCTTCTGCCTCATAGCCAAATCTGGATGCCAGTTCTTTCTTCACTCCTCTGAGGAACAAGGCTGAAAAAAGTGTGTCAGCTGATTCATGCAACGACCTTATTGTATTCTCACCTCTTCCTCTCCCAGACAAGGAGAAATAAGTTAAATTATATTTAAAAACTTCATATGCACACTTAATTAATGGGTGCAAAAAGAATATAAGATTTCTTTTCATAAGTTTTAGTTCCATTAATATACTGAACTGTCATTTCAAAAGTATACTTCTGCTAGAGAGAATCTGAATTATAGGATGTTGTGTGGTCTGTATCTGTTGAATATCCATCTTTAGTGGAACTGGACTTGAGGAAAACTGTTCTGAATTGGCTTGACTATACCACTGGTAAAATAGTTCGGATCTCAAACCTAAATAGTTGCTTGTCATTAAGTGTGGTAATGGGTGGGAGAGAGAGGGGGGGAAAAAAGTATCTTAATTATTTGGCTGCTGCATTTTAAATGTCTATTTTCTTTAATCTTAATAATCAAACTTATACTTCAATGTATAACCACAATTATTAAAGTTCTGTAAACTAGATTATTCTCTCATCTATGTGGTGATTTGTACTTGCCTTCTATCTGAATTTTTTTAGCATTCTTTCCTCAGCCACTGCCTCTCAGATTTATTTTTAAATCAGGGTAATTAAGTAAAAAAATATAAATTTAAATAATTGCTTTAAATCAAGTTCTCCACCGATACTATTTCTAAAACAGTTGTGTAGATCTGATCACTGAATCATAACTGAGTAGTAAGCTGGTTCACACATGATATTAAGTCATGATTAGTATTGCTATCACCCAGCCAATTAAACTAAGTTATAAACCAAATGTGGACAGCTCTGTTAAGCCTCGGAGAGTTACAAGGCATGCCTGGTAATACTGTACACTGATGTCACTGAATGAAGGGGATGAAAAATGTTGGCCTTTAAGAGGAGCTTAAACCAAAATCTTTCTTTTAAGTCCCATGTTTTGTATCTGATTTTTGCATAAAATGACCTGCTGAAAATCACCAATTTTCCTGTCAAATTTCAGCTCTCTGACAATGCTGTGAGGATTCCAAAATAGGGTTTGGATGGGAGGACACACACATCTGGCCAATCAGTTACCTATATCAGTTATAAACCTTGGTTCACAAACTGCTAACTGCGGCTAATTTTACACAACAGACTAAGCCTGAAGCAATCCATGGCTTAGTGCAATTGTGAATCAAGCCAAATATGTCCATCCGATATGAGAGGCAGCAACTTAAGAGACTGAGGCACGGAGACTTCTTCCCATGCTTTTGATAGCCTTTTCCTGGAGACTGGTGAATGCGCTTGATAGTCTTGGCATCAGAGCAGGTATGTCCTATCCTCTAGGCCAGTGTTTCTCAACCTTGGCAACTTTAAGACGTGTGGACTACAACTCCCAGAATTCTCCAGCCAGCATTCTGGGAATTGAAGTCCACACCTCTTAAAGATGCCAAGGCTGAGAAACAATTCTTCATTACCAGTGCTTACAGTCCTTCTGTGTGGCCCAAAAAGGTAAAAAGCTACAGCAAAAACATACATCTGTGTAATCATACTATATGGAGAATGTCACTGAAACAAGCCAATCTTGGAATGCTTGAAAAATGAATGAAAGCTAAAATTTTGGGATGCTAAATTACACACTGCAGGAAGAAGCCAGAATCTTGTTTACAGCTATGTATATATACATAAGACCTTTAGCCTTTAAGGACTTTATTTATTAGTCACTGCCCAATAAGAAAAAGATACTAGACTTTTAGGAAAAAAAGCAACCAGTTTTTACAGGGATATTGAGCATCAGGCTGCAATGAGCCAAAGGCTTGGCTTAGATCATGAAAGGCATGACGCTGATGAGAGTGATGTCACCAGTAACAGACAGCTTGGTGATCTGATTCAGCTCTTTTATACGGTGATTGTACTGCATGAGATGAGCATCATCAACAGCTATCTTAAAATGATCTGCTTCACAGAGAATCTGGATCTGTAAAAGGACAGATGTAAAAATTCCTAAAATATTATGAATAAGAATTACAGAAACACCATGAATTCATGCAACCTGATTCTTGCTTTGTTGCCCTGGGCTATAGGCCTACAGGCCTAGCATCTTGTGCTTGTCATGGTTACATAAAAAAGCACCAGCAAATACTGTATGGAACCATGAAATGGGGTGGGGAAATTGCCCCTCCCCACCTCAAGAGTCTCAAAAGGATACAGTGCTGAATTCAGCATCCCAGATTTTTTGGGTGCTGGCTGGGGAATTCTGGGACTTGAAGTCCAGGCATCTTAAAGTTGTCAAGGTTGAGAAACACCGATCTAGAAGCACCAGGTTGGTGAAGGCTGATATCAGCTTTCATCTCCTAGAGTCACTTCATTATAGCACTGAAAATTATGACTAACCGTGTGAAGGAGCACAGTGTACATTTTCAAGCTCTAACTGATTTGACACAATGTATCTGTATTATTGCATTCCACTCTCATTTTAAGTCTAGTCTTTACCATTTTTTCTCTTATGCTGGACAACTGAGATTGACCTTCCACACATCTAACAAAGTAGATCCTGATCCCCAAAAGCTGATGCCTTAATAAAACAAAGGCTCTGATTGCCCCCCCCCCCATAACTGATATCAAGCTGGCATCTAGGAACAGTTAATAGAGTCAGTTCTGTGTGGGGAAGTCACCCACAAATGCATTTCTGGAGCAATTTTACACAGCACTATTATGAGTATAGTACCAGAACAGGACTGGGAAAGATACATTGGCTCCAGGTTCCTAAATCTTCCCTAGCTAGGAAGAATGTGCAAAGGATGATGTTCTCCAGCCCCTGACAATTCATCCTTTGTCTACCTTTCTCAGTCAAGACAAACATGCAAAGGATGAAGCTGTTCTGGAGCAAGTTTTGCATTTCTCCTAGTTCCAGCTTCAAGGGACCATGCTTGCCTTTAGTTGGAGCACACTGGAAATGACAACACTCTGCTTCCTACACAGAAAAATGGATGATGTCAGGGACACTCCTCTGGAGGCAGGGAGGGGCTTCCTACTCATCAGTCCCATCTTTTGATGTCATCTGATTTGCAACCCCCATATCAGAACCAGTTCTCCATCCTGCTTTAGGTGCTATGCAGAAACAAGGCAGCAGGCTTACATGCATTCACACGACTCACTTAAAATGGTTAGTGATTGGCCCATTTTCTGTACAATAAATTAAGCCATATACTAATCAAACAATTTGGATTTGTACAATACTACTACTACTACTACTACTACTACTACACACACATACACACACCAAAGTTTAGCATATTGTCCAAATGCAATCACTGGGCCTTTTTCTGGCTAGTGTTGAATGAACACACCCAATGAAAAGGAAATGCAAGCAATATTAAAGACCCATCTTCCTCAACCTGAAGCCCCTCCAGGTGTATTACAATTCCAACTCCTAAAATTCCCACTCAACTTAGGGATTGCTGGGGAGTCTGACAGGAGTGGTCCCAACAAATTTTGGGAACACCTGGGAGAATTATAGAGATTAGACGGATCTAGGTAAATCAAACTGTTCTTGCAATATTCACATGACTAAATTGCAGGCAATCAAGCTCTTTGTTGTTATTTGATTCTTCTGAGCTATCAAAAGGACACACACACACACACAAAACTTTACCTTGAAAGGCTTGCCAGCCTCAAAAGGAAACCTGGATGCCGTTCGGTCTTCCTTCCCCCAGACATTTTGAATCTTGGTGTTGCAGACAATCACCTTCCGGCTGTCCTCACTGAAGCGGGGATTAAAGTGTAAAGCAATGTCATCACCTTTCTTCAAATCTACTTGAAATCTGCAAGAAATAGGGACACACAGGATGTTATCCTGATGTTCTACAGGAAGCTTGCTTGTGATGTTTACAAAAAAAAAAAAAAAAGCTGCTCTATTTATCACATTTTTCAAATTAATCATTAACTTGAAAACTTGGATCCCCAGTGCGGTGCCCATTGTTGCCCATGGGAACCATCAGGCTATTTTATTTTAATATTAAAACATTAAGTGGGAACCTAGTTTGCTGCAAAGCAGAGTGCCACTCTCACATGTAAACTTTATTTCTAATCATAATGGTCCCATAGGCATTCTTAGAAAATAAAAATGACAGGGACTTGATAAACCGAAAAGCAAGCTAAAGTGGAGAGAGTGGGGCGGGTGAGGGTTGTAGAAAGAATGGCCAGGTGCAACCTCTCCTGTTTGTCTTCTGGGTGTTTGTAGCAAGCCAGACTTTTCTGGGCAGGTTGGCACAATCCTAGACTAAGTACTGGAGGTCAACCACTCATCAGAGGTATCCTTGCAATTAAAGAGGATGTTACAGGTTGGAACCTTGCTTTGCACCTTTCCAGCATGTCATTTAAAATAAGAAGAAGGAGAAGGAGAAGGAGGAGAGGGAGAAGGAGGAGAAGGAGAAGGAGGAGAGAAAATTAGAAAGAACTGGAGAAAATCACAAAATACAAAGACCTGCAAATAGAAATAGAATGACTGTGGCAAAAGAAAGCAAAGATAGTACCAATAGTAATAAGTGCCTTGGGTGCAATCCCAAAACACCTGGAGCACCACTTGAAGACCACCGGCATTGACAAAATCACCATCAGGCAATTGCAAAAGGCAGCTTTACTTGGAACAGCTTACATCCTGTGACCATACCTTTAACGCCATCAAACAGTAACATCTGCCTATCCCAGGTCCTTGGGAAGGTGGATAAAAATGTCAAATCCAGTCTAAGCATCTGGCTGACTGTGCAACCAACAATAATTTTGGATTTGGATTTGGATTTGAATGTAGCAAGAACCACTGGGACCATCAAGTTGAGAAAGTTTTGGAAAATGAATGGGTTAAGATCTTATGGGACTTTAAAATCCAAACAGACAGGCATCTTGTTCATAACACATCTGATATAACAGTCATTGAAAAGAAGAAAGTCTGGTTCACTGATGTTGCTATATTAGTGATGCTAGGTTTGAGGAAAAGCAATCCAAACAAATTATACAATACTGGAACTTGTAGATCAAAGTTGAACACTTATGGAAAAAGAAATCCATTCTTATAACAATCGTGATTGGAGCCCTTGGAGCAATACCTAAAAGACTCCCTTGAGATTTAGAAATTTTGAATTTATTGGACTTGAACACCCTAATTTTACCAAAAGAAAATACCTTGCTTGGAATTGCCTATATCCTCAGACGCTATCTTAATAATTCTTAGATCCTTGGTTAGGACTTGAATTATCAAGTTTTCACAAGACTTTCTGAATCAAATTGTAGATTACCCAATAATAATAATAATAAAAATAATAATAGCAGCACAGGATAAAAATGCCAAATCCAGTCTAAACTTCTGGCTGACTGTGTGACTAATAATAATAATGACTTGATAGGTGGATAAAAATGCCAAATCCAGTCTAAACATCTGGCTGACTGTGCAACCAACCATAACAATAATGAAGGTCAGGTGGGACCGGGGTACCAGGAAGGTCCAAGGGGCATCTGCAGGCACTGTGTAACCTCCATCTGCTCTGACCATAGGAAGTACGCCTAATGTCTTTTGGGTCATAGGACTTGCTTGGCCTTGAAGTAACATGCCAGGGGAATGCTAGGGTAAGGGCAAAGAAGTGGGTGAAGCAAGACAAGGACTAACTTTTATTTAATTTCAGTTTTAATTAAACTACTTTAAATCAATTGAAGTTCATTATTCCTCAAGTATTTGCCCATTTAATCCAGAGCTGCAAACATGTGGCCTGGAGGTTGCATGAAGGCCTCCAGCATCCTTTGTGCAGCCTCCAGAACCCCCCAGATTGGTTCAGCCAAAATCTGCCCCCCTCTGTTAGATTTATATCCTGCCTTTTATCTTAGATCTCAAGGAGATCTCCCTTCATTTTCTCCCCACAATAGCAAACCTGTGAAGTAGGCCAGGCTGAGAGACTGTCCAACAGTCATCCAGTGAGTTTCCATGGCTAAGGGTAGACTTGAACCTGAGTCTCCCAGATCCTCATCCAACACCTTAGCCATTATGTCCCACTGGCCACACTTTTGGAGACTGACCTCAATACATGTAACAAAGGGGCAGGGCTTTGATTGTGACCATCATCCTATAGCACACACAAATATCCCAATGCACCCGATTTAATTTGGTCCTCCTAATCCCCCCAAGTAATGCTGGAGCTATGCTTCAAGGAGAGATGATGGGTTGGATGCCAAGAGGCAGTCTAGCCCACAATAAACCCAACTGTATTCTGCAAGAAACTTTGGATCAATATCACCCGCCACGCCATCACCCTGTCTTGCTACCTGTTTGGTCTTGGATTCACTGTCCCAGTAATGGTTATTAACAAGCGAGGCACAAGTCCTGAATGAAGGGGTAAGTCAAAAGGAATTTTCTGCAGAGAAAAACAGATTACTTTGCATTAGATCAAAACAAACCAACTAAACAAAATTAAAGAGCACAAGGTCCAACCTTCTAATGTTGAAGCCTGCCTTGACTTTCAGCTTCCTTTCTGTTAAAAATATATCCCTTCCCATCACTAACCCCTTTTCTGTAAGGTTTTCTCCTAACACTTGGTTCTGGCCCCCCTCTTGGTCTCAGATAAAGGCTTCTTCCATGTTATTCTCCATCTAGTTTATATCTCTGTCCTATACTATTCCTTTCTATATGTTGGGCCTGACTGTCATTAAATGCATTTACCATAAGTCGCCACTGGTGCTCAATCTGCATCTAATTGACTAGACTTTTGGACTTCCAGTTTGGAGCCAAAAAGTCTTGTTGTCTGTGTGAAATATTTGAACACCCACCAAATATTCAGAGTTTAATTTTGGTCCTACCAACAAGATTTGCTGTTCCTTTTTTTAAAAAACAGAAATTTGTATACATCCTAATCAAGAACAGGAAAAAATGCAGATGCCTCCCGCTACCTTGCACAAACCACAGATATGAACATATTTTTCTCACCAATGGAACAGAAAGGCCTCCAGGTCCACTTTGTGGTGGAGTTGGCTGTGCTCCTCTGTCACTTGGGGGCTGCCCAGGAACAGGATGCATTCCTGAGGCCCCTGGTGGAACCATTCCTGGTGTGTTTGAAAATGTGCCAGGCACTGGTGGGCCTCCAAAGTATGCTCCAGGTGCTGACAGTCCTCCTGGGCATGCACCTGGTGCTCCTGGATATGCGCCTGGTGCTCCTGGATATGCGCCTGGTGCTCCGGGATATGCGCCTGGTGCTCCGGGATATGCGCCTGGTGCTCCGGGATATGCGCCTGGTGCTCCGGGGTAGCCTAAGAAGGCACCAGGCTGATTCCCCCAAGGATTAGGTTGCATATTTGGATTAGGGTTGTTGGACCCTGACAGGGCATCTGATAGCTGCAAAGGAAACAAGGAAACATTTAATCTTGGCTGAATTTAGGTACGGCATTTCTGGCTTTTCCAGAAAGCTGTATGGTCCACAGCAACTTATTAATGCCCCTTCTTTAAATAACAATAGAGTGAGTGTTTAGACAAACCAAAACGTGGGGCATAAATTTAATAATAATTAAAAACAAAAGGAAAAGGAAATGTGGCATTAAAAAGCACCATCTCTTCAGAAACAGACTTACCGAAAATCCGTCAGACATCTTCCTGAAACAAAAGAGACAGTGGGTTAATCAGTACAGCTCAGGATTTCTTCGTGACCCTGTGTCTAGCCCAGATCTTGGTAGAACTTCAGTGTAAGACAGAGAGAAAATGTGAGGTATGCTGGGTAGAGTTGAGAATATATTGGGGTGCCTTTTTTAGCAGGGAAAAACTGAGGCGTCACATTAAGCCAATACAGTCTGCAAAGCCAACAACTATCTTGCTAGAAAACAATGTGTCATTTTGTGTTGTACCTAGACACACATTTCTTACTCTGTTTTGGCCACTTAAGCATAGGCTGATGAAGAGTTGGAGAACTCAACTTCTTGCACATTTTGATTGGTCTCAGTAAAGTATTACCTAACTATTGATTTTTGGATTGTTTTTCATATGTCACAAAATATGGTTATGATATTACTGTTACTATCATCCCATTATATAGAGGGAAGAAAAGGGATAGGCAACACAATTTCCATGGACACCATGATGCCTGTGATGTCAGTAGATGGTGCTCCAAGACCTCAAACAAATAAAACAAAAACTGAAAGCCATTTAAAAGTCAGTTAAAAGCTCCAAATCTCATGAGCTAATCAAATCTTGCAAAATCTATGGTCTTGCATGAGATTTCATCACTTTCTAAACATTTTAATTCAAGGTTTAAAAAACAGTAATGTATGGTTTTAAGAATGGGCACCACAAGATTGTATAGAATTGGAAAATGGTTTTAGCTACCTGAAAAGGCTCATATGCCCTCCTGTACATCATCTGGCCCACCAGGTTTCCAATAGGGGCAATTTCAATTAGATGGGCTCACTGTACAAAATGCACTGGGATCCATATTAAAAAATACCATTTGGAAGAGACATTTTTTTCTATCTTCTTTCTCTTTTGTGTGTGTGAGTAGGGGCTAACTATAATAGGGCTTCATGTGGAGCAAAATTTACAGTCGTGTGAAAAAGGAAGTATGCCCTCTTTGAGTTCTATGGTTTTACATATCAGGACATAATAAAAATCATCTGGTCCTTAGCAGTTCTCAAAAGTAGCTAAATACAACCTCAGATGAACTACAACACATGACATGTCATTACACCATATCATCAGTTATTTTACAAAAAGAAAGCCAAAATGGAGAAGCCATGTGTGAAAAACTAAGTACACCCTTACTGCTTCCATAGGTATGAAGAGGCTAAGTAGCAGTCAAGTGCTGCTAATCAAATTCCCTTAATCAATTGATCATCAGCAAGTGTGACTATCTCTACAAAAGCCAAAGTTTTAGGAGTTTGCTGGTCTTGAGCATTGAGCTGTGTGTTAACACAATGCCGAAGAATAAAGACATCAGCAATGATCTTAGAGAAGCAATTGTTGCTGCCTATCAATCTGGGAAGGGTTATAAGGCCATTTCCAAACAATTTAAAGTCCATCATTCTACAGTGAGGAAGATTATTCACAAGTGGAAAACATTCAAGACAGTTGCCAATCTTCCCAGGAGTGGACGTCCCAGCAAATTCACCCCAAGGTCAGACCATGCAACATTCAGAGAAATCCGAAAAAATCCAAGAGTTACATTTCAGACTCTACAGGCCTCAGTTAGCATGTTAAATGTTAAAAGTTCATGACAGTACAATTAGAAAAAACTGAACAAGTATGGTTTGTTTGGAAGGGTTGCCAGAAGAAAGCCTGTTCTCTCTAAGAAGAACATGGCATCATGGCTTAGGTTTGCAAAGTTGCATCAGAACAAATCACAAGACTTCTGGAACACTGTCCTTTGGACAGACAAGACCAAAGTGGAGATGTTTGGCCATTATGCACAGCGCCATGTTTGGCAAAAACCAAACACAGCATATCAGCACAAACATCTCATACCAACCGTCAAGCACAGTGGTGGAGGGGTGATGATTTGGGCTTGTTTTGCAGCCACAGGACCTGGGCACCTTGCAGTCATTGAGTCGACCATGAACTCCTCTGTATACCAAAGTATTCTAGAGTCAAATGTAAGGCTATCTGTCCGACAGCTAAAGCTTGGCTGACATTGGGTCATGCAACAGGACAATGATCCCAAGCACACCAGCAAATCTACAACAGAATGGCTGAAAAAGAAAAGATTCAAGGTGTTGCAATGGCCCACTCAAAGTCCAGACCTCAACCCGACTGAAATGCTGTGGCGGGACCTCAAGAGAGCTGTGCATAAATAAATGCCCGCAAACCTCAATGAACTGAAGCAGCTTTATAAAGAAGAGTGGGCCAAAATTCCTCCACAACAATGTGAGAGACTGATAAAGTCATACAGAAAACAATTACTTCAAGTTATTGCTGCTAAAGGTGGTTCTACAAGCTACTGAATCATAAGGTGTACTTAGTTTTTCACACATGGCTTCTCCATTTTGACTTTCTTTTTGTGAAATAAATGATGACGTGGTGTAATGACATGTCATGTGTTGTAGTTCATCTGAGGTTGTATTTAGCTACTTTTGAGAACTGCTAAGGACCAGATGATTTTTATTATGTCCTGATATGTAAAACCATAGAACTCAAAGAGGGCATACTTCCTTTTTCACACGACTGTAAGTCCCTCCTTTTATATACAGACAAGGATGGACCCCTGCTTTGTCAAACTTTAATGCAGAAAAAATGAAGATTTTCAACTGTCTCTTGCTTGCTCCAAAGGTCTTCACCTACTTGTTGCTCTCCAAATACCTCAGGAGTGGAACTGAGAATCCTCACCCACAAATGAATGGCCTCAAGCTGGGGAAAACCAAAGGAGAATATTTTACATTTGATATAACTGGGTATTATAAGGGACATAGCAAAGATCCAGTGGAGTATTCTGTCTTAGGAGAAGTACTGAGCAGAACCTGAGACAGGAAGGGGAGGAAAAATGAAGGAAATTTGGAATGGGGAAGGTTTTGAGGTGGACTTTAAAAAAACCAAAAAACAGATTTCTGAAGAAACTTGATTCCAAAAGCAGCCCAATGACAAAACTTTGCATTGAGCAATCCAAATGAGTTGCCAGTTCCTTTTGCCTTTTATAGACGTGACTCATCTTGCAATAAACAGTGAAAACTGTCCCAAAACATATTTTGGTTTCTTTAACAGAAGCAGAGTTGTTTGTTGAGAGAGATCAATACACCAGCCGGTGTTTGAGGGCTGTGTGGTATATAAAACCATAGACACTGCAGAAAGCTTCAAAAGTGCACATGCACACAAGTAAACTTTGTGTTTT